>NC_089838.1:278732067-279932067 GCF_035609145.1 Eleutherodactylus coqui
ACCCCAGGGCTATAAGGCAGTAGGGCTAACCACTGAGCTATGTCAATTGAAGGGCCACAACTGTCGTTTCAGAGCTCTTAGACAGTGTTCCATACTAGTTTTGAGGGGTTTTTACAGTTCTTAATTCAGAAATACCAGCTGAAGTGGTTTCTACATCGACATAGAAGAGGGTTCTTTACTGTAAGAGCAGTGAGACTGGAACTCTCTGCCTGAGGACGTGCTGATGGCAAATTCGATAAAAGAGTTCAAGAGGGACCTGGACGCCTTTCTGTATAGTTACAATATTACATGTTATGATCACTGAGTACTTCAGAAGGGTTGGTGATCCGGGGATGATTCCGATTGCCAGATTGGAGTCAGAAGGGAATTTTTCCCCTTAAATGGGGAAAATGGCTTCTACCTCACTGTTGTTTTTTCCCCTGGATCAACATTGGGGGGAAATAGGCTGAACTGGATGGACATGTGTCTTTTTTTGGCCTTAAACACTATGTTACTATGTAAATGCATCAGAGGTTAGTACAAAGTATGTAATGAAGAGTATCCAATGTCATTAGGGCCAAAGGGGGCGCTATTAAGTATTGATATATATAAATAAATGCCATTGATTCTTGATCAGGTGTCCAGTTACTGCAGGCAGGATAGTGTATGTTTTCCAGCATAATAAAAATAGAGTGCACAGCACACGGATGTCAATGTGCATGCATTCCATACAGTAAGTTGCAAGCATGGATAGCACACAGACGAAATATATGCCTGTTTGAATAATCCCTAAATAATACTGCATATCTGCTTTTGTGGCTACAAAGGAAATGTGCGGCTAGCCAACACTTACTAAGAGGACATCAGCTGTCCTAAGACAATTTGAGAAGTTGGACCCATAGTGATTAACCCCTTAATGACATGGCCTATTTTGGGCTTAAGGACGCAACGATTTTTGGTGGACTTTAATCTCTATTTTTCAAAAGCCATAACTTTTTTATTTTTCTGTTGACGCGGCCGTATAAGGGCTTTGTTTTTTGCGTGGTGAACTGTAGTTTTTATTAGTGCCATTTTTGGGTACATAAGACTATATTGTAAAACTTTTACAAATTTTTATATGATAGCAGGGAGAGAAAACTCATCAATTCTGCCAGGGGACTTATAGCACGTATGATCGCAATCTGTATGTATGATCGCTTCTGTCCTGCAATGACTTATCGCTTGTTATAGCGATCATAGGCAATGGCAATGTAGGACGCCTGTACCTGGTATCCGGTTGCCATGGCAACCTGTCGGACTCTCCGTGATTTCATCGCGAGAGTCCGATGCTGTCACAGAGAGAGCGGGCTCCCTCAGTGAACCCTTCATAGATTGCAGCAGGGAAGGGGTTAAGAGTGGGGTTTGCTGCTCGATCCACCCCTGCTGTTGCAGTGGGAGGCCTGCTATTGGTGACAGCCGGCTCCCGCTGCCAGATAGCGTGGGATCTCTCCTGATCTTGCGCTATCCAGAGGACATAAGTGTACGTCCTGTTGCATTAAATACCCCTCTGTCAGGACGTACATTTACTATAGCTCACATGCTAAATGGTGTGTCTAGCACCCACCTGGATACACCAGGGTCGGAGCGGAAGCATTGCTCCAAGCCCTGTATAGTGGCCAGCGTTTGTAATTACAGGCGCAGCTCTCATTGAAATCAAAGGAAGCTGTGCCTGCAATTACAACTGCCGTCTACAACAGAATTTGACACGCGGCCTAGAATTTAATTCCGCAGCATAGCAATTTTATCGCTGTTTCTGCTGGCAGAATTCACCTTTCCTCAAAGATGGGGTGAATTACTCACAAAAATATGCAATAAAAGCTGCACAAAAATCCACTTCTGATGCGTTGCAGGATGTCAGCTGCAGATATTCCACAGCAAGTCAGCCCTATGTGCATGCAGCCTTAGGGCTCGTTCAGACGAGCGTGTTTTGGTGCGTACTTAGGTGCGAACATACGTCCGCACCTAGGTACGAGCAAAAACACGCGTGAACACAGCTGCGTGCTTGTTGTCAATGGAGCCGCGGCTGCTGCCGGCGGCTCCATTGAAAACAATGCTCTGCCAGTCCCCTGCATTCTTTTCCAGGGAAGGGCTTTACATATAAGCCCTTCCCTGAAAAAGTAACATTTTAGTGCAAAACAAAAAAAGAATAAAAAGAAAATTACCTCTCCGCCGCTGCTGTGACCCCCGCGGGCATGAAGAACACATCTGCCGCATGCGGCAGATTTATCCTTCACCCCCGCTAGTTAAAAGAATTCCCTGCTGCTACATCTGCCACATCTGTGGCAGATGCAGCAAAAGGAACTCTTCAGTTCTCAACCGCAGCTGTCACACAACAGCTGCGGTAGAGAATCCTGCTGCCGGCATCCTGTCAATGGCTTTTCAGGGAAGGGCTTCATAAGCCATTTAAAAAAGTGTAAAAAAAAACAAAAAACAATTCTCACCTCCCTTCAGCTGCCAGGGCTCAGCTGCGACTTTTAGCGCTGTCCCAGGCTCTGTAGTTCGGAACTATCAGCAGCCAGGGATTTAAAATCCCTGCCTGCTGGTAGCTCTGATTGTGGTTGGCTGAATTGCTTCAGCCAATCACAATCAGAGCTACCAGCAGGAGGTGATTTTAAATCCCCAGCTGCTGATAGCTCAGCAGCGCTACAGAGGCGGGGACAGCGGCAGAAGTCCCCGCTGAGCCCCGGCAGCTGTTAGTGGCTTTGCAGGGAAGGGCTTCACAAGCCCTTCCCTGAAAAGCCTTTTAAAATAGTAAAAAAAAATTAAAAAATAGGTACTCACCTCCCTTCAGCTGCCGGGGCTCAGCCGCGTCTTCTCCTACTGTCCCCTGCACTGTGTTGCTGAACTGCTGATCTATCAGCAGCCGGGGATTTAAAATCCCCGCCTGCTGAAAGAGCTGAATGTAATTGGCTGAGGTGCTCAGCCAATCACAGGCAGCTCGCACCTGTCATTTATTCGGAGAGAGCTGCCTGTGATTGGCTGAGCACCTCAGGCAATTACATTCAGCTCTTTCAGCAGGCGGGGATTTTAAATCCCCGGCTGGTGATAGATCAGCAGTTCAGCACCACAGTGCAGGGTACAGCAGGAGAAGACGCGGCTGTGCCCCGGCAGCTGAAGGGAGGTGAGTATCTATTTGTTTTGTTTTTAAAATCACTTTTAATTCATTTCCAGTGAAGGGCTTATATGTAAAGCCCTTCCCTGAAAAAGAATTCAGGTGTGCCAGCAGACCATTGTCTTCAATGGAGCCGCCGCCAGCAGAAGCGGCTCCATTGAAGAGAATGCCTGCATTTTTTTTTTACACTAAAATCTTTCTTTTTAAGGGAAGGGCTTATATGTAAAGTCCTTCCCTGAAAAGGAATGCAGGGAGCCAGCAGACCATTGTCTTCAATGGAGCTGCCGGCAGCAGCAGCGGCTCCATTGAAGAGAAGGCCTGCATTTTTATTTTTTTTTTACACTAAAATCTTTCTTTTTCAGGGAAGGGCTTATATGTAAAGTCCTTCCCTGAAAAAGAATGCAGGGAGCCAGCAGACCATTGTCTTCAATGGAGCTGCCGGCAGCAGCAGCGGCTCCATTGAAGAGAAGGCCTGCATTTTTATTTTTTTTTTACACTAAAATCTTTCTTTTTCAGGGAAGGGCTTATATGTAAAGTCCTTCCCTGAAGAGGAATGCAGAGAGCCAGCAGGCCATTGTTTTCAATGGAGCCGCCGGCAGCAGCCGCGGCTCCATTGAAAACAATGCGTGCATTCCCTATGGTGCACGCACGTCCTATCTTTGCAGGCACGTACCTGCAAAGTACGGACATGTGCACACACCATAGGGAATGCAGTGTTGTAAATACAAGTGTGTTTTTGTGCGTGCGTATGCACGCACCATAACACGCTCATCTGAACGCACCCTTAGGGCATGTTTACATGTAGTGGAAATGCTGCGAAAAATGTTGCTGCAAAATTCGCAGCATTTCTGCAAAAGACAAATTGGTGAGTATTAGTGTGGATTTTGACTTGAAATCAGCTGCACTTCCACGGCTTATTTTAAAAGATACCATGCTCCCTCTTACCTCTGAAGTCTTCACACTCTCGGGGGCCCCTTCACCGGGCACCTGACACTTGGCAGCCTTTAGTGAGCACTGTTCAGTTGATGAGGAAATGGCCACCGGTGCTCACTAGAGGCCGCCAGGTGCCCAGAATATGGGAGGTAAAATCATAAGCCACACCCCTAATCACACCCCCTGACCACACCCACTCTTTGATAGGCGTGCGCCGCAGTCACATTTTTTCCTAGGGGTGCTTCAAGGCTGAAAAAGTTGTGAATCACTTCTCTATATGCTACTCTATTGGCAGTCACTGTCTTACCCTTTCTTGAAACAGTGGTAGATTCAACCTGGGTGGACGGGTGCTGAGAATTCGGAAGTTCAGGCAGCCATATATAAATTTCGGGAAAATTCCGCCACTGGAATGCCATACAGGTCCCTATTCTCAGCGTAGCCCACAAGACAGCTTCTCATTCTACCTCCTTTATGCATAGAATAAAAGAACTTTCACACATACCTGCTCTTCTAACTACGTAACAGTAAGTCGCCGGCTGCCCTCCCATTTTTGGTCCCCCAGTGTACTCCATTGCACTTGGCTTCAAGAAACCATAGGTTCTTATGTTCAATAAACATATATGAGCAACATAAGAGATAAAGGGGTACACCCTGTTATAATAATATGATCTTTATATGCATCGAGGTCCTATTAAATAGATCAGTGAACAGAGGGTGGTAGGGAGAAATTGACAGGAAATTGTGGGCTCAGGACCTGGAAGATGATTGATCTATATAATTAAATCCACTAAAACCATACCTAAATAATAACAGTAATTCTAGGTAATTAAGAGATGGGCAAATCACGTCTGTATCCGCTCCAATGACATTCACATTTTGTGCCAATCCGGCCCTATTGCATTCAAAATGACATCCCAACACACGCCACATAATACGTTTTGGTTTGGTTCCACAAGAACGATAACAGCGGTAGTTAAAAAGGAAAATTAAATAAGTGATTTTTTTTGTCTGCTATTTGGCAGTACGGAATAACCCTGAATGCTGAGCCCTTTCACGGCTTTATTCCATTAATCACAATTTTCTTTATCCTGACTCTATGGGGTGCGCTAAATGACGTGCCGGATATACAAATAACACAGGACAAATACCAATCATTAACGCTGCCACCGAACCTGTAATTCATTGATATCGCTTTACTTTCCATTTACAAGAAGGAAAAAAAAATAGACATGTTCTCGAACAAAACAGAAAAGTTTCTTTCTACAGTGAGCTGTGATTAAGTAGCTTATCAGCTCCAAGATGGAATTAATGAATTGCAGATGTTGTAAGACACTAAATGAGGAGACAACAAGTGCGCGGTAATCTTTTTTCTACAGAAAGTCCTTTACTTGTGGCGTTAAGCATTAACCCTTTGCTACTAGCAACGTCTGATAAATGATTTCTTGCACGCACCCTGTATAGAGGGGATTGTGGTAATGAGGTCTCCAGGTCACATGACACTTGAGACCTTAGTAACATGGTCATCGAAGAGATGGACATTAAATCTTCCTTTTGTTTACCCCAATCATTTTACAGCTCAGCTCCTTTGCTGTATATCCCATTGCTTTCTTATACGGTTGCAAGAAAAAGTAAGTGAGCCTGGTCTGATTGTATTTGGGTAGAACTGTGATAACAATCTAAACTTGTAACACACAAACAGTTGTTTATGCCTCTTATTGAGCACATCCACAATTTAGGGGGAGAACGTAAGTGAACCTGTGAATTAATGATTGCTACAAGAGCTAATTAGCAAAAGTTTTTACAATTAAGGAGATGAGATTAGAAGTATGGTTTTCATAGGTGCTTTTCCCAGTAAATAAAGGCACACAAAGCCTGGTTACTGACAAATAGGTTCTTCTCAAGAAGGATTCATGAATATGAACCATACCTTGGTGCAAAAAACATTCATAAGACCTCAGAAGAAAATTCAGGACTGTTACTACAGTATCAGTTTCTATTGTTGAGGAAACAAGATGTGTGATGATGAGATATATTATTCCCAAATGGAGAGCCTGTTTCTGCATATAGTTTTCAATTAGTATTTTTTACCTTATAGAATGTACCAGTAATGAATACTGGGAATGCAGCTAATAATGTATTAGTTCACTACCATGCCAATTACAAAGGAATTACTAATTGGTTTGATTATGCAAAGTGAGGTAGGAAATCACATCACAAAACAATCTATCAAAATTCAAAATGCTTCAGACTACTTCTCTGGGTTCCATATTATGGTGCCTGGAGAAATGTTCTCTTCCCTTTACCCACATATAGTAGGCACAGTAGTAGACATGATGATTAACCTTGTTGCCTGTCTTTTACAGTACTCAAATTTAAAGTAACCCTCCAGTTCCAGGACAACGTAAAACGCAAAAAAAAATGATTTTCTTAACATTTAGAGTTGTTTTTTTAGTATATCTATGTTAAAATAAAGTATGAGAATTGGTTCCTCATTTTGTTTTGGACGTTTTGATATAAAATATGGATGGTTTTGGATTACAGGGCTTGGCATCGGCTTTGGGTTATTTTCTTTCTTATATATATATTTTCATTTTAGTCTGTAATTTTGTTTTACTTTTTTATGTCATTTTCTTTTACCATCTATGTCCCAAATGACATCATATAAGACCTCTGGGGGACATTTATGTGGTCTTTTTTTTATTTGACATTGTTTCACTGTAGCTAGTACATCCATAGGAGCCCCAGTTACAGGGAAAACATCCCCTGTAGTGACAATAGTCACTGGCAGAGCTGATAAGGGTCTGTTGGGACCCTTTAGCTCTGCTATGCCAGTGGATCCCGGTGGTCACGTGACTGCCAGCTTGCATAGTGGAAGTAACACTTCCACTTTTACTCTTTGAGCGCAGTGTACTAAAGAAAGGAGAAGGCGGAAAGCTTTATTGATTGCAGAAGCAGGGGCTTTAATCCCGCATCCTATTTTTACTATTGACTGGGATTAAAGCCCATGACTAAGCACTGTAAATTTATTGTGCTTGGCCCTTGATGAGGTATCTGTTTTATTTGCATTTGGAAAAGTTTCTCTTGAGGAATTCCTTTTTGCTACATTTGCTCCACCGACTTGAGTATCGTGCTGCTGATCTTCACATTTGTACTGCAAATCTATGGAGAGGTATGTTAATTTGTCATGTGTTATTGACAGAGAGTATCTATTCAAAGGTCTGATGTTACTATCTGACATATACATCGAGTGTATGAGATTGTATTTTGTAAATTGCTCAGTCTGAACCTTTCTTTCCTATCTGCTAATATATTCCACTCTAGATCTGTAATGTCATGCCGCCATGCTTCATTGCTCAGATGTGCATCATCTGAAAATTAATGCGTTCCACATCTGCACAGTGGTCCTTACTGAGCCATTAATCCTGTTCTTTGTCACTAGATGTTTGTGTCCCATATGTATTATTTTGCACCTATTTGCATTAAACCACTATGGGTATACAAATCTCGCCATTATGAAAAGCATTGTAAATTATTCATTAATCACTGTCTCACAACTCTGCCCCCCCGCGAGTTTTTAATAACGCAGATGGCTTAAATGCGGTAAACAGTTTCATACCTTGAGGAACTTATGATGATGAATAGGGACTTGATACCAAGAGTACACCGCACTGTACTTTCACATTGCATAAGCTAAACTATACAGATGAGCTTGAAATATCCAATATAGGAGCTGGAAAGCAGTCATTCGATCCATTTCTATGTAAATAGTAGTCCATATTTATTAAACATTCTATATGATGCGCAACGCAACATCGTCAAACATTTCAACTGATATAATCACAGAAGTCACTGAAGCTGAGATCTATGGTGCTATTTGTAGGAGCCTTCTAAGGGTGCCCACCCACTAGCGTTTTTTTACTGCGAAATTCGCAGCGTTTTTTTTTTCTGCAGGGGTCTTTGGGCTATGGGACATGCAAAGCTAAAATCGCGATCGCGCAAAATCGCGATATCGCGGTAAATCGCGATTTTGCGCGATCGCGATTTTTACATTACAAGTCCCATAGACCCCCTGCAGAAAAAAAAACCTGCAAATTTCGCAGTGAAAAAAAACGCCAGTGGGTGGGCGCCCTAAGAAGGATTGTTTGAGATTAGAAAGAGAAATACACCCCTTTTGTGCATAGGCTGTGTCTGGTATTACAGTTTTGGCCTATTCAAGTGAATTTTCTGTGTCCACCTGGATGTCCTCTTGGAAAACATCCAAATTACCATAAATATCTGGTTTAAAAAATATATAATCTGCAGGGTATAATCACATCTTTTGTTCATATAGAAGAGGCACATTGATGTATAGTGAGACTGATGCTGGGCTCTATAGGTTTTTATAATGATCCCCCAAGAAAATACTCAATGGGTATCAAAGCCTCATCAATTAAGTATGCCAAATTGTTGGATCAGTGCACCAGAGAAGAATGTAATGTGGAGCAATGAAGTCTTGTTCTAGAGCTCTTCTGTGTCAAAGTAGCTCACACTAAACAGTTTTATTGTAAAAGTAGGAAAACACATAATGCAAGGCATAACTATAACATATCATAATGCAAGGCAAACCACTTGAAAGGGTGCTGGCTGGTGTTGGTCAACCCAGTTGGGTGTGCCATCCAATTATATACTATATTAATAAGCGTAAGGAATTCAGATACAATGAATAAATAAGGTCTTCAGGAACAACCCAAGCACCAACAAGGAGCTAGTTCAATCAAATATGGGCTGCTTTTACGAGCTTTAGACTGAACTGTAATGACCCTTAGGCCTCATGTCCACGGGGAGAATCAGGCCCGCTCCGGATTCTCCATGGAGAATCCGTAGCGGGTCCCTCCTGCCCCGCGGACATGAGGCATAAAAATAAGAATAAACTTACCTCTCGCCCGCTCTGGGTCTTCCCTTCGCCGCGGCGTCATCTTCTCTGCGTCGCGGCCGGATCTTCTTCCTTCGGCCCGGCGGATGCGCAGGGCACGCCGGTGACGTGCCCCGCGCATGCGCTGGCCCGAAGAAAAAAGATCCGTCCGCGACGCAGAGAAGATGGAGCCGCGGCGAAGGGAAGAACCGGAGCGGGTGAGTAAATTCCGAATTTTGTCTCCCGTGGATCCGGACGGCTTCCATAGGCTTCAATAGAAGCCTGCGGGAGCCGTCCCCGCGGAAGACCCGCACGGAAATGGAGCATGGTCCAGATTTTTTCATGCTCCATTTTTTAAAAAATCACTTTTATTGACCATCCGTGGGTATTTATCTACCCGCGGGTGGTCAATGCATCCCTATGGGGCGTGGATCCGTGTGCAGGAGAAGAGTTAAAATCCGCTGCGGATTTTAATTCTTCTTTTGCCCATGGACATGAGGCCTTAATGACACAGCCTTTTTTTTTTTTCATTTTCGTTTTTCCCTCCCCCCTTTTAAAAAATTGTAACTCTTTTATTTATCCATCAATGTAGCTGTATGAGGGCTTGTTTTTTGAGGGATGAGTTGTATCTTTCAATGGTGCTATTTAAAGTACCATATAATGTACTGAAAAACTTTTTAAAAATTCTAAGTGGAGTAGAATTTAAAAAAAAAGAAAATTTCGCCATCTTTCGATGCGTCTTGTTTCTACAGCGCACAAACTGCAACAAAAATGACATGATGGCTTTATTCTATGGGTCAGTGTGATTACTACAATACCAAACTCATATAGTTTTTCTTTGCTCTACTACTTTTTTAAAGCCTTTTAATTTTTAAAAATAATGTTCTTCTGCGCACATTTAACTTTTGCCGCTGAGGGCTCGTTTTTGCGGGACATCCTGTAGTTTGCATTGGTACCATTCTGGAATACATATGACTTTTTAATAGGTTTTTATTGCATTTTTTCTTAGGAATACGGTGACCAAAAAAGTGCATTTATGGCGTTCTTTATTTTTTTTTCTGACGGCGTTTATCATGTGGGGTAAATAATATATTACTTTGATAAATTGGACTTTTCCGGACGTGCGATATTAAATATGTATTTTTGGTTTATGATTTAGATTCTTTTATTATAAATATTGCAAAAAGTGGGTGATTTAAACTTTTATTACTCTTTTTTGTATAATTAGTAAAACTTTATTGATCTTATTTTAACTTTCAGCTTTGATCATTCCTGGAGTATGATGTAATGCCATCGCATTACATCATACTGCTATTGCGCAGGGAGTCTATCAAGCCACCCCACGCGGATGGCTTGATAGGCACTCTGCCAAGACAGCCCTGGTACCTTTCAGAAGGCCCCTGGCTGCCATGACACTTGCACGGCTCCCTTCGATTTCATCGCGGGTGGGTCATACTGGACCCCCCAACAACGTTTGGGGGAATTAAATGCCGCTGTCAGAATTGTACGTCCTGCAGCGTGAAGGGGTTGAATAACAAATGTAACACAGGTCATCCTAATACTTCCACAATACAGTAGCTTCAGCATACAATATTTCCTTTGTCTTTCTTCATCCATTATAACTTGAAAACAGATTCATCATACAATGTTACAGACAGCCCGGATCTGTGGCACATGCTATTTGATGGAAAATACAGCCTAACAGCATGGGCATTTTACTGGTAAAACATATACATTACTGAAGTACATGCACTGATTTGCAGTCTAGTAGCACCTCTCTACAGTACAGTGCAGTACTACATGTCCTGTACTGCGCTTTATCTGTGTCAGGATGAACTGCTTCTTTGGATACCAGGTGAGGGCAGCTTCATTTTATTTTTTTGCTACACTGTGTTTTCTATATGGGACACTGCAGAAGCTCCTGTCCTCACATAGGAAGTGACTTCCAGTTTCCAACAGTTCTTTCTGACTTTTATATGTAACAATTTAGGCCATATTTACACGGTCTATTTCCTATCACGGATTCTATCCAAGGCTATATAAACCGAACTCGCAAGAGGAAGTAACCCATTATTTTCTATGTGTTGTGGTAGTGTAGTTAGCAGAGTTAGCAGCTGATAGCTCCAAAGTGGTCATTCTGCTAACTAATGTGAGAGAACACCTCTGTGGGTATGGCAGGAAGGAAGGTAAAAGCTTTGGTTCCTGCCACACTCGGGGGTTGTGGAGTTACTCAAAGTTTGAGGAGACTGCCCTCTCTGGGATGAGGGCCTGTGAGATCCTAGAGAGGAGCTTATATGTTGCTGCCCTTAGGTGGTTCCAGAGAGAACACCTGAATGGAATGTTGTTAATTTCTTCCCTATGTCATTGAAAATAAACTGTCTTGTTTTACTTTCACCACAAACTGGCCTGTGTGGGTTTTCTATCAGCACCGCCAATCATCTCAAAATAGAAGACAGCGATCCTGAGCAAGTGACAATACCCAAAATGGTCACAGTGGTTATACACATGGGTGATTTTTTTTTTCATGGTTGCATCCTCTTACCCTTCTTGTTTAACGTATATGCGCAAGTGATCATGCGTAACATAGGCCTAGATGAATTGGAAATTAGGATGAAAATAGGTGGAAGAAACATCAACAATCTCCATTATGCAGATGACACAACTCTGCTTGCAGAAACAGAAGCTGGTCCAAAGCAGCTGATATGGAAGATCTAAACTGAAAGTGAAAGAATGGGCCTCTACCTGAATTTAAAGAAGACTAAAATTATGACAACGGCAAAAAATGGCCAAATTCAAATCAAAATCAACAATGAGGTCATAGAATGCGTGCGAGACTTCATCTTCCTCGGCTCAAAAATTGACCAGGCTGGAGAATCGATGCCAGAGATAAAACATAGCACTGGGGTGAAGCGCAATGCTAAACATGGACAAAATCTGGAAAATTAGCAACTAAAAGCAGGATACTGCAGACCGCCGTTTTCCCCATAGCCACGTATGGATGTGAAAGCTGGACTGCAAGGGAAGCTAGTAGAAGGAGGATCGATGCGTTTGAGCTGTGGTGTTGGCAAAAGCCGCTGTGTATGTCCTGGATGGCGAGAGCAACAAACAGAAGTCCTGAATCGTATAAGACCCGATATATCACTGGAGGCCAAGATGGCCCAGCTCAGACTTACGTATTTTGGCCATGTAATGCGAGCAGAGTAGCTAGAAAAATCTATAATGCTTGGACAGATCAGTGGCAAAAGAAGACCCAGCAGACAAAGAACACAATGGCCAATACTGTCAGAGCTGATACTGGCATGGATATCACACAACTGAAAGAAGCAGTGCAAAACAGAAAAACATGGATTCTACAAGGAGAGAGCCTTTGGGGTTGCTGAGGGCAATGAATGACTAAACGGCTAACAAGAACAACATTATTGCACAAGGTTGTCACTCCAGATACAGAATGTAAAGGTTCATAAACTTTTGCCACTCACAGACGTGATATTGGATCATTTTCCTCAATAGATTTATGACCGAGGCTAATATTTGTGACTTATTTGATTTGGTTTTCTATATCTACTTTTAGGATGTAATTTGATGTAGTTTTAGGTCAACTATAAGCCAAAATATGGAAAATTGTGAAGGGTTCAAAAACATTCATGGTTTCAATATAGAGTATATTCAAGATACAATGATATGTCCAATTAATTTTGTATGTTGAGGTATCTCTATATATAGAGGAAATGTCAACTTTCTCGACACATTGTTATGTTCTTCACACTCCTGAACTAGTGAGCTCCAAAGTACATGAAGACAGCAGACATAACTAACAGACTGGCGAACAAAACATGCACCATACAGACCTGCATGCAAAACCAGATGGAATTGCTATATTAAATATGAGGTATTAGTTTGTGGATTGGCCAAGTTACTTAAGCCCGCAAGCCCACTTCAAGGGTCCTCGTTGTCTTGCGGATCCCTACTCTAACGAGACAGCTACCCCCAGGAAACCTGCCTGCAAGCAGGGCAATCGTCCCAATAAGGATGGCCACACACTAGAACCTAAGGACCTAACTAACCCAGAGATGGTAAATGATCCAAGCAGCTACGGACAAAGTTTACACTAACACAGCATGAAAACCCACACAAAACTGAACAGGACCGCTCACACCACATTTCTAGACATCAGCTCAGACACACAGAATACATTCCAGCTCACACCCAAGCAGAACAAGCAAGAATAAAAACACAAGGAGGAACACCAGCTCCCTCCAGCTGGTATTTATATGCAACAGAACGGTGATGGTTGGCTGGCTGGAGAACACCAAACCCAGCCAGCTCAATCATGCCACACCTCTGGAAATGTGCTTTGAGAAACCCATAGTACTACAGGTCCCAGAAGCACAGCCTAACACATGTTTGTTTTAAGAAATAATTGTATCTTTAGGGTACGTTCACATGTTGCTGATTTGTTGTAGATATTGATGAAGTTCTGCAACAGATGTCACCTTTCCATTTGAATTCAAATTGAAGGGGTGAAATCTGCTAATCTGCATCAAAATCCATCTCAAAATCAGCAGCAAATCAGTGATATTCGAATGCACCCTCATGAAATAATTTGGGACCATCTTTTCTTATAACTCTGCACTATGTCATTTTTCCATTATTCCTCCTATAAGGTCATGAATAAACTGACAACTATGCGTGTCCCTCCACTCTCCACTCAGTGCTGACTATGTAAGGAAATATAGGAGGAATTGTAATGCTCTGTTATCAATGTATTCAAAAATATTCAGGAGGTATAACAAAGGAACAGCAAAATTCAGATTTTTAAGAATATGCACCGGAGTTCTTATTTCATGGGGAATACAAATACGTGTTTGCAAAAACAGCCAAGTCAGAAATGGTCCCAGGCCTTCTTCAAATAACAGATTTAACGCTTAATAAAGGGGTTTTCTGCAAGTAAACTATTGATGACCTATCCTCTGGATAGGTCATCAATAGTTGATTGATGGGAGTCCACTGCTTGGGTCCCTGACCGATCAGCTGATTGAAGTGACTGTGGCGCTTTGTTGAGCACCACTATTAGTTCAGTCTATACCAGGCGCAGTACGATACATTGCATAGTGGCTATGCCTGGTATTGCAGCTAAGTCCCATTCACTTGAATGAGACTTAGCTGCCCTCAGGCCATGTGATCGGCGGACGTAACGTCAAATGCCTGAGAAGGGGCCACAGCACTCACCCAAGTAACACGGCCTCTTCAGTCAACTGATGGTCAGGGATTCCGAGCAGTGCACCCACGTGGATCGACTATTGATGACCCATCCCGAAGGATGAGTAGCATGCTAAGAAATAACTGGCTCCATCCTGTAGCCATAGTCACCAAGATCAGCTCTAAGGAACCAAAATTGAACACAGTACATATTTACGCCTACAACATATCTTACTGTTGAAATTTATTTTACAAAATTGATGTATATTACAACTGCTGAGATTTTAACCATCATCATTTTGTCAGATGAAAGTTGGAAGCAGAATCTGATTAGTTGCTATGACAACACATATTGTTTTATAGTTACCTGCAGAATTGCAAATTCTAACCCTGGTGGAATACAAATGATACATTTGTGCCCTAAATATTTCAATCTGGTGGGGAACGAGCAAAGTATAGAGAGAGGTTACAAACAGCAACGCTTCCCCTTTAAATCTGTAAGTGATACACTCGCCGCCTGTGCTTGTACAACACTTGGCCTTTTCCTCATTTCGTATACATAGCCTGATAGATTTGGTTTCTGCTCCAATAACCTTAATTTGTGTTCTGCAACATGTTATCAGTCTCTCATTGTGTAAATGCCTTAAAAGATGAACGCGTAAATATTGTTCTGCTCTCGTGAGCAAGCCATTAATGGTGTTTAAAACACGTCTGAGAGGCCGAAAAGGGCCAAGTTGATGTTTATAGCATTTTTGGGTAACCGCAGTTATAATCCCATAACACTACCTGCTAAAAGCAGACATCAGATGCCTGAGGATTTCTTGCTAAGAAAGGCAACTGTGCAGACAATATTTTCCAGCCGTTCTGCTGTAAGCAGATTTAAAGAGACAGAAGTGTAATTGGATAAAATGAATTCTGGACAGATCTATTCGACCACTAAGCCTATAGTGGCCAGTGACATGAATATCTAAATAAGCAGAGGTAAGGGGTTCAAACAAGTTATCATAACTATATGATCATGAGAATGAGCAGCCCGGTAGGTTCATGAATGAATGGAGCGCTGGTTGGGCAGACGCCTTGCATTCCATTCATTTCATTGGGGACATTAGAGATTGCTGAGTCAAGTGCTCTCACCGAAATGGATGGAGTGCCATGAGTCTGCCGGACTTCCACTCTGTTCATTTGGGGAATGACAAGGCCTCTGGACCACCACTGATCAGCCAATTATCCTCTATTTCGTGGATAGGGGATAAGTTGTTGGGACTGTAAATTCTCTTAAAGCTCTTGGGTCCCTGATACAACATGTAAAGCAGGGCAACTTAGCTGGTGCATGCCATTTATAATGCTGATGATCTTCTGTGTGGCATATAGGATTTGGGGGCACTCAGACCCCCAGGGTTTAGGTGCAGTTGTTACTTCAGTACCATCTATAGCTGCATACCTGTTGGGGTTTTCATCTTTGTCACTAAAAATACCAGCCATTGTAAAAGGGGATGTGGTTTGGTGGGGTGTTTAGGGTCATGGCTTATCACAATATATGTTTTTACCTTTGTTATTCCAGTGGCGCCTCTCAGTACCCCAATAGTAACTGTGCCCTCTTTAGTGGCCCTAGTAATAATAGTGCCCTCTTTAGTGGCTCTAGTAATAATAGTGCCCCCTTTTAGTGGCTCCAATGATAATAGTGCCCCCTTTAGTGGCTCCAGCAGTAATAGTGACCCTTTTTGTGGCCTAAGTAATAATAGGTTTAAAAAAAATTGTCCCAGGGTACCATAGGTAATGGTATAGAATAGCCTGTACTCGCCCTTTAACTGTTCTTTTTCTTCACCGCAACCTCTCTAGTCCTCTCCGTTCTGATCCCTCCTGTTAAAGAAACAGATATGTCATGATTATCGTTCATGTGACTGCTGTAAGCAACTGCTGGCCTTAGCAGTCATGTGACAAACTAATGCACAAATTAATGGGGCTCGTGTTTGATTGCATCGCTTCCTGTAACAATTGGGACCAGAATGGAGGGGGCGGGAGTGGAGGGACAGTTATAGTGTGAGTAATGGTTATTGTTATTATTTTGTAGTGTTACCTACCTTTGGGAAATTTTGCCAAAATCTCTGAAAACCCTTTAGAATAAAAAAAGCACTCCCCCATTTCCTATTTAAGGCCAAATTCACACAGCCATATGCATGTTGTGCAGAATTAACTTGGGTGCAACTTGTGTAAGTGACTCACCCCAATGTGTTAAAGTTGACATAGAGATTAAGTGGAGAAATGCACCAAAAATTGTGCCAAAGTTGCCACGTGCACCAAAATTTGTGCCAAACTTTGTTGCAATCCAACTGAGCATACTCACAGGGAACTGGCTAATTAGAAGATGCTCTGATATAAAAGACAATTTCTGCTGAGTAGTAGGCAAAGAGGGTGCACAGGTACTGTGAGAACAGACTAGAGAACTGAACTGAGTTAGAGCTAGAATGGAGCTGACAGAGGTTGGAGATGGAAGGGTCCTATTGGCACCAAGCTGGAGAGCGCCAATCAGCAATGACTAGGAGATAGAAAAGAACAGAGAGTAACACTCTCAACGCTGGACAATGCTTCACAATTGCTGGGGTCAGTAGAAGCTGCAACTCCCACATATCAAACCGTAAGTGAGACTAGCATCAGTATAGACATTAGGTGTGCACAAGTATTAATTACCCAGCAGGCCTACTATCACATACTTGTAGTGTATTGAGGAGACTGGATGGTGAAACATTTGTTGTTATATGAGTTCCATATTCACAGGCTTGAGATATTTTGCAAAGAGAAATTGAAAATGACCTTCTAAATGAAAGTGTGTTAACCCCTAAAGGGAAACTGTGTATTATATTCTGTAACCTGTATTTCTGTAAGACGGTAGCAATATTAAGAGAGTGTTACTGATCGTGTTTAGAAAGTAATATTACGTTCTAGTTAACAGATTGTGTCTAACTAATCAATTATTATCCTTATTCATCATTACTCCATTGTTCACTTTTTTACTTCTGTGTCCTTTGAATACATATGGTACATTTTGGTTACTCCATCTGCTTCATCCTATCCTGAATCCTGATCGCTACACTTCCAACCGCAACACTGGTAATACAGCACCAGTGATCTAGCATGGTGCAGTTTTTAAAAGTGGGCTCAAAACTACACAGCGCACTAGGACATAGAATTAATAGGAATTTCTTACCACAATTGAAATACATTTAAGATAGTGTATTACAGTGCTTCAATGTCCTGTTGGGAGTCTTTATGTTGGAGAAACAGGGCAGAAACTGAAAGCAAGGACGAGATCTCATCGCCCCCCCCCCCCCCCCCAATTAAACACAGAAAAAGAGAATTGCCTGTGGCCGAGCACTTCTCTAATCATGGACATGACATAGGAGATATGAGAGTTTTGATATTGAAGGGTTGTTTCAAGTCACAAAACCACAGAAGAATTTGGGAATATAAATTGATAACAACCTTTGACACGCTGAATACTGGGTTAATTTATTCCCCAGGATTTATGCGTGAATGGGAAGAGTGAGACATTTATTGCACAGATAAGACCCCCATCAACAGTAATTCAGGGACCATAAAACTTTCACTCCCTTATCAGTGTTTAGCTAAAAATGTTTGTGCACCTCTTGTAGCATTTCTAGCCTGACGACCCCCCCCCCCAACAGTAATTTAGGACCAAAAAAACCTTCACTTCGCTATCAGTGCCTAGACAAAAAAAGTTTTTCTCTGTTGCAGAATTCCTTTTAAGTGCAAACCAATCACATCCATATCTGTGCCTTGTCATGAGTATGTGTGTCATAAGTGTGTATAAATATCCATGCCTCTTCAGATCCAATCCATTTAAGCCTGAAGAAGAATCCTGCGTTGGTTCGCAAGCTCGCTATTACATCATGTATTTTTGTTAGCCATTAAAAGGTATCATATCTACAAGATTACGTGGTTTCTCTTGCTGGGAACAATCACAGTACTTCATCTAACACCCAGAGAAAAAGTGCACAGATAACTGCTTATTTAAATATGCCGCTATAGCAACTAGGGTTCTAATCATGCCTATTTACAGGTTCAGCTACGTGGACGCTTTTGAGCAAAACTGATCTCATCAATTTCATAGTTTATTTGGCTGAAAGAAACTACTCAGTATCCAGGGAAAGAAGGGTTAAAAAAATGCAAAGACACAATCTAGTGTAGTCTTCCAAAAGGCATAGATAGTGATAAGTACCTAATAAGTAATAAAATACTTAGTATTTTATCCAGGAACAATGGGGTGTGGTGGGAGCAAATATGAGCTGCAAGGCTCTACTGGTTACTGGGACTACAGCCTTTGGCTTGATATACTGCACGTTTTTACGGCCGACCGATATACGTAACCACCTGAGGCATTGGTTTCCAATGCATTCATTCACATGGGCAAATATATAGTGTGTAAAAATGTTGCACCATGAAAAATGGAACATACGCAACAGCGATTATACAGTGGGCAAAAAGATAGTTCTGGAACTATCTTTTGACTGAGATACGACTGCGGCTCCCATAAACTCCTATGGGAGCATTGGAAAAAAGGGAGGGGGGGGGGGGCATTTTAGCAGCGTCCAACGCTGTAAAAAGCTTACAGGTGCCTCTGTGCCTCCAAGGATTTATGCTAGGTGAGGAATTTCCGAGGTGCGACATATTTTTTCACTAAAAATGCTACCGCCTCGTGATAATAAAGTTTGACCAACAAAGTATGTTCAGGTAATGCAAGAGTCACAACTCTGCAGTCGTATTTAACTCATGTCAATAATTATGTCACCAGCTGCATTATATACACCATACCATTCGAGTACAGCGCCAAATATTCCCCTAGTGTCAACATTTGGTATTTTTTTTCTCTTCAAGAAATCTAACACCAACTTGTAATGGTGTTGTGTTTCAGGCACTGTGTTGGAGCCGGGAGCACAGCCAACGAGGGCGGAGAATGAGTTCAGGCAAGCCTGGGTTGGTACACGGAGCTGTCGATGCCGATCAGAGGGTTAAGCAGAGACGTGGTCAGGAGACAAGCCAGGGGTCAATACACAGATATGTCGATGCAGCACAGAGGGTTAAGCAGAGATGTGGTCAGGAGACAAGCCAGGGGCCAATACACAGAGGTCAATCTTCTTATTTCAGCTAACAAAGAAGAAGCGCTTGGTTAAAGGCTGGTAGGCACAACAAACACGCAAGGAATGAAGGGATAGGGCCAGGTCTATATAGGGAGCTAATTGGGGAAGGTACAAGACGTGGGGTGGACTGAGACAGGGAAACATGGAGCCAGGAACATGGAACAGGGGGACCGAGAAAAAAGGTACTAGGAATCAGGGGAGCTCTCCAGCGTGCTGAATAGCTCAGTCAGCAGAATCATTGCCTGGAGCACGCAAGTTCGAGTGCTGACAATTGGGTTCTGCTCCATCGTTTTTTCACTAGAGACCTCTGAACAGCTCTAGTTTAATTATGAGCACCCAGTATATATGTGTACGTATGATAGCTCTGTACAGATTGTGTCAAGAGGGACGTGGGCGCCCAGAAGTAGGGGTCAACTTGTGACTACAACCTCTGCACTGCCTTCATCCACACAAGTGACAATCAGGCCTCTCTGTACAACTCTCATATATCTCTTTTTCTGCTGCTGTCACTATATATACAGTATGCAGCATCGATGGTAATTATGCCAGGAAAAGGGTTCTTTATTAATGAGAAATAAGCCGTATATCTGTCTTGTATTTTTTCTTATAAATCTGTTTACAAATTGCTCAAGGTTACAAAACCCTCTGATCTCTGAAGCATCTAATAAAAAGTTTTGACACTATTAATGCTTTTCCTTTGCTTGTCACTTGGTTTAGATAATGCAATTTCCCAGAATCCAGCTTAGTCACATCACAAATCAAATCTCCAAATGACAAGCTGAAAAGACTATCTGCTTATTGTTTGTATATTTTTACCCATAGCTAAGGCAGCAGGAAGCCTCTATCATCATATTTAATTATCTTCCCCGCTTACTGCTGCTTTGTGGCCTTATTAATGCAGAAGTGAGCAATATTTTGTAGAATAAAAGAGCAGGAGCCGCACGTAAATGTTCCATACCTCTCTGGGTTAAGTGGGTTGACATCTACAACTAGCGCTGCGGGAGGGATTTCACGCTCACGTATATATATGAAGCGATTTCCCAACAAAGGACCATCATGATTTATTTCTTTACGTCAATGACTCCTGACTCTTTTGTGAAATGTCTCTATACATTTTTTATTTACGTAGGCGCTATTAGGAAATATATATAGTTATTATAATCTCTCTATGCTATGGCGAATGGCATAAGGAGAACGAGGGAGGCATCTCTCCTACTGCGCCTTCTTCCTCCTCCCAGTACATCCCCTATTCTTTTTACCCATTCAGCCTCCATCCTATAACCCATGTTATGAAGGTCTTCCGTAGGACTTTGCCTACCACTCTATGTGCTAGCTTTATATTTGGCAATAGAAAATATATATACACTATCCAACCAAAAGTGTTTGGTTGGATAGTGTTACACCATGCTCCATAAGATTAAAGACCTTTGGAGGTGTCAGCCATAGTTTTGACGGGAACTGCACACAAGCCACTCATTACGAAGCATAATGCATTGCCTGTCTATAATGACGCGAGCAGCGTCGTCATTGGAGAGTTGAGCAATGGAAGAACATTCTATGGAACTTTGCCTGAGTGTGTTGTGTAAATAGTTAAAGCAGCTATCACACTTCTATGTGTTTTGCTGCAGGAAGTAGACAGCTCTGTACACCGTGCAGTGGCCCGGGATGGTACTGCAGGCCGAATCCTATTGAAGTGAATGGGACTCAGCCTACCAACCTGAATCACTATATTATGTACGGAGCTGTCTGCTTTCTGCAGCAAAGCAAGTAGAAGTGGGACAACTCCTCTGTGGATGGCAGAGGTTTTGTTATGGTCTCAGGATTATTTATATGGCTTGGTCTCGTCTGTTTGGTACAGGGGTCAGTACAGAGATCTCTCCCACGATCTATTTAGATGTAGGGCTGTGGCAGTAACATGGGGGCATCCTCTACGTCTAGAGGAAGAAAGTTTTCTTTGGCAATAAAGAAGGGGGTTCTTTACTGTAAGTGCAGTGAGACTATGGAACTCTCTGCCTGAGAACGTTGTGATGACATGATGAATTCAATAGTGTAGTTCAAGAGGGGCCTCCACACCTTTCTTGAGTGTTATGATATTACATGCTATAGTCACATATTACTCCGGAAGAGTTGTTGATCCAGGGATTTATTCCAATTGCCAAACTTGTTTTTTTCCCCCCTTAAACGAAAAAAATTGGATTCTACCTCATTGTTTTTTTCTGCCGTCCTCTAGACCAACATTGGGGGAATAACAGGCTGAACTATATGGACATATGTCCATGTAATATCTGTCTGGTATGATTTAGCGACCCTGCACTGAGCAAGGGTTGGACCCGATGACCCTGGAGGTGCCTTCCAACTCTACCATTCTATGACTCTATGTCTTTTTTCAGTCTAACATACCATGTTACTATGTTACAGTGGCAAAACTCATGAACATGGAGGTGTACCTTGACATTACTAGAAAGTATGCCACTGACAGTATTCAATGTTATTAGGGCCAAAGGAGGCCCCACTAAGTATTAGCATACCACGTTTGATTTTCACTCTGGTCTCAACTCATTGAAAAAGAAGCCAGATACAGGATGTGTACTACAGGAAAGGCTCGATCACCATTTTACCTGGTAGCATGCAGCAAGCCAAATTGCAATATAGAGAAGCAAAAATGTTCATGTGCAGACTGATTGAGCAGCCACTCAACTCAACCCAGGGTAGGGGAGGGGTGACTCCTAACAAACCCAGTCCGCACAATATGAACTGATACCAAGATGACCGCCATAGCTAGGTGCACCACACATACAGGCATAGAACCCACACTGACTAAGTAGTGGATTGCCCTGCATTAACCCTTTGCAATCCAATTTTGGATTCAGGGTCTCCTAGGGGGCTTTCTCTTTCTGCCGTTATACAATGGCGCCATCTGCTGGCTAGTGACAGTACTGCAGTATGTGACATGCCAGAGAGGCCCCCGACAGCAGAGCGGCCAGTACTATACAGTAAGAATACCCTGCCGGATGTTTTCTGACATCGGAGCTGTACAACCCTCAATCAGATTGTCTTTAGACATCAGACAGTGGATTGGAAAGGGTTAAAAAGTGTGCCACACTGGCATGTCATCCTGGGCTCCTCTAGCAGCGGTCATCTTGTAGTTTTATGAAGGATTGGAAATAGTCATCAAGTGGTGAAACACAGTGGGCACTGGTCAATGATATGTTTAGGTGGGCCAGTAGATGCAATACATGCTATGAGAACACCCTCTACACCAGTATGGAACCACTACCAGCCTATACAATGCCTTGTTTACAGCGTGAGTTCATTGTTTCCTGAAGTCTGTACTACACACAATTTCCCACGTTTCCCTATGAAGACTCCTTTGTATTGCATCGCAAAGCATGAACTTGCGATTTTCATGTGATGCGTCTTTAACATTAGAAAGTGCTATTGATTTTGGCGCTATAAAATCGTAAGCGGCAGCAATGTTTTTGTGAGAAAAAGCAGCGCTGAGACTCAAAAATCGTGGGGAAAAAAAAGCCGCGATTTTGACATGCTTTCTCGTGGCAAAATCACGATCGCCCATGAGAAACTAGTCTTACACCACTCTATATAATGTTTACAGATGGTGGCTGAATATCCAGTATAGCACAACTTAGGAGTTACTAGACAACATTTTTCCTATAGTATCTCAGACTGTGCTAACATAACACCAACTGTGCATACCCGTTCTCTACCATAGCAATCCAGCACTACAGCCCCACAGTCCTCCCAGTGTTTGTTGTTGAAGATGATGCCACTGGAGATCACCAGCATCCCCATTCTGAACTCCTGAGATGATGGCGCTCAAGATGTGAGCGTTGGTGGCACAAGAACGGCTGTGATGTTGCAGCCTCTGATTGGTTGATGTGGTCAAGTGACATCAAGTGACAGCCCATTTAACAACTTACAGTGACCATTGGGAAAACACATAAACGAGGACCCCAGCCAGAGTTAGAGACTAAGTCGGAGGAACAAATGTTATATAAGTCATCCACTACAGTTCAATGGAGTAGAAATGCAGTAGCTTACTGAGCAATGTGTAACATTTCCTGCTGTTCTCCAGGCCTGAGATACAGATGTGAGGTCTTCTTCTAAGTGGAAGCTCAGACTAAACTGTATTCCTGCTGCAGTGACCGAGGAACGGGCCACGGCCTAGGAGACAGCGGGGTAGAGTGTAGACCTTGTCATGGTGGCTCGACCATCCCCCACCCGGAGGGTAACCAGTGACACGTCCAAGGGGCCGAGGGCAGGTTAATAAAGGGGAACCCAAGTGATGGTTTACCTTTAGTCCTGTTTTTGTCTCGTGATGCCACTGTTTCTTCCACAATATGGGATTCCTAGATAGTGGAGTAAATCCTCTCCCGTGTAGTTTCCGTGGGGGAAAACCTGAGTGACGGAGTAAATCCACACACACGGGTACTGTTTAAGACACAGCCTCCGGAAATGGATGTGCGACTGGTTGTTTTACTTAACTTGCAGAACAGTACAATTCAGCAGCTTCTTGGAAAATGATGTGACTGGGAGAACTCACGGGACGTCGGGAGAAACCACAGCCACAGTTATCTGTAGGTCCTGGCCGGCATAACATTTCTTCTTTCTCTCTCTCTGACTCTACCAGTTCACATTTACGGAATAAAACACACTGCAGAACCGCTGGGGGGTAGAAGTTCCCGCATTCGCTAGGCCATCCTCTCAGCCCCCTCTATTCTGTGTCTGTGAGTTGAAGGTACCCACAGACAAGCTGCCTTGCACTCCTCTCTCCAACAGAACCAGAACGGAACTCGGAACGGACTCTCCTTTCCCGGGCAAACACATATATAAGGCATAATCACGTGACAGAGAAAACGATACAAAACCAGACAGTCATCTACATACCGGACACTTAACACTTTCAGTGCTGCAAATATGCAATGCACACCAATCTTGCAACATGAAAGACACTGACAACTCAAGACTAAGCATGCACACCATTAAAGAAGAGGCCCCGTTGTACTGGGCCACTACACTGCTACCTCTTATTCCTACACCTTAGGATACAGATGAGCACAGGAATGAAATACCTCTGGTACGAGGTTGCCTAGAAGAAGCTCATTACTCCAAGGACTATCCATCTACAACTGTGTGGAGCTAGTTTGGGGAGCAGCACTGTAATCGGCCACCGTGCAGGGGAAGCGGCCAGCAATGTGACATTGCTATAACAGCCCCTCGCCATTCCTAGTCACCCCACTAGCACTAGTCACCAGGCTTCATTGGACGTCACTCAGATTACTTGATTTTCCTAAAACAGATCTCCATGCAGGGAAGCTCTGATCTTTGAATGGCAGTTGTTTCTAATATAGTGGCCATTGATTTTGAGTTGTGACTGTGAATTAGTAAGATGCATGATTTAGACTGTTTCACGCAGCTATAGGTAGATTTTACGAAATCTCTGCATTATTGTTGGACTCGAGAATGTGCGACTTGATGAATTTCAGTCAATGTTGTTTTTAGGTCATAGCTGGTAGGAAGCCAGGATCTGCACGATAAACCAAGTCACTTTTGGACACTAGGGGGCACAATGACTCTATCTCTCCCATCTGTTCTATACATTCTCCAGAATAGGCTGTCTGCTAATAAAAGACCATCAACATATTTTGACATTTTTAAAGCACAAGTCAGACTTGTAACCAGCTCTCTGCAAAAGAAGCATTTCTCTTTTAGCAGGACATCTTACCACAACCATGCATTCTCTTACTGCAGCAAAGCTAGGGGATAGGTAACTGCTGCATGCCTACCTAATTTACTACAAATTGCTTATTATGTATAGTTAATATTTCTTCTACACAAAGAGGTAGCAACGCTGGGCTTTTTTCTTCAATGTAATGCTTTGAATGTTGGCAATGCAGCAGAGCTGAGGTTGCTACTTTGCACAACTTGGAAAGCTGAAATCATAATGTATTGAGGTGGCCATAGACAGGAGGAGTATATAAGGAGTATCTACCACTGATATGAATGATTTGTCCCGCGATTCTGTCAAGGTGTTTTATGAAAGAATTCATTAAGGTAAATATTTCTGAAATGGCTTTGATTAACAACATGTGGTTTTGTCATTGAGGTTTTTCTCCATTGAAATCGAAGCAGCAAAAAACTGCAAGAAACATAGTATGTCATAGCAGAGGCGTAACTTGAAGCTTCTGGGCCCCAATGCAAAACCTGTACGGGGCCCCAAAGTATAATGCTTTATTTAAAGAACTGGGCTCCCTATACGGAGAGGACTTATGGGCCCCCTAAGGGTCCTGTGCCCGGGTGCAACCGCATCCCCTGCATCCCCTGTGGTTATGCCAGTATGTCCTAGCAAGCAAGCAGAGAATAATGCACAGCATGGACATATGTATGATATAGACAGCCCCTATCGAGAGTGGGTGAACTGTGTAGGGGGTGCATTCATCTTAGGGTCCTGGTGACCTCTCCCATATAAGAGGACAGGAATACCTTAGCTGTTTCCTGACATTTAGTAATCGCTTGATATAGATTTTTCATCAGGGTCTAGGAACGTCTGTCAGGTCCGGCTTTAGGTTTACATGGGCCCTTGGGTCACTGAATCACAGTGAGCCCTTTTAATAATTTATAGGTCCCACTCTGCTCCCTTATTAATGAATATGTCCTACTGTGTCCCTGAGTCATTTATAGGCCTTACTGTGCCACTGAGCAATTAATAAGGCTCTACTGTGCCCCCTGAGTCATTTATAGGCCTTATTGTGCCCCAGCGATGAAATAATAAACTCACCACCATCATGCTCCAACGGCATCTTCCTCCTCTGCCTTGGCCACTTCCAGCCACGACTGTGTGGAATGAAGCAGGCACCATGAAAACATCATTGCACCACTAGTGGAACATGGAGCATTCGGCTACCTGTAGTGCCGCTGTCCTAGTCAATTGTATCTACATGTTAAGGATGTTGGTACAAGTATTTCAAAGAACAAACACTGGATTCATCACAACTCCTGAGTGCCCCCTCTGGCTCAGTGGGCCCTAGCACCTGCTTGGCCCAAAAAGCCTGCATAAATTTTAGATAGCTGTTGACTGAATGCTTGTTTGGCCGTCAGCTACCTTACCTAATATCCATATACTTTTGCATGCTTGGCTTGACCAATCATGGATGTGCAATGAATTTGGAGAGGGAAGAAAGCTGCTATAGATACCTCCAGCAGCAGCTTATACTCATGAAAAAAAGGATTAGGCAATTGAAATCCAACTGCCCAGACATTATAATCCTCAACATCTGCTATCGGGTGTAGAATCAGGAGGTCACCCTACACATTAGATAATTGGCCAGACCGTCCGGAATCATTGTGTTTGTCCAATATAGATCTAATGTGTATGTCTACCACTCCTAGATCCACAACTATCGTAAGGTTAGTAAACAAAGAAGATGACATCAGCCCTTGTTACCCCAAGAGTTGGGAAAATGTGGGGTCAACACATTGAGACTTCCCAAGGTAAAGGCTTGTGATAGCTTGAGCCAGAACCACTGAACCAGTTGGTCCACACTCCTATATTCAGTCCTTTTACTTTGATTTTACTTTCAGTGGTTTCCCATATATCTGTATATCAAAGAGACCTGCTCTTCCTTTCATTTTTATTTCTGACCAAAATCGAAAATAATTTTTCTGCTGCTACAGTAGGATATCACTTAAAGTTTCCCTGAAAATTGTCTACAACTATGCTTTTACTTTTTATCAATACCTTCCTATTCCACCACTTCTACCTCGTTTTTCGTATGTGCACTCTATTTAATTGCATTTTCCAAGGTTGCTGACATAAGAATACAACAAAATAAACATGGCATTAAAATATCCTACATTTACTGCATGTTCTCCATAAGAAACAATACTTGTTACATTGTATATATAGTTCTTCATTATCTGCATAGAAATATTGTCAGTTTTCATTTGGCTTCCAAGGCAATAATATTCTAATTCTAAACTTCATTCACTAAGGCCCCCATTACACAGGCGCTAATCGCGGTACAACTCTCCTATTGTTTTCAATGGGACCGCTCACACAGGCACAGACAGCACCCCAATTTTTGAGCTGTGCATGTTCTATTTTGGGGCATTTCAGCATCTTTAACCCTTTCCAAGCTAATTTTGGATTTAGAGTTTCCTAGGGGGCTTTCTCTTTCTGCCATTATACAATGGCACCATCTGCTGGCTAGAGCCAGTACTGCAGTATGGGACATGCTGGAAAGGCCTCCGACAACAGAGCAGCCAGTAATATACAGTAAGAATACCCTGCCGGATGTCTTCCGACATCGGAGCTGTACAGCCTTCAATCAGAATGTCTTCAGACGCCAGACAGTGGATTGGAAAGGGTTAAACACCGTGTGTCAGCCATTGAGTGGGCAGAGTTTTCAGCACTGCTGCAAATGCGACACAACTTGGCACCATGTTTTTGACAGCGCTAAATGCCCTAGCTATACTATGTGAAAAAAAAGGAATACTCACCTAGCAGGCACCATCCGGGTCCCTGCCGCTGCTTTCCAACGTTCCTGCAGGCCTTGGTGAAGTTGTCAGCCTCCGACAGATCATCTCTTGCTGGTAACAGGGCTGAAAACCCTGCCTCCAGCAAGAGATTGCTCTGATTGGCTCTCAAGCTCTGCGGTGAGCCAATCAATGCCAGTGCTTGATGAAACAATGACAGCCATTCATCAAGCACTGGCTCTGATTGGCTGAGCGCGGAGCTCGAGAGCCTGCAGGAATGCCGGAGACCAGCGTCAGAGACCCAGACGTCGCCTGCTAGGTGAGTATTCCTTTTTCTTTTTTTAGCTTCCCTGGCTACATTTTCAGCTGCAAAATGCATGCTAACGCTGCTGAAACCGCAGTAAACCGAGCATTGAAAAACGCTGCGTTATTGCGAATGCCTGTGTGAGGAAGGCCTGAGTGTCACAGAGGGTATACAGTATTTGTAATAATTTAGTTAGTAAAATGTCTGGATTGTTGTGCTATAAAGATTACTTCACCCTAAAATGAAAATCTCTTCTTTAGGGAAACCTGCCAGGAGTTACCGACAGGCGCCCACATTGCTGCAGTGGGTCAGAGAAAACATAGTTTGACAAATAGTCAAGAATGGAGAGAAGAGTCATGAGGGCAGCTTTCCGCTGACTTCTCCCTGCCCTGTTGGATTGACAGATCTCTCCCTATTTTTCTATAGGGAGAGACCTGTCAAACTACTAAGGCAGGGAGAAGTCAGCAGGAATTCATACCAATGAAAGAAGGAAAAATGGGCAGCATGGATAAGGGACATAAAACCTCAAGCTTTATTAAAGTATTTATAAGCAATCCAACACATAGACCATATCAGTGACTTTGACGCGTTTCGGACATACTGCCCTTAGTCATAGCTGTCACTGAAGGACCCAACTAGCATATTTATGAGAACATGCTACATAAATAATTAAAAGCACATGTAAAAACAATGAAGATAATTACCTGCCGTATTCATGTACAACAACCGCGCACAAGCCATCTTGGCCGCAAAACGAGGCTTGCAATATACGTAATAAAACATTTAAAGCCAATAATAAAGTCCAGAATATTCTCACATGCATTCATTCTATGCAAGGTGTATGATTGCTTCGCCCCCAAATCCTGTAGAATAGTGTAAGTCTTAGGATACTTCTGTACGATATTTATCCAACTGCAAGTCAATCCATTGCAGAGTTTATAGAGATGGGGTATTTGGGTTCTTGTCACATTACCATAGATATGGTGCATGTTGGCTGCCTGCAGGGATATCAGGACTTCACAGAAGTTTGGCAGTTACCATGGCTTAGACCGGCGTCACACGGATGTAAGCGCATTTGTGCTGCGTATTTGCCCAATGGATGTGTGGCGTATTTGCACAGCAGAATTACGCAGCGTATTGAGCATTTCCTTGAATATGATGTGTGCATTTGCATACCCTGCACCCATTAACTTCTATGGGGATCTTTGAAATGCGTGAGCGAAATACAGAAATCTAAGCAAACCCACCAAAATCAATGTGTTCTATTTTCCTGTCTATTAGGACAAAAACAAATAGGCGCTGTCAGGTACTGAGGGGCGTGATTATGTTAAAAAGGGTGGTCAGCCAAGATGGGAAGGATTGGGATTGTTTGTTGCCAGCCTTGATGTTCGCAATACGTGAGGTTCCCCAATCCTCCACAGGTTTTTCTCTGTTTGAACTGCTGTATGGTAGACACCCACGCGGTCTCCTTGACTTCGCCAAAGAAACTTGGGAAAGTGAACACACCCCCTACAAAAGTGTGGTAGAACATATTTCTGTAATGCAGGACAGGATAGCAGCTGTCATGCCCATTGTAAAGGAACACTTGGAACAGGCACAAGTGGCACAGAGTCAAGTCTATAACCGGTTGGCCAAAGTCAGAACCTTTTGACCGGGAGATAGGGTGTTAGTGTTGGTGCCTACAGTAGAGAGCAAATTCTTAGCAAAATGGCAGGGGCCCTATGAGGTGCTTGAGTGCATAGGAGAAGTCAATTATAAAGTGTACTAACCTGGCAGGAGGAGGCTGGAGCAGGTATACCATGTGAATTTGCTTAAACCCTGGAAAGAACAAGAGTCTCTGGCAGCGGTGACTGCGCCGAGCAGCCAGGTTTTTGTGAAGTCCATGGACAAAACACCTGAGGTAGCTATCTCAGGGTCCCTATATAAAGTGCAGAAACAGGAGGCATTCCTGAAGCATGTAGACAGACTATATCAGAGGAAGTAAAGAAGATGTTGGACCTTGGGGTCATTGAAGTGTCAAAAAGTGAGTGCTCTAGTCCCATTGTCCTGATTCCTAGGCCCGATGACACCTTGAGGTTTTGCAACGACTTCAGGAAGTTGAACGAAGTCTCTAAGTTTGACTCCTACCCGATGCCAGGAGTAAATGAGCTAATAGAAAGGCTAGGACATGCTAGGTTCTTCTCTACCTTGGGCCTGACTAAAGGGTATTGGCAGGTACCACTTACCGATGAGGCCAAAGAAAAGACTGCCTTTTCTATTCCCGAGGGGCTCTTCCAGTATGTTTGCCTACCTTTTGGGTTACATGGGGCACCAGCTACGTTCCAAAGAATGATGGATATCATCCTGAGACCTCACCGTCGGTATGCCTCTGCCTATCTGGATGATATCATTATATTTAGTAATGACTGGGAGAGTCACTTGGCAAAAGTACAGGCGGTAGTTGATTCCCTCAGGGATGCAGGGTTAACAGCAAACCCCAAGAAGTGTACGTTGGGAGTCAAAGAAGCACGTTATTTGGGGTACGTGATAGGAAGAGGAGTTATTAAGCCCCAAATTAATAAAGTAGAGACCATCCAAAACTGGCCCCAACCATTGACCAACAAACAAGTGAGAGCGTTTCTAGGGATTGTAACCGCAGGTTGATCCCTAGCTTCGCCACCATAGCAGCGCCCTTGACAGAGCTAACAAAGGGATGAAGTTCCACCATGATCAAGTGGAATGCCGAGGCCAAGCAGGCATTTCGGAAGTTAATGACCGCCCTGTGTAGAGAGCCAGTCTTAATTACTCCCAACTTCAGCAAAACATTCGTAGTACAGACAGATGCTTCTGATGTAGGTGTGGGGGCTGTCCTTTCCCAAGTGGTTAGAGGCGAGGAGCACCCAGTCACCTATCTTAGTAGGAAACTTACCCCCAGTGAGAAATTATAGCATTGTGGAATGAGAGTGTCTGGCGATAAAGTAGGCTTTAGAGTCTCTACGGTACTATCTGCTTGGACGACATTTCAGATTGGTGACAGACCACTCCCCTCTCACCTGGATGAGTCAGGCCAAAGAGCTAAACGCTCGGGTGACGAGGTGGTTCCTTACTTTACAAAATTTTAAATTTGACGTAGAGCACAGGGCTGGCAAGCTACAAGGAAATGCCAATGCGTTGTCCTGAACCCACTGCTTGGTTAGTAAAAGTGTTCGCCCCTACGGGTTCGAGCAGAGGGGGAGGGTATGTGAGGTACTGGGGGGCGTGATTGTGGATGGTCGCTACATCGCCCCTAGGTTCCGCTACTATGCCTAGCAGGGCTGGAGGAAGTGCATGTCCCGCTGTTTGAGACATGAAAAGCCAGGAGTGCAATGTAATCTCTAGCAAGTACTTGCTGGAGGTCTTTTCTTTAAAAGTATCTGGGCCTGGTTTTTTGGAATGGATGTCAGGTTGGTAGTGGGGCCATCCATTCCACTTCCTCCACTTCAGGGTGTGTGCGAGGTCAATCAGCACAGGTGCTGAGGCTGAGCCAGGCTAGGGGTAGATATCAATAGCAGTGTACACGGACACAGGGGGGGAATGAGATGGCTGCTGGACCCTGGCAGCCTGTGATACCTGCTAGAGCTGAAAACCCTGATGTGTGTGTGTTTGCACCTGCAGAGCGTGACCTGATCCGGCAGGGACTGCCTATTGTTATTGCTGGACTGTTATTTTTGTGCCTGAAGCTAAGGCTGCATTTGTGTTAACTATTCTGGACTGAAATAAACGCAGGTCACACCTGCTTTTGGACTTTATCTACTGGTTTCCGCCTTTGACTGCCGCCCACCCGCACTCTACTGAGCTGTCCTCCCATAGCGCATGCACTAATACACTCGCTGCTACAAAGCATATTACTGCATGATCTTTCTTTTTTTTTTTAACTATTCAAACAACATGCTCTACGCACAAGTTTGAAAAAAAAGCAATCAGATACGTCCTGCCCTATCTTTCTCGCGTGTATGGAAACTATCCCAATAGTGAAAAGAAAACCATTGAAATTAATGGCGTTGTTTTGTCCCGTTATGTGGCCGTGATTTTCACAGCCGCATAATGGGACTAAAACACGCCCATTTGTTTAATCCTTTATAGCCTTAAATTTTGCACGCACAAATATGCCCATGTGACGCTGGCCTAATAGTATCTTATGTGGTGCTAAGAACCCATTGATATCTATTGGGCCACTGCTACCTGCGTGAAATAGACACAGCATGTCCTATTTTGGCGCGTAATCCACACCAACATAGGCTATGGGGATTTAACATATGCAGCAAATACGTATGGACATGCGTAGTTACTGTGTACTGCATATTTTATGATGCATGAAAAATATGCGCATGGTGCGCGGACATATACGGCCGTGAGACTGAGCCCTAACACAATGGATCCCTATGAACCATTGTGACATTGCTGTGAAATATATAGTGGTGGTCCGTAATGGTTCTGCAGTCGCTGCTTCCTCCTGATCGCGTTTGATAATGTGGTACGCAGCGAAGAATGTTCTAATTATACACTTACGGCTGGGAGACGATGTCCATATGCTGTTTTTTATTCCAGTTTCTAATTCTGACAGGCAGAATGAAGTATTTGTATAATGCCGTATACAGTGCAGGTTATAGACGCTCGGTACTAAATTCTGCGTTCCTATTTAACCCTATAGGGCCAGTTACACACAACGTTTCTGGATGCAGATAGGTTGATTTGCAACATAACACTTCTTCATAATCTAATGAAAGTACATTGCACTGCAGCCGTTGTCTTAACATACAGCATTGAATGGGCATCACTCATATTGTAGGAAAATGAACCCTAAGCAGGGGCACTTACTACCGGTATATCACTGAAGCCCGGCTCACAAGACTGTATGCTCCTTGCGTATTAACTGCGTAATATGCAGTAGCAATCTCCCATACCCTTTTATTGTGCAACTCACACGAGCCACGTGAAATACGCATTCAAATAAAATGGTAGCTCGTTCTATCTTGGCACATATTATGCGCACATACACACCAAGATAGTGTATGGGAATGGGAATCATAGAATGGTAGAGTTGGAAGGGACCTCCAGGCTCATCGGGTCCAACTACTTGCTCAGTGCAGGATTCACTAAATCCTCCCAGACAGATATTTGTCCAGCCTTTGTTTGAACACTTCCATTGAAGGAGAACTCACCACCTCCCGTGGTAACCTGTTCCACTCATTGATCACCCTCACTGACAGAAAGTTTTTTCTAATATCTAGTCCGTGTCTCCTCCCTTTCACTAATAAATTTAAAATATAACTTTTATTCGCAATACTTAAAATAAAGAAGAACAAACACACTTACATATATCATATAAGATGAGGACATATCAGAAACAAATATATAAATTCTGATCGATGCCACTTATAAGTGGGTGTGGACCAATCAAGTGTGGTAGCAAAAAAGTTTTTCTTTGCACTCAACTGTTCTGTAATGATGGTCCTGAGTCAATAAGATGGAGAAAAATTATTGCACAGGTGTCATCCTAATAATAAGGGTTGACCTTGCCAATGCCTGAGCAATAGTATGACCTGATGCCACTTTTTTCAAGGAAATAAAGACCAGCCAGGTCGAATGACAAAAATTTGCACTCAACTATTATGTAATCTTTGTCCTGGGATTTACAGAAAGGTAATTAACGTTGTTGCTCAGGTGTCATCCTAATAATTAGGGACGACATCACGGAAAACCTGAGCGATGGTAAAAACCCTACGCGTTTCCCCCACAAAAAGTGGGTTCCTCAGGGGTTCAAATAGAACAATTCCAGCAAAAATTCGTAAAACCGGATAATGGCTGTAATAGATAAATACCAGCAAAAGATAATATAGCTGGGTAGTGGCTTCAAAAAAGACAAAATCTTCAAAAGATAACGTATCTGTTATCCCTCAGCGATAATAAAGAAGAGAATTAAAATAAAAATCTACTCTCCTAGGTAATTTGAGACCATGAATATGGTTCCTAGTCAATATAACGCCGTTTTTGTTGCAAAAAAAGGAGACCAGCTAGGGTTAAATTAGATATAGATATCACAACCAGACGATACTAAAGCTCTAGCCAGAATAGAGTATCCCCACTTGATGCTAATATCATCAGTAAGGAGACAGAAACAAAATAAAGAAAGAAAAAGGAAAAAAACGGCGGCATGTCAGTCCTAGTGGTGGGCTGACAGCAGTAAGTTTTGCTAAATCTTTTCTCTGGACTGATACTGCCTCTGTAAAATCCCTGTGTCTCCTCCCTTTCAGTTTCATCCCATTGCTTCTAGTCTTTCCTTGTGCAGATGAGAATAGGGCTGATCCCTCTGCACTGTGACAGCCCTTCAGATATTTGTAGACAGCTATTAAGTCTCCTCTCAGTCTTTTTTTTTGCAAGCTAAACATTACCAGATCCTTTGACCGTTCTTCATAGGACATGATTTGCAGATCGCTCACCATCTTGGTAATTCTTCTCTGAACTTGCTCCAGTTTGTCTACGTCTTTTGTAAAGTGGGGTGTCCAGAAGTGGACGCAGTATTCCAGATGAGGTCTGACTAATAAAGAGTAGAGGGGGATAATTACCTCACGTGATCTAGACTCTATGCTTCTCTTAATACATCCCAGCATTTTGTTTGCTTTTTTTGCTGATGCATCACACTGCTGACTCATGTTTATTCTGTCATCTATTAGTATACCCAAGTCTTTTTCACATGTGCTGCAAGGACAGAGTTCTACTCGCTTGGATTTTTATTGTGGATTTCAAAGAAGAGTTATAATACCTGCAGCAAGTCCGTAGTAAAATCCGGATGCGGATTTTGCCCAGATCCATCAACGTGGAATTTTCTTTGCACTGTGTGAAATACGTCCCTGCTGAGTTATCCTCGCTCTCCTTTATGTTGCTTTTGGATAATGCTTTTGGAAAAGTTATTTTCAAATATATTTCTTTTATTTATAGTTGTAAGCCCCATCATGTATGTCTGGTAGTCTGGTTTTGTTTCCCTTGGACATGGTACAGACATATCAGAGGGAAGCTGATGCCAAAACTGGTTCCATACTGTCTTATGGAGGCTTCAATTGTGATGTTACATGATGTTTATTTGCCCGGCTATGGACGTCAGGCCGGTGCACAGATATCTCTTGAGTTGTGTATGGCTCGGGTATATAAAAACCAGGCTGAATACAATTGATATATAGTATGTGAACGCAGTTACCTTTAACCCTTTCCAATCCACTGTCTGACGTCTGAAGACATTCTGATTGAAGGCTGTACAGCTCTGATGTCGGAGACGTCCGGCAGGGTATTCTTACTGTATATTACTGGCCGCTCTATTGTCAGGGGCCTCTCCAGCATGTCCCACATGGCAGTACTGGCTCTAGCCAGCAGATGGCACCATTGTACATTGGCAGAAAGAGAAAGCCCCCCTAGGAAACCCTGAATCCAAAATTGGATTGCAAAGGGTTAAAGCAGCTGCTGGCCCCAATGCAAAATCTATAACAGGGTCCCTAACTATAATGCTTTCTTTATAGTACTGGTCACCCTATATGTGAAAGAGATGCCGTAGGAGTCCCCTAAGGGAGCTTTCCCATGGAACGAAATATGTCCTTCTGCGGAATATTCAGAACCAAAATGGCAATGTGGTTTTTAATGCAAAGTTGAAAATATCAGATTTCTATTGGCAGTTCCGCATCAAAATCAAATTTTGGTGCAGAATTTCAGGACGGCATCCTAAGGCCACTAGGCCTGGGTTCAACCACATCTTCTGTACCCATTATGGTTACGCCCCTGCTTTAAGAGCTTCAGATTTAGCCTTCAAGGCTTCAACAGTTCTATCAGAATGAGCAGCATCTGTGGGTAGTCCATACAATATGAGTTTGAAATCTGACCTTATAGGTAAATCACTGGACATGGCCTTCAACAATCTTTCTCCTGCTGGGTGTTCATTCAATTTAAGCTAATTTTACATAGGCAAGTGCGATATCGGGCCGTGTCAAAAACATCTTGCATCACTTCAGAGAAGTAGCAATCCTCTGATGCCGGCTGAAAGCCATGCAATGTTTTTTCTGTCCCTATAGAAAACAATGAGTGAGGCGTTCCGAGGGAACGCCCAAATATAGGTAATTCTGCAATTTTTTTTTTTCCCACACCCCGATGCGGGAAACAATTACTCATGTATTTGGCCCCATTCACAAGAATGTGGTTAATATTCGTGTGAGATTCGTGTGACTCACAACACACATCTCGCGTGATTTCCTTGGCCGTGTGAAAGCGACCTAATGGAAAACATTTTTGCTCTTGATGAATAAAAACCTTAATTTATTAATTATTGAAATATCCTTCTGCCTTTAATATCTTATTCAGACCTTGAGGTCCAGGGAAAGATTATGCACTAGCCAGCATTGGAGAACAGCTATTAAAACAACTGTCACTTCTTGGTGAAACTCAGAATAATCGGAGGAGATAATGTATTCACGCAGTGGGGTTAATGGGCTATTTCTAAGCCAAATGAATGTTTTTCATTACTGGCGAAGAATAAAAAAAAGAAAAAAAACAGGTAATATCATAGAAGTTCAAATACCCGTTTCCTAGGGATTCATTATGTATCATGCAAATTGCAAGAACTTCATTAAAATAACATTTATTCACTCGCCACATGAATGAAATTGCAGTGTAGATGAATTACTTACCTATTAAGGCAATATGATTTGATCAGTGTATTAGCATTTTTTTCTTCGCTGATATATAGACTTACCATGTATTTGTAAAATGGAACAATGGCATGCTGGAAGAAGAATGTTTTAGCTAGACGATAATTTCTGCGCTGTTTGTATTAGAGGAAAAACGTATAATTTTGTTTAAGCAAGCATCTCAGGCACATCACTGCTGGAACCTCAGGAGAGCACTCTGAAGAACACAGGGAGCATTTCATAGAGTTCTTCTCCAGGACTATGACATTGATGGTCTATATTACGGATAAGCCATGAATGTTACAGCTCTGGAAGACTGCATTCATGGACCCAATGAGCTTGGTGGCTCCATGTTTGGCCTTCTTTGACTTTTTTAACTGACAGACATGTAAAGCATAAATGGAATAAAAGACGTAGTTGTCACTTTTATTGGGCGATATTGTAGCCAATATTGTATCCAAGTCAAAGTTATTGCGTAGCCAATGGATATTTTCATGAATGTTCTAACACTTGGTTTGTGTTATCAAACTTTTTAGAATTTATTTGTGTACAATACCTGTGTATTCCTATACATTAGTCTCCAAGTTACAACTTTTCATCATGAAAATGCTACAGATATACATACATTTGTAAGGGCCTGCCCAAAAGTGTTCCATTGTTGCCAAGCTGCACCTAAAATTGCATGTGCAAATTTTTGCACCAAATTTTGGCACAGCCGAACAGAGCGTGTGGATTGGATAAGGCTGGTAGATAAAAACAAGGTCTGTTTCATACTACGCAACAGAAATACACAGTGACTGTGAGGTGAAATGCTGCTGGGAAAACTGCTAGGAGACGCAGGATAATCTGCAGAGAAGCAGCTGCTGGAGAAAGATAGAAAAGGGGCAACGAGAGCCTGGATGCCTGGAGGGGAAACATCAATTTGCAGAGGAACCGGATACTGACTATTACCAGGAGCTACCAAAGAGAGAGAAAGAGAGACTGCAATATGTCCTTAACCAATGAATTATTAGGACTCCAACAAGGATCCAAGGAAGCCATAGTAGAATCCTCCTCCTGACCTTGGACTACCCTTGGCAATGGTAGTGACGATTCCCATGCAATGGATTATAAATGAGACAGGCCTTCAAAAGATAGTTGTGCACACTAGAAAGGAACTCGGTCCATTACTCAGCAGACCTGCTATAGGTGGTAGAGTTAACTTTATGCACGTTTTGGGTGCTCAAACCTAGTTCAAGAACTGTGTTATTTAAAGGAACATTGCACAAATAAAAGGGAAATAGCTTTTTTCTAAAAGACTAAATAGGGTTTTGAAGACAAAGAATTAAGTGTTAACCCTCTATAGATAAACTGTGTGTGACTCTACATGATTTGATCTTGGAACTGCATTATCGATATTGTTCTGCCTGTATCATTTCTTAGTGCGCACAAAGTATTAGAAATCTTAGGCAGCTATACCTAGCGTTAGGTACATCTATGGCAAAAAATAATCGCTTGCTCGTTATTATACCATTACTCACTTGCATTATGCTGTTGTTAACCCTTTCCAATCCACTGTCTGACCCCTAAAGACATTATGATTTAAGGCTGTACAGCTTCGATGTTTGAAGAAAATCCGCCGGGGTTCTCTTACTATATATTTTCCCAGCCTCTGCTGTCGGACTCTATCCAACGTGTCACCTCATGCAGTACTGGCTTAAGCCAGCATATAGCAACGTTGTATAATGGCAGAAAAAGAGTAAGCCCCCAAGGAAAACCAGGATAGAAATTGGATTGGAAAGGGTTAAATAAACATTGCCTATTTTAGTAACTCCTTCTGCTGCATCGTATCCCGAATCTGCACCGTGATACCGCTTCCCTGCGAGACATTTATATACTAAAACAGACGTGTTTGGTGAGCAGATAGATCTTGTTTAGTAACGGGTTCTTAATTTTAAAGTGACAGCCATTTAAAGTAAATAACAGATGAAGGGGGAATGTCTTTCAACGTTGTCTGTGTTATTAGATTCTTGGGCGCAGGTACATTGATTCTAATCTTCTTTGAAATTATATTTCTCAGACATCTGTTTTCCTGAAAAAGATAAGACTGTTTTTTTTTTATTTCAGGCCTTAGATCATATACTACATCTTACAAGTCAAAGAAATTGTGCAGAAATGGTCGCAGCAGACAATCCGGCAGCACACCACAAGAAGATGAATATAATCTTTATTGTAGTAGGAGACAATAGAACTGCACATTTCAGGGCTGTAGCAGTCCCTTCCTCAGGTCTCCCCCACAATGCTCGTATACCCATGATCCCACTATGCATAAATAATCCCGCAAAAAATCAGGTAAAAGGCAGGGACACTGAGCAGGTAAACTATTAATACTATATACATTATATCTCAGGGCTATCTGATATATCTTTTCTTTTGTAAGTTTACATCAACTCGAAAATATAGGTCATTACCCTTTATGTTTATGCACTAGTGTACATAGAAGAATGGGGGTCCCATATCGAAGATCAAAATGAGCCCTAGTATGATATTGGGTTTTGCTCAGAACATTAGAGCCTGAAACTTGGTTCCCCCTCCATCCACTGGGCCTACTGGCATATACTTTCTTGCTAACAATGGAGAATGGTTCCTATACAGGTTCTTGCCATTCAGTAGCAAAGACCCAGACACCCTATCTTTAAATAGAGATCTCTAAATAGTTTGACCCCTTCTCTTTAAGAGCCGCATCTGTATAGTTTGCCTCTGTGGATTAATGATGTGTTCTTCCTCAGGGTTTTCATAAACATCAGATATAGATTGTCCAAACCCCCTGATTTTGGCGAGACTGGCCAATCATCTAATGTGTACGATGGCCTTCCAATGACAGGTAATCATTGGAGTTCAGGATCGGGCAGTTGCCCAATCCTTTTGTTTCCAGGAGAGGTGTCTGACAGCATCTTTCTGCCTTTACTACACATGCAAACTTGGCTGAACTAAGAATGCATCTATATGGGATGATAAAGAGAGAAAGCTCTTGGCTGAAAAGGCATTTGGTAGAAAGCTATCTCATGTTTATGGGTGCCTTATCTTTTGTCTTGCCTTGACATGCTGTATCCCAAGACATTTGATACGAAATGACAATCTTTGTAAAACAAAAACACAAAACACAATTTTGCAATACTCCGTTGGGAGATGTCTATCTCATATGTATCTATCTGTGGCTACTCAGTGGTTGTGGAATGAGTAGGGTTGCCACCTTTGTCACCAAAAAATGTTGGATAACGTAAAAGGAAGCATGGTTGGGGCCATGGCTAGAAATGTGGCTTATTACAACATATAATAATAGTAATAGGATCCTCTCTGTGTCCCAAATAGTAATAGCACCCCCTCTGTGGCCATAGTGGTAAAACTGCATCACCTTAGTGGCCCCAATAGTAATAGTGCATCCATTAGTGTTTCCATTATTAATAATTATTAATAATGTGCCCCCTTATTAACCCTAATGATAATAGATGCAAATTGAAGCCTTTGAAGGGTTTTGCTAGCATGTCGAGATAATGCAAGAAGATAGAATCCTTAATGATATCCATAGAATGTTAAAGGGTGAACACATCTGTATGTACACACTGATTTCTATCACCCCAACAGCTGCTTTTTTTACCCTGCATCTCCTGAGTTTTTTTTGTCGTGCGCCCAAGAAGCAATTCCCATCAAAGCTTCATTTCTTTGATTTTCTAAAATGATTGTAATGACGATCCAGAGATTAAAGACAGTGACAATGTCCTTTTTAAGTATTGTTTGCAGTATCAGTTAGACTCTGTCTTGTGTTTCTTCCTTCCGCTTTGTTAGAAGAAGATAAAGCAGATCAAGGAATACCTCTCCTATACTCTCAAGTCGCATTGTTCTGCATTAAAGCAGATATTTTATGGGTGGGCTTTGGTGTCAAACAACAGAAAGAGAAGTCTTTAAAATCCTAAGAAAAAAGAAAACTGAAAGCTATCCTAGAAAAAAAAAGGAAAATGAGAATAAGCAGCGGCGTGTTTTCCAAAGACATTCTTCCGTTCCATGCATTTCAGTGTAATACAAAGTTGGAGCTTACAATGAACGTGAACATCGTCTCCCTGCGTACAGGGAACCATGATTGTTCTGTATTCAATATCCTTTGTTGATCTGGGATCTTTACTAAGGTATCAGAAATGCATAAGGCAGACAGAATCTTCAAAATTTAATTGAGCACCAAGCCCATTCTTCTCGTACAATAGATGGAAGAGAGCCCTCGTCCTTCCTCCAGGCAAGCTGCTTTCTTATTAACTGTTTAAATTAATAACATAGAAATTGTTGGCTTTTATCATTTGGAGGAAAACTTTCTGTTTCTGGCTTCTTGTTAAAGTCAAATATCAGATTCAACATATGTTGCACTGAAGTGACATTAGTTCATCAGTTCTTTTATAAGAAGAGTTTTGGATGTACGGTTTATTATACTTTATTCTATAGAGGAATCGGAGCCAATTTATAGTATTAAGAAGGAGAAAAGAAGATGAATTTTTCACATGCAGAATAGAATCGTCTCAACAAAATGTTCGATTCCAACATTGTGTTCTCATTTCATTCTTTATGTGGATCACATCAATACTATGGTAGGAACTGGCACATTACGCAAAACCTGTCCAGATGTTACGTGATAAATTTGGTGCAACCTCTTAAGCATGCTCAATACAATTCCCTTGCTGCCTCGTGGCAGTCATGTATACAATATAAATATAAATATATATATATATATATATATAAAAATATGTGTTTTACATTTTTAATGGAGTATTGCCATCTAAAGCATTCAAGGTACAAAGGGATGGTTTTAGATAAAGTGTGTCAAATTTAAAAGTGGGGCCCCAAATATTGAAATATTCTACCAACGCCACAGTCACATTCAGTCATTTCAGGAGGTGATGTGTAGAATGCTGGAGCGCTGAACTATATTGCTTCCAGGGCATTACTAGAGCTACAGTAGATCAGGGGTACAAATTCAAAGGCATACTGTAAGCCTTCCTTCCTCACACACACCAAAATATATGAATATGCATATATACTGTGTTTCCCCAAAAATAAGGCACTGTCTTATGTTAATTTTTGCCTCAAAAGAGGCACAGTGTCTTATTTTCAGGGGATGTCTAATAATACTTACCTAGCAGCCAGCGTTCGGGCCCCCTGAGCTGGGCTGTGGCGCTGCTGCAGGCTGCCGTGTACTCCTTTATGCCAACAGAGGGGTACTTCCTGGAAGCGGGGCTTGAATACCCCGCCTTAAGCAAGCTAATGCTCTGATTGGTTAATCAAGTGGCCACGTCAGCCAATGAGAGCTGGCGCTCGATTAACCAATCACAGCCATTCATTGAATTACATCATTGAATGGCTGTGATTGGTTAATCCACCCCTGGTACCAGGAAGAACTGCTCTGTCGACGTGAAGGAGGATACGGCAGCCTGCAGCAGCGCCACAGGCCATTGCTAGGGATCCAAACGCTGGCTGGTAGGTGAGTATTTTATTATTTTTTTTATTTTAACATGAAGCCTAGGCAGGGCTTATTTTCAGGCGAGGGCTTATATTTTAAGCAGCAGGTCTTATTATTGGGGTAGGGCTTATTATCAGGGAAACACAGTAGTTAGTAAAAAGCCCAAATAATAACACCATACCATTAGCACTAGCATTAGTACTATATAGCAAGTGTGTGATATTATCACAACTTAAGGACTACAATATTATCCCCATACAGTGACCACAAAATGATAGATACAAACTCTACACAGACACTCTGCAGACAATATAAGTGATTACCGTACCATTATATCCAATGATCACAAGTGACATTCTTACTGACTGAAGTTATTCCCATTCCCTTCTCCTCCCTTCTTTTCAATCGGACCAGACTGCCGTGATTACTTCTCCTGGCCATGGCTATTACATTTCCTCCCATGACCACCTATGATGACTGGCTGCTCTGACAGCTGACCTAACGATCAGCTGATTGGCTGGGATCCTGAGCCACGAGATGCAGTTGATCAGATATCAAGGACCTACCCTGAGGATTATCAGTAGTTAAATACTCGGAATACCACTTTAGGGACTGTGACTTTGGCAATCCAAAACACAATTGTTTTAAACAATTCTCTAGTTGATTTACTTGACTGCACTTTTTTACACAGCATATAGCATAACCTTCCGAGAAAGCTCCAAATTACAATGCACGTCACCCCAAATCTCCTGGAGCCTTTTGACCATTGAATCCGCAGATGGATTCTCGGAAGCATGAGAAACAAAAGGAAAACCGGGAATGATAGCCGGCATTGCAGAAGAACGGTAAAGTTCCAGAGGCAGAATTGGAGTGATTATTAATGGCAAAGTCTGCCAACGCCAAAAAATCTACCTACTGTTCCTGACGGTCGCTGACATATAGCCTGAGGTACTGAATCAGTTCTTGGTTCATGCGCTCAGTCTGCCCATTTGATTCAGGGTGAAATGCCGTGGAGAAAGACAAACCAACACCGATGTTTTTACAAAAAGCACTCCAAAACTGGGCAACAAACTGAACCCCTCGATCAGACACCACGTTGTCCGGAATGCCATGTAAACGCACTACTTCCTTGATAAAAATGGAAGTTAATTTGGGAGCTGACGGTAGCTTCTTTAGAGGAACAAAATGTGCCATCTTCGAAAACCGGTCTACTACCACCCATATGACCGAATGTCCATGAGACAAAGCTAGATCAGTGACAAAGTCCATAAACAAATGCGACCATGGTCTGGATAGAACAGGGAGTGGCAGAATCGGCCCCTCGAGTCGTCTCTTAACATTTTCCCGAGCACAAACAGAGCAGGACTTGACAAAAATTCTGACATCCCGGGACATCTGCAGCCACCAATACAGACGTTTACACAACTCCAACGTACCACGAATACCATGGTGGCCAGTCAAAAGTGATGCATGGACTTCCTCCAGGACACGTAAATGCAAAGCACTGGGTACAAACAATCTCCCTTCAGGAAGAGCACCTGGAGCACTCGGTTGGGCCGCAAAAAGCTGGCCGGAGATGTCTGACGTCAAAGCTGCAACCACCACACCAGGGGATAGGATGCTCTCGGGCTGAGAATCCTCTAGCTCAGGCACCCCAAAACTGCATGATAGAGCATCGGCTTTAACGTTCTTCAACCTAGGCACATAAGTTACCACAAACTTAAAACGTGAAAGAATAAAGCCCACCGTGCTTGTCGGGCATTTAAGGCTTAGCAGACTCTAGATAAATTGAATTCTTATGATCCGTGAAAACACTAATCTGATGTCTGGCCCCCTCCAGGAAGTGCCTTCACTCTTCAAATGCCCATTTTATAGACAATAATTCTCTATTGTCAATATCATAATTCCGTTCCGCTTGAATAAACTTCCCAGAGAAGAAGTCACAGGGCTGAAGATTGGAGAGATTGGCAGATCCCTGGGATAGGACAGCACCCACACCATGCCTCCACCTCTACAACAAACGGACAAGTACCAGGGCAGTGAAAAACACCTTCTTGAGGTGTGCAAAGGCTTCTTCAGCCTCAGGTGAACAAACATTTACCTCAGCTCCCTTTTAAATAAGGTCAGTCAAAGGTTTGGCCATAACTGAAAAATTCGTGATGAATTTATGGTAAAAATTTGCAAAGCCTAAAAAGCATTGCAGAGCCTTTAAATTGGTGGGTTGAAACCCTTCAGTTATGGCCCAGACCTTGTCCAAATCCATCTGAATGGCAGATGGCGTTATGACATACCCCAAAAAAGAGATCTCCAAACTTGCATTTCTCCAGCTTGGCGAACAAATGATGATCTCGGAGACGGGAGAGCACAACACGTAAATGACTCAGATGCATCTCCCAATCGGTGGAGAGAATTAAGATATCATCTACATACACCACCACAAAAGTGTCCAAAATATCATGAAAAATGGTGTTCATGAATCCCTGAAAGACGGCGGGAGCATTGTACAATCCAAACGGCATCACCAAACACTCAAAATGCCCGAAAGGAGTATTAAATGCGGTCTTCCACTCATCCCCCTCTCTAATTCTAATCAGGTTGTACGCTCCCCTTAAGGTCGTGTTTGGAGAACCAGCTAGCTCCCACAACCTGATGAAGGAGATCAGCGATCAAAGGAAGTGAGTATTGATTCTTCACAGTAATCTTGTTTAAAGCTCGATAATCAATACAAGGCCGGAGACCACCATCCTTCTTGTCCACAAAAAAGAACCCGGCCCCTGTGGGAGACTCGGAAGGAGGTATATGCCCCTTGGCCAAGCTCTCAGTTATATACTCCTTCATGGCCTCCCGTTCGGGAACGGTAACATTGTAAATTCCCCCCTTAGGAATCTTACCCCCAGGAACGAGGTCAATTTTACAATCCCATTCCCAGTGCGGAGGTAACACCTCTGAGAGTCGCTTGGAAAACACATCAGCAAACTCCTCTAAATACTTAGATAAAACAGGAACCTCACAGCTGGAAAAATGAAGTTGGACAGATGTTAAATGATCTCCACAATCCGCTCCCCACTGCATCAACTCAGAGGCTGCCCAATCAATAACGGAGTTATGGAGATGTAACCAAGGTAACCCCAATAGAATATCAACTGATAAATTCTCCATGACTAGAAAAGTACAGATCTTCATATGTAAGGCTCCCACTGAGATTGTTAGCTTGGGTGTGACCTTCCTGACTATGCCCGGAATTAACAGAGTGGAGTCACTCCCAGAGACCTGTATGAGCGGACTCAAGTCCCGCAATTCTGATGCTAAGGACTAGACAAACTCAAAATTTACAAAATTGGCAGCAGCCCCAGAGTGAATAAATGCTTGACGGTACATTTGACATGACCCAAATGGAATAGAACAAAGAAAAAGCAACTTAGAAATACTCAGAAGTACCTGGGCCCTTAGGCAACAACAGCAGGTCCTTCACTGACTCAGACAACCCAGTGAGAAAAATTCCTTTAAGGCCCGGTCATTCCACCCACAATTAACACAGCACTGCCGGAACTGGGAACAAAACTCTTTAGCTGAGCGCTTACCCTGACGGAGACTTAACAACTTAGAAACTGCATAGCCTGCTCGGTCAGGTACATCATATATCTGACCCAGGGCTGCGAAAAAAGCATCAACTGTTTGACGAGAGGGTGAGTCAGGTGGCAAAGAAAAGGCCCAATTTTGAAGATCACCACTCAAATGAGAGATAACTATAGCCACCTTCTGGTAATCTGAACGAGAAGAGTGTGGACGAAAAATATAATAACATCCTTCACGGAAAGCAAAAAACGGTCACCTGAGAAGAAGTTTGAAAGTGTAGCCTTAGGTTCGCATACAGATACAGGACAAAGGGTAAGCGCCGCCGGGCACTAGCCGTGACTTGTTCCTAGTGCTAGAGACGAGTCAATAAATCCTGTACCAACCCGGTGAAAGCTTGTTCCTGGTTAACTAATGCAGACACAGCCTTCATAGTAGGGAATACCCGGGGTAGGAAAATACAAACCCAAAAACTGTATGGCCAGTGTTTCTGTCAGGACTGGCTAGAAACAGGGGGTTATGGAAGTCCCTATGCCAGCTCTCTCCCGTGTCCCTGTCTACTTGCCCCCCTGGGCTAGGCCCCAGGGCGACAACTGGGCGACGGTCCCTACTCTGCACTAGAAATGTGACCCCCGGAAGCGAAGGGATAAGTGGAGAATATATGAAAATGTACAAAATCCGTAGTGCCAACAAGCTGGGACAAACTAACTGAGAACGACAGACCAAAGGAGAAGACAAGTTCAGAGTCAGGGAATAGCAGGATCAGAACTAAAGGCAGACTGAAAATATGCGGGTGTTAGCTAGATGAAACCTAACCAAACACTGGCACTGGAACCCAGCACCAGACAGGCTAAATACAGAAGTCCCCACCTAAAGCGGGGTGGAGCGAGATGACATGCCAGCCAGTGATGTTATAAATCCAGCCCCTGTCCTACCAATGGCCCTAGCAGGAGAGCTGTGAGTTTGACCAGGAGAGACGTGCTTCCGTGCATGGCAGGGCCAGCCAAAGCGACCACCAGTATCGCCAGGGAGGACAGCGAGCACCCGCCGAGCGCTGGTGACCCCAGTGGTAAGCTTCTCCCTAACAACAGGAGCCTGTAACGATGGTCCCATGGATGATGGACAACAAAACAATTGGAGCTGCTCATGCTTATTGGACAATCAGACGATTGTCTCTACTGGTGGTCTGTCGAGGGCATCCTCAGCCTGGCCTCCTTGTGTACATGTCCTCATGCATCGACTGGTCCCCACACCTCCTAAAAGTCTTGTCAGAATAGCCCATGTGGCAGGCAATTCATCAATATAACGACCAAGCTTCTGGCATTCCAATAATACGCCGTCTCTTAAACTCTGTTAACTGGGTGAAATCTCTTCTCTGCATCGTAGAGGCATCTAGTGGTCAACAAGTTCTAGACAAGAGAAAAATAAGTCCATTGCTGAGAAGTAGCTTCTGAGAGCCTTTAAGGATAGAACCACTTTTAGGGCCTCAGGTGACAAGACCGTTCATCTAATCATGGATGATGGAACTGCATGCTGAGTTTTGCAGCAAAACAAGAACTCCTTTTAGATGCTTGATTTGTTTTTCTACAAACAATGTATAATTATATATATCATAATCTATATGCAATGTACAGTGTGATTATATAGTTAGAAAGCTTCCTGTAGCAGGATTATTGGCAATTTCTAATTATAACTCATTGCACATTCACACCAATTTACAATCCATTCTTCTTGGCAGGGTGGACCATGGATACCCTAGATGCTAGGACTCGTTACCATTGCTACTTTGGCAAATTATCCCTTATAGTGATGTCACTTGCACATTCTGTACCCTACTGTGATGACTTTTAACCCTTTCCAATCCAATTTGTATACTGGTTTTCCTAGGGGGGCTTACTCTTTTTCTGCCATTATACAACGGCGCTATATGCTGGCTAAAGCCAGTACTGCACGAGGTGACATGTTGGATAGCCTCCGACAGCAGAGAGGCTGGCAATATACAGTAAAAGAACCCCGACGGACTTCTTTCAACATCTGAGCTGTACAGCCTTAAATCATAATGTCTTCAGAGGTCAGACAGTGAATTGGAAAGGGTTAAAGATACCTCATGAAATGTCTTATCAACATCTATGTTTTAGTGGGATTTATTGTTGTTCTTACAGACGTTTTTACTATGCTGCAGAGGATGGAAATAATTAAGCCTCAATTTTTGTGTTGGAATTGGAGCGACTGAGTAATGGAGATATTCTGACATGTTAGTATATTGAGTCATGGATTGTCAGCCTAAGGCTGCAGTCAGACGAGCGATTTTTTATTGCGTGCCTATGTGCATCTATTAAAACTATTTGTTTCCTATGCAGTGTTCACATGTCCATTTTTTAAAGGTGCAAAATATTCGCACCTACCAAAGATAGGACATGCGTGCCTATAATGTGGTCTAGTAAGGTCTGTGCTGCGTGTAAAGACATCATGTAATGTTCCGTCAATCCCTGCAGGGAATCCCCTCATCACGTAACACTGTGACAGCACTGTGGCAGAGGACCACAATGTTATCCCATTGCTTTCAATGGGGCAGGCACCCCTGCAGCGGTGATGTTCGGTGGGTGAGGGGGGAATATAAGCCCTACCCCAAAAATCATTGAATGACAGCTGAGCGCTGCCTGTGATTAGTTAGAGGCAGTGCTCCGCCATTCATTGAATTCAATAAAGAGTCGGACAGCACGTCTAGGTAAGTTACTTTTTCTTTTTAACAGCTAGGGATGATTTTAAGGGTAGAGCTTATATTTCAAGCTTAACCCCCCCCCCCCCCTCTTCCCCCAGCTGTGGCAGGGGATTTTTTCATCCCAGCAAGGAGTCCCATCATCACTGAACACTGTGACATTGCTGTCACAGTGTTCAGTGATCAGGGGACCTTCGTGGAGCAGCTACGTTTCTATAAGCACAGCTGCTGCAGTAGCATGGAGCTTCGGTCACACGCATTTTGCACATCTGTGGAGCGCATTTTTGTCATGCACATAGATGTGCCAAAAAAAAGCTTTTCTGACCGAGGCTCAACAGAGGGAACGGAAGACTAAATATAAATCCTTAAAGTTGAATAAAGTAGTCCAAGCAGAAGTCAAGTAGTTCTCTGACTGTACTGCAAGATGGTCAAGTGCTGGTTGGTCATTTGTATTCATGTTCCAATCAGCCAAGGAAAAGAGTCAATGAGGTTATCTTATTTCTCATATATTAGCTTGTTATATTAATTTGAAGATTTGTTCTTTTCTATTTTTAGCATTTAATATCTATTATTGTGGTACCCTTTCTATTCTAATAACAACAATGGATGAAGAATACCAATTTACCGAATAGTCCTAGCAGACACAAACTCCCACATGTATATACAGTACTAAATCACTTGCTTTATGACAGACTTAAATTGTATCTTTTTTCAAGCAATTATCATACTTTTTCCTGCCCCTCCACCATCTAAAAATTTACATATATTACATTTTTTGTGTGGGCTATGGCATACAGTATATACAGTAGTATCAACTGTTAGTAGTAGGAACCTTAACCAGTATATACAGTAGTATCAACTTATAGTAGTAGGAACCTTAACCAGTATATACAGTATATACAGTAGTATCAACTTATAGTAGTAGGAACCTCAACCAGTATATACAGTATATACAGTAGTATCAACTGTTAGTAGTAGGAACCTCAACCAGTTCCTCCCGGTAATTCAAATTAATCCAAACTTTAAAGTGTTTCTTCACTCTTCTCATTCAAATCTCCTGCATAGCCATAAGGATAAATAATATAATTTTGGCTCCCTGCCTGGTTCTACATTAATCCCTTTGTGACTGCTAACTGTAAATTTATGTCACTGTTTGCTGGGCTCTGTGCAGCACCAATGTAAATTTATGTCCTATTCTATTGTCGATTGTGTTTCCCTGCAAAACAGCCAAAACAGGCTGTTACTAACAGCCTAGGGTTTGCATGCCGTCATCAGTACCTCAGAGGTTCAGATTCCGATGATATCATCAGAGTTACAACCGATCACAGTGCTTGCTGGAAAGGTTAGTTGTAGTAACAAACTTTGCCAGCATTTGAGTGATGTAGCGGTCTCTCTCTTCCGTCATTGTGAGATTTGGGCCTCTTTCACATGGGCGTTGCGATTTTCAGCTGCCCACATCGCAGACGAAAATCGCATGAACGAAAGAGAGTCGCGACCAAGTCATGACTAAATGTCCTGTTTTCTCGCCCGTTCACATGGTCGGGATTTCCGTGGGCCGAGAGGAGAGACCTTTGCGCTTCTGATAGCTACAATAGCAGCTCCCATAGAAGCCTATAGGAGCTGCCGGAAAGGGGAGGGGGAGGGACTTTAGCAGCGCTTGCCATGCTAAACTTCCGCTCACCTCCCTTCTCTGGCAGCTCCCACAGACTCCTAAAAGAGTCTATGGGAACAGTCGGTGTATTCCGGTAAAAGTCCTATCTTTTCTGGCCATTCGTAAAAGCAGACGCCCTGACTGCACACTTTATGCGCTGTAGATCTTTTCTGGGCTGGCCGATTTAATGCACCGAAAAATTGCCTCCTCTGAACAAATGCATTAAAATCCAATGCTTTAGATGGTCGGGATTTTTAGCCAGCGTTTTATTCTGGCAAATTATCTGCGATAAAACCGTCATGTGAGAGAGAAGTAGAAAGTAATATGAAATACCACACTAACCCCTTTATTACCTATCCCCTATTAATGTATTTATATTTTGGTAGTATAGATGGGTATGTTCACATGTAGCAGATTCTGGTGTGGATCACAACTAAAATCCACTGCATATTTTGCAGTGTGATTTTTGGTGCAGCAAAATTTGGGGCAGATTTTGGTGTTATTTATGATGCGGATCTGTAACTGATTTCACCCATCCAGCTGAAGGGTTGACATTAGAGATGAGCGAGCGTACTCGTCTGAGCTTGATGCTCGTTCGAGTATTAGGGTGTTCGAGATGCTCGTTACTCGAGACGAGCACCACGCGATGTTCGAGTTACTTTCACTTTCATCTCTGAGACATTAGCGCGCTTTTCTGGCCAACAGAAAGACATGGAAGGCATTACAACTTCCTCCTGTGATGTTCCAGCCCTATACCACCCCTCTGCAGTGAGTGGCTGGGGAGATCAGGTGACACCCGAGTATTAAAATCTGCCCCGCCCGCGGCTCACCACAGATGCATGGTGACAGAGATCAGGGAAAGTGCTGTCTTGCTGTAGCTGCTATAGGAAGAGCGTTAGGTGTTATATTAGTCTTCAAGAACCCCAACGGTCCTTCTTAGGGCCACATCTGACCGTGTGCAGTACTGTTGAGGCTGCTTTTAGCAGTGTTGCACAATTTTTTTTTTTTTTGTATATCGGGCATGCAGACCATTGCGTCCTCAGTCTGCAGTCATTGTACAGAGTATAGGGGCAGTACTGGTGAGGCAGAGAAAGAGGGAAAGGTCAATGAGATATACTGTCTATATAGGCAGTGGGCTTTTTCAAAAAAATTGGGGAAAAATACTATCTTTGGGCTGCCTGTGACAGTCTTCAGTGTACTGCGTGTCTGCTGGGGGTAGTAGTCCTAATTAATACGCAGCTAAGCGTTACAGCAGGCGTGCGCAAAATTATTTCCTGGCTCTGCTGTGCCCGTTACATCACCGCCGTCATAGCGCCAGAGGGAAAGAGTATACAATATATACGCTGCATACAGTATCTGTCTGGTGTTTCAGCTCACCATTTAAAAAAAGGGAAGCCAAATACTTAAGGCGTACCACCGCCCTTTGGCGACTTGACTGCTTCTGCGCTGTGAATTCCACTAGCTCAGTCCTACGCACCTAGGTCTCACTAGAGGCGTGCGCAAAATTGTTTCCTGGCTCTGCTGTCTCCGTTACATCACCGCCGTTATAGCGCCAGAGGGAAACAGTATACATAATATACGCTGCATACAGTATCTGTCTGGTGTTTCAGCTCACCATTTAAAAAAAGGGAAGCCAAATACTTAAGGCGTACCACTGCCCTTTGGTGACTTGACTGCTTCTGCGCTGTGAATTCCACTAGCTCAGTCCTACGCACCTACGTCTCACTACAGGCGTGCGCAAAATTGTTTCCTGGCTCTGCAGTGCGTTCCGTAAGCAAAGTCAGCCTCCAACCACAGGCCAATAAGCGGCACATTTAATTACAGCGTTCTGTTTCTGCTCTACTCGTAATACACCATGCTGAGGGGTAGGGGTAGGCCTAGAGGACGTGAACGCGGGCGAGGACGCGGAGGCCCAAGTCAGGGTGTGGGCACAGGCCGATCTCCTGATCCAGGTGTATCGCAGCCGACTGCTGCGGGATTAGGAGAGAGGCAAGTTTCAGGGGTCCCCAGATTCATCTCACAATTAATGGGTCCACGCGGTAGACCTTTATTAGAAAATGAGCAGCGTGAGCAGGTCCTGTCATGGATGGCAGAAAGTGCATCCAGCAATCTATCGACCACCCAGACTTCTACGCCGTCCACTGCTGCAACTCTGAATCCTCTGGCTGCTGCTCCTCCTTCCTCCCAGCCTCCTCACTCCATTACAATGACACATTCTGAGGAGCAAGCAGACTCCCAGGAACTGTTCTCGGGCCCCTGCCCAAAATGGGCAGCAATGGTTCCTCTCCCACCGGAGGAGTTTGTCGTGACCGATGCCCAACCTTTGGAAAGTTCCCGGGGTCCGGGGGATGAGGCTGGGGACTTCCGGCAACTGTCTCAAGAGCTTTCAGTGGGTGAGGAGGACGATGACGATGAGACACAGTTGTCTATCAGTGAGGTAGTAGTAAGGGCAGTAAGTCCGAGGGAGGAGCGCACAGAGGATTCGGAGGAAAAGCAGCTGGACGATGAGGTGACTGACCCCACCTGGTTTGCTAAGCCTACTGAGGACAGGTCTTCAGAGGGGGAGGCAAGTGCAGCAGCAGGGCAGGTTGGAAGAGGCAGTGCGGTGGCCAGGGGTAGAGGCAGGGCCAGACCGAATAATCCACCAACTGTTTCACAAAGCGCCCCCTCGCGCCATGCCACCCTGCAGAGGCCGAGGTGCTCAAAGGTCTGGCAGTTTTTCACTGAGAGTGCAGACGACCGACGAACTGTGGCGTGCAAGGTTTGTCACGCCAAGATCAGCCGGGGAGCCACCACCACCAGCATGCGCAGGCATATGATGGCCAAGCACCCCACAAGGTGGGACGAAGGCCGTTCACCGCCTCCGGTTTGCACCACTGCCTCTCCCCCTGTGCCCCAACCTGCCACTGAGATCCAACCCCCCTCTCAGAACACAGGCACTACCGTCTCCCAGCCTGCACCCACACCCTCACCTCCGCTGTCCTCAGCCCCATCCAGCAATGTCTCTCAGCGCAGCGTCCAGCCGTCGCTAGCGCAACTGTTTGAGCGCAAGTGCAAGTATGTCGCCACGCACCCGCACGCTCAAGCATTAAACGTGCACATAGCCAAGTTGAGCAGCCTGGAGATGCTGCCGTATAGGGTTGTGGAAACGGAGGCTTTCAAAAACATGATGGCGGCGACGGCCCCGCGCTACTCGGTTCCCAGTCGCCACTACTTTTCCCGATGTGCCGTCCCAGCCCTGCACGACCACGTCTCCCGCAACATTGTACGCGCCCTCACCAACGCGGTTACTGCCAAGGTCCACTTAACAACGGACACGTGGACAAGCACAGGCGGGCAGGGCCACTATATCTCCCTGACGGCACATTGGGTGAATTTAGTGGAGGCTGGGACCGAGTCAGAGCCTGGGACTGCTCACGTCCTACCCACCCCCAGAATTGCTGGCCCCAGCTCGGTGGTGGTATCTGCGACGGTGTATGCTTCCTCCACTAAACCACCCATCTCCTCCTCCTACGCAAGATCTGCCTCGCAATCAAGATGTGTCAGCAGCACGTCGCCACCAGTCGGTGTCGCGCGGGGTGGCAGCACAGCGGTGGGCAAGCGCCAGCAGGCCGTGCTGAAACTACTCAGCTTAGGAGAGAAGAGGCACACGGCCCACGAACTGCTGCAGGGTCTGACAGAGCAGACCGACCGCTGGCTTGCGCCGCTGAGCCTCCAACCGGGCATGGTCGTGTGTGACAATGGCCGTAACCTGGTGGCGGCTCTGCAGCTCGGCAGCCTCACGCACGTGTCATGCCTGGCCCACGTCTTTAATTTGGTGGTTCAGCGCTTTCTGAAAAGCTACCCACGCTTGTCAGACCTGCTCGGAAAGGTGCGCCGGGTCAGCGCACATTTCCGCAAGTCCAAGACGGACGCTGCCACCCTGCGGACCCTGCAACATCGGTTTAATCTGCCAGTGCACCGACTGCTGTGCGACGTGCCCACTCGGTGGAACTCTACGCTCCACATGTTGGCCAGGCTCTATGAGCAGCGTAGAGCTATAGTGGAATACCAACTCCAACATGGGCGGCGTAGTGGGAGTCAGCCTCCTCAATTCTTTACAGAAGAGTGGGCCTGGTTGGCAGACATCTGCCAGGTCCTTGGAAACTTTGAGGAGTCTACCCAGATGGTGAGCGGCGATGCTGCAATCATTAGCGTCACCATTCCTCTGCTATGCCTCTTGAGAAGTTCCCTGCAAAGCATAAAGGCAGACGCTTTGCGCTCGGAAACGGAGGCAGGGGAAGACAGTATGTCGCTGGATAGTCAGAGCACCCTCATGTCTATATCTCAGCGCGTTGAGGAGGAGGAGGGGGAAGAGACAGCTTGGCCCACTGCTGAGAGTACCCATGCTGCTTGCCTGTCATCCTTTCAGCGTGTATGGCCTGAGGAGGAGGAGGAGGAGGATCCTGAAAGTGATCTTCCTAGTGAGGACAGCCATGTGTTGCGTACAGGTACCCTGGCACACATGGCTGACTTCATGTTAGGATGCCTTTCTCGTGACCCTCGCGTTACACGCATTCTGGCCACTACGGATTACTGGGTGTACACACTGCTCAACCCACGGTATAAGGAGAACCTTTCCACTCTCATACCCGAAGAGGAGAGGGGTTCGAGAGTGATGGTATACCACAGGACCCTGGCGGACAAACTGATGGTAAAATTCCCATCCGACAGCGCTAGTGGCAGAAGGCGCAGTTCCGAGGGCCAGGTAGCAGGGGAGGCACAGAGATCAGGCAGCATGTACAGCGCAGGCAGGGGAACACTCTTTAAGGCCTTTGCCAGCTTTATGGCTCCCCAGCAAGACTGTGTCACCGCTCCCCAGTCAAGGCTGAGTCGGCGGGAGCACTGTAAAAAGATAGTGAGGGAGTACGTAGCCAATCGCACGACCGTCCTCCGTGACGCCTCTGCCCCCTACAACTACTGGGTGTCGAAGCTGGACACGTGGTCTGAACTCGCGCTATATGCTCTGGAGGTGCTTGCTTGTCCTGTGGCTAGCGTATTGTTAGAGAGGGTGTTTAGTGCGGCTGGGGGAATCATCACGGATAAGCGTACCCGCCTGTCAACTGACAGTGCCGACAGGCTTACACTCATCAAGATGAACAAAGCCTGGATTTCCCCAGACTTCTCTTCTCCACCAGCGGACAGCAGCGGTACCTAAACAATACGTAGGCTGCACCCGCGGATGGAAGCATCGTTCTCTATCACCATCAAAAACGGGGACCTTTTAGCTTCATCAATCTGTGTATTATATTCATCCTCCTCCTCCTGAAACCTCACGTAATCACGCCGAACGGGCAATTTTTCTTAGGCCCACAAGGCTCAGTCATATGACTTTAGTAAACAATGTTTATACATTTCAATTCTCATTAAAGCGTTGAAACTTGCACCTGAACCAATTTTTATTTTAACTGGGCTGCCTCCAGCCTAGGTACAAATTAAGCCACATTAACCAAAGCGATTAATGGGTTTCACCTGCCCTCTTGGTTGGGCATGGGCAATTTTTCTGAGGTACATTAGTACTGTTGGTACACCAATTTTTTTGGGTCCTCGCCTACAGTGTAATCCTAGTAATTTTTATGGGCATCGCCTGCACTCATGGTACAGCAAGGTGTGTGGGGTTGGCCTACACTTTTGCTACATAAATGTAACTGGGGCCTTGTCTATACTGCAACTACTGAAATGTGCAAGAGACTGTTATCTCCCTAAACTGCTGAAACGGGAATGTTACTGCGGCCTGGCTTGACTGCTACTACTACTGAAATGGAACTAATACTGTGCTCCCCCTATACTGCTGCTTCGGAATTGTTACTGGGGCCTGTCTTGACTGCTACTATTACTGAAATGGAACTAAGACTGTGCTCCCCCTATACTGCTGCTAGTGATATGTTACTGGGGCCTGTCCAGACTGCTACTACTACTACTCAAATGGAACTAATACTGTGCTCCCTATATACTGCTGCTAGTGATATGTTACTGGGGCCTGTCTAGACTGCTACTACTACTGAAATGGAACTAATAGTGTGCTCCCCCTATACTGCTGCTAGTGATATGTTACTGGGGCCTGTCTTGACTGCTACTACTACTGAAATGGAACTAAGACTGTGCTCCCCCTATACTGCTGCTGTGATATGTTACTGGGGCCTGTCCAGACTGCTACTACTACTACTCAAATGGAACTAATACTGTGCTCCCCATATACTGCTGCTAGTGATATGTTACTGGGGCCTGTCTAGACTGCTACTACTACTGAAATGGAACTAATACTGTGCTCCCCCTATACTGCTGCTAGTGATATGTTACTGGGGCCTGTCTTGACTGCTACTACTACTGAAATGGAACTAAGACTGCGCTCCCCCTATACTGCTGCTTCGGAATTGTTACTGGGGCCTGTCTTGAGTGCTACTATTACTGAAATGGAACTAAGACTAATTCTGGGCTCTACCTATACCGCTGCTAATGCTATGTCACTGGGGTGTGGAAATGGAGGCTTCCCAAAGACATGATGGTGGCGAGGCCATTTCCCACCAACGCGGTTACTGTTAAGGTGCATATAACCACGGACACGTAGAGAGGACACGTAGTGACTCAAAAACATCCCACTCCTCCTCCAACAATGTAAACATTCTTGGCAAATACCTTTGCATAGGTCCGTCTGGTGGCAGTCCAAGAATTTCACCTTTACCGACACAACAAGAGAGCCCCCCCACCATCCCCCCGCTACGGCCCACTTAATCCTGGCCACATTCCGAAAACCAACTAAATAAAACCGCGCTACTAGGTCCGCAGTCGCCACCACATTCCCACCAACGCGGTTACTGTTAAGGTACATATTACCACTCTGACTGGGGCATGCACTGTGGGCCGAAGCACACCTGTATTGTATGTGACGTTAGCTCTGCTGAGCAGGGCACTGCAATGGGATACATTTATGTACCGCCGAAGCCCACCTGCATTTAATCCGACGTTAGCTTTGCTGTCCAGGGCACTGCAATGGGATATATTTATGTACCGCCGGTGGCTTCCTGGGACCCACCCATGCTGTCGGTCCACACGGACTTCACAATAGGGAGTTGTACCTGCCTGTGTCTACTTATAAAAAACCCCAGTCTGACTGGGGCATGCAGTGTGGGCCGAAGCCCACCTGCATTTAATCTGATGTTAGCTTTGCTGTCCAGGGCACTGCAATGGGATATATTTATGTACCGCCGGTGGCTTCCTGGGACCCACCTATGCTGACGGTCCACACGGATTTGTAACTGCATGTGTCTACTTATAAGGAGCCCCAGTCTGACTGGGGCATGCAGTGTGGGCCGAAGCCCACCTGCATTAAACCTGACGTTACCTCAGCTGTGCTGGGCACTGCAATGGGATTTATTTATGTACCGCCGGTGGGTTCCAGGGAGCCACCCATGCTGTTGGTCCACAGGGACTTCACATTAGGGATTTGTACCAGCCAGTGTCTATGTATTAAAAACCCCGGTCAGACTGGGGCATGCAGTGTGGGCCGAAGACCACCTGCATTTAATCGGATGTTACCTCAGCTGTGATGGGCAATGCAATGGGATATATTTATGTACCGCCGGTGGCTTCCTGGGATCTGCCCATGCTGTCGGTCCACACGGAGTTGTAACTGCATGTGTCTACTTATAAAGAGCCCCAGTCTGACTGGGGCATGCAGTGTGGGCCGAAGCCCACCTGCATTAAACCTGACGTTACCTCAGCTGTGCTGGGCACTGCAATGGGATTTATTTATGTACCGCCGGTGGGTTCCAGGGAGCCACCCATGCTGTCGGTCCACAGGGACTTCACATTAGGGATTTGTACCTGCCAGTGTCTATGTATTAAAAACCCCGGTCAGACTGGGGCATGCAGTGTGGGCCGAAGACCACCTGCATTTAATCGGATATTACCTCAGCTGTGATGGGCAATGCAATGGGATATATTTATGTACCGCCGGTGGCTTCCTGGGATCTGCCCATGCTGTCGGTCCACACGGAGTTGTAACTGCATGTGTCTACTTATAAAGAGCCCCAGTCTGAATGGGGCATGCAGTGTGGGCCGAAGCCCACCTGCATTAAACCTGACGTTACCTCAGCTGTGCTGGGCACTGCAATGGGATTTATTTATGTACCGCCGGTGGGTTCCAGGGAGCCACCCATGCTGTCGGTCCACAGGGACTTCACATTAGGGATTTGTACCTGCCAGTGTCTATGTATTAAAAACCCCAGTCAGACTGGGGCATGCAGTGTGGGCCGAAGACCACCTGCATTTAATGGGATGTTACCTCAGCTGTGATGGGCAATGCAATGGGATATATTTATGTACCGCCGGTGGCTTCCTGGGATCTGCCCATGCTGTCGGTCCACACGGAGTTGTAACTGCATGTGTCTACTTATAAAGAACCCCAGTCTGACTGGAGCATGCAGTGTGGGCCGAAGCCCACCTGCCTTAAACCTGACGTTACCTCAGCTGTGCTGGGCACTGCAATGGGATTTATTTATGTACCGCCGGTGGGTTCCAGGGAGCCACCCATGCTGTCGGTCCACAGGGACTTCACATTAGGGATTTGTACCTGCCAGTGTCTATGTATTAAGAACCCCGGTCAGACTGGGGCATGCAGTGTGGGCCGAAGACCACCTGCATTTAATGGGATGTTACCTCAGCTGTGATGGGCAATGCAATGGGATATATTTATGTACCGCCGGTGGCTTCCTGGGATCTGCCCATGCTGTCGGTCCACACGGAGTTGTAACTGCATGTGTCTACTTATAAAGAACCCCAGTCTGACTGGAGCATGCAGTGTGGGCCGAAGCCCACCTGCATTAAACTTGACGTTACCTCAGCTGTGATGGGCACTGCAATGGGATTTATTTATGTACCGCCGGTGGTTTCCAGGGAGCCACCCATGCTGTGGGTCCACAGGGACTTCACATTAGGGATTTGTTCCTGCCAGTGTCTATGTATTAAAAACCCCGGTCAGACTGGGGCATGCAGTGTGGGCCGAAGACCACCTGCATTTAATCGGATGTTACCTCAGCTGTGATGGGCAATGCAATGGGATATATTTATGTACCGCCGGTGGCTTCCTGGGATCCGCCCATGCTGTCGGTCCACACGGAGTTGTAACTGCATGTGTCTACTTATAAAGAACCCCAGTCTGACTGGAGCATGCAGTGTGGGCCGAAACCCACCTGCATTAAACTTGAAGTTACGTCAGCTGTGATGGGCAATGCAATGGGATATATTTATGTACCGCCGGTGGGTTCCAGGGAGTCACCCATGCTGTGGGTCCACAGGGACTTCACATTAGGGATTTGTACCTGCCAGTGTCTATGTATTAAAAACCCCAGTCTGACTGGGGCATGCAGTGTGGGCCGAAGACCACCTGCATTTAATCGGATGTTACCTCAGCTGTGATCCAATGCAATGGGATATATTTATGTACCACCGGTGGCTTCCTGGGACCCACCCATGCTGTCGGTCCACACGGAGTTGTAACTGCATGTGTCTACTTATAAAGAACCCCAGTGTGACTGGGGCATGCAGTGTGGGCCGAAGCCCACCTGCATTAAACCTCACGCTACCTCAGCTGTGATGGGCACTGCAATGGGATTTGTTTATGTACCGCCGGTGGGTTCCAGGGAGCCACCCATGCTGTGGGTGCACACGGAATTTCCATTGCGGAGTTGTACCTGCCTGTGACTATTTATAAAAAACCCCGGTCTGACTGGGGCATGCAGACACCTTGACAGAATGAATAGTGTGTGGCACATGGGTTCCCCATTGCTATGCCCACGTGTGCAGCTCCTGATGGAGGTGGCACAGGATTGGATTTCTCATTGCTTCTGTACAGCATTGTGGGCTATCGCCCCGCCCCTTTTAAAGAGGGTCGCTGCCTAGCCGTGCCAACCCTCTGCAGTGTGTGCCTGCGGTTCCTCCTCATGGCCGACGCACTTATAAATAGACATGAGGGTGGTGTGGCTATGAGGCCAGCGTGTGGCATGAGGGCAGCTGAAGGCTGCGCACGGACACTTTGGTGTGCACTGTGGACACTGGGTCGTGCGGGGGGGTTGGGCAGCATGTAACCCAGGAGAAGTGGCAGCGGAGTGTCATGCAGGCAGTGATTGTGCTTTGTTGGAGGTAGTGTGGTGCTTAGCTAAGGTATGCCTTGCTAATGAGGGTTTTTCAGAAGTAAAAATTGTTGCGGAGGGGGGGCCCCACTCTTGCCGCTATTGTGGCTTAATAGTGGGGCCAGGGAACTTGAGATGCAGCCCAACATGTAGCCCCTCGCCTGCCCTATCCATTTCTGTGTCGTTCCCATCACTTTCTTCCCAAAATTTCCCAGATTTTCACAAATGAAAACCTTAGCGATCATCGGCGATATACAAAAATGCTTGAGTCGCCCATTGACTTCAATGGGGTTCGTTACTCGAAACGAACCCTCGAGCATCGCGAAAAGTTCGTCTCGAGTAAGAAGCACCCGAGCATTTTGGTGCTCGCTCATCTCTAGTTGACATCACCTACAAATCTGAGTTAAAATCCGCTTCAGAATCCGCACCAATCATGTCATGTAGAATTTCATGCAGAATTTGGTGTGGATTTTCCACAGCGGAAAATTTTCAGCAATTCCACTATGTGTGAACATTCCCTCTCATTAATTTATTACATTAATTCATTTCATTTAATCATCAATACCATTTAAATGCATTAAACATTCTAAACTAAATGTAAATTAACTTAAAAACAATATGCTTCAACGTTTTAAAAATTAATGTTAAACTAGTAAATCTTCTAAATTCCAAAATGAATAAGTAGAAATATATCTGAAAAAATTGAGTAAAATATGTATTGTATGTACATGTGACAAACTGCAACTGAATATGTGAAGAACAGTTTTTTTTAAAAAAAAATTCCCTCACTGTTGGTGTTTTTCCAAAGATATGTGCAAATTAAAATTAAAAACAATATACTTCAAAATTTTAAAAATTAATATCGAATTAGTAAGTCTCCCAAATTGCTCAGAAATATGCTAAGCTTTTCAAATGTGTTTCTAAAATAAACAAGTGAAAAGATGTATCTGATAAAAAATTAGTACAATATATATGTACGTATTTGACATACTGCAGATAAAAACATGAAAAAATACTTATTTTTAAAAGAATTGTCTCAGTTTTGTTGGATTTTAACAAATATATGCAAATGGAATCGGTCTACTTTTACCACATAAATAAACTCCAAAATGTGTTGAAAAAATGTGCTATTTAATTATATGACAGTCAGCTGCAAGGTTCCCTCTAGTGGTGGCTGCAGGCAGAATTTTATCATTTTAAGGGGTTATCCTATGAGTCCTTCTTCTGCCAAAAGTCACGAAAGGCTATTAACCACTGCCTTAAAGTAACCTTCAATGTTTCTAGCTAATCTGTGCTACTGGGAGTGGGCTCTGGGTCGATTCAGTCTGGTCTCTTTTCCTGTAGAAGGAGCCTTTGCAGCTGTACCACCATGCTACTGCAATGCTTCGGTATTTCCTTGACAAGCAGAAAGCTATATCTATTGGCTGCTGTGCAGTGAACAGAGGATCTCTATGCAGAGACCTGGCTGCGAGGAGAGGGATTGAGCATGTGTGTCCTCCAGTGCTCATTAGGTGGACTTGCACATTGCTATGTACTCTGAACACCAGGTGGCGCTATACTATGTAAGCAAACATCATAATGTTTCACTGGATTATTTTTTACAGTATGTAAATAGCAAATATTGTTCATTTTATGACCCATGTTGTGAATATGATATGTTTTAGTGGGACAGCTTCTTTAACTGTATGTCCACTTAGAGAATTTCGAACTCTGTATGAAATAGATGGAGCTTGAACAGCTATAAAGATATATATCTTTAGCAAATATTCACAGCAGAATGTTGGATGCAATGATGTGCTGTTAAAGGGGTTTTCTTGGCACAAAATGGAAATCCTGAAAATGCTGAAATCTAGGAGGCACAGCTAAGTAGTGGAAACCTTTTATCTGCTGCTCTGGACCCTCTTCTTTAATCCTGTGCAGTCCTCGATCTTCAACTGTGTTTACATGCATCACTATCACAGTAAACACAGCAACAGACTGTTACCTACAATTCCCAGCATGCATAGAGCTTGATTATCATCCAGCACTGTAGCTCCGCCCCCAGCTCACGTCCTACAACTTACTAGCACCAACCTCCCTCCCAAAGTGCCAAAAAAGCCTACTGAAGTAGGCGGACAGGGCCTTTCAGCACTCTAAACTCCACACGCACAATACTCTTGTCCTCCCATCATGCACTGCTCACAAGATGTTGGAGACTACGGACAGTGGAGATAGTAGAAAATGCAGACAAGATGTCAGAGGAAGTGGAAACATTTTTCAGAGGAAGGGTCATAAATAGAAAACGAAGAAAGCAGCTAGACCAGGTACAGTAAACCTATTACAAAATGACTTATTGTGATGATGTACATTAGATTTTATAATGTTAGTCTGTGCCCGGGAATACTCCTTTAGGCTGGGTTCACACGGGGCGTATTTTCGTCGGAAATCTCGCGGTTTGGCCGCAGCAAAAACCGCGAGATTGCCTCCGGGAGAACCGCCGCGGTTTAAGCCGCGGCGGCTTTGAAGCGGTCTGGCCGCATGCTTTTCCGTTGCGGCCGGCGCTCCCATAGAGGAGAGCGCGGCCGTAACATAAATAAACAAAAAACCGACTGTAAACCGACATGCTGCTTCTTTTAAAACCGCGGCTGCGGCGGCCGCGGTTTCAACCCGCTTTACCGCAGCGGATTAGCCGTCCCGTGTGGACGAGGTTTCTGAGAAACCTCGTCCACATGGCTGGCTAATCCCGAGATTAGCGGCCGCGGGCGGTTTTGCCGCGGGCGGATCTGCTGCGGCAGAACCGCGGCAAATCCGCCCTGTGTGAATCCAGCCTTACAGGTAGAACATTTACTTGAAGTTATAGAAGGATTTGCAGGATTGTCTTGGGCAAATACACAGCTGTCATAGTAATTGGGTTTCCAAGTCCAACAGTCACCAATCTTTGACTTACAGCACCCCGAGGCAGACCGCAGGGTCACCTTATTTTCTGTTCCCCAAATCCTGCATTTGTGCAAGATAGAGCCCAAATATCACCTTGCATGGCCAAACATGTCCCAACACACTTCGCTGCCACTACTAAACATTTCTGACAGATAGGTCAACCACTTCAGTTTCCACCAGCCGACACATAATTAACACACTGTAGACTTTATTGGTCATAGCATACAGCCTCATTGCAAAGTTGCTTCTGCAAAACTTCACTGCTTAAGACCCCTTGTGCCATTCCTCCACCAGTTTGAGAAAAGTGCATCCAAGTTTGAGAGCAGCTATTATAACAAACGTTAAGTACAAGCAAAGACCTCAGTGAAAAGTATGTCTTGTTACTAGAGATGAGCGAGCACCAAAATGCTCGGGTGCTCGTTACTCGAGACGAACTTTTCGCGATGCTCGAGGGTTTGTTTCGAGTAACGAACCCCATTGAAGTCAATGGGCGACCCGAGCATTTTTGTATATCGCCGATGCTCGCTAAGGTTTTCGTTTGTAAAAATCTGGCCAATTCAAGAAAGTGATGGGAACGACACAGCAACGGATAGGGCAGGCGAGGGGCTACATGTTGGGCTGCATCTCAAGTTCCCAGGTCCCACTATTAAGCCACAATAGCGGCAAGAGTGCCCCCCCCCCCTCCCAACAACTTTTACTTCTGAAAAGCCCTCATTAGCAATGCATAACTTTGCTAAGCACCACACTACCTCCAACAAAGCACAATCACTGCCTGCATGACACTCCGCTGCCACTTCTCCTGGGTAACATGCTGCTCAACCCCCCCCCCCCCACGACCCAGTGTCCACAGCGCACACCAAACTGTCCCTGCCCAGCCTTCAGCTGCCCTCATGCCACGCCACCCTCATGTCTATTTATAAGTGCGTCTGCCAGAGGAACCGCAGGCACACACTGCAGAGGGTTGGCACAGTTGGCAGCGACCCTCTTTAAAAGGGGCGGGGCGATAGTCCACAATGCTGTACAGAAGCAATGAGAAATCCAATCCTGTGCCACCTCCATCTGGAGCTGCACACGTGGGCATAGCAATGGGGAACCTATGTGCCACACACTATTCATTCTGTCAAGGTGTCTGCATGCCCCAGTCAGACCGCGGTTTTTTATAAATAGTCACAGGCAGGTACAACTCCGCAATGGGAATTCCGTGTGCACCCACAGCATGGGTGGCTCCCTGGAACCCACCGGCGGTACATAAATATATCCCATTGCAGTGCCCAACACAGCTGATGTTACATCAGCTGTTATGCAGGTGGGCAAAAAATTAATTGGATTACACTGTAGGCGAGGGCCCCCAAAAATTGGTGTACCAACAGTACTAATGTACCTGAGAAAATTTGCCCATGCCCAACCAAGAGGGCAGGTGAAACCCATTAATCGCTTTGGTTAATGTGGCTTAATTGGTAACTAGGCCTGGAGGCAGCCCAGTTAAAATAAAAATTGGTTGAGGTGAAAGTTTCAACGCTTTAATGAGAATTGAAACGTATAAAAATTGTTTAGAAAAATTATATGACTGAGCCTTGTGGGCCTAAGAAAAATTGCCCGTTCGGCGTGATTACGTCAGGTTTCAGGAGGAGGAGCAGGAGGAGGAGGATGAATAGAATACACAGATTGATGAAGCAAAAAGGTCCCCGTTTTGGATGGTGATAGAGAACGATGCTTCCATCCGTGGGTGCAGCCTACGTATTGTTTAGGTATCGCTGCTGTCCGCTGGTGGAGAAGAGAAGTCTGGGGAAATCCAGGCTTTGTTCATCTTGATGAGTGTAAGCCTGTCGGCACTGTCGGTTGACAGGTGGGTACGCTTATCCGTGATCATTCCCCCAGCCACACTAAACACACTCTCTGACAAGACGCTAGCCGCAGGACAAGCAAGCACCTCCAGGGCATACAGCGCTAGTTCAGGCCACGTGTCCAGCTTCGACACCCAGTAGTTGTAGGGGGCAGAGGCGTCACCGAGGACGGTCGTGCGATCGGCTACGTACTCCCTCACCATCCTTTTACAGTGCTCCCGCCAACTCAGCCTTGACTGGGGAGCGGTGACACAGTCTTGCTGGGAAGCCATAAAGCTGGCAAAGGCCTTGGATAATGTTCCCCTGCCTGCGCTGTACATGCTGCCTGATCTCTGCACCTCCCCTGCTACCTGGGCCGTGGAAATGCGCCTTCGGCCACTAGCGCTGTCGGATGGGAAGTTTACCATCAGTTTGTCCACCAGCGCCCTGTGGTATTGCATCATTCTCGAACCCCTTTCCTCTTCGGGAATGAGAGTGGAAAGGCTCTCCTTATACCGTGGGTCGAGCAGTGTGTACACCCAGTAATCCGTAGTGGCCAGAATGCGTGTAACGCGAGAGTCACGAGAAAGGCATCCTAACATGAAGTCAGCCATGTGTGCCAGGGTACCTGTACGCAATACATGGCTGTCCTCACTCGGAAGATCACTTTCAGGATCCTTCTCCTCCTCTTCCTCTGGCCATACACGCTGAAAGGATGACAGGCAAGCTGCATCTGTACCCTCAGCAGTGGGCCAAGCTGTCTCTTCCCCCTCCTCCTCATGCTCCTCTCCCTCCTCCTCCTCAGGCCATACACGCTGAAAGGATGACAGGCAAGCAGCATCTGTCCCCTCAGCAGTGGGCCAAGCTGTCTCTTCCCCCTCCTCCTCATGCTCCTCCCCCTCCTCCTCAATGCGCTGAGATATAGACATGAGGGTGCTCTGACTATCCAGCGACATACTGTCTTCCTCCGCCTCCGTTTCCGATTCCAAAGCGTCTGCCTTTATGCTTTGCAGGGAACTTCTCAAGAGGCATAGCAGAGGAATGGTGACGCTAATGATTGCAGCATCCCCGCTCACCATCTGGGTAGACTCCTCAAAGTTTCCAAGGACCTGGCAGATGGCTGCCAACCAGGCCCACTCTTCTGTAAATAATTGAGGAGGCTGACTCCCACTACGCCACCCATGTTGAAGTTGGTATTCCGCAATAGCTCTACGCTGCTCATAGAGCCTGGCCAACATGTGGAGCATAGAGTTCCACTGTGTGGGCACGTCGCACAGCAGTCGGTGCACTGGCAGATTAAACCGATGTTGCAGTGTCCGCAGGGTGGCAGCGTCCGTGTGGGACTTGCGGAAATGTGCGCAGAGCTGGCGCACCTTTCCGAGCATGTATGACAAGTGTGGGTAGCTTTTCAGAAAGCGCTGAACCACCAAATTAAACACATGGGCCAGGCATGGCACGTGCGTGAGGCTGCCGAGCTGCAGAGCCGCCACCAGGTTACGGCCGTTGTCACACACGACCATGCCCGGTTGGAGGCTCAGCGGCGCAAGCCAGCGGTCGGTCTGCTCTGTCAGACCCTGCAGCAGTTCGTGGGCCGTGTGCCTCTTATCTCCTAAGCCGAGTAGCTTCAGCACGGCCTGCTGACGCTTGCCCACCGCTGAGCTGCCATGCCGCGCAACACCGACTGCTGGCGACACGCTGCTGCTTCTGACACATCTTGATTGCGAGACAGAGGTTGCGTAGGAGGAGGAGGGTGGTTTAGTGGAGGAAGCATACACCACCGCAGATACCACCACCGAGCTGGGGCACGCAATTCGGGGGGTGGGTAGGACGTGAGCGGTCCCAGGCTCTGACTCTGTCCCAGCCTCCACTAAATTCACCCAATGTGCCGTCAGGGAGATATAGTGGCCCTGCCCGCCTGTGCTTGTCCACGTGTCTGTAGTTAAGTGGACCTTGGCAGTAACCGCGTTGGTGAGGGCGCGTACAATGTTGCGGGAGACGTGGTCGTGCAGGGCTGGGACGGCACATCGGGAAAAGTAGTGGCGACTGGGAACTGAGTAGCGCGGGGCCGCCGCCGCCATCATGCTTTTGAAAGCCTCCGTTTCCACAAGCCTATAAGGCAGCATCTCCAGGCTGATCAATTTGGCAATGTGCACGTTTAACGCTTGACCGTGCGGGTGCGTGGCGGCGTACTTGCGCTCGCGCTCAAACAGTGGCGCTAGCGACGTCTGGACGCTGCGCTGTGAGACATTGCTGGATGGGGCCGAGGACAGCGGAGGTGAGGGTGTGGGTGCAGGCCAGGAGACGGTAGTGCCTGTGCCCTGAGAGGGGGGTTGGATCTCAGTGGCAGGTTGGGGCACAGGGGGAGAGGCAGTGGTGCAAACCGGAGGCGGTGAACGGCCTTCGTCCTACCTTGTGGGGTGCTTGGCCATCATATGCCTGCGCATGCTGTTGGTGGTGCCTCCCCAGCTGATCTTGGCGCGACAAAGGTTGCACACCACTGTTCGTCGGTCGTCAGGCGTCTCTGTGAAAAACTGCCACACTGTAGAGCACCTTGACCTCTGCAGGGTGGCATGGCGCGAGGGGGCGCTTTGGGAAACAGTTGGTGGATTATTCGGTCTGGCACTGCCTCTACCCCTGGCCACCGCACTAGCTTGGCCTGTGCCCACACCCTCACTTGGGCCTCCGCGTCCTCGGCCGCATCCACGTCCTCTAGGCCTACCCCTACCCCTCAGCATGCTGTATTACCAGTAATGCAGAAACAGAACGCTGTAATTAAATGTGCCGCTTATTGGCCTGTGGTTGGAGGCTGACTTCGCTTACGGAACGCCAGTAAATAATTTGGCGCAAGCCTGCTGTAACACTTAGCTGGCTGCGTATGATTTTGTAGAACTACTACACCCAGCACAGACAGACCCAGAACACTGAGCACAGTCACAGACAGGCCAAATAGATTTTTTTAGAAAAGGCCCACTGCCTATATTCAATCAATATGTCTTCTGTCCCTGCCTACGCACTTCTGTCCCTGGAGTATTACTGCAGGGCGCAATGCTCTGCACGGCCGATATACCAAAAAACAAAATGTGCAACACTGCACAAAGCAGCCTCCACAGCACTGCACACGGTTAGATGTGGCCCTAAGAAGGACCGTTGGGGTTCTTGAAGCCTAAAATACTCCTAACACTCTCCCTATAGCAGCTCCACCAAGATAGCACTTTCCCTCCTCTATGTCAGAGCGCATCTGTGGCGAGCCGCGGGAGGGGCCGATTTTTATACTCGGGTGACACCTGATCTCGCCAGCCACTCACTGCAGGGGGGTGATATAGGGCTTGAACGTCGCAGGGGGAAGTTGTAATGCCTTCCCTGTCTTTCTATTGGCCAGAAAAGCGCGCTAACGTCTCAGAGATGAAAGTGAAAGTAACTCGAACATCGCGTGGTACTCGTTACGAGTAACGAGCATCTCGAACACGCTAATACTCGAACGAGTATCAAGCTCGGACGAGTACGTTCGCTCATCTCTACTTGTTACCCCTCTTGAGAGCCCAATGACAAAAATTGAACTCCCACGACTGCCCCCCCCATCTGGCTAGATGCACAATGCTACCCAGGGAAAGACTGGTCCAAGGGCAGCGGGCATGTTCCCCCCGGGCCAGTCCCCAGGGCCACTGGTTGTTCCTTCTGTTGGTGCAGCTTGTGGTGCTATCACAGAGATTGCATGTGAGCACTGCGCACACCTGCACAGCACCCTCGGCTCCTGTTTCCTGGTCTTTGCTGTGCTCTGAAGCGCTGGAAAGGAAACAGGAAGGGAAGGAGATTTGTGGGTTATGTGCAGTACTGACGTACAGTGTCAGTGATAGCACAGTAAGTTGCACTAATAGAAGGAAAATTCCAGCAGCTCTGAACCCTCAAGAACATCTGCTCCACCTGGGTGGCCCTGACAAGCAAGTCATAGTGATTTTGAGGGCCAGTAGCTGTAGGGTACAGAGGAGAGGGTATTTTGTGTGGATGTGGATACATGGGATGGAATTATTTAGTGATAGGGTCGCTGAGGGGACTCAGTTATTTTGTTTGTGGGGGGCACATAGCATGCACACTTACTTGGTAGGAGGCAAAGTTGCTACAGAGGTGAAATTATTACTTTGTGGAGGATGGGGACGCAGAAAGGCTATAATTACGCTGTGGGGCCACTATTACTTTGCGTGAGACAGCAGAGGGTATATTATTCTATAAATATTCTGATGTAGGAAGAGGCATAAAGTGGGAATTATTAATATCTGGGGGTATTACAGTGGAAGACACTATTATTGAGGGGCAGAAAGGAGGCATTATTTCTATTTTTGTGATCAGTATGAGGAAAATATTACTTTGTAGGACACAAAAAGGGGCACTAGTAATTTAGGGGCATTGAACAGGGCATTGGAGATATCGGCAGAATGAGGAGACTGTGCAGTGACAAGTCCTGGCTGGAAGAATTTGTCATGGTGCTCTGAGCCCAGATAGAAATAAAAAGCAAGGACCGTAACATAGACCAAGGGGCTGTTAGTGGGGACCCACATGACTGGGTTAGCAGGCACTGGTAGGAAAGGGTTAACAGTTGTGAGGAAGGGAGGAGGTAGGAGGGAGATAGAAGGAGCTACAAAAGGCAATTGTCCATGGAGAATTGAAAGCTGAGAAGGAAAAACAAGCTGGAAGATAAGGAAGCTCCACCTTCACGCTGGTTAAAATTGTTATTAAATGGGGGGGTTTAAATGATAAGTTTATTTGTTGGGGGATTTTTGTTGGGTTGGGAGGATTGGATTTGGGAATGTTTAATTGTCATGGCAGCGGTAGGCAGGTGTGGGGGGTCCTTGTAGTCGGTTATAAAATTGGTTGAGGGGGGTGAGGCAGGGTGTAGATAGCCACCCCTTCCCACCTCTCATTGGACGGTGTGTCTGGTGCTTCTTGGCTCTGACAGGGGAGAGTCCTTTCAGAGATTGTAGAGTTTATAGCCTGGTAAAGGCTAGTGGTGTCTCTGAGTCGGTTGGAGTGCAGCTGGAGGCAATTGTGATATTTCCTTTTAAATGGTGAAGCATCAGATTTTGGGGTTCCAAGGACCTCCACTCTTTGGTGGGTCAAATTATTTTAGGAGTTTTGGTTAAAGGATTGATATATGTTAAATTGTTTTGTAATAAAATGGCTGCTGTGGCCAAATTATGCAAAATTAAAAAGTGTTTGTCATCATTAGGGAAGTAACAGGTATGGAGTTGGTAAATGGGAGGTTGTGAAGGTCGTGTGGTTGTAAAGGGGCTCTACAGTAGGTAACGACTCTAGTATACCTGAGTCAGGTGAAAACGGACAACTGTAATTACTGGTAGTAATGTCATTGTCATCACTATCACTGTGTAGGTCTGCTATCTAACTATATTATATGGTGACCGCATTATTCAGAGGTCAACCAGAGCTGACTTACTGTATGTGAGGTGTATTATAAACCTCTTAAAGAACTCTTACATCCCTGGGGTTGCAGCCAATATCAGAGCTTATTGGCTGCAGCCCCCGTGACTTCCCGTAAACAGAAACCAGAGCAGAGGACCAAACACAGACGTGAGACATAACGAAAGGGGGGAAGAAGTGAGTATATGCTGATTTATTATGTTACTACCCGGTTTCCCTGAATATAAGACCCATCCTGATCTTTCGGGATTTTTGGGGAGGCTTGAAATATAATTTTTATATTTTAATTTTATTTTACATAAAAAAAGGAATACATTACCTAGCAGGCACAGTCCACGTCCCTCCCACTGCTCTCTGGAGCACCAACGCGCTTCTTGCAGTCCTCAGCTGCCCACAGAGAATCATTTCCAGGTTACCGGATTCATAAATCCCGCCTTCAGGAAGTGATGGCTCTGATTGGTTCTCAACCACTGCTCAGCCATTCAATGCAGCGCTCAATGAACCAATTCGATGGCCGTGATTGGTTCATCGAGCACTGCATTAATTGGCTGAACAGCGGTCGAAGAACCAATTACAGCCATCACATTGTGGAGGTGGGATTTATGGAGTGGCCACTCAATGCCGCAGCTCAGCCAATTCATTAATCCTGCCTCCACAACACAATGGCTGTGATTGCTTATTCAACCCCTGTCCAGCCAAGGCAAGTATAATAAAACATCCCTTGAAAATAAGACCTAGCACTTCTTTTGGGACAAAAATTAATAAAAGACAGGGTCTTATTTTCGGAGAAACATGGTATGTGCAGAACAGCTTCTACCAATACACTACAACTCAGACAACCCCTTTAAAGAAAATGTTGAACACATGAAATACTAAGAACGGATGAGCAAACAGAATACCAAGTATGGGATTTCTCGTATTCAGAATATCGCATTTGCGCACAGAGGATGAATAATCTCTCTTGACAATGGCAGCTGAACAGAACAGCTATAGATGTGAATCATCCGTGTTCTTCCATAAGCAGAATTGTGTCTCCTGTGCTTTTATTTGGAGTCGAGATAACTTGTGACTAGTGTTGTGGAATATTTAGAAGTGTGGCACATCGTATGGCCAGGGCTGTATGTAAACCGCTTCCACCTTCTTTAGCAGCAGGCTTCTTCTCCGGCTTAGCCTGCTCTTTATATACTGCCACCTGTACAGTCTTAGCTCTTAGCTGTATGAATTGTTTCCCAGTTTCACCTGCAGGGAGAACTCCTTTGTCAGCGTACAGTGAATTCTGCGCTTGCAGCAGCACAAGGGAACTGGGGTCTGTCTATAAATTCAACTATGATGCCCCAAAATGCATAAATCTCACATTACACAGGCAGCTTGCAGAGACTGTTCCACTTATATTATTTATCAGCAGCAAGGCGCCTGCCATGCTGATAAATATCCAGGATCCAGCACATCGGTGCAGCTGCAATATATGTGCCAGACCACTTGGCACACGTGATTGCTTCGCCTGAGGTTCCGATAAACAGGAAATGAATTGCATTTTATTTTCCTGTCACCACGCACCATTTCACCCTGACGCTGCCTAAATCTGCAGCATTGTCCGGAGTCAGAGCAGGGAACAAGGGATTCTCAGCGGTGCGTCCAGACATATCGTATGCAGCTTTTCCCGGATCATGCACCTTTTCCAGACCAACACCACATGCTGCATATTACATATCGCAGGCAGGAGAATGAGAATCTGATCGGGTCTTTCCACCATTGGGTTGTCTTATCTCTGTCAGCGTGGGATGGAATGAGTTAACTTGTTAATATTTCATATTTTACGGATGGAAGTAAGGAGAAATTTTAGGCAGTGAGCTGGTCCCAGAGACACAGTACTAGCCATTTTTGAGATGATGAAGAGAATCCAGAAATGCAAATGAGGTGTGATCCGTTATTCTTTGAGGTTTTCTCTATGGAGATATGTTATGCAATATTTTGCAGGCTTAAATAATAACCGAAATGGACACACATACAGATAATGAGACAAAAAAGTGATGAGATCACTGAAATAGCACTTTATTTCTACCCTGCCCATATTGCCTCTGTAAGACATAGTCATATGAGATAATCATCTACCCTGGGTAGTTATTATGTACCAGTGATGTATCTAAAATCTCTCTAGGCAATACACCTCAACACTTGCAGTATGTCTTCATATTTGTAAGTTATTCAGGACTCCAGATGGCAACCAAAATGGTTACTAATGTAACTGAGGTTTGGCAAATGGCGACAAGATTTTTCAATCTTGTCTCCATTTGCATTAGCCCTGCCTCTGAGCTGTGCGCAGCTATATTGTAAGGGATCTTTCTTCTGCATCTATGGTCTACCCCCTGACATTGTCTTTGCCTGCCAGGAGTTTCAGAGGCAACATGCTTTACATTTGGGTTCTTTCATCAGTACCATCTACTCTTGTGAAATAATGTGAGCCATGCTGCTAGCAACAGGTAGTGACTGGGTAGACCTTAGATCAGAGGCTTGCCTAAAGTCAAGGGTGGGAGCGGGGGGAGATAAGTGGCATGCCCATACACCAGAACAAAAGTCAAGAGGCTTGTCTATGCATGAATCGGGAAGGGGTAGAGATTAGAGATGAGCGAGCATACTCGGCCATGCCCCCTTTTTCGCCCGAGCGCCGCGATTTTCGAGTACTTCTGTACTCGGGCGAAAAGATTCCGGGGGCGCCGTGGGTGAGTGGGGGGTTGCAGCGGGGAGTGGGGGGAGAGGGAGAGAGAGAGGGCTCCCCCCTGTTCCCCGCTGCTACCCCCCGCTCCACCACGCCTCCTCCCACCCCCCGGCGCCCCCCGAATCTTTTCACTCAAGTACAGAAGTACTCGAAAATCGTGGTGCTCGATTGAGTAATTACTTGAAACGAGTAGGTTCGCTCATCTCTAGTAGAGATGATCCGCTGTTTTGCTATTTGAATTTAATTATATATTGTGTGGGGGATGGGCTCGATGCAATTATACTATGCATGGGGAAAGAGGTACAATATAATTATATTGTGTGGGGGCGAAGCAGAGCTTAAGGGATGCAGGGCATTTCACACGTTAAGTCTTATTTATTATAACATTATATAAAAATATATATTTTTAAATTTGGCAACTAAAAGTGTTATTTGGCTCTTACATTTTTCAGCCTAGGCGCTGGTGATTTCTTTCAGACTGGAGCACTGTTATTTTGACTTCCACTACTCACCATAAATGATGTATACATAACACATTGAGATGCTGCTACAGCATCTAAATCAGTTGTACCTCTATAGTACAACAGAATTCTGCTTATGGCGGTCGGGAAGGAAGTTTTGCGCCCACAAGAAAAGGAAACATTGTGTTTCGGCAGTGTGTTCTCTCATGAAAACAGCAATTGCTGAGAGGACTGAGGTCTGCCATGTGTGGTGGAGTAAACTGGCCGCCAGTCATCGCCAGCAGCATGCCGGAAGAATTACTGGAGTATTGCAAATCCGTCCACTTACTGGAATGTTGACACAAAGGTGGAGACAGCTGTGAATCGAAGCAGCAAGCCAAGAGAAAAGCCTGGCCTTATGTAGGAGGTTTCAGCAGAGACGCTATATATGCACATTTCACTGTATGTGCATCAGAGTGCAATCCGTTTTTCACATGTGTTAAAAAAACAAAAGGTGAACCAATTAATGCAATTTAAAACTCTCTTTGAAGTTAATTGGTGTGTGAAAAAATACAGATTGTACTTGTATGCCTTTTTTTAACGTTTTTCATTGACTTGAAGGGTTCAAGAATCACTCCAAAATAGGACATACTGTGATTCTTTACAAGGACCAACGGTCTATGAAAAAAAGTGTACATGTAAGTATACACATTGGGGTCCTAGTTTACCCAAAAAATTGTGCCAAAATTTTGGCACAACTTTTCGAAATGTGGCACAAATTTAGTATTTTAGGCCATACCGCTTTTTTTGGCCGAGCCAGAAAAAATGTTTGAAAGTATCTAAAGCACATAATAAATGTAGTGCGAAGTATGTTATACAGTTTTCCGCCCAATTTACACCAGAAAACTCATATTTTGAATAGTGAATCTGTCCTGCTGATTTTAATTAGTCTGAGTTCTGAGTTGTCAGTTTCAAACTTAGACATAACTTGCATGTTAAAATTGTCCTTGCGAATAAGCTCTTAGCGTGAGTCTAAAAAAATAAGTGCACCTGGTGTGAGAAGTAACTGATACTGACATCACCGTTTATTAGCTATGCCAGAATTTGCTAGAAACTATTGCAATATCTTACTGTTGCCAGTCTACAGAGACTGTATCTAACTATATAGAAAGTATACATTTTTATTTCCGCATTGCTACATGTTGCACTACCATATTTGTTTCTGTATAATCTACAGTGAAGAAACAGTAATTGCAGCCACTGTCTCAGTTTTATTGCCCCCCATAACACATACACAGTATAAAAATGACACATTTATTAATATGACTGTGATTATTGTGAAATTAGCATAGGAAATATCAAGTCTCTGCCCTGACTGCTTGTACCAGCTCACAAGTACTGACAGTACACACATATACAGGACAGTAGCTTGGTGGGGGTTAGCTGGGAGTGTATCCCAGGTGCTGAGATCCAGGTGGGCTCCAATAAATCACTCTACAGGTAGAGTGGTTTGTTGGAGCCCATCTGGATCCCAGCACTTAGAACTAAACTAGTAGACTAAATCATTGGCTCAGACTAAGGGTGCGTTCACACGAGCGCATAAACGGCGTGACCATCTGAGGCGTTGGTTTCGAATGTATTCGTTCGCACGGGCGATTTTACGGCGCGTAAAAACGGCAACCCGAAAAAAACACGGAACATACGCGACTGAAATATGCGCCAACGCATATTCGATGGCCGAAAAGATAGTTTGCACAGTAGGAACAAACGATAATACGCTTTCTAGCTCTGGTCATGATCGCCGAAAAACGTTCTTTCCGGCGATTATACGCTGCGCACGTGCGAACGTAAATACGCCTACGCTCGTGTGAATGCGCCCTTAGGGTGCGTTCACACGAACGTATATCGGCTTGGTTTTCACGCTGAGCCGATATACGTCCTCCTCGTGTGCAGGGGGGGGAGGATGGAAGAGCCAGGGGCAGGAACTGAGGCTCCCGCCCCCTCTCTGCCTCCTCTCCGCCCCTCTGCACTATTTGCAATGAGAGGAGGCGGGACGGGGCGGGGCTAAGGGTCACGAATTAGCCCCGCCCCCGTCCCGCCTCTCCCCATTGCAAATAGTGCAGAGGGGCGGAGAGGAGGCAGAGAGGGGGCGGGAGCTCAGTTCCTGCTCCTTGGCTCTTCTATCCTCCCCCCCCCCTGCACACGAGGAGGACGTATATCGGCTCGGCGTGAAAACCGAGCCGATATACGTTCATGTGAATGCACCCTTAGGGTGCCCACCCACTAGCGTTTTTTACTGCGAAATTCGCAGCGTTTTTTTTTTTTCTGCAGGGGTCTTTGGGCTATGGGACATGCAAAGCTAAAATCGCGATCGCGCAAAATCGCGATATCGCGGTAAATCACGATTTTGCGCGATCGCGATTTTTACATTACAAGTCCCATAGACCCCCTGCAGAAAAAAAAAACCTGCGAATTTCGCAGTGAAAAAAAACGCCAGTGGGTGGGCGCCCTTAGGCTGCATTCCCACGAACGTATATCGGCTCGGTTTTCACGCCAAGCCGATATACGTCGTTCTCCTCTGCAGGGGGGGAGGATGGAAGAGCCAGGAGCAGGAACTGAGCTCCCGCCCCCTCTCTGCCTCCTCTCCGCCCCTCTGCACTATTTGCAATGAAAGGAGGCAGGACGGGGGTGGGGCTAAGTTCCGAGGATTAGCCCCGCCTCTCTCCATTGCAAATAGTGCAGAGGGGCGGAAAGGAGGCAGAGAGGGGGCGGGAGCTCAGTTCCTGCTCCTGGCTCTTCCATCCTACCCCCCCCCCCTGCAGAGACGAACGACGTATATCGGCTCGGCGTGAAAACCGAGCCGATATACGTTCGCGGGAATGCAGCCTTAGCGTGTTGGGGCCTCAGATTTTGAAGTTCATAGGCCTCATATCAATCAACAGTGATGATTCATAATAGGATAGTTTATACGTAACATAAAGCTTTGTAAGGCTGAAAAAAAGACATGCATCCATCCAGTTAAGCCCATTATCCTGCAATGTTGATCTAGAAAAAGACGCAAAAAAATCCACGAGACAAAAGCCACTTTCCTCTTTTTAGGGAAAAAATTCCTTCCCAAATCCAATCTGGAAATCAGAATAATCCCCGGATCACCGACCCTTCTGAAGTAATCAGCAAATATAATATGTAATATTGTAGCGCTCAAGAAAGGTGTCCAGTCCCCTCTTAAACTGTTTATATCCTCTGACAGAGTTCCACAGTCTCACTGCTCTTACAGTAAAGAACCCCCTTCTATGTCGGTGTAGAAACTGTCTTTACTCTAGACGTAGAGGGTGCCCCCTTGTTACAGTCACAGCCTGGGGTATAAACAGATGATGGGAGAGATCCCTGTATTGCCCCTGATATATTTATACATAGTTATTAGGCCGTCTCTCAGACGTCTTCTTTTCTATACTAAATAACCCTACTTTTGATAATCTGGGTTTTGTAGTCCGCCCATTCTGTTTATTAATTTGTTTGCCCCACCTCTGAACTTGCTCAAGTTCTGATATGTCATTCTTGAGCTCCAGTGCATCGGTTTATTTTTTTCTAAAACACTGACTTGACCCAGTACCATTCCATTGGGAAATAAATAGAGATGAGCGAGCATACTCGGCCACACCCCTTTTTTGCCCGAGCACCGCGATTTTCGAGTACTTCCGCACTCGGGCGAAAAGATTCGGGGGGCGCCGTGGGTGAGTTGGGAATTGCAGCAGGGAGTGGGGGGGAGAGGGAGAGAAAGAGGGCTCCCCCCTGTTCCCCGCTGCTACCCCCTGCGCTGCCACGCCTCCCCCCACCCCCCGAATCTTTTCACCCGAGTACTGAAGTACTCGAAAATCGCGCTGCTCGATCGAGTAATTACTCGAAACGAGTATACTCGCTCATCTCTAGAAATAAAGGGAAAGTTTTTTTATGATTGCATCATTTAAATTATTGTTAATATATGTTTTTAAGAATGCAAACATCTGAAAACCGTTAACTTTAATCTAATGACTTTTAAGTGGAAATGCAACGATCCAAATTACTTCTAATGTGTTTATTATGTTAAACTGCGACAGCAAAATGTATCTGTTTGTATTTATAATGTTTTCAGTACTAATGAAATGAATTGAAATTCAACTGAATGATTAATATTCGGCTAATGTAAAGATTTCTTTGATTTATTTAAAAGAAGGAAAATATGTTCATGTTGTGATTAGAAGACCCAAAAATGGTTGCCTTCCTCTGGACCAACAAGGAAGGGGTTGAAACAGGCTGAACTAGATGGACATTCTCTTCATTCAGCCTAACCTACTATGTTACTAAAAATGTCATTTAGACTACAATGATTCTTTACTGTACTAGTACAAATGTTAAAACTGGAATGCACAGCAACTGGATGTACTGTAGGTTTAGGGAGTGCAGAAGCAGAACTTGCACATATGTCTTGGTGCTTGAAGAGCGCCAAATCGGCCCTTTGACATATAAGAAGACTCCATTATTTTAAATGGCACCTGGTAGGTGGAGGACTGGTAATAGATTGTGCATGGGAACCGACAGGCTTCAAGTTATACATCTTGGCAGAAACCATACATTTTCTTTCAACAGCAAAATATAAAGGGTTTGAAGAGTTAATTAAAGAATTCAGGCCAGGCAATTAATCAAATTACTTTGATTAATCACTAATTTGTTGAGGCACAATTCTGACTTTCGTTACAATCACAAAATTGATATTAACCTCACCCCTTGTTCGGTTGAGAGGAAGTGGGTGTTGCAACATCGCGGGCAGTTTACCATTGTACAGAACGCTGATGAATTAGGAGACAGTGCAGGAATCAAGCATAGAGCCCATGCGTTGAGGCCTGGCCAATCAGCGCTATGCTTGATCCCCGTACTGTCTCCTGGCTCTTTAACGTCCTGTACAGTAGAGCACCACAGAGGAGAAGGCTGTATGGCTGAGGAGTATAGAAGAAGGTACATGGAGGCTATCATGATTGAGGGGGACAGGAAAGTGCATAGGGGATATTATAACTGAGGTCTGTATATGGGAGCTGTGATGATAGGTGGCAATATATAGGAGTTGTTATGATTGGTGGGACAATTTATGGGGGCTGGAACAGGGGGCGGAATCAAATGTATAACAATTCCTTCCTAAGCACTGATTAATCAGTATATCTTAATGAATTGCTGTGTATGCAATTCCTTTAATTACAAAAAAATTGGTCCAGTAGTAGTTTAGGCTTGTTTAGAAAAAAAAGAAAATTAAGTCTAAAATTTAAAATCGAGAAGGAACTGAATAAAATTAAGATTTTAATTTTAGGTCAAATCAACCAGTCCTAAGCAGAATGTATACTGTTGGTCTGTTCTGTCTTGTTAGGGAGCAGGAAGTTAGAGTTCTATTGTAAGGGCATATTCACTCGAATGATATTCTTGCGCAGGTTTTGTGCGATGCGATGCACGCAACTCGGGCAAATATGAAATCCATTGTTTTGAATGGATTAATTCACAGAGCGATGTTCTATCTTTGGACGTTCTGCTAGAACACCTCGTCCATTGTTTTCAATGGGACCTTGAAAGCCATTGCATTGCACTCACATGCCGTGCGGCTGAGATCACACATGCCATTTTTTTGTGGCAGTGTTTTGGACCAAACACGGGAGTACAGTAAATTAAAAGAGAAGGAAAAGTATAAAGCGATGACTGTTTATTCTCCTCCCTTTTGTATCCAGTCCTTTGATTTAAGCCTTAAAAGGCATTTTCCATAAATTAGGTAGATCAATAAAATAATAGCTTTTGCACTTTTATACTCTGCAAACCAATCTAGATCTTTCTACTGTTCTATTTCTATGGAGACTTTCAGCTATTAACATGCATTCTATTAACACTCCAAGGGTGGGTAGTGCTTGTGGCCACAGGTAGGGGTTATCTCATAGCCGAACTACCATATTATAGCGATCTATAAACATGGTGGAAAGATGGGTCCTTGTATCTGGAGAACGGTTCGTGCGCATACTGTATTATGTATCCCTCTTGTATGGATATACCGTATATACTGGCGTATAAGACGACTTTTGAACCCCGAACAATCAGCTCTGAAGTCGGGGGTCGTCTTATACGCCGGTAATACAAAAAAAAGAAAGTGTCAAAAAAATAAATCATTACTTCCCCCGGCGTTCTGCGGCGCTGCTGCAGGCTGTCGCTCCCTCCTGGTCCCTGGCAGAGCATTGCTTTCTGGACGCAGGGCTTGAAATCCCCGCCTCCAGAAAGCTACTGTGATTAGCTAACACACGCCGTCAGCCAATCACAGCCATTCAATGACATCATTGTCATTGGCTGTGATTGGCTGAAGGCACGTGTGTTTTCTGGAGGCGGGGATTTCAAGCCCTGCGTCCAGAAAGCAATGCTCTGCCGGGGACCAGGAGGGAGCGATAGCCTGCAGCAGCGCCGCAGAACGCCGGGGGAAGTGAGTAATGATTTTTATTTTTTGCTCCGCTGTATTCCCGGCGTATAAGGTGACAGTTGGGGGGTCGTCTTATACGTCCCATCGCCTTATACGCCGGTATATACGGTAATACAAATATAGAAAATGTTCACTTGACATTTAATGCGTTATGATAACTCAACTACAATATACTACAATGGTGTTAATTGAGTTACCATGATGCGCCAATCATGTTAACCATTGCTACATCTGTATGTTACATGGAGCCAAAGCCCACCATGGACCCATACTATAACTCTGGTTTAAATGCAGACACACTGTTGTTTTTTCCCTTTCAGTCATTTGGCAAAATATTGTAGTATGCTCCAATGCATGCCATATTATGCAACATAGCACCATGTGATCAGAGCATAAGCCCTGAGGGAAAATACATTTAAATGCAGCCGATGGAATAACTCATATGGTTCCGCAATTTAGATGTTGGGAAAATGCTGCAGAAGTTTTTCAAGCATTTTTTCAGCCAGAGCTAAAAATTGGATTCAAAGGGAATGGGAAATATAAAGGAAGGGCTTATCCTTCGCCCTTTTGATCTACTTTTGGGTTTGGTTAAAATAAACTGTATCAAAACCATCAAAACTGCATTGATGTTTTTCCAAAATAATGCTGTGTGTGAAATCACCCTCAGGGCTTAGTCACACGGGCGCATCGGCACCTGTACATGGGTGATGCGTGACTGAGCCCTTACTGCAGGAAGAAGACGGCTGTACTTCAAGGCGGACGACTCCCCGCAGCGCCGAAGAAAGAACACATGACCGCCAATGAAGCTGCAGAGAGACGTCCGTCTTGAAGTATGGCCGTCTTCTTCCTGCAGTAACACGGGCGCCGATGCGCCCGTGTGACTAAGCCCTAAGGCAGATTGGACTGTTTTTTGTAGGAGAAAGTTTTTTTATGCCGTCCTCTGGCTTTACCGAGAAGCTTGTAAACTAATCAATATATTAGTTGATCTTAGAAATATACAGCTTATTTGTCAGTTGGTATAACGTGTTATGCGGAGCTATCTTGTCACAATTTATGGTATCAATATGTAGACTTTACGTTAAATACATACATATGTTAAACTGCTTATTGTATCTTATTTTAGAACCTATTCATACCCCATTCAGGCCTCCAATCCTGGGTTTCCAATTGAATCGCTGAAAATGTCATCCAAATACAGTATAAACCTGGATGGGACCACAGGCTTCCATTACGAAAACGCTGAAATAAGGTCTGCATTTCAGAAGGGTTCCATTTGTTTCTGACATATAGAGAAAATAGTGCTGTCAACTAGAAACAAATGCAACCCTGCTTAAACAGAGACTTGATTGGTCTCTGTTTGAGTAATGGAAGCCATCAACATTTTCGTTCCATCCAGTTTTCATTCTGGAAGCAGTTTTCGGTGATCCAGATGGAACCTGGTGATGTAACCCATGGATAGTGGACTGGATGGCCAGTATACTGACCCACCTTTTGTAGCTTGAATTATAGCTGCCCTCACAGTTTTATTGTGACAAGCTTGTTAACAGGCACACAACTACTGGTAAGATATAAATCTAATAATGATCCTTATTAATATAGTGCCCACATATTCCGTAGGACTCCATAGATAGAAGAGAGCATCAGAGCATAGACAAAATAAAACATTACATGCAATCAGTGTTGCCACTCAGCTGGTTGCTCAATGGCCCGACCAGTAATGATGTCCAATGGCTGGTACCAGTATTTATTTTTTACCAGTCATATGAATGCAGCAATTCAATTGAGAGCAGAGCCGGGCAGCAACCCCACAGCATCTAGTATGTCACTCACCCTCTTTTTCTCTTCACTTCCCGTCTAGCCGCCATAATCAGAACTGTTACCCCTGACCTCTCCTTCCAGCAGCTGCTATACATGCACAATTCTAATTACAGTGGCCAAACGAGAGCTAAGGAGAGAGAGAGAGCGTGAGTAAGTGACATAGAAGATGCTGTGGAGTTGCTGCACAGGTTGAGGGTGCGGAGGGCACAGAGAGGGCCCTATTACTACTGAGGCCACTAACAGAGTCACTATTAATATTGTGGGCCACTATTACTATTGGGGCCACTACTGCGGACACTATTATAATATTGAGGCTACTATGGGGTCATTATTACTTTTGGGACCACTACTGGAGGCACTGTTAGTATTGGGGCCACTACTTGGGGCACTATCACTATTGGGACCACTAATGTTGATACTATTACTATTGCGGCCAAAAGTGGGGGCACTATTATTATTGGGACCACAACTGGGTGGCATTATTACTACTGGGAACACTTACTATTAGGAGCACTACTGGTAGCATATTTACTCGTTGCAGCCACTAGATTAACTGAGGTAATAAGCCACACCCCTAACACCCCCTTTTTTCTTGGGCAGTATTTTTTGATGACAGAAGTGACAATCCAACATGCAGTATAAATCCAACTGACAATGTGAACAATAGAGGTGAGGGCCTTGCTCACAAGAGCTTACAGACTATATTTGGGTGTCCCAAGAGGTACAACTGCTTGTTCTGTACAATGGTCCAGTCATCTTTATACAAGTATACATAAAGCTGTATGCACCAGTCACCAACCGGTATCTTTGTATATATAGATATGAAGTGCATTAGGGTGTTTGCGGTGCAGGTGCAGTTGGGTAAAGGGGGTCAGGTTTCTAAAGGGGAATAAAGAAGCTATGTAAATCTTAACTTAAGTAAATGTTCTGTGAAAACATTACGTCAGCTAGTAATACTGGGAGATTTCAGCTCTGAAGCCTGCAGAATTGTGAATGAAGCTCAGAAGGACAATGCAGACTGTACTTTACAGGGAAATCTGTCAATCAGCAAGTATGGGATATCAATGCCAAACTCAAGCTCACGCCATGAATCCAGCTAGAATTTACAGGATAGCCAATCCAAGTCTTCTTGAAGTCAAATAAGAAGGCATGTAAAAGTCATATCCACTGAGTCAGTTTTTTTTAATGTACATTATATTGCATCTAGTATGGCACATGTTGTTTGAAATAGCATAGGCAGCCATATTCTCCCATTAGATATGTATTTCTGAACAGCCCTCAAGAATAAAGTAATTTGAGAATCAGCTGCTGTCAAGAACTATAAGTACTAGGATGCTCTCAGAATCTCAAACTTAACAACAATGATTTAAAGAGCAAATTCAATCTCAGTGCATTGAAATTAAATAGATCAGCTTGAAACATCTTTTGTCATAATGTAAAGCCGTGGGTTCGGTTTTACCAAGTTAATGATAAAATATATTATTTCTAGGGGCTATGACAAAAGCAATGAAATTTCAAATGAACAAAGTTTATAACTACGCAAAAGGAGCTGCTGTATAGTTCTCGCTATACAATATCCAGAGCATGCAAGAAAGTACTGTATATTATTCAACCCAACTTTAGGCCATTACCGTAGGCCATATTTTGCTAAGAAATACAGACTGGACTAGGACTAACCAAGGAACAAAAAACACCGACTGTATAGACCAGCAATTCCACCACTGTCCCTAAGTAGCCCTCAGTTGACCCTACTGGTTGCCCTGCCTGAAACTCCATTATGAGAACAAGAGGGCACTAGGGAACAGCATGAAACAATACTGAAATATGATCTAAGGCAGATGGAAACAAACAGGGCATGAAAAGACAAAACACAGACTGAACTAGGAATAACCAAGGAACACGACACACTAATTGGGGAAGCTTAACTAGACTGGAACATGGTATCTAGAACTAGAACAATGAATGCTGGATAAACATATGTTGTCATAAATATCAACTGCACTATACTGCTGAAGCCATGAATACTTAAAGAGGAAACTCCTCCATAAATAAACCTTGGGCACCAGAGGCAAAACTTGAAGCTCCTGGTCCCCCATGCAAAACCAGTAACATGGCCGCAATTATAATCCTTTATTCATAGTACTGGGCTCCCTATATGGAGAAGAGATGCCTTATGGGCTTGTTAAGGCCCCTGGGCCCAGGTGCAACCGCATCCCCTATAGTTACGCCAGTGTTGGGCACAGTGGTCAGGTGATCAAATAATGGATAGCTGTGAGACATCTGCAGAGAAATTACTATAACAATAAACATAGATGACAGAAGAAGACAGTGCATTAGAAGAACTTCTGCTGGTCATACAGTTTCTACAGTATGTCTCCTTACACAAGCAATTTTTAGGATCAACTAGGGTTTACAATGAAGATGAGCACCGCACCCATCTAACAAATCCTACCTTTCCCTACCAGAAAAAAAAGTTGCTAGCACTGCATACTTCAGCACCTCAATCCCTACCTTTGACAGATATTCATTAAATAACCTGTGTGATATGTTTACATTTGAACTTTGTAATACGTGACTCACCATTGTAAAGTCTATAAATCTAAATCACTGTGTTGTAAAACCCACTATCATAGACAGTGGTGTTCAAAATCATTTAACCCTCTAAAACCTGAACAGATTTGTGTGAATTGCAAATAACAGATATTCTAGCCAATATTTTAGTACAAACTCACAATTCATTAAAACAAGTGATGGCATTAAGAATTGGTAAAATGTTGCTAGCTTAAAGGGGTTGTCCCGAGAAAGCAAGTGGGGGTAAGCACTTCTGTATGGCCATATTAATGCACTTTGTAATGTACATCGTGCATTAATTATGAGCCATACAGAAGTTATTCACTTACCTGTTCCGTTGCTGGCGTCCCCGTCGCCATGGTGCCATCTAATTTCAGCGTCTAATCGCCCGATTAGACGCGCTTGCGCAGTCCGGTCTTCTCCGTGGTGAATGGGGCCGCTCGTGCCGGAGAGCTGGTCCTCGTAGCTCCGCCCCGTCACGTGTGCCGATTCCAGCCAATCAGGAGGCTGGAATCGGCAATGGACCGCACAGAGCCCACTGTGCACCATGGGAGAAGACCCGCGGTGCATCGTTTGTGAAGATCCCGGCGGCCATCTTGGTAAGGTAAGTAAGAAGTCGCCATAGAGCGGGGATTCGGGTAAGTACTAAACAGGTTTTTTTTTAACCCATCCCTTGTGTTTGTCTCGCGCTGAACGGGGGGGGGCCTATTGAAAAAAAAAACCCGTTTCGGCGCGGGACAACCCCTTTAAGTACTCAACTCTACAAAAACTGCAGTACCCTGCAGCTTTACATACTGTTGGGAATGATTTTTGCCCATTCTTCCTGGTAGATCTTCTCTGGGTGGTTCACGCTGGTACTGTAGGGTGATGCTTGTGGATGGTTATTTTGAAATAATGAACAAATTCTACTCAGATTGATATCTGGATTTGCCCATTGTAGAACATTCACAGTGTTGTTTAACTGCCCCCGTGTTTATATGGCCCTCTACTTAAGATCATTCTTTCACTAACAGGTAAATTTTCTTCCAAGGTTTAGTATATCTGGCTATTATAACTTTCTTTTTCCATTAACAATATCTAGTAGATGTTCTATGTCACCATCTTCTTCATTAACAAAGCACTTTTCATTAGACTCCTTATGTCAAGTGAAATACGACAAAAATGAGCTGTTAGGTGTTCATGTGATTAATCCAAGCGATATATGTGCTTTATTAACATTCATGAAAATGAATAAAACATAGAATTGATGTTTAATTCAAGGACATGGCTAAGTTCTACATCTTTATTTAATTACATACACTACTTATATTGATATTGTTCGTACATTTATACGTACATTTATACCTCTTTCTTTGTTCTATGTGCCGCACACTCTTTTACAGGGTGTTCCACTTGCTAGAGACCGAGAAAAATTGGCTATAACTCCGAGACTAATGGACATATTTTAATGAAATTTTGTCAAAACACACCTTACTCAATAAGCATAATGAACCCCTTGTCACATGTTCATCAAGCACTTTTTAACCTGACTGCCAGTGACCACGCAGTTGCAGTCACCAGCGAGAGAGATGGGGCGGTTCATTTGCACAGCTTGCTTGGCTGTCTTGCTTGGCACACTATGCCACCCTGACAGCCTGGTTTTGCTTCAGTCGTGTAGTCAATAGGAGCCTGTGCTGCCTCCTGAAGGAGAAAGTTTACTGGACTCAGGCACAAACTATCCAGGAATGGAAAAGGAACACCACACAATAAATTGGGAAAGATATGTTTTAACTAAATTTCATTAAAATGTGTTAATTAGTCTTAGAGTTAGAACTAGTTTTTCTGGGCCTTCAACAAGTGGGACATAGAGATGAGCGAGCATGCTCGGATAAGGCAGTTACTCGAGCAAGCATCGCTCTTCTCGAGTAACTGCAAACTTGTCTGAGCATTTGCTCGGGGGTAAGCGGGGACCAGCAGGTGGGAGCAAGGGGGAGAGAGAGAGATCTCTCTCACTCTCCCCCCTGCTGCCCGCATATGCTCGGACGAGTATGTAGTTACTCGAGAAGAGCAATGCTCGCTTGAGTAACTGCCTTATCCGAGCATGCTCGCTCATCTCTAATGGGACACACTGTATTTGCTTCAATAAACGTAGAAAGTTCTCTCATTTTGGTGGTTAGCTCGCATTGCCATCCATTACATTTAGAATATATAGAATTAGGTCTTACTCCTGTATTGGATTGCACAGTCCTCAATTAAGCAAATCTCACAATTCAACGCCAACATATTATAGAGACAGGTCTAGTAGAGATGAGCGAACGTGCTCATTTAGAGCAATTACTCGATCGAGCATTGCTTTTTTCGAGTAACTGCCTAATCGGGCGAAAAGATTCGGGGTGCCGGGGGTGAGCGATGGGTTGCGGGGGGGGGGGGTGGAGTGGGGGGGAAAGAGAGTGAGAGCTCCCCCCCCCCCGCAGCCCCTTCTGCGCCCCCCCAAATCTTTTCATCCAAGTAGGCAGTTACTCGAAAAAAGCGATGCTCGATCGAGTAATTGTCCTAAACGAGCACGTTCGCTCATCTCTAAAGTCTAGATTTTATACCCAAGATCTAGTATGTTCATGAGACTGGTGCCCCCTGTTCTTCCTGCCTCCTTATGAGGTATTGTTCCATCTTCTTTATTTACATATATTACCCAGAGGAGCATGCATGGCCTTATAAGTCTGTGGGCTGCAGCTTATTCTACCAAAGCTAAGTGGTGTGTTTTATTTTGTTTTGTCCTTCATCAGTTTAACCTAGTAGCGTTACTTAGGTCCCAGGAATGAGTGCAGGCCCGCATCTATCGACACGATCAGTCTGCCGTGTTAGGCAGGGCCCTCTCCCTCATTTGTTACGTATTTAGGGAAAGAGTTCCCATTTATTATTTGTTGGTTTGTTTTGGCTGCCTCACTGTGAGCAATTATTGTGCATGTCTGCAGGTGCTGGTCCAGCACGTCCTTTGCAGACGTAACATTGCTCTACCTAAGGAGTGATGTTACCCTTTCCTACCCACGTCATAAGCCTCTCACTAGTAAAGCCAGGATCCCATTGCACACTGATGAGGGGCAAAACCCCGAAACAGCTGTCTATGTATGGATTCTGGCTTGGTTTTCAATTCTCAATCATTATTCTAAAGACCTGTATAAAGAGTCAGACATTGATTTGCAGGAGTGCTGCCATCCAATAGGTGGTGCTGCAGAGGTAGTGTTCTACCTTTCTTATTTGCACATACGAATGTGAAACACTGATGAGAATTGTGCAGTTTAAACAGGCTGCGCAAGTGTGGGCAAGCTGGTGATGATGTCACCATCTCGCCCGTTCAGGCAAATGAGAATTGTGAGATTCTCGTCCCATGTGAAAGTTAACCAATGTAAAAAGAAAATGGTAGAGAAAAAAAAAACACAAGTGCCCTCTGTGCCAGGTGACAAAGCTCAACACCAAAATGAGAGAACATTTTGACTTTTGCTATAGTAACATAGTAACATAGTTCGTAAGGCCCAATGAAGACAATGTCCATCTAGTCCAGCCTGTTTGTCCTCATGTGTTGTTGATCCAGAGGAAGGCAAAAAAAACCCAAGAGCAGAAGCCAATTAGCCCTTTTGGATCTCATTCTTTTCTACAGTATGTATGTAACTGCCCTAAGACTTCTTTGGGTGCCGTATCACCACTTACACACACAGCATTCTCATGTAAAGCAAGGCTTCAAACTAAATGTCATGATTTCTATGTCATAGAATATTTATAAGTACAATGGAAAGAATTCTGTCTATCCAGCAGAGTTATTTAAAAGTTTAGCAATGCAAAGCGACCTTTTATTTACTGCCTGGAAGAATCAATGTCAATGAACCTTATAACAAAAATGCACAATCGATCTTTTGGTGTTTAATTAGATTTTCATTTCCTCGGTGGAAAAAAAAAATACACAACGGAGTTAACAAAAAACGCTGAAAATTCTATAAGCAAACGGTATGTTTGGAAATGCAGCCCTAAGGACAATCATTCGTTTCAGCACATACCTTCCAGGTAAATGATATAAATTATTAAAGACTGTACTCTTTGCCGCTCCATCCTAAATGTTTTTGGCCTTGATACTTTATAGCACATCATTTATATTGATGCACAGAGGTGTGTATGACCTGACAGCGCATCTAGACTAATATATTCATTGTCTGGCTTTCCCCCCATGACTAGTGATTGTTTGGATACTAAAATAAAGTCAATACAGATACTCTAAGAGCCCCGTGTGGTGCAGAATGTTAAGGCAGCAAAAATGCAGTACTAAACTCTCACTCACAACCTGAAGGTTGTGGGTTCAATCCCTGCTTGTTTCAGGTACCCAGCTTAAGGTTGACTTAGCCTTTCATCCCTCCGAGGTCAGTAAAATGAGTACCCAGCTTGCTTGGAGGTAAAAGATGACTGGGGAAGGCAATGGCAAACCACCCCCCAAAAACAGTCTGCCAAGAAATGTGATGTGACACTACCCTGGGAGTCAGTCATGACTTGGTGTTGTACCAGGGAGATTTACCTACAGATACTTTATACTACTTTGTGAATGAGTCGGTAGCCTTTAATGTAGGCTGTTTCTGGTTTTCCTTCTACATTATTTTTCCAACCTTACCCCAAATTTTGCTTATTTAGCACCCGCAAGTTTTTATGGATAGAAAGTGGCTGCAATTTACAATGGGCAACATTATAGGGAGTGGGCTGTTTTTTGTTTTTTTTATAACACACACTATTCATTTACCCTTATATAAGAAAAGGCCTCCTCATACCCATCACCATTATTACCTCCACCCAGGAACAACAGCCACAAATTACCCTAAAGGCAAAAATAATCTCTTAATGCTCTAAACTAAACTGGATATTGAAAGTTAACTTTTAATTATTTATGAATGGGTTAACATAACTCTACATTACTTACCGAGAAGAGTCCTTTCGGTGCCTTAGTGTTAGTGACAGTTGGCTATCTCCACACAGTCACCCTCTGCCCTCAACACTGCTAATTCTGGATGGATATATCTAATATAAATCTGTGTGTGGGCAGCAAAGCCAATGGGATATCATGGGAAGCTTCTTGGAAGCCAGTGTCATTGGCCTGCAGAAAAAGGGTCGGAGTTAGTGGGTGAGGCTAGACAGTAAAAAAGGCTGGTCTACACAGCATGCTGGGAGTTCTCAGGCAAGCTAGGAGATATAGTTGTAGCATTTAAACCATATAAATCTCATTTCCCCCTAATTGTACTGACCCACATAATAAAATTAACATGTCATTGTTACTAAACCATAAAAATTAAAACCCAAAAAATAATGGTGCCATTGCTATAATTTTTTTTCATTTTTTTCTATGTTTTCAAATTTTTTTTCAATTTCCATCCCACAAAAAAAAAAAAGGTTTACATCTTTCAATACATTACCGGGCACATTAAATGGGGCCATTAGAAATACAACTAGTCACAAAAATAAACAAGCTCTCAATTGGCTATGTCGATGGTGGGGATGAAAAACACAAAATTGTCACGGCCAAAACTTGCTGTGTTAAGAGAAGTTAAAATTTCAGTGCATGCGGTAACCCCCTTACACCCCAATTGGTATGATGTAGGTGATTTACTCACCCTATATATTCACAGCATGCTTATTTAATTTAATAGATTGCTTATTAACAAAGTGTGTTGATAATTTGTTGCTTTAATTTTAAAATTACTATGCTTTCCTCCTTGCTATCTACTTTGTGCAGTGGGCTAAGCCAATTCTCCTTTATTAGGCTATTTTTTTTATTTGTGACCAGCACATGACACAGTGCTAGCTTGACTAATTTGTACTCACTGCCTGTTATTCCATTATTTAATGTGATTATTTTTCTTTTGTTGGTAATAAAAAAATGATTTACAAAAAAAATTCCAGTGTATGGGCTGTTTATAAAAGGTATAAGCAACACAAATGTATATAAGATAAAAATAAACTACATTACATTAAAGGGGTTGTCCCACTTCTAGCTCTTTAGCTGCAGGAAGCAGATAGCTCCATACATTGCGCAGTGGCCTGGGTTGGTACTGCGGCGGGGGAATTCAAAGCTGAGCCAGGGAGATGACAGAGGTGAGAAGTCTAAAGCAGCTTGCCGCACACCCGGGAGACCATCGCGCCAGAGACACAGATGCCAGCTGGGAGGTGAGTATTGCATTTTTTTTTTACCTAGTATATACTTGAGTATAGCTCGGCTTATACGCGAGTTAATACGTTTTACAAGTTTTTTGTGGTAAAACGTATTGACTCGGCTTATACTCGGGTCGGCTAATACTCGAAAATATACAGTATATAATGCCAACATATTCCGCAGCACTTTATAACCCTGTGTGGTCCTATAACATTAATTAGAGAATACCAGGAATTCTATGATCTATGGAAGACTCATGGGGTATAAGAAAGGTAAGATTTACTTGTACATTTCCTTACTTAAAATATTATGGACTCCACAGCAAAATAAAAGAACCCGGAAAGCAGCAGAATCTCAGTCGTTAAAAGGCCACTACGCCCCCTCTTTTTTGATAATCAAGGGTACTGCAATGAGTTTCTCCACAGCTGCCATCTGCACAGGAGGGAATGAAGTGGGATTATTTCAAGACAAGTGACACTGATTGATCCCTTCCTAACACAGGAAAATATGATTGCAGGGTAAAATGTATTAGTTTTTAAGAGACTAATTTCCTACCCCTGCCAACCAATCCTAGCGTATTATTGTTGTGTTCTGGAGCCGCCAACAGTCATGCAGAGAAGAGAATGACACGTGTAGTACGAGCTCCGCACAGCTCAATTGACCTTGAGCAATAATAGCAATATTCTTTTGTAAAACAGAGGATTACAACAGTTCTAGGAAGTGTCTAAACTCAATTAATATTGTTGGGATTATTATGGGAAGATAGTCGTCAGTCTCTAGTGGTTTCCTAAAGCCTTAATGATCAGGTTTATTAGAATGTTTTCAGTGCATTTTAATTTCTCCGGGTAAGGAATCATTTTCTTGGTCATGTTTTACTTAAAGGAGAACATCAGGCAGTCGAAGACTTACATAAATTTCGTCAATACTTGACTATTTTTCTGCTGTGGGTTTTTTTTTTGTAGATGGAATAGTTATTATCGGTGTTGACGTCTTTTCATTTCGTACCAACAACCCAGGTAACTGCCTTTTGATGTACACAGCTGGTTGGCCTGTTACAATTAGCGATAAACAAATTCCATGTGGTTCACTTGATGGAGTAACTTCTGAGCACTCATTTACAAATGTTGGAACTTCTATTTGACAGGGCGACAAATCTTATTTCTGAACATCAAAAAAGCTTGTTAGTGTGGACCTCAACTGATATTCTAAACATGTAAATTGAGAGCATATGCTCAGAAACACATTTTGCTGCACCCTTAATGGATATTCCCTGTGTCACAGTAGTTTGGGAAGGGCTACATGAGTAACCAAGAAGTCTTGAAATTATGGTTGATTGTCCTATGGTCCCAGTGGCTCTAGCAGTTGCCACCTTACCAGTATTACCCACCATCATTAAGCCTATTTCAATTTTTTTGGTGGGCTGAGTGCAAGAAGTACAATGAGTAGGTTCCATCTGAATATTGTTTATAAATCCAAAAGAGGCTCAATGAGCCCCCCTATACAGTGCCTCAGTTTATAGGTTGCCATATATATAGTAGATGAACATTGGCCAAACCCACCAATTGTGGTGTGCCTGGACAACTATTGAATGCATATGAGGGTGTCCCAACAGCAGATCTCAGGAGAAATGAGGATTGAGCATGGCGGATGTCCATATACCCAATAATTTGTTCTCAATGGAGATAGGTTGCTACTAGAGGTGTCTGGAAGCATCCTATTCTCCTCTCCGTGTTGAGCACATGCATGCAAGTGTACTGTATGAGTGGGGTCAAGGTGATTGGATATCAAACAAAAGAGTGCTAAGGTGGACACACACACTAGCTAGAAATTGATATTTGAACAACTGTTGAACAAACTATCGATTTCCGTCAAACTTAGTCTAATGTGTATGGGCATCTTTAGACTGACAGCTATGTAAGTTATATGGCCACCCTAAAGAAGTTTTCAGTGAACAATGAACAGCGCATGGCCACAGCTGGTTACTTCTGGGTTCTCAGCAGCTGGCACTGGGGCTGACGGGGAGTCAAGAAAGCAGGTCAGTATACCATTTTTCTTTATTTTACACAAAATGTAAAAAACATTTTTTTAAGTCCCGGAAAACCCCTTTAGGGCTCAGAGGCTTCAACAGATGTCCCAAATTTAGATGTCTACATGTAGAATACCTATCACAGATGCTCCTGGGTTGGACTGAGCTTCTTCACTTCATCTAAAGCCACTAAGATCCTGTTGCAGTGGCACTATTTTCCTTGAGTTAAAACATCTTTGAACATCATCTTCGATCATTCTGCATGATGACATCAAATATCATGGCCACATTACTTGGACAACACATCACAATTTGCAGTGAATTTATGGTTCATCGATCCACGTGAGGAATGCAGTTAGACTAAATAAGTAAGTCGAATGATTAAAACAGTTTTACACTCGAAGTTACTTGGAACTTGATGTGGGGTTCCCAGAACATAGTAACCAGTGCCTCCTCTTAAGAAAAAATAGAGCGTCTGTACAGATTCCTCATGAACTTTCTGAAGATTTGTTTTCCTTTTTTAACCAAGAGCTGCACGAGAGTTGCTCCAATACATTAGGAGATCATATATACACTGTGTCCTGTTACCTTTCACTTGACTTCCTAAGGTTTCTTCATGAAACATGACTGATGGGCATAATAAATTGGCTATCAGTGTACCAGAAGTCACCAACTATGGAATATGTAATCCCAATTATCTTCACACTGGTGTTATAAACAGTCCATTGGGGTTTCTGTTGGGGTAATTTTGATGGAAAGAGTTCAACAGTGTAGTCTACAGTTTTTGTTTTAGAGAACTAAAATTCTGGAATCTTCACGGAAACGTGGTGGACCACTAGTCAACAGTGTTCATCAGGATCTGTTGGTATCTGTTCAAAAACAGATCCAGCGTAGCAGTCATAGTTCTGTTACAAATGGATGCAACAATACGAATTTGAACAGAGCCTTCCACATAATATTTATTCATGCTATATAACTTATGTTTTTGCTTCTTGTATATCATCAGGGGTGGTAATTATTTCTGAAATGGCAATCTACACAGTCATCACCACTCATAGCTGCAACTGCCACTTTTTTCATCAAAACGCAATTACAGATCAGCAAACACACACGTGTATCATTGAAATCAGTAAATTGGCAGATCATATATTTCATCTTCCATGAATCTGATTAATGTGAGCATTATTAGAGGGTACATTACTAGGGAGGGTTGAAAAAGATTATATGTACATTGAAATAAATCAACAATATACTTATTACTGAATCATGAGCAGTTAGGAAAAAGTAGTACGTTTCATGATCTCAGGATCTGTCATATGATTTGCTTGGCATTAAAGAGCAGATCTAATTACAGCATTGCAAATATCATTTCATTTATTTATTGCCTTGGTTAACGAAGTTGAATACATTTACTACACAGGTGTTCACTGCTGTAATACTATGTCTTAGTTACAAAATTTATATGCAAAATTGAACTTTAAAGGACTATTCAGGTAACTTTCAATTGTTTCCCTGGTTGCAAATTCCATACAGAGCATATTAGGGGGGACATAACATACCAGTCATTACAATAATGAGATTATGACTTGGCTCTGCTCCGGCTCTGGTCCCTGTGACCTCCATTGTGACTAGCTGTATTCTCCAGCATCTTCTCTGTCCCATAAGTGACTTTCTCTCTTCATTCATGAGAAAGTAATATTGAGGTCACACAGCAGACACCAGGGTATTCAGCTTGTCACAGTGGAGGTCATGTGGGATCAGATGTCACATTGACTCAAATCCTGTCTTCAAAACCGACAACCAAATTCTAAGATAGAGTGCAAAGCGACGGTGAATGATGTATAAGGCACAAGGGATAACCGAGATGCAAGAAGTGATGAACAATACAATGGACAGTGGTGGAAACAAAAACAGGTTCAAGGTTCTTTCCCCATATGAGCCCGAACTGAACTTGCCAATAGAGTGGGGCACCTGCCCTGAAAAGGGTGACCACACAGTTGGAACCTAACTAGATTCCCTAGCTGTCCCTGGATGTAATGAAAGGGGTTAGTAAATTTCAGAGAGACATAAAATACAAATAGAAAAACAAAGAAAACCAACTCCAAAACATAACGCAAAAGAAAAACCCAAAATGTATCACCAAGACCAGAAAGAGTTTCACAAGTACAGAATACAAACATATAACAAAAGTATCACATAAAGTTTTGGATATAAGAGTATCACCGGTATCCTCTATTAAAAGGAGCCAAAATAAATACTTTAAGCAAGTAACTGATAGGTTGACTGGTACTATGGACAGCCTAGCCAACCAAAGAGAGAAGTTCCAAATGACACTGCCTATGCACTGGCAGGTGCATCACATGGTCTGTCATTGATTTTGATGTCACACTGGACCTGCGCATGAACCCAAAACCCTACGGCACAGTGAAATCGGAATCGAGCGGAGCCAAATCTCACCAATGTAGTGAGTGGTAAGTGTGTTATCTCCTTCCAATATTTTTTGCATGGAACAATGCTAAAAAGTTTTCCCCAAAGTGTCCTTTTAATAATAACAATGTCATAGCTATAGGAGATGCAGAAGTAACAGTCACAAGCACTGGAACCTGAGGGGACCCAAAAGCTCCTCTGCCACATAAGAAGACACCAGGTTTATAAAGTAGTATAAATGCTGCATAGTATGTGGTTGGCACAGATTCTGCATTGATGCCTAAGCTATATCTCTGCCATCCAAGTAGGAGGACTGCCATATCTGACCGGCATGCTATTTTAGGATTTGGACAGTGTTTTTAAAAATTGACAGAGACAAAGAGTTGAATGAATCAACTGCGGAGCATCCATACTATAAGTGATGGACAGTATATCATCCAGGATGTACAAAGGAAGATGTATTGGATGACACCTAGACTATTTATAGGAAATACTTAATAAATACACTAAGGTTATAGGACTGGTAAACCCAAAGCACAAAGCTTATAAAATGAACACTTACAATAAACGACCATTGACAAATATGTCTATAAATGTTTCTGGAGGTTCTCAGGGGGCAAATATAATGGTCAGCTTTACTAATGGAACTGTTTACTGTTAACAACAGAATGTGCTCAGCTGTAGATTTCACCTTCCATTGTCTGATGCATGAAATATAGCTCTCTAATAGGAAATTCGCCTGTAATGGTGAACATATTTTTTGCTATTTGGGATTATAGACCAAATATAGATGAGTTATTATGTACTTTATGTTTAGTGTCTATTCAGTAAACCAAGGATCATACAGTACAAGAGGCATATGGGGTTAGAAATAACCAAGGATAACGTCATACCTATATATAAATGCTATGTCGGTAATACATTTGTATACTGCCCATGCTTAGTGGTTTGAGTATTTGCCTTTATGCTTCTGAGTATTTAATTTTATGCCTTCCTTCTATGGACTTTGGACCCAGACTACCACTATACTGACTATCATTGCTCTCAGACTCTGTCCTCATCATGTTTCCCTTTTCTGTCCTGCCCAGACCTCCATATTCTCTCTGCTTCATTTTACACCTAGGGATGTATAGGAAATCTAGTGAGGTTCCAGAAGTGGGGTTGCTCTTTTTGTGGCAGGTTCTCTGCTTAATTGGCCGGTTTAGTTGGGGTAGCTCAGGGAATGCCGTTGGGTCTCGTCTGTGTCTCTGCCACCATCAGTTGTATTGTATCGCACATCTAGCAACCTCATAACCCCCTTTGTTTGACATGTCATTCAGCCTATCCCAGTCCCGTTCCAGAATCTGTTTGTTGATTTTCTCGACAGGACTGGACGGATGTGACAACAACTTAATTTGAAAAACAAGAATAATAAACATGAGTAAACTGAAACAGACAGAGGGAAGACACTGCCTGCATGGGCTTACAATCTATAAGTTAAGGCGGCAATAGGTGACTGGAGAACCTGCTCATATGGTAGTGTGGTGGCAGCAGTGTTCCTGTAGGTTTGGAGGCTTTATTGAAGAGAGATGAGCTTTCAAGTTGCGTTTAAAGATTTTGAAGGTGGGGGACAGTCTGATAATCTCGGATGTTGAGTTCCAGATTGGCAGAGAGGCATGGGAGAAATTTAATGTGAGTAGCAGAGAAGGGGAGAGCAGAGGAGGACCCTAAATTACGTGTGGGGAGTTATCAAGATATGAGGTCAGAGATGTATGGAGGGGACAGCTTGTGAACATCCTTTTATGTTATTGCTAATAGTTTGAGCTAAATTTTCTAGACATTGGGTTTGTCAATGAAGGGATTGGTAGAGGGAAGAGACAGAAGAATAATGAGAGAGGAGGTGGATTAGTTGGGCAGCAGTGTCCACTTTAAACTCTGCTGTTGCACGGCTGCTTAGCTTCTCTTCTCACCCCACTAAGTCCCCTTTACTGCCTGCACAATGAATGATCCTTGGGGTGTGGGATCGGCTACATCCTGGTCGGTGGTATACAATCTGCACTTTACAAATCATTTTGAGCCAGGACTGCTAGACTATCTCAGGTCACAGCCAATCATCGACTGTGATGTTCTAATGTGCAATTCTGCCAGCTAATGCCTGAACTCCCACACTGTTTCTGTGCTAAGAGGAGAAGTACACAATATGGATTGATTTTGCTCAGTTACTTCTTCCACCTGTCGCTATCCACATTGACACTGCACTACTATCTACTTTACACAGCACTGTAAATAGCTATTATGGGGCACAAATGGTGGCATTGGGATGGAAACATTGTAGTTTGTTGTGTTATGTGGTACTAATGGTGGCACTGTGATGGCAGCACTGTGGTTGGCTTTATCATGGGACATTAATGGTGACATTATGACGGCACCACTGTGGTTAGCTTTGTTGTGGGGCACCAATGGTGAGACTGTGATGGCAGCATTGTAGTTGGCTATTGATGGGTATTATGTTGGCACTATGATGGCAGCATTGTAGTTGGCTATGTTATTGGTCTCTGATTGTGGCATTGTGATGGCAGCACCCAAGAAACATGGTTATCGCTAGCAATATTCCGCTGCGGAAGAGCAGGGGGAAGAAATGACAGGTCTCCGCGGTGAGCCTATCTGATAGATAGGCTCACCATGGAGAATCGCAGCAAATCACAGCAAATGCCGCAATTTGAATCCCGCGAGCAGAGAATCACCATGATTCCCCGCTTGTCTATGTCAGGCTGCAGTGACATATTGCCGGTGGACAGGAGGCCTAAACTGACCGGTTGTTTCCTAGCTCCTTCCATAGTCTGCGCTTCTGCTGTGAATGTGCATTCTGTGCCTTGAACATGTACTACTTTTCCACTGAGTTATTACAGAGGGCTGTATGACAATGCTGGGAATGGTGAAAGAGATCAGGACAACAGAGCAGAGCAGAGAAAGCTACTATTACAGAGGGCTGTAATTCACTCTGGATGAATTTTCGGCTTTTACCAGCAGTGATAGAGAATGAGACCAGCAGTTACTCAGAAAGAGGATGGAGAGAGAGCTGTTTAGTATTGCGTGGGCGTGGTTATGCTAACACAGCCTCTGACAGAGAAGAGGAATGAGGGAGATGAGCTTGTGTACATTTATAAGAGAGACCAGCTGATCAGTGCTCGGAATGCCCTATAACCAGGCATTTAAATGTTGGAGAGCCTGCAAAACAAGTATGAGGATTTAAAAATGTATGAGAAGGAAAATTCAATGCAAAAAAAAAGAAAAGTGTATAATTTTTTTTTTCTACAGGGAATAGTAAAATATGTGTGTACTGATTTTTCATGCACAAAGTTATCCATAGCCTTTACATGGAAGGCCACATAATAGTAGGATGTTACAATCATCTAGTCCAGGAGGAAGTTGATGACGGCATGCACTAGCGTTTTTTGGTTGCCTAAAAATTGAAGAAAGAGCAGACTTGAAAAATATTTTTGAGTTGGAGACAGCAGAGGATGAAAAGAACTTGGATATGAATAAAGGGGGCACTATTGTACTTTTATTTAATAAGGTACCATATTTTCCAAATACCTCTATGCCTTTCATTTATAAACTTTTTTTTGTACTTTCTGTATAAATCCCTCATAGATGTCAGTATCACTGCTTGATGCCATTTAATCAGAAACTCAAGTGTTTATCTCCTATAGATAAAAAGCTGTCCTGGTTATATGATGGACACACGGGTGCGCCGCTCGTTACTATCTATTCTATATTATATATAAATATATATAATCTACCTATCTCACATCTCTGTTGATTCTATCCCGCAGTGAATTATAGAGCAGCATGTCATATTCTCTGCTTGTTATAAGTTGTCTGCAGGACTCATTGTGACACCTCACAACAATTCATTTACCAGGTGTCACCCACTCTCCTTGACCTTTGTTCCTTTCCATGGCGTGAAAAATGAATAGTTTCTATATGCAACCAATAAACAGTGACAGAGCTTGACAGCTTCTTATGTCTGCAGCATCCATCCGCTGTCTTTCAATTTAATTTCTAGTCACCCGTAGCTCATCGCACCACACAGGAAGCTGACGGCATGGTGGTGTTCAGTATGTCAACTCAATCGTTAAGGACATAAGGGAATGTCAAAAAATGTGCCACTAATTTCATTTTCTTTTTTCTTCGCTTAAATTCTGTTGGAAACGAATCTAATCATTGTAATTATATTAGTTGGTGGAGATGGAAGACTATTACCATCTGAGACATAAGTACAAAGCCTATGCACATGCCAATAGTAAATTCTTAATGACCTTCTATTCGTTTCATGTAATAGTTATTGTTACAAGGGTACAGGACGTTTTCACGGCCGGCCAATATACGCTACAATCTGAGGCATTGGATTCCAATACATCAGATCACATGACCATATTCCCGCGACGTGAAAGCACCTGGCCGGGCCAATATAGCGCCAGACGCTCCGTCTGTTTGCAATGGGAGAGGGCGGGACAGGGTTGGAGCTAAGTGCCGCCCCGCCTCCCCCCGTTGCTGGCTGTGGACAAAGGGGGGGAGGGGGCTGGAGCTTAGCTCCGCCCTCATCCTATTGCAAACAGCCGGAGGGGAGGAGAGAGGAGGTGAGTCGGCAAGGGCAAGGAAAGAGCAAGGGCATGATGGCATGGCGGCCTCGGCGTATATGCGCTGGGCCCATGCCATCTGAACGGGCACACAAATGTTAGTTTTGTGCGCCCGTTCACGCGTTTTTACGGTGGCGGCGGACACACGGGGGGGGGGGGGTGCCTCAGGAGCACACCGTGACAACCACTTTGGAAAAATCATAACTCTCCTATTTTTCCTTTGGCATAACTCTCTGGGGACCTGTTTTTTTGCAGGATAAGTTGTATTTTTCAACAGTACTATTTAATGTAAGGCATAATGTGGTGAAAAACCTTTAAACATTTCTTAAGTGGAGTGAAGTGAAACAGAAAAAATAATGTATTTCGCTATCTTTGTGGGGGTGTTATTTTTACAGTGTCAGGCTGTGGTAAAAATCACATGATAACTTTATTCTGTTGATCCGTACAATTACAACCATGACAATTTTATTTAGTTTTTTTTTTTTGCTGTACTACTTTTAAAAACTTAAACATCTTTTGGAAAAAAAATATTTTTTTGTCATCACCTTCAGACCACTATAGCCTTTTTATCTTTCCATTGACATAGTTGTATGAGGGCTCATTTTTTGCAGGTCGTCTTGTAATTTCTAGTGCAGTACATACAACTTGCTTGTTAGTAACTTTTTTTTGGAGACAGTGTGACCAAAAAAAGTGCAATTCTAGGATTCAATGTACGGAATAAAAATGCGCCAATTTGGTATAGTGGACTTTTACGGATGTGGCATTACCAAATATGATTTTTTTTATTAAAAATATGGGAAAAGGTTTTTGTTTTTTCTAGTTTTGCTACCATTTATTTTTTCTAATAAGTCATGAAACTTTTCTTTACTTATTTTTACTTTTTTTGAACTTGCAATCATTTGATTATAATACCATACTGCATTTTGACAGGCTGTCTATCAAGGCATGACACAGTTATGCCTTGATAAGCACTTGTTTATGGCAGCCCTGGGGGCCTTCAGAAGGCCATGGTAACCAAATTGAACCTCACAATCTCATTGCGGGGGGCTGTTTGGGAACCCTGAACTCTGTTTAAGGCATTTAAATGCTGCTGTCAGAATTGGTAATGCAAACCCGGATGCTGGAGATTTTATATGTACAAGGGAATAAAGAAGAATATACAATCAGGAAATAAAAGCTGATTAGAAAACATGTAAAATGTGTCACCATCTGATTTGCAAATAAGGGATATCAAACAATACCTCTACAGTGCCACCTATTGGAAGGCAGTAATCCCAATGTTACACTTTTTATACAAGCCTTATAACAATGACCAGGAATTAAAAGCAAAGCCAACCTCCATGTACAGTCAGCTGTTTCAGGGTTTTTACTAGAGATGAGCGAACGTACTCGTCCGAGCTTGATACTCGTTTGAGTATTAGCGTGTTCGAGATGCTCGTTACTCGTGACGAGTACCACGCGATGTTCGAGTTACTTTCACTTTCATCTCTGAGACGTTAGCGCGCTTTTCTGGCCAATAGAAAGACAGGGAAGGCATTGCAACTTCCCCCTGCGACGTTCAAGCCCTATACCACCCCCCTGCAGTGAGTGGCTGGCGAGATCAGGTGTCACCCGAGTATATAAATCGGCCCCTCCCGCGGCTCGCCGCAGATGCGTTCTCACGGAGATCAGGGAAAGTGCTGTCTTGCTGGAATTGCTATAGGGAGAGTGTTAGGAGTATTGTAGGCTTCAAGAACACCAACGGTCCTTCTTAGGGCCACATCTAACCGTGTGCAGTAGTGTGGAGGCTGCTTTTTGCAGTGTTGCACATTTTTTTTTTTTTATATGTCGGCCGTGCAGAGCATTGCGCCCTGCAGTAATTTTACATACTCCAGGGCCAGTAGTGATGAGGCAGGGACAGAAAACATATTATTGAATATAGGCAGTGGGCCTTTCCAAAAACATTTGGGGAAAAAAATCTATTTGGGCTGCCAGTGACTGTCCTCAGTGTACTGGGTCTGTGCTGGGGGTAGTTGTCCTCCTAATTCATACGCAGCCAGCTAATTGTTACAGCAGGCTTGCGCAAAATTATTTCCTGGCTCTGTGTTGGCTGTTAACTCACCGCTGTATTCCAGTCCACAGTGCAACAGTCTGCAGTTACTTTACATACTCCAGGGCCAGTAGTGGTGAGGCAGGGACAGAAGACATATTTATTGAATATAGGCAGTGGGCCTTTCCAAAAACATTTTGGAAAAAAATCTATTTGGGCTGCCTGTGACTGTCCTCAGTGTACTGGGTCTGTGCTGGGGGTAGTTGTCCTCCTAATTCATACGCAGCCAGCTAAGTGTTACAGCAGGCTTGCGCAAAATTATTTCCTGGCTCTGCTGTGCGTTCCGTAAGCGAAGTCAGCCTCCAACCACAGGCCAATAAGTGGCACATTTAATTACAGCGTTCTGTTTCTGCACTACTGGTAATACAGCATGCTGAGGGGTAGGGGTAGGCCTAGAGGACGTGGACGTGGGCGAGGACGCGGATGCCCAAGTCAGGGTGTGGGCACAGGCCGAGCCAGTGCGGTGGCCAGGGGTAGAGGCAGGGCCAGACCGAATAATCCACCAACTGTTTCCCAAAGCGCCCCCTCGTACCATGCCACTCTGCAGAGGTCAAGGTGCTCTACGGTGTGGCAGTTTTTCACAGAGATGCCTGACGACCGACGAACAGTGGTGTGCAACCTTTGTCGCGCCAAGATCAGCTGGGGAGCCACCACCACCAGCATGCGCAGGCATATGATGGCCAAGCACCCCACAAGGTGGGACGAAGGCCGTTCACCGCCTCCGGTTTGCACCACTGCCTCTCCCCCTGTGCCCCAACCTGCCACTGAGATCCAACCCCCCTCTCAGGACACAGGCACTACCGTCTCCTGGCCTGCACCCACACCCTCACCTCCGCTGTGCTCGGCCCCATCCATCAATGTCTCTCAGCGCAGCGTCCAGACGTCGCTAGCGCCACTGTTTGAGCGCAAGCGCAAGTACGCCACCACGCACCCGCACGCTCAAGCGTTAAACGTGCACATTGCCAAATTGATCAGCCTGGAGATGCTGCCGTATAGGCTTGTGGAAACGGAGGCTTTCAAAAGCATGATGGCGGCGGCGGCCCCGCGCTACTCGGTTCCCAGTTGCCACTACTTTTCCCGATCTGCCGTCCCAGCCCTGCACGACCACGTCTCCCGCAACATTGTACGCGCCCTCACCAACGCGGTTACTGCCAAGGTCCACTTAACAACGGACACGTGGACAAGCACAGGCGGGCAGGGCCACTATATCTCCCTGACGGCACATTGGGTGAATTTAGTGGAGGCTGGGACCGAGTCAGAGCCTGGGACCGCTTACGTCCTACCCACCCCCAGAATTGCGGGCCCCAGCTCGGTGCTGTTATCTGCGGCGGTGTATGCTTCCTCCACTAAGCCACCCTCCTCCTCCTCCAACGCAACCTCTGTTTCGCAATCAAGATGTGTCAGCAGCAGCACGTCGCCAGCAGTCGGTGTCGCGCGGCGTGGCAGCACAGCGGTAGGCAAGCGTCAGCAGGCCGTGCTGAAACTACTCAGCTTAGGAGAGAAGAGCACATGGCCCACGAACTGCTGCAGGGTCTGACAGAGCAGACCGACCGCTGGCTTGCGCCGCTGAGCCTCCAACCGGGCATGGTCGCGTGTGACAACGGCCGTAACCAGGTGGCGGCTCTGCAGCTCGGCAGCCTCACGCACGTGCCATGCCTGGCCCATGTCTTTAATTTGGTGGTTCAGCGCTTTCTGAAAAGCTACCCACACTTGTCATACCTGCTCAGAAAGGTGCGCCCGGTTAGCGCACATTTCCGCAACTCCAAGACGGACGCTGCCACCCTGCAGACCCTGCAACATCGGTTTAATCTGCCAGTGCACCGACTGCTGTGCGACGTGCCCACACGGAACTCTACGCTCCACATGTTGGCCAGGCTCTATGAGCAGCGTAGAGCTATAGTGGAATACCAACTCCAACATGGGCGGCGTAGTGGGAGTCAGCCTCCTCAATTCTTTACAGAAGAGTGGGCCTGGTTGGCAGACATCTGCCAGGTCCTTGGAAACTTTGAGTAGTCTCTCCAGATGGTGAGCGGGGATGCTGCAATCATTAGCGTCACCATTCTTCTGCTATGCCTCTTGAGAAGTTCCCTGCAAAGCATAAAGGCAGACGCTTTGCACTCGGAAACGGAGGCGTGGGAAGACAGTATGTCGCTGGATAGTCAGAGCACCCTCATGTCTATATCTCAGCGCGTTGAGGAGGAGGAGGAGGGGGAGGAGCATGAGGAGGAGGGGGAAGAGACAGCTTGGGCCACTGCTGAGGGTACACATGCTGCTTGCCTGTCATCCTTTCAGAGTGTATGGCCGGAGGAGGAGGAGGAGGAGGAGGATCCTGAAAGTGATCTTCCTAGTGAGGACAGCCATGTGTTGCGTACAGGTACCCTGGCACACATGGCTGACTTCATGTTAGGATGCCTTTCTCGTGACCCTCGCGTTACACGCATTCTGGCCACTACGGATTACTGGGTGTACACACTGCTCGACCCACGGTATAAGGAGAACCTTTCCACTCTCATTCCCGAAGAGGAAACGGGTTCCAGAATGATGCTATACCACAGGGCGCTGGTGGACAAACTGATGGTAAACTTCCCATCCGACAGCGCTAAAGGCAGAAGGCACAGTTCCGAGGGCCAGGTAGCAGGGGAGGCGCAGAAATCAGGCAGGCGCAGCGCAGGCAATGTACAGCGCAGGCAGGGGAACATTCTCCAAGGCCTTTGCCAGCTTTATGGCTCCCCAGCAAGACTGTGTCACCGCTCCCCAGTCAAGGCTGAGTTGGCGGAGGCACTGTAAAAGGATGGTGAGGGAGTACGTAGCCGATTGCACGACCGTCCTCGGTGACGCCTCTGCCCCCTACAACTACTGGGTGTCGAAGCTGGACACGTGGCCTGAACTCGCGCTGTATGCCCTGGAGGTGTTTGCTTGTCCTGCGGCTAGCGTCTTGTCAGAGAGGGTGTTTAGTGCGGCTGGGGGAATCATCACGCATAAGCGTACCCGCCTGTCAACTGACAGTGCCGACAGGCTTACACTCATCAAGATGAACAAAGCCTGGATTTCCCCAGACTTCTCTTCTCCACCAGCGGACAGCAGCGATACCTAAGCAATACATAGGCTGCGCCCGCGGATGGAAGCATTGTTCTCTATCACCATCAAAAACGTGGATCTTTTAGCTTCATCAATCTGTGTTTAATATTCCTCCTCCTCCTCCTGCTCCTCCTCCTGAAACCTGACGTAATCACGCCGAACGGGCAATTTTTCTTATGCCCACAAGGCTCAGTCATATAATTTTTCTAAACAATTTTTATACATTTCAATGCTCATTAAAGCGTTGAAACTTGCACCTGAACCAATTTTTATTTTAACTGGGCTGCCTCCAGGCCTAGTTACCAATTAAGCCACAATAACCAAAGCGATTAATGGGTTTCACCTGCCCTCTTGGTTGGGCATGGGCAATTTTTCTGAGGTACATTAGTACTGTTGGTACACCAATTTTTTGGGGCCCTCGCCTACAGTGTAATCCAATTAATTTTTGGCTCACCTGCATTACAGCTGACGTTACATCAGCTGTGCTGGGCACTGCAATGGGATATATTTATGTATCGCCGGTGGGTTTCAGGGAGCCACCCATGCTGTCGGTCCACACGGAGTTGTAACTACATGTGTCCACTTCTAAAGAGCCCCAGTCTGACTGGGCCATGCAGTGTGGGCCGAAGCCCACCTGCATTAAACATGACATTACCTCAGCTGTGCTGGGCACTGCAATGGGATATATTTATGTACCGCCGGTGGGTTCCAGGGAGCCACCCATCCTGTCGGTCCACACGGAGTTGTAACTGCATGTGTCCACTTCTAAAGAACCCCAGTCTGACTGGGGCATGCAGTGTGGGCCGAAGCCCACGTGCATTTAACATGACATTACATCAGCTGTGATGGACAATGCAATGGGATATATTTATGTACCGCCGGTGGCTTCCTGGCACCCACCCATGCTGTCGGTCCACAGGGACTTCACAATAGGGAGTTGTACCTGCCTGTGTCTATGAGTTAAAAAGCCCGGTCAGGTTGGGGCATGCAGTGTGGGCCGAAGCCCACCTGCATTTAATCTGACGTTAGCTCTGCTGTCCAGGGCACTGCAATGGAATACATTTATGTACAGCGGGTGGGTTCCAGGGAGCCACCCATGCTGTGGGTGCACACGGAATTCCCATTGCGGAGTTGGGGATTCCCAGTTGTACCTGCCTGTGACTATTTATAAAAAAACGCGGTCTGACTGGGTCATGCAGACACCTTGACAGAATGAATAGTGTGTGGCACATAGGTTCCCCATTGCTATGCCCACGTGTGCAGCTCCCGATGGCGGTGGCACAGGATTATATTTCTCATTGCTTCTGTACAGCATTGTGGGCTATCGCCCCGCCCCTTTTAAAGAGGGTCGCTGCCTAGCCGTGCCAACCCTCTGCAGTGTGTGCCTGCGGTTACTCCTCATGGCAGACGCACTTATAAATAGACATGAGTGTGGCGTGGCATGAGGGCAGCTGAAGGCTGCGCAGGGACAATTTGGTGTGCGCTGTGGACACTGGGTCGTGCAGGGGGGGGTTGGGCAGCATGTAACCCAGGAGAAGTGGCAGCGGAGTGTCATGCAGGCAGTGATTGTGCTTTGTTGGAGGTAGTGTGGTGCTTATGCATTGCTAATGAGGGCTTTTCAGAAGTAAAAGTTGTTGGGAGGGGGGGCCCACTCTTGCCGCTATTGTGGCTTAATAGTGGGACCTGGGAACTTGAGATGCAGCCCAACATGTAGCCCCTCGCCTGCCCTATCCGTTGCTGTGTCGTTCCCATCACTTTCATGAATTGCCCAGATTTTCACAAATGGAAACCTTAGCGAGCATCGGCGATATACAAAAATGCTCGAGTTGCCCATTGACTTCAATGGGGTTCGTTACTCGAAACGAACCCTCGAGCATCGCGATAATTTCGTCCCGAGTAACGAGCACCCGAGCATTTTGGTGCTCGCTCATTTCTAGTTTTTACCCTTCATCAGTGTACAGTAGGAGTCTGACTTTGCTAGAAAGAGGCCTATGATGTGGATATGAAATGTTATATTTTCTCTTTAGGGAGAGCACCAAGACGGTGAGTGAGGAGACTTAATAGGCCATTTATGCTCCTTTGGGTAATATGCAGATACGGGAGATGAAACAGTACCTCCTCAGTGCCACCTATTGGAAGGCAGCAATCTCTACAGACAATATAAGACTCTTTATACAAGCCTTGTAACAATGACCAGGAATAGAAAGCAAAGTCAGAGCCCATGCACAGCGTAAATGGCCTTTTAAGTCTCCTCACTGATCGTCTAGGTGCTCTCCCTAAGGAGAAGAGATAGTAAAAAAAATATAGGTAATATTTTCCTATAAAACCAGCAACTTACATTGTTACTTTAAATGCTTCTAAATAATGTATTAAGGTCTTATACTCCAGACATTGAGCTGCAATTATCTCTATTGACCCTGTTACTTTGCTTACAGTACCCATGATGGAACAGTTACAAGTATGTCGATTTACGTTATCTAGCAGCTCCTGATTTACTAGTATCATTGTTATCTACATGACTTTGCAGTCTTGTCATCTATTTTTTTTTTCAAAATCGTTCAATAAACATTATTGACCAAAAAACCTGCAACAAACTGGCATTAAAATAATCATTCTATTCTGAAGGATTTAAACTAAATTTACCTTTTCTTTCAGATGCATTACTAATCTACTCTGAAGGGAATTGTTACTTATTAAGGGTAGATTCACACCAGCGAGAGCGAGGCTTGGGCTCGACTTGCATCACATAGCAGATGGACAACATTGAGTCTGCACATCTGCATGTTCTAGTCTAGTGCGAGATTCGAATGAAAATAGAACATTCTGCGATTTTTGCGTCTCACTACATTGCTGTGAGTGAAAAATCGCCTATGTAAATACACCCATTGCAAATAATGGGTTGCATTTTGTGCCAGTTCTATGCGTCTCACACAAACATTGCACAATTTTTTCACCTATGTTGTATTTCGGTCCAAAATTCTTTGTTAAATGCATTTTTAATGTCCTCATAGTTGTTGCAGCTCCATTTTCTTGCTCCACAGCCACACATTACCTGCATAGCGGTAGAATCAAATGGCAACTTTGCATATAATCTTGGTTAAACATTGTATCATTCTATTTTAATTAGGCAGACATATTCATCCCAATGGTCACAGTAACATATAACTAGATAATTAGACTATGCACTATGCTTATAGTCTGTAACCATGGAGTCACATTGTTCTTTACTGGCACTTGAATAGGCCTGGTTCGGGAGGTGTTGGGTCAGGGCAGTCATCAACCTGGACCTTGGGTAGATCGAATTGAGCTGCATTTTTTACCAAAATATGAAAGCCCCCAAGAGCATGGATTCCATTCCATTAGTCAGTGCTGGGATATAATTGTGGGACACTACCACATCACAAATCATTGCAAACTTGAAATATGTCTTTAATTTCGGATTAGCACTTCAAACATTGCAAATTTTGGTGCTCTAATCACTTTACTTCTCTTGGTCCTAAAGCAGGTGATATGTGATGGTGTGACAGTGACAGATTGAGGCAAAGGTAGTACATTTTTACAAAACTGAACTTTGCTAAACAAAAGTAACTTTCTGCATTATTTCACTCCACAGAAGGGTTAGAGTGCTTAAAATTGCATTAAACCTTATACAGCATTACATATAATGATTACATCGCCTGTACATCGAATCTGGCAGCAACAAGTCAACTGATCGAACTGGGAAGTTAATTCATGTCTGATACTATTTCCACTTCCTGTAGCCTGTCCCCCATAGGGACTGCGTCTTTACTCACAAGACGCCCAATGTCTTTGACGTCCATTTTACCAATTTACCTTAGGTCTACCCAGAGGCGTAACTTAAAGCTCCTGGGCCCAATGCAAAACCTGTAACAGGGCCCCCAACTATAATGCTTTATTCATAGTACTGGGCTCCCTATATGGAGAAGAGAGGCCTTATGGGCCCCCCAAGGCTCCTGGGCCCGGGTGCAACCGCATCCCCTGCATCCTCTATAGTTACGCCCCTGGGTCTACCCCACTACATCATACTTTCTCTGACTGGGTCAGGTAGCTTGCTGAGCCTTCACATCTGTCATAGACATTAACATTACTTTACATGTAGTAAGAAATAGTTTTTAGCAGCTGCAAGACATCCAAACTTGAAATTTGGGCCTTACGGACATGTGTCCGATATATGCATCTCTTCCTGCAACTCAGCCTTTTCTGCCTTGTAGGGGCTTCATACTATGTCCAGGATGCATGATGTCATAGAAGTCACTACTGTCAAGGTCTCATATATGATATCACTTTATTTTTTTTACATTGTGTCTTGCTACAACTTTACATCAGCCATACATCATTAGTCTTCATGCTGGCACTGTGCAACATTATGAATACCATTTGAGCATTAACACAGTGTAATTCTCACAGTTCGTTGCTACAGCAATAACCTTCAGCTGCTTCCAGAACCCAGTTAGCATAAACTGTCTCAACATTTTACATCTGTACAACGTCCAGGTTCAATCTCGGTAAAAGTCCTAGTAATAGTGTTGGCTACTACTGTTCAAGCCTCTGCTAAATCACTACAGTTCACATGACTACTGCTCATATCTTAGCTAACTTCACAGTAGGCCTACTGACTGTTTTGTCCCTTACAGTGTGCATACTAAGCAACTCTACTAAGGCCACCTCACTTACACTTTCTGTCACTGTTTACAGGAGTCCTGGTCCAGGTGTATCCACTTTGGTTCCATCTGATCAGCCCCTGGTCATCAGCGCCCTTTTGGTCCTCCATCTGGTGGTCTCCTGCACTGCCCTCCAGCATGGGGGCAGCAGTGCTGATGCGGGTATCAACCTCCACCACTTTACATACCAGGCTGTTTCACTGTCAGCTGCTACTGTCTCCCTTCTGCTGCTTCACAGATGCTACAGCTGGACTGCTATTGGGTCTCTCTCTACTGCTGCTCAGAGTTAGGGTGTTGCACTGAGCCCTTTGTACAGTGCTAAAAAGTTTATAAATCTTCTGGGGGAGGGGCTTAACACTATGATATCACTGCACTGGGGCTGAGCCCTGTTCATTATTTCCTTTTGTGGGAGCATTTTTTTTTCCAGCTGTGATATCAATAGAGAGTGGAGCCACCTTCAACAGTTCTTCATAGGTTCCTCTTCCTGGCAGAGCCACATGGTTTAAGGGGACAGAGCTTAGTTCTATCACCAGGCCTCTTTTTTCCGTTAAGGGGAGGGAACTTCCATACTTTTTGTTAGGGGTAGGCTCTGGGTCGGGTGTCCCCTGACTGAATGCTGTCTTCCCCGATGCAGTCTGGCTCGACTCCAGATCCTTTAAACAATAGCTTACAACTGCTCTGAGCAGTCATAGCACTTTTCATGGACCAGTTTACTTTTGCTTTAGTTTACACACATGCCAGCCCATGGGATGTCTCTCTGTATCTCAATTCCAGCTGCGTTACGATATCATGAACTCCATGTAGGCTTTTATAGATTATCTCCTCCCTTCCAATTCTCATGAGAAAAGACAAGAGTCTACACTCCTTTCCACCCAGCACGAGGAACCTTAGAATAACAGTTAAAAACTGTAAACATAGTAACTGCAAAAACCTCTATACTGTATATTCAGTGTATAATTATGGGGACGGGATGGGCTGGGCTGGTGGAAAGGCCTGTGAAGGACACTCAGATCTCAGGCCTACCTTTAAGACTGGGTCTAGCTGAGGAAACCAAAGAAACACTGGTGTCCATCGTGCTTGGAGGGAGGTTTGGGAACTCCCCAGGCCAGTGCTTCCAGCTGCTCCTGAGCCGATGTAGAATAGAAGACCGAAAATATAGTTCCACATTCTTTGTAAGAACTTTATTAACCAAAGGAACAGATTTAACTCAAACAAGTGATTTCTTGCATTTCATACAAGTGTGCTGGATATTTCTTCCCCAGGAAGAGCCACAGGAGAGGTAGGAGGCCGGAGATGGAATATCCAGACTGAATAGAGTATCTCTCTTACTTTCAAAAGTTTCCATATGATGCGATTCAGGATCCTTCCCTCCCGAATACTTCTTATGCTGCAGACAGAATTTGTGTCAGTTTCTTCTGCTCCGAAGGAGTGCTACTCTATCTCAGACCTCTACTTCCGACCACAGAGCCCTCACCCAACCTCTTTTGCTCCTGCTTACATGACTCCTCTCAGGGCTTTCTCTCTTAACCTTCAACTGCGGACGTGATGTATTTGTTACACTTCCATGGACGTGGGGTCTCACAGTCTCCTATATTTTGTGGTTGACTTTTTCGCAATAATGAACTGGATGTTTGCAATAACTTGTTTTTATTCATTTTCCACTTATAAAAAATTTTAAAAAAACATGGAGAAATAATCAACTTTTATTTATATATTTTAGTAATGTTACATAATAAAGAACTACGGTAACTTTTCAGTTTTAATTGACGACGCAACCTCCTCTCGTACCAGGCTTTTCGCAACTAAAGCAAAAGCTACTGAGCCGCTCAATCGTTGGGGGAGACGGGAAGTACGCGATTCTCGGAAATCTAGAATGGGAAGGGGTCTGTGAGAGTCCACGTCCACAGTAAGGGCTTAGTCACATGGGCGCATCGGCGCCCGTGGTACTGCAGGTAGAAGACGGACGTACTTCAGGACGGACGTTTCTCTGCAGCGCCGGAAGAATGAACATGTGACCCGCTTCATTGCCGGTCATGTGTTCTTTCATCAGCGCTGCCGGGAGCCGTCCGCCTTGAAGTGCGGCCGTCGTCTTCCTGCAGCAAGGGCTCAGTCACACAGGCGTGTAAAGTTAAAGCAACACTGCATAATAAAAGAACAGTTTCCAACTTGTAAACAAAATAAACTGCAATACTTACAATACAAGCACAGCCCATTACATGTGTCCAATTCCAGGCTAGCAAACCCCTGTTACAGTTCTGAATAGGGCTTCAATTTTAGTTGCATCATTGAAAAAAAAAAATACATATCCTACATGGAGAAGGAGCAAATCATTACAGCACTATAGCCACAATACATTATTTCACCCGATCATCAATCCTCATTCGAAAGTGATCAAGCCCTGAAAGTGGGAAGCTGAAAGCAAGCAAATCCCTATGACAGTAATTGACTTAAGAAGGAAGGAGGAAAACAATAACTCGGCAGCTTGAATTATAAGCTGTCCATAACCTTTATTTTAAAGAAGAAGAATAAAATGACTGATACTCTTTAATGGTCTGGGACTAACTAAGAAATCAACAGGTAGTTTTCTTGTTCCAACCATTCCCATATAAATTCTGCCACCAGCAATTCATACAGTAGAGAGAAATACAAGAATTCTTCAACGCCTTCACGGTCAGTTTATAGTGCCCTTAAACTAGAACAATAAAAGTAGGTAATAAAATTGAGCAGCATGTATATAAAATGACTGCAACGCAGCTCCCCCTCCATGTTCCCACCCCCTAGAGATAGATAAATCATTCATTTCTCTGCGTGAGTGACCGCTTGACTTGCTCGTGGCTTTAATTCACTCAGCAAGCTGTTAGGGATAAATCATGCTTAATACTCCTGGGAGATATATTGTCTGTATACATATCTATATCTGTCAGGGGAAGGTATTGTGGAGGCTGTATATGAGGAGTGGGAGATGAGTTATAGGTGTCGGCTTGGATTATTGTGGCCCAGAGCAAGTTAGTCTGTTTCTTTCAATGCCAGCTTGTGATCATTATACTTTACATTTGGAGAAAGTGATTTTCTTAGTACTTTTTCATGAGCTACCATGGAGACATTAAAAGTAACTAAGATTGACTAAAGGAACCTCAAGATTGAATCGCTGTTTCTTTCACAACTTTCCTTACTTTGCTTTCCGTATGCTATTGTCCTACCTAGTTTTCACATCTCCAAAGATAGAGGGAAACAAGCGTTTGCTTACGAGAAATGTTTTGGCTTGAGATATTTGGCTTGAGATTTATCTGCTTATTAGTGCTTACGATCTGCTGGAACTTCTCGCTGGGAGAGAGACAGAGAGAGCTGCTTCATTCACTGTCTGTACTATGCTGTGAAAATGTTTTTTGATGAGAGAGAAGTTTTGTTTTGCTTTTCCATTGACTTAGTATTTGTTTAACCTTATTTTGTCTTATATCACAATGTTAACTGATTATTATAAATATGTTAAGTTTCTGTCTAGAATTCTTTAACAGCTAAAAGGATAGTCACATGCTGTATTACGTTGGTATGTAGTTTGGATATTGTTCTTTTTCATTACCTTTCCAAAATAAAGATGCACAGAATTTGGCTTTTATTCATGAGGATCTAATCTAGACTGAATGGACACTTTATTCCAGGCACCAGCCCTTTCACATTTTAAGCTTCCCTGTATAGACATGTGACCCTGGAGTGCAAGTTTTCAGGGGATTAGTTCTAGTATGAATCCACATTAGAAATGGGACAATTGATTGATTTGGGCAACTTCCAGAAAGGCCTGGTTATCTGTGCTAGCCCAGCCAGGATTTTAAAAACTGCCCATCTTGTGGGTTTTCTCATGTAACTGTGTTGAGAATATACTGAGAATTGTGTGAGTGAGGAAAAACATCCAGCAACAGGGGACCTGGAAAAGTAACAAACCGGCACAGCGGAGAATGTCAAAAATCATTGATCAGGGATTTGGTCCCAATGACCCTGAAGGTCCCTTCCAACTTTATGATTCTATGATTCGAATCACTTTGATAAATAGGCAGTGCATAGTAGTCAAGGAAGTTGCAGCCAAATAGAACATAAAATTTCTGAACATGAAACTCCTCGTTACTTAGCATGGATGGGCTACAACAGCAAACGAGCAGTTTCAGTACCATTGCTATTAAAGAAATAGAAAGGTGAGACTCCAGTGGGCAAAAGAGACCAAAAAATAGATCATCGAGCAGTGGAGAACCATCACCTGGTCAATGAATCCAGATTTCTGTTGCACAATGCTGATGGTAAGGATCGACTTTGGCACAAACAACATGAATCAATGAATTCTGTCAGTTGTCAATAGTGCAAGCTGACAAATGTGGAGTAATGAAGTAGGGAATATTTTCTGTATTGTTGAACACAATTTATTGTTCCCTGTTATCATGCAAGGCGGAAGCTGTGTTCTTCACTGTGTCTGTCCCCATGGGCATTACTTCATCTTAAATATCTCCATTTGTGAGAACTTCATGTACTTCATGCTATAGATTTGTGAATGATCCTAGCGACTCTCTCAAAACTTTGATGCTTTCCAGTTTAGGGGCTCTTGGATATTAGAGATGGGATAATCTGCTGTTCTACGGCGGTATTTCCTTCTTATCAAGACTGAAATACATTAACCCTTTGCAATCCAATTTTGGATTCAGGATTTCCTAGGGGGTTTTCTCTTTCAGCCATTCTACTATGGCGCCGTCTGCTGACTAGAGACAGTACTTCGGTATGGGACATGCTGGAGATGCCCCAGACAACAGAGTGGCCAGTAATATACAGTGAGAATACCCTGCCGGACGTCTTCCGACATCGGAGCTGTACAGCCTTCAATCAGAATGTCTGAAGACGTCAGACAGTGGATTGGAAAGGGTTAATACAGATCAGTATATTAACCTCTATCGTGTAAGCCTTAACACTTCCATACTATAGCATCCTAAACCTTCGAGTTTTGCAAGGCTATGATTAGATGTCCATCAAGGTCTGTTGGTCCTACTGGTTTAATACAGAGGCATAGGGAGGTTTTCTTTATTTTCAACGGATTTCAGATTTCCATCAGACAATGTATTTAAAGTGTTTGTCTGGTTTGGAGAATCGTTTTTGAAATACCATATGTGTGCTTTCTGCAGGTGGAGGTCACTCATCCCGGATGCCCATCAACTAAGTGCAGAAGATCATGGGCTAGAAAGAAATGTCTTTGTCACTGAAAGTCACAAGTTTTAAGGTCACAGCGTGACCAAACAGGGAATGTCCAAAGGACATCTAGTTCATAGAGGTATTCTCTCTTAGAAGCATTGGTAATAGGGCATAATATCTGTAATACAGCATACGAGAGAAATACATTATGTTAAAACACTGGCAAATTGAATTTCCACAGATTCGCCGTTCTTCTAGATATTTTCTTACCATGTAATCAAAGAAAGACTTCACACGTCTTTGTTAAACCGTATTATTTCCTCCAATGTCCATTAATGTATTCACAATCTACTACTTCATTGAAACATAATTAAAAAGGGATGAAAGCGAGTTTGGATTATCAATCAAATAAACTAAAAATAGATACATAAATTACAAAGAATACATTGTGTCATGTACCTGTCAGTAAAACTGACATTATTGCATGACTATTCAGGGTTTGGGGGCCTTGTCTCACGGTCCTAGCATTTCTGCAAAGAATGAATTATGCAAATTTATCTTAAAAAGCCTGCAGGACTGAAATGTTTATAATGAGAGTGTTTATTGAAAAAATGCTAATTAGATGGTAAACTCCTCATTGAAGTACAGATGTAGCGGAGCAAAGTTAGTCAACAATTATGTGCATTTATTATTACATCACAGTGATTCCCATCTTGGAGATATTATTGGAGATATTGAGGGGGTCCCTCCGATCGCAGGATATAGGCAAATAGGACAGTTGGGTTGTCAGCCAGATAATACCTGAAGGCACATGAGGGATCTAGACCAGAGTTTTGTGGTCCCATGAGTGTGATATGTTTTTTTTTAATCAAATCATAATATCTGCATGCAGTGATGAGCAAACTTTTCAAAAGTTAGGTTCAGCTGGTTCGCCGAATTTGGCCATAAATTTTGGTTCAGTCCAAATGAGTACAAATCGAACCTGAACAGAGATGAGCGAGTATACTCGCTAAGGGCAATTGCTCGATCGAGCATTGGCCTTAGCGAGTACCTGCCCGCTTGGGAGCAAAGATTTGGCTGCTGGCGGCGGGGGAGAGCGGGGAGGAACGGAGGGGAGATCTCTCTCTCCCTCTCTCCCCCCTGCTCCCTCCTGCTGACTGCTGCAACTCACCTGTCAGCCGCGCTGGCACCCGAACTTTCTCTGCCGAGTGCGGAGATACTCGCTAAGGACAATGCTCAATCGAGTAATTGTCCTTAGCGAGTATGCTCGCTCATCTCTAAACCTGTAAAAGAGGTGTATAACACTAAGAGCCATAAAAGACAGGACGAGCAAGAAGAGGAGGAAAAGGAGGAAAAAGAGGAAGAGGAGGAGAAAGAGTAGTAAGATTAAGAAGAGGAAAAGGAGGAGAAAGGCAAGGAGTAGGAAATCATTTGAGTGAGTTCGGCAAACTGAACTGCCCGAGGTTTGGGTTTATACTAGCAAAGTTTGATCCGATGTGTATGTGTTGCGTTTGTCTGTTTTTTACTTCCGCGACCAATCTGTGTCATGTTTTTCTTGCGCACAAGTAAAACGGAAAGAGGCCCAATTTTTTTTTCTAGTATTGCTTTGAAATGAATGGATGTCAATTTATATGTATTCCGTCCATTTCTTTTGTGCTCCCATTTACTTGAATGGGCGACTGTCAACTGAAAAATCAAACTACAATAGGACGTTCTGTGGTTTTGTTTTTTGCACAGACCAACGGTTCATGCAAAAAAGTTGCATACATGGACATCACATGGACTAGAATTACACCTGTCGGAATAAGCCCTTAGGGCTCATGCCCACAGGTGTATGCATAGAACGCTGTGGGTCTCCCAGCAGCATTTTACACATTTTGTAAACATACGCTCTGCAGAGAGCGGGCAGAGACCACGTATGGCTGCATGTGGCACTGCGCATGCCCGCGTTTTATTCGCACACGGACATGCATAGTGTGACTCTTTTTTTAAATTCCCTGCTCTGTTTCTGAGCGGGGATGCGTATAGAATCGCTGCCCATACACAATGTATTGCATATGGACAGCCCATCATACGCTGCCTATACAAATGTATAGGGCTCACACTTCGTGGTATGCAGAGAAGTAGAGCACACTCTGTCTATAATTACACAATTGCGCACGGCTCAGTGCAACATATTTCCGCTATGAACGAGGTTTTTTGTGCACGTGCGACAAATGCACCCCAATTTAAATGGCGATTTAGGCTAATGAGTCCCAGATGTGTTCTTTTTCAAGTGGAATGGCAGAGCGTATTGCGCATCTCCTTGTGTATTGCGTACCCCCACTATAGACCCTTGGTGGGCATATGTGCAGGTAAATGGAGCATGCTGTTTTGTTTTTTTTGCACAACTGAAATGCGCAGGGAAATGCACATGTGTATGAAGCCATTGAAATCAATGGGTTCTATTCTCTGCATGTAAGTCCTCCTTCACACAAGCATATGCTTATGGAGATTCGCCCGTTCGCAACGTATAATGGCATTAAGACATTTTTACCACTCTCGATCAGAAGTTGTGTATTTAAAGCCGTTCACATGAACGTATGCTTAATATGTTCAACCTTATGGATCGTATATTCGCATAAAATGAAGGGAGGAGAGAGCAATTTCCAGGCTGATATGTCCGTGCGCACCAATCAAACGTTTGATTTTGGCGATCAAAATTGTGTGGAACACCATTCCCTCGGATTAGATAAATATTTTGCCCTGAAAAAACACGTTTGTCTGAACGATGGCATTGAAATCAAATCCACCGCTTGGTCGCTTCATACATATGACTTTTTAACGTGCGGAAATGCCTGCGCAAATACGTTTATCTGAATAAGCCTTCAAGGAGCCCTCTAAGGGATCAGGGTTCCTTTAGATTAAAGGTGTTGTCCCGTGAAAGCAAGTGGGGTTATACACTTCTGTATGGCCATATTAATGCACTTTGTAATGTACATCGTGCATTAATTATGAGCCATACAGAAGTTATTCACTTACCTGTTCCGTTGCTAGCGTCCTCGTCTCCATGGAGCCGTCTAATTTCAGCGTCTAATCGCCCGATTAGACGCGCTTGAGCAGTCCGGTCTTCTCCCTTCTGAATGGGGCCGCTCGTGCCGGAGAGCTGCTCCTCGTAGCTCCGCCCCTGTCACGTGTGCCGATTCCAGCCAATCAGGAGGCTGGAATCGGCAATGGAACGCACAGAGCCCACGGTGCACCATGGGAGAAGACCTGCGGTCCACCGTGGGTGAAGATCCCGGCGGCCATCTTCGCAAGGTAAGTAAGAAGTCACCGGAGCGCGGGGACTCGGGTAAGTACTATCCGTTTTTTTTTTTAAACCCCTGCATCGGGTTTGTCTCGCGCCGAACGGGGGGGCTATTGAAAAAAAAAAAAAACCCGTTTTGGCGCAGGACAACCCCTTTAATGTATTTGCCTGTGTATTTGCACATGCAATATTTGCCCGTGCAAATAGCATAGATTAAAGCCCATTGACTTCAGTGGGTTCGTTCTCACTTATGCATTTTGTGCGTGCGGAAAAAAAATAGGACATGCTCTATTTTCCTGCGTATTTGCGCACTTAGGGCCCCGTAGAAGTCTATGGGCACACTTCCTTGCAAAGAGAACCCATCTGGACCTCATTAGGCAAAATAGCCTTTTAAATCAGGGCAGAGGTGTCACACACACATGTGAATAGGCCCTGCGTGTGCAGAAAGTACAGTACTATGCACCAATACATGACACAACTCAATACCGTTCACCGCGCAAATACGGTGCATTGAGGCGAGCTAATTTGTGCATACACCTGTTTGAAACTGCCCTTAGACCTGCGGATTCTGGTGCAGATTTTGATAGCGGAATATTCTTTAGCATGCTGTGGAATACTCTGTCCCGTGTGCAAGTGCCATTAGGGCTCCTTTACACGCCTTCATTTATATGTCGAGTTAGCCAAATGAGTTCCAGAAGTGTTCTTTCATAGAATTGTGCAGTATATTGTGCATCCGTGTACACATTGTGCGCACATTTGAGCACCTCCCATAGACTTCTATGGGGACCTTTGGGTTCTGTACTATGCATATTACGCACATGAGCAAATACCGCCATATGAAGGAGCCCTTTGGCTCTGGTTGCAAGAAAGATTTTTTTCTCTATATTCAGCGAATGCAGTGAGAAAGCTTCCAGTGCAAACACTGAATATATCCATAAGGCCTCTTTAACCCATGCTATGTCATAATAGGGACATTTTGGCACACTGTACATCAGAGAGATTTGCTTTGGCAAGGTCTGGAATAGTTAATTAAATACATAGTGTTAATGCCACTGTGTATTTCACTTAGATATGTGCATATGAAATAATTGGCTATGCTGAGAATTAATATCCACATGTGTATACAATAATTCTGGCTCTGCTCGCTCTTCCATATGATTATAGAAGGAAGTTTCAATATTTATGTACTAGCAGAGATGATGATTTTGGATATATTCAAGCACTATATGTCACATTATGTAGGATATTTACAGTTTGGAATAGTATCATTGACTAAACTATTTGATACAGCGGCATCCAACAGGAAAAACTAATTTTATATGTTTTTCTATAACGGAAGCTTATCGATGATATACGCCTACACGGCGGCATACGACAGATGCTTACGCCAGAGATGGAAGCCTCACATGCAGTCTGGACTCTGCCTGAGGGCTCCCACTCACTTATTTTGTTAACGCTGCGTTCTTTTAGCGCAAATGTCAGTGGGACTTTCTGATGTTAAAAACGCATCGCACAAAAATTGCAAAGCACCAACACACTCGATGCTCCCAGACATTAAAAATGGCCATTTAGTTTAACGAGTTCAAGATGTGTTCTTAGGGCTTAGTCACACAGGTGCATTGGCACCCGTACATGGGCGCCGATGAGCCCACGTGACTGCAGGAAGAAGACGGCCGTACTTCAGGACGGACGACTCCCCACAGCGCTGAAGAAAGAACACATGACCGGCAATGAAGCAGGTCACATGTTCTTTCTTCCAGCTCTTCAGAGAGACGTCCGTCGCGAAGTGCGGCCGTCTCCTTCCTGCAGTAACACGGGCGCCAATGCACCCATGTGACTAAGCCCTTACCCTACAGGAAAATAGAGTATGCAGCATATTTTTTTTGTGCAAAGGAATTGCATACGCCAAATATGTGTGTATGGAAAAAAACATTCCCATCAATAGGTTTTATTTTCTGCACATCACATGCAGATATTTTTCATATACTTGCAGATACACATGCCAATACGTCTGTGTAAATCCGACCTAAAAAAGTTGTCTGACCTTTTTTTGCTTCTGAATAGGTCATTAATAGTTGATGGCTAAGGAATCGCCCCTCGGTACCCCGTCCATCAGCTGATCATCTAGCCAATGCAGCAGGCCAGATATTATTATAAGCGGGCAGGAGCAGTAATGCGGGCGTAGACCTCACTACCATTAAAATTAAGGGGAGAGCAGCACTGCTACGGCACTTCCTGATGGACTGTTTGGAACCCCCGTCTACCAACTACTGCCGACCTATCCGGAGAATCATTTATCAGTGAAAAAAAGGGCAGACAACTCCTTTAATAATAGAGCAAAAATGTAGAAGTGATCATGAACATAGAATTTGGGCAGCAGAGCCTCCTGTTGTACAGTGAGTAATTAGGAGTGTAGTGGTGTCAAACAGCAGCTAAAGGTAATCTAATTTTAATCTTTGCTATGGGTCTTCTGTATTTTATATACTACTAGCTGATATACCCGGCTTCGACTGTGTTAATTTGATACAGGTATCTGTGTTGTTCGCACAAAAAATTTTATGAAGTCATGGTTACTTTAGAGAAATCAAGGAATAAAATATGTATACACATAAAGGAGCATTAGATTCTCCTCAGACTGCATGTACGGATGTCCCTGTGCAGAATGTGCCACCCTTCCCAATCTCCTCATTTAGAAGCTAAAGAAAGCTTACACCAAATTTCACGCTTGTATGACACAGGGAAGTTACATTACATAGAGGTGCACTTACTTTTGCACTTAGCATTAAATAATCAAGTTGTGACCCCTTTACTTTTCTTATTTAGGACCCAAAGAATGCTCGTGCCAAATTTCATGTTTGTATGGCAATGGGAAGTTAGAGGATTATATTAGGTACATTACATAGGGGTGCCAATACTTTTGCACTTAGCATTGAATAATCAAGTTGTGACCCATTTATTTTCCCTAATTAGGACGTAAAGAATGATCATGCCAAATTTCATGTTTGTACGGCCCCGGGAAGTTAGAGAATTTGATTAGGTACATTATACAGGGGCGCCAATACTTTTGCACTTAGCATTGAATAATCAAGTCGTGACCCCTTTACTTTTCCTAATTAGGACCTAAAGAATGGTCATGCCAAATTTCATGTTTGTACGACCACGGGACGTTAGAGAATTTGATTAGGTACATTATACAGGGGCGCCAATACTTTTGCACTTAGCATTGAATAATCAAGTCGTGACCACTTTCCTTTTCCTATTTAGGACCTAAATAGTATGAGTTATGGTCGTGCACGAGGATTGTCCAAAAACTTATAAAAGAAAACTGGATCAAGTGTAAATCTAACTATACAGGTCACCATGCTTAGTCTTATTTGACTCTATACAAGAGCTATAAAGGAACGCTCACCTTCAGGCTCCTTATATAAAAATTCCAATTTTACTGCTTAGATATCCATTCACAGCAGGAATCCAAAATATATTCATCCACATGTATGGCTGGAACTGCAACGCACATTAGCCTTCCCTCCTATGATTGACTGCAAGCATCCGCTCCATTGTGCTAAATATGGGCATTGGTTTCATTTGTTGAAGAGTAACTCTATACGCCAAGTGCCATTGTGTCGCGCTATAAAAGGAGAGAAAGAAAATTCTTTTTAGCAGTTCTATAGCAAGAGGCTTTTGTGAGACACAAATGAGAAAACATGGATCTGATTCGATAGCATGCATTAAAATAACAGTTTAGTGAGCGGTGACCGTAAAAGAAGAATTTAGAAGAGATCCACATTTACTGTACAGGCATCTATATTTATTCTGGTGTCACTCTTCCTTATTATTTACAGCCTCTTCTGTACTACTAGACAAGAGACGCTGTCATATTGTACCTTAGCAAACTTATTATAATGTGACTTAAAGGGAACTTGTTACTTTGTATCAATATGGTAAGCTAAATTCATGGGTTCATAGGACAGAGAATGTGGAGTCTGGGGGTAGTGGGGGTTACACTTACTGGTCTCCTCGTTCCCTCACTGTGTGCATCAGCTTCTTCTCTTCAACCAATGTGCACCCAGAACCATAGGGGACAGTGTTTGTGCAAGCACTGACTGCAAAGATGATTCTGATGCACATGTCACAGGTGGAGGTGCAGTGATGGTGGATTCAGAGTACGATGCAGCAGATGGAGTAATCAGAATGTCCAATATTAATTTAAAAATACAGATATAGAAATAAACAATACTAATATAACTAATGATTAAGCAATTATAAACGTTTGCCTTCGATAACTTAGGCGATATCTACTGGCAACTAAAACATAAGAAAAATAATACCTTGTTAGCAGGGGCGTAACTAAAGGCTCATGGGCCCGGGCGCAAAAGTTTATCTTGGGGCCTCTCAACTTCTCCTAACCACTTAACGCAGAGGCGTAACTTGAAGCTCCTGGGCCCCAATGCAAAACCTGTAAAAGGGCCCCCAACTATAATGCTTTATTCATAGTACTGGGCTCCCTATATGGAGAAGACAGGCCTTATGGGCCCCTGAGGCTCCTGGGCCTGGGTGCAACCGCATCCCCTATAGTTACACCAGTGCTTGTGAGCAATCCATAGTAACAATTAAAACTCATGAACAATATCAATAACCCTCTACTACAATCGTACTGGCTCAGAGAAATGCAGATTACAAAGTTTAATGCACAGCTTCCCTTTCAGGGTTAACATTCCTCCTCCTCTAATGTTGTCTTTTTATTCCCTGTGGCAAAAAAAATCTCAGTAGACAAACAGAAGGGGTTCAGACGAGTGTAGGCGCAACTACGCTTGTCAGCATGGAGCATAGTTGCACCTTCACTGGCTTTTCAAACTCTGAGCCATAGCGCAGGAGTTTAAAAAAAAATGCAGGAAGATAGGGGCTGCCCAATCTTTCCCGCACGTGATATTCACTACATGCAGGAAAGATAGGGCAAGTCCTATCTTTTCTTTGCCGTACAATTAACGGACGAGAATCCTGATAGTGAAATTGAAACCAATGAAATCCTATTGAAATGGTGGTCTCATCTTGTCCCATTATGCGGCCGTTATTATTACGACCACATAACAGAAGAAAGACATGTTCATCTGAATCCACCCTTACTTGGTAATAATCTGATTTTAATCGGGTTAGTCTCTGTCCCCTGCTGGCTATTTTTTAGCTTTTTTTGGTGTGCACACCCACTGTCCCTTTTTGACCGGCCTCACTTACAATTTGATGTGCAGATATAACGGTGCGGTTAAACCCATGCCTTGATGCTGTCCCTTCATTGTTGAAGGCATGTTAAATTTACTGTTGCTGCTAATACCATTGTATTAAGCTGTGCATAATGTGGGTTGCTAGTGACCTTCAGTGGTAGCATAGTTACATTGCTGCTTACCACTCCTTAATAAAATAACCAGCTGATTGCCCGCAACCCCTGTCCCTTCCTACTTGCCCCTCTGGGCTAAGGGCTCCCACCCACTGGCGATATTTTCTCCACTGCGATGCAATTCTAAAGTTAAAGTCTTTCGCAGTGCGAGAAAAAAATCGGCATGATGCCGGGATATCGGCATCACGCCGATATATTGCCAGTCTTTTTAATGGGGCCAGTGGCAGCAGCGCTAGCCCCATTGAAAAGAGATGGAGAATGCCGGGACTTCTGCCACAACGGGGACCGCAGGGATGAAGGAATCCTCTGCCGCAGCTGTCACAGCTGTCACAGCTGTGGCAGAAGTCCCCGGCATTCTATTCCATTGCTTTCAATGGGATCGGCACTGCTGCCAATCCCATTGAAAGCACTGCTTTCTGCAAGCCATGCGGAATGATTATTGGGGAAGGGCTTGAAATATAAGCCCTTCCCCGATAATCTGCCAAAAGTGTGAAAAAAAAAAAAACATACTCACCTCCCCTGCTGTCAGCCGCGTCCTCTTGCTGGCTCCCCGGCACTGCTATGAAGCTCTTTCAGCAGTCGGGGATTTAAAAATCCTAGCCTCCTGAAAGAGCTGTGCAGATTGGCTGAGAGCTCAGCCAATAGCATCTACTGCTTAGCTATTGGCTGAGCGCTCAGCCAATCACACATAGCCCTTAGCTATTTATTCATGAATAGCTATATCTTAGCTATTCATGAATGAATAGATAAGAGCTATGTGTGATTGGCTGAGCGCTCAGCCAATAGCTAAGCAGTAGATGCTATTGGCTGAGCCCTCAGCCAATCTGCACAGCTCTTTCAGGAGGCTGGGATTTTTAAATCCCCGACTGCTGAAAGAGCTTCATAGCAGAGCCGGGGAGCCAGCAGGAGGACCTGGCTGAGCGCAGGAGAGGTGAGTATGATTTAAAAAAAAAAAATTTCACACTTATTGATGATTATCGGGGAAGGGCTTATATTTCAAGCCCTTCCCCGATAATCTTTCTGCAGGGCTTGGCTGAAACCATTGCTTTCAATGGGATCAGCAGCAGATCCCATTGAAAACAATAGAATAGAGTGCCGCGGACTTCTGCCACAGCTGTGGCAGAGGATTTCTTCATCCCCGCGGTCACCGCGGGGATGAAGGAAACTCCTGCCACAGCTGTGACAGCTGTGGCAGAAGTCCGCGGCATTCTCCCTATGTTTTTAATGGGGCTAGCACTGCTGTCGCTAGCCCCATTGAAAGCACTTGCAATATGCCGGTACTATACCGGCCTCTTTCTTGCGCTGCAATGCAAGATTTTTCTCGTGCTCTTGCAGCGCAAGAAAGAAAATATCGCCAGTGGGTGGGAGCCCTAACTCCCATGGCGACAACTGGGCGACGGTCCCTGCACTTGCTAGCGAAGCAGGACACGGGGACAGACGACAGCAAACACGGGGACAAACAAACACTAAAGCAAGTCAGATGATCAAATCGGCAGTGGGAGGGTACACGGTACAAAAGGGTCAGGCTGTAGGCAAAGTCGGGTCCGGAAGGCAGAGAGTCAAAACCAGGAGTCAAGCGGGAGTCAAGCAAAGAAAACGCGGGTGCAGCTGGAGTAACAAGCTAACACTGGCAAGGATTCGCACACACAGACAGGTTTAAATGCAGTCAGAGCTCCTGCCCCAGCAGCTGATTGGGGCAGGAGTCTGACAGCAACAGAATATCACACAGGCAGAGCTGGGGAACAGCCCTCAGCCCTGCAAGATAGGTGAGGCTCAGGATGCAAGCCTGGTTGCCATGGTGCCCAGGACGCAGTGCCGGACAGCGCCAGTGGCATCCCTAACAACCCGGCCCGCGAGCCGCCGGTCCTGACACTGATAATACCTGGCTTCGCCCAAGTTAATTTGATACAGGTTTTTATGTGTTGCTCACAGGGAAAATTTTATGAAGTCGTAGTTACTTTAGAGGAACCGAGGAATAAAATATGTATACACATAGAGGAGCGTTAGATTCTCCTCAGACTGCCTGTACTGATGTCTCTTTGCAGAATGTGCCACCCCTCCCACTCTCCTCACTTTTTACCCTTAAAGGTAACACCCCTTTTTATTCAAATTTATCCCCAGACTGGAGGTTGCAGCCCCTTTTTAACCCTGCAGTTCATGGCAGCTTTCTTCTGCTCAGTAAATGCACACATGGGGTGAGTTAGATTCTTTATAGTATATGCACATAGAGGACCATTAGATTGTCCTCAGTATATACATGTTGAGGTGTGGTAGATTCTGCACCGTATACAAATCATTTCCCTAGGCTTTAAGGTTTCCGAGAAAAGAACAATCTCATGTGTCACAGATTTTTTTCATGCTTAGAACTGATTATTGAAGTTGTGACGCCTTTACTTCTCTTATTTAGGATGTAAGGAATGCATGTGGCAAATTTCATGTTTGTGAGGTTCAGATGTGTGTTATTAGTTACATTACATAGGAGGTCACTTACTTTTGCACTTGGAATTGAATAAATAAGTTGTGATCCCTTTAATTTTCCTATTTAGGACCTAAAGAATGACCGTGTCAAATTTCATGTTTGTACAACACTGGGAAGTTAAATACACAGGGGTGCCAATACTTTTGCAATTAGCATTGAATTTTCGTGTTGTGACCTCTTTACTTTTCCTATTTAGGACCTAAAGAATGCTCATGCCAAATTTCATGTTTGTACGACACCAGGAAGTTAAAGAATTAGTGGTGAGTCAGTCAGTCAGTGAGGACTTTCACCTTTATATATATATAAAACAGTGATTGGCTGGGGGAAATCATGTGGTTTGAGGAAAAGTCCCTGGAGTAAGGAAGGAAGTGGAGGTGGGCATAGTCGCAGTAAGAAGCTGCATCGTAGCAGAGCTGAGCAGAGGGACAGATGCAGGTGAATAGCGGCAGCGAATGGCCGAGATAGTGGCTTGATGAAGCCTGTACAACCGCTGCGCCAGGTAACATCACCAGGAAAGTTAGACCAAAGAAAGCAAAACTACAGATTCACAAGGACCGCAGCCAAAGTCACCACAGCTGAGGCTGTTAGAGAGAGATAGGCATGTTTCTGCGACTGTTCACATAAATCATATTCTTCAGATTTCAAGAAACTTCTCTTCCCCTCTGTGGTACCGACTACACCTGGAGAAATGTAAGGTGTGGGCGGTTCTCAATAAAAATCAACTTGTGTGTCTCAGATTTGGAGTTCTACCAATCGAGGGGTCCGTAACATACAAATGTTGGAGACTTCATATAAAATCCTTCTTCGTTGGTATCTGGTCCCCACTCGAATTGCACACGCGGTTCCTGGCTATCCTAAAGAATGTTTCAGAGGTTGTTCTTCCCCCGGAGACATGCTCCATATATGGTGGTCCTGCCCCAGAGTCAAAAGACTTTGGATAAGAACATATTCCTAATCTACTCAGTACCATATGACAACCTGCGCAAAAATCCATGGGAGGCTTTGTTGAACAAAAAGATCAAGAACATATCCCCAAACTCTAGAAAATTGATTTATTTCCTCTTCTTAGCCACAAAACAAAGTATTGCCCATTCCTGGCGTAAAGCCTCTCTGGACTTCTCTGAAGTTAAACGCCGCATGAACTGGTATCTGAGAAATGAAAGGATAACCTCTATAGCAGAAGATAAAAATGATAAATTTCTTAGTATATGGACCCCATGGATAAATATGCCCTTCCTACGATGGGGATGAGCCTATTACCCTAAACATGATACCTGATACCTGATACCTCTGCCCTTAGGGGCGGCGGTCCTGAGAGAGAGGGAATACCCCCCCACCCCACCCCACCATCCAACCCTTCTTTTTCCCCCTTTGAAATACTAATTGGCCCTGGCCAGGCCATTGTTGATCATTTTATAATGTTCTTCCTGAAAATAGCACTGAAAGATGTGAATTAAAATAACAATGGAATGCTATTATTTCGTTTATATTCCCTTTCAGAAGATACAAGGCTTGTGACTACATTCTTGTAATAGAACTGGAAACCTTTCCTGTGCCTTTGTATGAAAAAATGAAAGCTCAAAAAAAATTATTGTTAAGAAAAAAAAAAATACGCTTGTGTACATCTCACCAGACTTCAGGGACCAAACAGGCCAGCCAGCCTGAGCAAACACTAAAAATACAGAAGTGTGACAGGAGACGAGCCAGGAACTTATAGACTGTTATTGCAGGATTGTGCATCCGCCAGTTGCGGACAAGTCATTGGTTAATAATTGAAAGTGTACCCAACAAGTTATCCGCTTAACACTTGGGGATCTTCAATGCTGTCATTGAAATGAATGGAGCACAATGCCCTATTCCAACCTGTGTTTCCTGCATTGCCCAACCTGAGCTCCCTTCATTCTGGGACCGACCGAGGACCCCGTTCTCATGATCAGTGGGGGTCCCGATGGCCCCAACAGTGGATAGTGGATAACTTGTTGGATCCAGGATACCCTTTTAAATGACATTCGAACTGTGTGTAGTAAACCACCATTTATTACTGGGGTAATATGTTTGGTGGTAATATCACCTGTTCTCTGATTAATATGTATTATGGAAATTGTTATATCATTCCAGTAACATTAAAGCTGCTCCCACTTGTTGTCTAATGTTTCCATAGTAACTGCCTAACTTTCTGCAAGTGACAAAACCTCCTAGTGCTATTTCATCCTCCAAGTTTGTTTGTTATAATAATTATATAGATTTTTTTGTAAGCCTGGTGTATCCTGGTCCTGGTGTTGCCTGTCCTTACCGACTTCTACTAACCAATGCAATCCTGCAGCGTTTTCCAGGGGTCAGGAGCAGTACTCTCTGCTCCACTTTACACCTCTCTGCCAATGTCGAGTGATCTTGCTTATCTCTGAGCTTGGCAGGGCTGTCCAGAACAAGAAATTGGCCCTTTTTATATCAGGGCATTCATCAATCACCATCAGTCCAGTGAGCATGCTCAGTTCTGTTACACCAAAATTTGGCTCAAGTTTATGTGCATTTCCCCTGTCCATCTCTATGGTAACCTTACTCCTCTAGCGTGTGTCCCTTACACATGGACTAAGTGCCAGTTTCCAGAACTGACAACAAGGGGTTTGGGAGGCTCCCTTTAAACATGTTGTCTCAAAAAAACAAAGGGAATATATAGTGTGAGGAGGACCTGAAAAGTTTTGTAGGGAGTGTGAGTCATATTTGTAAAATAGTTGCTCATTTTTAACATTTTTTCAGGGTGAATGCAGACAACCCCATTACGGCTAGTTCACACAGGCGTATTGTATATTTCGGTCTGTGAATATATAGTGTTTTCCACATTTTTTCTGCTTATTTGCAGTCTTTGTGCACATATAAATACGCAGCGTACTTACTCACAGAAAAAAAATCGCACAAAATCCGATCGATTTTGTGCATGAATACACAGCATATATGCAGGTTTCCTGCGTATTTACACACGGCCATTGATTTCCACGTGTTATTACGGTAATACATACCAAAATAGGACATGCTACATTTTTTTTTACACGACCGAACATTACGTGTAAAGTACGCAGCTGAGAATGAACCCATTAAAATCAGTGGGCTCTATTCACTGAGTATCTACGTTTGTGTGAATGAGCCCTTATGCTGTTATTTACCCGATCATCTCTTTGAAATCAAATCTAGCGCAGTGCATAAAAGAAAGCATCATCACTACATCTGCTTGGCTACTTGAGTTCTCTGATATCACACTGTAGAGCCAATTTAATAAAAGAGCTACAAACATGTTAAAAAAGTAAGCAAAGTCTAAATTCAGTGACGCACCATGTATATAATAATCCGTTATTTTCCTGTGTCATTTCCCTTTCTGCTACATATGATGTCTTCCTGTCTGTATCTCCCAATCTTATGATGTTGCTTCCTGCCTCGATGACTTTACAGCCTTGTTGTCGCATCACCGACAATGACAGGGACAGGACACAAGTGCGGGTCAAGGATGGCGTCATTTCACCAGTGCCAGACCATGCAAGAGGCGTTATTGCGATTTTATTTATTTTATTAGTAAATCGTGACACCGGCGATACATTAGCACAAGAATGTTACATGTGATGCAATTTAGAAATCACAAGAACCAGGGTTTAAAACGTAATAACTTTCTTTTCCATTTTTTTGTTGATGCCACTAGCGATCGTATATCAGTGCACACATACAAGCCTTTCAGTAAAAGTGGTTATTTTCTTTACATGTTAGGAGTATCATTAACAGGAGTAATGTACATGGGATTCCTCAGGTTACAGACAGAGATGATGCTCTGGGTAACATATGACAGTCCTGTTAGTTTTCCTTGAGCCGGTTTACTGGCTCTTCAGTGGTGTGAACTGTGAGCAGTATACACCTTCATTTTGGCCCAGGTTATGAGGGTATTCCATTGGCTATCGTGTCCATAATTATAACTCTGCTCTGTATTTGGGGCCCTCTCCTCATGGTAAAATGCATACTTCTATGTTTTACCTCTCGTGTCTCAGCCACCTTGTAGGGACTCTCCTGTGACAGGCCACAACTCTCCTCTGGATCCAACAACTCTTCCGGTAGCTTCCGGCAGCTACATGACTGCAATGCTGACAGGTATCTTACTTCTCCTGGTAATCCTAACTCACTCTCTATACACACTAACACTGTCCCTCTCTCTCTCTGATGGACACCCTAAGATTTTTACTATCTAACTCTATCACTTGTCTGACTAACTCCTCTCAACTACACACATGGTCACACTGACTAACTATACGGTTAACTTGTTTAACAGCTGACTTATTGACAAACTTTCTGCGCACTTTACTGTTCTGATCAGACTGAAATCTCCCTGACTGCCGATCTTCTCACTAGTACTATGACACGACTCCTCTCCTACCCCTCTCTCTCTTCACTCCCCAGACCTGCACGATCAACTGCCTGATCACTGACAGATTATTAATAGCTCTGTCATAGGGCAAATTAAGTAATGGTTAACCCCTCCTGGTTATACATGAACTGAGTGCTGCCATTTAAAGGCAATGCGCTTTTGTTGGACCCATTTGGGCCATTACACATGTGATGTGCCTTTTAGCATATGCACAGTGTTATTCTGCGCTTTCCACCGAGGTAGAGACATCTTCTTAATATCTCTGTACTGATGGACTGGCTGACGCTCACTTTTATGTTCTTGTCAGTGCTCAGTTATCAGTGGTCAGTTGCCCTTGTTCTCTCTGACTTAAGATTTTCTTCTCTCTAGCAGTAGGGTCTCCTTTTTCAGGGTGGGTGCTCCGCTTAGCTGTCCACTCAGAGTAGTTCAATGAATATCTTGTAGTGATATGTAGTGTAGTAGCTTATACCATCATCATTTTTGTGTGTGTCCCATGTCTTCCTTATACATGTTAGTTAGTATGTTGCAGTGTCTTGCTCCCTGGGTTTTTTGCTAACTTGTCTTTCAGTAGATGTATCTGTTGTAGTCACAGACAATTAATATCATTAGGAGCCTGTGACATGCTTAAAGGGGTTTTCCAGAACTAGGAAGAAGAGTCTGCTGATTTTCCAGAAACTGCACTATACTATGTCCAGTATTAAAGTGAATGGAGCTGAACTGTAATCCCAGACACAGCCCTTGGACAAATGTAGTGTTGCTTTTGTAAAATAGTTGAATTTTTTTATTTTAACTCTGAAGTAACCCTTTAAAGGGGTTGTACAGGACTTAAACTATTGATAACCTATCACATGATTGGTGGGAATTCCAAGTGGTGGACCTTCACTGATCCGGACCTCAACTGAGGATAGGTCATCAATATTAAAAGTCCCAAGCAAGCCCTTTAACACATGGAGCCAGAAGCAGATGTAGAAGATGTCTCCATCCCTGGGCTCAGTTGCTAGAATGTGTGCTTGAACTAGGAGATGATATGTACCGTAGATTGTAATAAAAAATGTAGAAATGTGTAAATAGATCAGGGGTTTTATCCTATTAGTAATAGGTAATGGTTTGTGAGAGAATTAATGTTTTAATGCCCTAATAAATACACCAAAATAAATTGGTTTTGGCCTTTTTTGCTTATAAATAAGGACAATTTGCAGAACGTCCCACCTATAATATTTTACTATTGCTTATTTACTCAAAGAATATGATAAATTGCGCACCCGGTTATGAGCTGTGGTTATAAAATACCCAACCAGCTGGTGCACAGTTATGAAGTCCCGTCTTATACTCTTGTTATCAATTATAGATTCAATAACATGAAGACATTTCACGTTTTCTTGGCACAATACATGTAATAAAACACAAAGATAACAAAAGGAAGACAATAAAATATACACAATTAGATAATGTTGGATCATGTGGTGGGAAGCAGTTACATTTCCCATCTGTTCTAACAAGAATCAGAAACATGTACGTATCAGATCATATTGCAAGATACAGATGTAGCAGAGCTGAGTCTCTATTTTGGCACAACTTTTTCTGATATTTTTGTCTTCTTTGTTGTTTTAAAGGGACTCTGTCAGCTACTATGACCCCCTTAAACAAAACTTATTGACTCATAGAAGATGGGCTGCTGAGTCTGGGTGTATCACTCTTATGCTCACCTTCCTCCCTGTTTCCTTACTGTCTACCCACAAGGCCACCACTAGTTGAATACAGTGGACTACTTATGCGCAAGCTCATAATAAGTGATGAGTGATTAATGGAATAATCAGTTTGGGTAGGGATAGGACCAATTTTACCAAAAGCATCGTGAATCAGGATGGTCGATTCCAATCGTACTCAAAGAGTGGTCATAAATGGCTGCACATCGAAGTGGAAGAATGTATCAAGTGAGGTACCACAAGGCTCTGTCCTGGGCCTAGTGTTGTTCAACATTTTTTTAAATGATCTGGAGGAGGGAATTGATGGGAAACTGATCAAATTTGCCGACAACACAAAGCTAAGAGGGATAGGTAACACTTGAGAAAAGAGAGAGAGTATTCAAAAAGATCCAGAAAAGCTTGAACAGTGGGCGGCGACTAACAACATGGTATTTAATAATGAGAAATGCAAAGTCCTACATCTGGGCAAGAAAAATGAAAAAAAAAGAACATACAGAATGGGAGGAATCGGGCTAAGCAGCAGCACATGTGAAAAAGACTTGGGTAAACCAATAGATCATAGACTGAACATGAGTCAACAATGTGATGCAGCAGCCAAAAAGGCAAACACAATTCTGGGATGTATTAAGAGGAGCATAGAATCTAGATCATGTGAGGTAATTATCCCCCCTCTACTCTTCCTTAGTCAGACCTGGGCACCCCACTTTTAAAAAGAAGACATAGACGAACTGGAGCAAGTTCAGAGAAAAGTTACCAAGATGGTGGGCGGTCTGCAAATCGTATCCTATGAGAAACAGTTAAAGGATCTGGGAATGTTTAGCTTGCAAAAAAGAAAGCTAAGAGGAGACTTAATAGCTGTCTACAAATATCTAAAGGGCTGTCACAGTGCAGAGGGATCCCAGATCTGGGGAACACTGCAATCCTCCCAAAAATTGGTAAAAATAGTGTACAATGGTGTAGGGGTCACTCGTAGTGCATGGATGTCACTGAAAGCAGAAGAACACCCACATAGGGTCTCTTGAATAAAAAATTGCACCAAGGAAAACAGCGGGTTCACTACTTGTTTTGAAAGCAATCTTTGCAAAAAACAAACTCTACCAGATGAACAGAACAGCCAAGCACAGACCTTCTCCAAGGAAAAGCTGTAAAGCTACAGCTGTTCTTGTGCTTTAGAAAATTATTGTTTCGAGAAATAAATAGAAGGGCAGCACAATTTGTGAGAACAGAAGGTCACAAAGTATACCTTGTATATTTTGAACTGTCCCTCGTTTGCGCAGTGTAATTTAATTCCCCTCCTCCTGGGGACATTCACATGTTCCACGTCCAATGTTGTGTACCTGATCTTGTACAGTGAATGTCCTGTTGGGGCTCTTTATATTGGAGAAATAGGACAAGAACTGAAAGCCAGGATGAGATCTCATAGCCACACAATTAAAGAAAGAAAGCAGAATTACATGTGGCTCAGCATGTTTCTAGTTACAAACACAATATACCACATTTGAAAGTCACCATATTAAAAGGCAATTTCAAGTGGCAAAGCCATAGAAAAATTTGGGAGTAGAAATTTATAACAACTTTTGAAACTTTCAACAGGGGCCTAAATTGTTCAAGAGGAAGTATGAGAAATATATAGCACAGCTAGCACTCTGGCCTGGTGAGCCCCTAACACTAATTCAGAGACCATAAAACTTTCACATCTTTATCAGTGGACTATTTAAGTATTTATTTATTTCTCCATTCATCAAGTGCAAATAAAACTCATCACACCTATTCCTTGTCATATGTATGTGTGTGTATATATGCATGCCTCTTCGGATATACTGTATTTAAGCCTGAGGAAGAATCCAAAGTAGGTTCGAAAGCTTGCTAAGGCATCATGTTTTTTGTTAGCCATTAAAAGGTATCATATCTACAAGATTATTTGATTTCTCTTGCTGAAAACAATCATATTTAATTCTCCTCATCTAATAGGTAGCTGTGTAAGGCCTACAAATAATGTGCAGTATCCTGTATTGCACCTTGGAACTACATTTGAGGCCATCAACAGAGAGCTGGAATATTCCCCATGCAAAAGTATTGTTTATCTGTCTGCTTTGCTGCCATATACATTGACAGCAGCAGAAATACACACTCTTCCAATGTACCGACCACATATCGTATAGACATATAAACATGATGCAGCTTCTTTCTCTGGTACCTCCAATACAGCCCAATTTAAACTTCTCCGCTGGTATACAAGCTTTCTTACCAGCAGCAACATATCCTCTTCAGAATCTCTCTCTATAAGAACAGGTCACGTTTTATATAGGTGTTACATCCATATGGCACACTATAGCGCCACGCTTAAGTTTGGACGCAAGATGGTGTCCTAATAACACCGCAACAACTCTCATCATGTTGCATAGACCAATTGCACCACTTCAGGTAAAGATGGAAGGACCCCTACCCACATGCAAACAGATAGCAAAACATAGTTAGTCCAAGTGTCCTCACACCAAGGGGATAGAGAGTCAGCCACCATGCTGACATAACAGGGAACAGTGACAGGCATCTCCCACCTGACACACAAATAAGACATCGGACATCTGGAGGCCACACCTTCAAAGGGATAAGGAGAAACCTGGGGATGTATGCACCTGTACGATAACCATACCACACACTAATCGATGCATGCACCCCAGAATGTAAGGAGGGGAGGGACAACAGGTGTCCAGACCATGCTCAGGGAAGGTGAGAGAGGCACTACGGACACGAATGCATAACACCAGCTCTGAGTGGGATTAACACAAAGTAAAGCACTAAAATGACCAGCATCTGCTATCAAGAGATGCTGGTATTTATGTGCAACAGACCAGAGGGGATTGGCTTTTGGAGGATACCGCACCCAGCCAGCTCAATTAACCCTCACCAGTCAAGCGGTGTTCATGGAAACCTGTAGAACCACAGGTCCCAGATGCACAACCAAAAAGTACCTCTTCTTTAAAAAGGAGACCTCTGCGCCCTTAAGACATAAAGGAAAAAAATTATGCAACTCCTCCAAACCACGCACGTGTACAGAATTTATCTAAAAAGACCCTGACACCAAGGCAAAGATGACAAATAGGAAGGAGTAACAAATTGTACACCTCTAAATAGAACCTCTGTGCCTTACACAGTCAGCCTCAGTCACAGAAGTCTGCAAAAAGAGTGCACAGCCCACAGAAAAAAAAAATGGAAATCTCTCCTGCTGATATAGCGTGCAGAGGACTTATCTGTATGGACCTAGTGCAGATGCAAGGCAGTCAGTAGAGGGAATAAAACACAGGTACATACCAAACAGGGGTCTGCAGCAAACAGTAAGGCTGGTCAATATGTTTATGTCCGCTCGGCGCACTAAAGCGTCAAGCCTCAGTACGGACGCAAGATGGTGTCCTAATAAAACTGCAAACACCACTCATAATATTTGCACTGACAAACTACACCTCTCCAGGAAATGATGGAAGGACACCTGTCCCTTTCTAATAAGGAAACGTGCTGAACCCCTTCCTAAAAGCAGGGTGATTAACCCGATAACGACAGCCCCACCATCTTCAATTGGGACCTGGTTATCCCTGATTAGGAACCTGGAGATATGCACCAAACACAGGACACAACACTGTTCACACATACTGAACACAGAACATGATAGTTCACACCTCATGTCTGGCCTCCTGCATAGACATACAGAATATGTCGCTGTTCACACCAACACACAAGGTTACGCAAACCACATAAAACAGGACTGCACATACAGCACATGTCTGATCACCTGCACAGACATACAAAACATGTCGCTGTTCACACCAACACACAAGGTTATGCAAACCACATAGAACAGGATTACGCATAGAGCACATGACTGGCCACTTGCACAGACATGCAAAACACGTCACTGTTTACACCAACACACAAGTTTATGCAAACCACATAGAACAGGTCTGCACATAGAGAACATGACTGGCCACTTGCACAGACATACAAAACACGTCGTTGCTCTCCCCAACACACACGGTTATGCAAACCACATGGAACCAGAACCCCACCCAGAACTCACATGCATACATCTAGAAAACCATATCTAGTCCAAGTGCCCTCACTCCAAGGCGAAAAAGAGTCAGCCACCGTGCTGACATGACAGGGAATATTGTCAGACATCACCCATCTGACACACACATAAGACATCAGATGTCTGGAGGCCATACCTACCCAGGAATAGGGAGAAACCTGCAGGCACATGCACCTATGCGGTCACCGTACCCTACACTACACGATACATGCACCCCAGAATGCAAGGAGGGGAGGGACAGCAAGTGTCCAGACTGTCCTCAGGGAAGGAGAGAGAGACACTTCAGACAAGCATGCATAACACCAGCTCTGAGTGGGATTAACACAGAGTACAAAGAGATACATAAAATGACCAGCACCTACTACCAAGAAATGCTGGTTTTTATATGCAGCAGACCAGAGAGGATTGGCTTTTGGATAATACCACAGCCAGCCAGCTCAATTAACCCTCACCTGTGAAGGAGTGCTCATGGAAACCTGTAGAACCGCAGGTCCTAGACGCACAGCCTAACAATAAGCATATGAACATCATGCAGCTTCTTTCTCCATTTGAGTTCTCTGCAGGTATGTATACAAGCTTTCACAGCACCAAAATATCCTCTATAGAATATCTCTTTCTAAGAACAGATCACATGGTTTATAGGCATATGGACATAATGCAGCATCTCTTGTGCTTAACTGTAAAATGACCACTGGTTACACTGTGCCTATGTTGTAAATGGTTAGGTCGTGTGATGCAGCATCCAATAAAACGTCTGCTAATATGCAAGATGGAGGACACATTTGGTGACATCATCAAGGCCCCTTGACTGCTGATTGGCTGCACGCTGACCTCTGTAACAAGAATTATGGGAAGTTCCTGTGACTTTTGCTAGAAATTGGCTCGAACACAACTGTAATGGCCTAGAGTAATGGGGCTCGTCCATAATGTTATATGTCTGTCTCATCATTGTCTTGTCAGTGTCTTCTTTGTGGAATGCATTAGATTTATGTGTATTGAATGGTTGCAGGACTGAAAGAGTTAATGTCTGGTATGTTCTGTCCTGTCTGGAAAATGTATTGTATTTAGTGTAGCATTTGTGGTCACATGTGTTTGCAAGAAAGCAGTGCAAAAGGAGTGAGTAAGTCAACCTGGAGAGTCAGTGAGTGAGCCACACAGACACTAGAGAAAACGGTCTATGTGTGGAATATGGAGGAGGCGGAGCGATTGCCTGATGCTCAGCATGGGTTCATCTGACCCAGGAGGCCTCGGCACTTCTGCTACACACCGAAAGAAGGACAGACGGCTTCATAGTGAGGAGAATGGGAGCGAGTGAGTGTTTGCTGGTGGGAAGAAAGAGTTTGCCGGAAGAGGAACGTCACATAACTTGGACTGTGGACTATCCAAATGCCCTGAGAATCCATCCAGTTACATTATTGTGCCTTGTTTTTTTTTTCTGTACAAAGACTGTTTACATGGATCTGCATTCAAGAGTTTTCAGTAAACGAACAGAATCGACCATTCCCGATTCTTGTTCAAAAAATTACCCTATGTGCAGATTACTTTATTAGATTTGAGAGATCCACCGCAGACGACGGAACAGTGGCGTAACGAGTGACAACTGGACTTAACGTAACCCCTGGTTACAACTCCAGTGATCTCCCTCAGTAGTAATGGGGTCCAATCCCAAGCTATCCCCAGGGAAGGAGATGGTAGATTCCCGTGACAAGGCCTTCCTCTACCCCGCTATATCCTCGGCTGTGAGCACGCTCCTTGGACCCTGCATACCTGATTCAATTTAGCTAAAATTGGAGTGATTTCCATTAGCACTGTTTCTGGACATAATTGACAGCCCTTACAGATGCTGTTTGATAACTATTCATAAATTAATCTAACATGTTGGATTTTTTGATGGTCTTTAGCTACAGTAGTAAAATGTCATTAATGCTGAACAATAGATCTGCATCGCATTAATGTAAGTCGGGACTAGGCTGCAGATCAAGATAGAGATAGAATCGAGAAAGTACAAAGAATTGGGACTTCTTGCAACAATAACCAAAAACTAGTCGTGAAAGTGAACTTGACTCCTCGGTTTATTAAAACAATCAGCATACAAAAAGTGTTTTGAGGCTACAAGCCTCTTCCTCAGTGGTACATGGACACAGCTATGGCTGACATACTGCTTAGGTTGGCATGGTTAGGAAATGAGAAGCTAAGTGTAGCCATGAAACACCTTTTTACATGTCTGGTTCACTTTCAGAACTCTGATTTCTGATTATTGTTGTAAGAAGGTCTTTCCTTGTCCCAGTTCTTTGTACTTTCTCCATATTATCTCTATGCCCCTTCCCCTAGAGTGGCATCGCTTGGGCGGCAGCACTTCAGCCAATTAGTTGGCAACATCACTTCACCCTCATCTGGAATTAATCTCCATAATTAGGTGTCCTCTACTCTTTTTGACCTTGTTTCCATAATAGGGATTGATCAATCAATGACCTGTTGCTTTAATATCTGACGTCCAGAACAACAACCTTCACAGACCAACCCAGAACAAGCCATTCAGAAAACAGCGGATCTTGCGAATGAATTTCCTAATGCACTATCAGCTTGAGGAACTGAAATAATTAGCACATTGCATAACTTCATTAAGCAATGCTCAAGTGAAATGGGGGACCCCATTAAATTAAAGCCGATGAATTTCACTTGACCTGTAGCAGACGAGGTATTGTTATGCCGCTCTCCTGTCATCTGTCCTTCCATGAAAGGAAATATATGCAGAGCATGCTTGGAAGGGAATGTGTGCAGCAGAATCCACTTTGCAGAGCAGCCTATTAATATTGCACCTGTACCATTGTTTTGACGTCTGTAATAGAAATACATAGGTGGTTAACCAAGCCTGAAAGATTGAGTTATGATTATTATTCTGAAAGAGAAGTCATAAAAGGTAACGTCTGTACTGCGTGAGGGGAAAAATGAGTTTGCAGTTACCCTGGGGTTATCTCATAATGCGGTACAGTTGTAAGAAAGTTAATATGGCTGAATTCTTTTATATAGCCTAATCCCATTCTGTAATTACAGGAGCAGCTAAAAGGGAAATAAAACAGCTACTTAGACAGGCTAAAAATGCCAGTTGGAGAACTTACAATGAATAATCAATAAGAATATTTCATTTGTGAAATCTCAACTGTTTAAATAATCTTGGGTATGACATTGTGGTACAGTATATTCAGACTGGGATTCGCAGAGACGCCATGTACTAGAAACTTCGGCTAGGCAAGCAGAGATTTTATTAGTGCAGAGGTGGCATATTTAGTAAAGAGCAGGTCACATAGCAGAAAGCAAACTAAACTCTCCATCTGCCCAATATGGTGCTGGGGCTGTTTTTTCAGTTTTCCCCTCATCTTGATGCCAGTTTCTCCTCCCCCCGCGGAGTGACTTCACTCTGAATGGAGAGTGGCCCACCAATTAGCAAGTTATCCCCAATCCTGTGGATAAGAGATAACTTGAAATCTTGGTACAACCCCTTTAACAGTTACAGTTCCGTTTCTGAATCCTAACTAGCACTCACTAATAGCACAAATAGGTTTATTTCTGTTCATTGGTTCAACTGCTTGTAACCACAATATTGACCAACAATAGGGGTAGAAGACAAAGAAGGAAAAAAATTATGAAAAAAAAGAAGGAAAGAGAGATGAAAGGAAGGAAAAAGGAGGAGAAGAATGAAAAAATAAGTAGAATGAGAAGCAACAGTAGAAGAAAAATAAAGAAGGAAAAATGTAAAAAGTATAAAAAAAATAATTTTTCCTTCCTTTCTTCTTTTTTTAATTCTCTTTTCCTTTCTTTTTCTTTATTTTTTCTTCTTTTGTATTCTCCTTTTTTATTTCCTTTTTCTTCTCTTTCTTCATTAACTTTGTCTTAAAAAACCTGTAAAGTACTTAGATACAATCCTAGGTAACCTAAGAGTGTTATGCAGGGCTTCTTAAGGCTTACATTGTTGAAGATCCAGTTTGGTTGTAACTAGAGATGAGCGAGCACCAAAATGCTCGGGTGCTCGTTACTCGGGACAAAAATTTCGCGATGCTCGAGGGTTCGTTTCGAATAACGAACCCCATTGAAGTCAATGGGCGACCCGAACATTTTTGTATATCGCCGATGCTCACTAAGGTTTCCATTTGTGAAAATCTGGGCAATTCAAGAAAGTGATGGGAACAACACAGCAACGGATAGGGCAGGCGAGGGGCTACATGTTGGGCTGCATCTCAAGTTCACAGGTCCCACTATTAAGCCACAATAGCGGCAAGAGTGGGGCCCCCCCCCTCCCAAAAACTTTTACTTCTGAAAAGCCCTCATTAGCAATGCATACCTTAGCTAAGCACCACACTACCTCCAACAAAGCACAATCACTGCCTGCATGACACTCCGCTGCCACTTCTCCTGGGTTACATGCTGCCCAACCCCCCCCCCCCCCCCCCCCGCACGACCCAGTGTCCACAGCACACACCAAAGTGTCCCTGCGCAGCCTTCAGCTGCCCTCATGCCACACCACGCTCATGTCTATTTATAAGTGCGTCTGCCATGAGGAGGAACCGCAGGCACACACTGCAGAGGGTTAGCCCACAATGCTGTACAGAAGCAATGAGAAATCCAATCCTGTGCCACCTCCATCAGGAGCTGCACACATGGGCATAGCAATGGGGAACCTATGTGCCACACACTATTCATTCTGTCAAGGTGTCTGCATGCCGCAGTCAGACCGCGTTTTTTTATAAATAGTCACAGGCAGGTACAACTCCGCAATAGGAATTCCGTGTGCACCCACAGCATGGGTGGCTCCCTGGAACCCACCGGCGGTACATAAATATATCCCATTGCATTGCCCATCACAGCTGAGGTAATGTCATGTTTAATGCAGCTGGGCTTTGGCCCACACTGCATGCCCCAGTCAGACTGGGGTTCTTTAGAAGTGGACACATGCAGTTACAACTCCGTGTGGACCGACAGCATGGGTGGGTGCCAGGAAGCCACCGGCGGTACATAAAAATATCCCATTGCATTGCCCAACACAGCTGAAGTAATGTCAGCTTTAATGCAGGTGGGCAAAAAATTAATTGGATTACACTGTAGGCGAGGGCCCAAAAAAATTGGTGTACCAACAGTACTAATGTACCTCAGAAAAATTGCCCATGCCCAACCAAGAGGGCAGGTGAAACCCATTAATCGCTTTGGTTAATGTGGCTTAATTTGTAACTAGGCCTGGAGGCAGCCCAGTTAAAATAAAAATTGGTTGAGGTGAAAGTTTCAACGCTTTAATGAGCATTGAAACGTATAAAAATAGTTTACAAAAATTATATGACTGAGCCTTGTGGGCCTAAGAAAAATTGCCCGTTCGGCGTGATTACGTGAGGTTTGAGGAGGAGGAGCAGGAGGAGGAGGATGAATATTATACACAGATTGATGAAGCTAAAAGGTCCCCGTTTTTGATGGTGATAGAGAACAATGCTTCCATCCGCGGGTGCAGCCTACGTATTGTTTAGGTATCGCTGCTGTCCGCTGGTGGAGAAGAGAAGTCTGGGGAAATCCAGGCTTTGTTCATCTTGATGAGTGTAAGCCTGTCGGCACTGTCGGTTGACAGGCGGGTACGCTTATCTGTGATGATTCCCCCAGCTGCACTAAACACTCTCTCTGACAAGACGCTAGCCGCAGGACAAGCAAGCACCTCCAGGGCATACAGCGCGAGTTCAGGCCACGTGTCCAGCTTTAACACCCAGTAGTTGTAGGGGGCAAAGGCGTCACGAAGGACGGTCGTGCGATCGGCTACGTACTCCCTCACCATCCTTTTACAGTACTCCCGCCGACTCAACCTTGACTGGGGAGCGGTGACACAGTCTTGCTGGGAGCCTCCCCTGCTACCTGGCCCTCGGAACTGCGCCTTCGGCCACTAGCGCTGTCGGATGGGAATTTTACCATCAGTTTGTCCGCCAGGATCCTGTGGTATAGCATCACTCTTGAACCCCTTTCCTCTTCGGGTATGAGAGTGGAAAGGTTCTCCCTATACCGTGGGTCAAGCAGTGTGTACACCCAGTAATCCGTAGTGGCCAGAATGCGTGTAACGCGAGGGTCACCTGAAAGGCATCCTAACATGAAGTCAGCCATGTGTGCCAGGGTACCTGTACACAACACATGGCTGTCCTCACTAGGAAGATCACTTTCAGTATCCTCCTCCTCCTCCTCCTCAGGCCATACACGCTGAAAGGATGACAGGCAAGCAGCATGGGTACCCTCAGCAGTGGGCCAAGCTGTGTCTTCCCCCTCCTCCCCCTCCTCCTCCTCAACGCGCTGAGTTATAGACAGGAGGGTGCTCTGACTATCCAGCGACATACTGTCTTCCCCCGCCTCCGTTTCCGAGCGCAAAGCGTCTGCCTTTATGCTTTGCAGGGAACTTCTCAAGATGCATAGCAGAGGAATGGTGACGCTAATGATTGCAGCATCGCCGCTCACCATCTGGGTAGACTCCTCAAAGTTTCTAAGGACCTGGCAGATGTCTGCCAACCAGGCCCACTCTTCTGTAAAGGATTGAGGAGGCTGACTCCCACTGCGCCGCCCATGTTGGAGTTGGTATTCCACTATAGCTCTACGCTGCTCATAGAGCCTGGCCAACATGTGGAGCGTAGAGTTCCACCGCGTAGGCACGTCGCACAGCAGTCGGTGCACTGGCAGATGAAACCGATGTTGCAGGGTGCGCAGGGTGGCAGCGTCCGTCCAAATTAAAGACGTGGGCCAGGCATGGCACGTGCATGAGGCTGCCGAGCTGCAGAGCCGCCACCAGGTTACGGCCGTTGTCACACACGACCATGCCCGGTTGGAGGCTCAGCGGCGCAAGCCAGCGGTCGGTCTGCTCTGTCAGACCCTGCAGCAGTTCGTGGGCCGTGTGCCTCTTCTCTCCTAAGCTGAGTAGTTTCAGCACGGCCTGCTGACACTTGCCCGCCGCTGTGCTGCCGTGCCGCGCGACAATGTGCCATCAGGGAGATATAGTGGCCCTGCCCGCCTGTGCTTGTCCGCGTATCCGTTGTTAAGTGGACCTTGGCAGTAACCGCGTTGGTGAGGGCGCGTACAATGTTGCGGGAGACGTGGTCGTGCAGAGCTGGGACGGCACATCAGGAAAAGTAGTGGCGACTGGGAACTGAGTAGGACGGGGCCGCTGCCGCCATCATACCTTTGAAAGCCTCCATTTCCACAACCCTATACAGCAGCATCTCCAGGCTGATAAATTTGGCTATGTGCACGTTTAATGCTTGAGCGTGCGGGTGCGTGGCGGCGTACTTGCGCTTGCGCTCCAACACTTGTGCTAGCGACGGCTGGACGGTGCGCTGAGAGACATTGGTGGATGGGGCCGAGGACAGCGGAGGTGAGGGTGTGGGTGCAGGCCAGGAGACGGTAGTGCCTGTGTCCTGAGAGGGGGGTTGGATCTCAGTGGCAGGTTGGGGCACAGGAGGAGAGGCAGCGGTGCAAACCGGAGGCGGTGAACGGCCTTCGTCCCACCTTGTGGGGTGCTTGGCCATCATATGTCTGCGCATGCTGGTGGGGGTGAGGCTGGTGGTGGTGGCTCCCCGGCTGATCTTGGCGCGACAAAGGTTGCACACCACTGTTCATCAGTCGTCTGCACTCTCAGTGAAAAACTACCAGACCTTTGAGCACCTCGGCCTCTGCAGGGTGGCATGGCGCGAGGGGGCGCTTTGGGAAACAGTTGGTGGATTATTCGGTTTGGTCCTGCCTCTACCCCTGGCCACCGCACTGCCTCTTCCAACCTGCCCTGCTGCTGCACTTGCCTCCCCCTCTGAAGACCTGTCCTCAGTAGGCGTAGCAAACAGGTGGGGTCAGTCACCTCATCGTCCTGCTGCTCTTCCTCCGAATCCTCTGTGCGCTCCTCCCTCGGACTTACTGCCATTACTACTACCTGAGTGATAGACAACTGTGTCTCATCGTCATCGTCCTCCTCACCCACTGAAAGCTCTTCAGACAGTTGCCGGAAGTCCCCAGCCTCATCCCCCGGACCCCGGGAACTTTCCAAAGGTTGGGCATCGGTCACGACAAACTCCTCCGGTGGGAGAGGATTCGGAACCATTGCTGCCCATTCTGGGCAGGGGCCCGAGAACAGTTCCTGGGAGTCTGCCTGCTCCTCAGAATGTGTCATTGTAATGGAGTGAGGAGGCTGGGAGGAAGGAGGAGCAGCAGCCAGAGGATTCAGAGTTGCAGCAGTGGACGGCGTAGAAGTCTGGGTGGTCGATAGATTGCTGGATGCACTTTCTGCCATCCACGACAGGACCTGCTCATTTTCTAATAAAGGTCTACAGCGTGGACCCATTAATTGTGAGATGAATGTGGGGACGCCAGAAACGTTCCTCTCTCCTAATCCCGCAGCAGTCGGCTGCGATACACCTAGATCAGGAGCTCGGCCTGTGCCCACACCCTGACTTGGGCCTCCGCGTCCTCGCCCGCGTCCACGTCCTCTAGGCCTACACCTCAGCATGGTGTATTACCAGTAGAGCAGAAACAGAACACTGTAATTAAATGTGCCGCTTATTGGCCTGTGGTTGGAGGCTGACTTCGCTTACGGAACGCACAGCAGAACCAGGAAAGAATTTTGCGCGAGCCTGCTGTAACACTTAGCTGGCTGCGTATTAATTAGGACTACTACCCCCAGCAGAGACGCAGTACACTCAGGACGGTCACAGGCAGCCCAAATAGAATGTTTTTTCCCAAATTTTTTTGGAAAAGCCCACTGCCTATATAGACAGTATACGTCTTTCACCTTTTTCACTGTCCCTGCCTCAGCACTACTGGCCCTATACCATGTAAAATTACTGCAGACTGTTTCCCTCTGGACAGGATGACAGCCGTGATATAACGGGCAACGCAGAGCCAGGAAAGAATTTTGCGCAAGCCTGCTGTAACACTTAGCTGGCTGCATATTAATTAGGACTACTACCCCCAGCAGAGACACAGTACACTCAGGACGGTCACAGGCAGCCCAAATAGAATGTTTTTTCCCAAATTTTTTTGGAAAAGCCCACTGCCTATATAGACAGTATACGTCTTTCACCTTTTTCACTGTCCCTGCCTCAGCACTACTGGCCCTATACTATGTAAAATTACTGCAGACTGTTTCCCTCTGGACAGGATGACAGCGGTGATGTAACGGGCAACGCAGAGCCAGGAAAGAATTTTGCGCAAGCCTGCTGTAACACTTAGCTGGCTGCGTATTAATTAGGACTACTACCCCCAGCAGAGACGCAGTACACTCAGGACGGTCACAGGCAGCCCAAATAGAATGTTTTTTCCAAAATTATTTTGGAAAAGCCCACTGCCTATATAGACAGTATACGTCTTTCACCTTTTTCACTGTCCCTGCCTCACCACTACTTGCCCTATACTATGTAAAATTACTGCAGACTGAGGACGCAATGCTCTGCACGGCCGATATACAAAAAAAAAAGTGCAGCACTGCAAAAAGCAGCCTCAACAGTACTGCACACGGTCAGATGTGGCCCTAAGAAGGACCGTTGGGGTTCAGAACGCATGTCCGAACGCATGTCAGAACGCATCTGTGGCGAGCCGCGGGAGGGGCCGATTTATATACTCGGGTGACACCTGATCTCGCCAGCCACTCACTGCAGGGGGGTGGTATAGGGCTTGAACGTCGCAGGGGGAAGTTGTAATGTCTTCCCTGTCTTTCTATTGGCCAGAAAAGCGCGCTAACGTCTCAGAGATGAAAGTGAAAGTAACTCGAACACCGCGTGGTGCTCGCCTCTAGTAACGAGCATCTCGAACACGCTAATACTCGAACGAGTATCAAGCTCGGATGAGTACGTTCGCTCATCTCTAGTTGTAACTAATTCAGACTGTACCAAACTTTTTGCCGAAATTCAGTGAACAAATTTAAAAAATGGCTATACTCTCCTGCACTGCTTCTCTCGCTCCCAGCCTCTGCAGTCCACACCACTGGTCTTCAGTGTGCTTATAGTTAGAGAGGTAAACATAAGGGGCATTATTACTTAATGGAGGCCAAGAGGGGCATTGTTACTGAGTGGGGAGAGCAAAGAAGTTATTATTGCTGATTACACAGCTGAGAAAATGCTATCAGCGCTCCCCGCGGAGAACACAGCGTGAAGTCCCTGCTATCAGCTCTGTTGCCGAATGATGGATTTTATGCGGAATATAAAATCATCATTCAGCAGAAAAGTGAAAGATGGGCACATTTACATGCAACGATTATTGCACAAAAGATGGCTTTTGAGAAAATTTTGAGCGATAATCGTTGTGTGTAAATGGGTCTTTGGCTATTGGGGTGGGCTATCTTCACAGGCCGATCCATGCAATCCCAGACTGACAGATCTGAAGACACGGTGTCTGCAACCTCCACAATCTCTGCCTCTCCTGATGTTACAGTGTGTTTGTGTGGCACATTATATTGGTTTTACTATCTGCCAGGTTTTTCCATCTGCCTCAGTTCTGCTTAGTATTGTTCGTGTTGGTTATTACATCTGCCTTTTCTGTCGGTATTCTACCCTTTCCACCCAGGTACGCCAGCATCCCTTTTTCAGTCCATAGTGAGTGTAGGGACTGCCGCCCAGTTGTCCGCCTGCGGTTAGCCAGGAGTGGAGGCAAGTAGGCGGGGACAGGGGTTGTGGGTGAGATCTAGGGCACCTGGGCTGGCGTATCAAGGGTAGTATACCGTAACACCCAGCTCCTGCAATCATTCCAGGAGAGCAGAGGGGTGGACATTCAGGTACTGCCTTCCTGCTGATTGGACCAGATACAGTGTAATGCAGCATAGGAAGTGAGGGAAAGGAAGTACAAGAGATAGAACAACTGGCAGAATTCTATGCTGACTACACATCCCTTTGCTTAAAGTGGATTGCAAACAGTAGGACAGCAGAAAATTTGGAAGACCACCTGAAAATCAGAAATTACAGACATGAAACAGGGAACAAACAGCAGCAAATCAGTGGGTAACAAGAACCTGGTGTAGTCTAGACATTTTAGAGGCGGGAATGAGAAGTTCGAATTAAAGGGGCGCTCAGTCTGGTTTCATTAGCAGAGCGGAGAGCTCGGGCTGGGTGATGGATTGAGATGAGGGAGGCAATATAGGGGGGCGCTGCGCTGTGGAGGGCTTTGTGGATGAAGGTAGCGAGTTTCAATTGAATTCTTTTTTTAACGGGCAGCCAGTGCAGTGACCGGCACAGGGCAGTGGTGTCCGAGTAGCGGCTGGACAGTTGTTGAAAACTCAGGTACATTTCTTAAATTATAAAATATTTCTGGCTTTCAGGCAATGTGGTTACAGTATTCAGGAATGAAAAGCTCTAACACACTTTACTTGTGCACTTGAAAATGTTGCTGGAATAGAGCCATCAATTAAGTAAAGCAGGGCGAGGAAATAGTTAAATCAACAGCTTTAGCTACAAATATGTCACAGTTATGTTTTAATTATGGTCAGAGTAATTTGCTGTAACTATTCATGTAAATGTCATGATATTTTTATTCCGATAATTAAAGCAAGGTAATTGGCAGCCATTACTTTCATAATGTTACTTCTGACAGCTCGGTTGTTGATAAACTATAGTTTACCCTAAGTAACCCATATACATATAAGAGAAGCACATTGGATGGGCATTTATAGAATTTGAAAGCAATACAGTATGTTAAACCCTTAACCCCTGTGATACTTTATGCCATATGCAAAGCATGGCACCAGTACTGGATTCAGACTATCGGAGCCTATAGATACACACCATTAAAATGATTTACAACTATATACACTCATTCAAATTAATAGAGAATTCCTATCTTCTAAAGTGATGAAACATAGATAGTCTATGCCATTACTTTATGATTTTGGGGGTCCAAACTCTGGGACTCTTTCACCTGCAAATGAAAGGGACGTAAAGCTGGTGTAGCACATCTTCACCATTTTCCCGGCATGACGGTGCTCCTGGATACTGTACTGTGCAGGTGAACTTACTGGAATGGGGCTGTGGTTCAGTTCTCCAACCAGCCGACTGGCTGAAGCTATTCTGCAGGGGAAAACAGTGAAGAGGACACAGCGCTTTATTCCAAGGATAGATGGGGGTACTAGAGGTTGAACCCCCATAACCAACTACCAATGGCGTAGCCTAACAATATGCCATCATTTTAAATGATAGGAAAACAACGCCAGCACAAAGCCTGAGAGGTGTGAGCACTGTCATAGGGATTTACTTTCACAGTGGTGTACGTACAGAAGATGAAGAGGTTTCAAGCAAAGATCAAACTGGCCCTCTGTTATAGTGCTATGTTTTACTACCCAGGATAGAAGGATCTAGTGCAGTGTTTCTCAACTCCAGTCCTCAGGGACCCCAACAGGTCATGTTTTCAGGATCTCCTATAGGAAGAACCCCTGTGGCAATGTCTGAGGCACCGACAATAATTACATCACCTGTACAATACTGAGGAAATCCTGAAAACATGACCTGTTGGGGGGCCCTGAGGACTGGAGTTGAGAAACACTGATCTAGTGTTTGTATTTGTCAAGCCTCTGCCAGGACACCTTTCTACTTCTTTGTTCTATCCTGACTAGCCAGGGTTAATATTTCCTGTGCCTACTAGTTAAGGTTAATTAGTCCTGCAGCTGTTAGCTGAGGTTGTGGCTGGTGATTGACAGCTCTGTCAGCCAATCAGCTTATCCCCTTTCTTTATGTAACCCAGCTCTTCCTGGCTGGGAGTTTCTAGTTATATTTTAGTGTTCCTGATCAAGTAAGCTTTCTCAGTGCTCCTGTCTGAGGTCTGGCTCCTGTGTTCAGATTTGCCCCTTGTGTTTCTGTTTGTCTTGCATTCTGCGTTTTTATCATTTATTTGTCAGTTTCTGTCTGTCCCTGGTTTACTATACTCTGGTTCCTCTCTGACCTTGGACCCGTCCTCATGAAAGTAATAGGGTCGTTCCTTTCAGGACGGGTGCTCCACTTCAAAGTGGGTTCTGTCAGAGGGGCTCAGAGTGTCCTGCTCTAATCGCTATCTCTTGTTTTTGTCTGCTCCTGCATCTAGCCACCTGTGTAGCAAGCGAACATGTCAGTCCTGACTACTCCAGTACCACTTCAGGGTTTTGTTAGCAGTCCATGATCCTTGAACCAGTTCCTCACACCCTTGCTAACAATAAATTTCCTCCATAGAAGGAAGTCTAGAATAAGTTGTGATCATCTAATATCAAAATGACTTCTCCGTGTCTCTTAGAAGCCCTATAGCAGCTGTATGTGCTGTCTCTATGGTATGTGTGCTCCTTCATTTGGGAGAATCTATGGATTTTTGCTAAGCTGTAGACAGCACGATGGGACGACATATACTCTCACCTTGTGTAACTTTTATTTTTTATTAGGTAAGGCATCTGTACAAAACTGACAGTAACCTATTTATGACCAAATGCCGTATACATATGGTGCTTGGTCCTGGGCTTTAATTGTGGCCAATAGTAAAATGAAAGTACAGGTTTAAAGCTCCTCCTCCTGTAATCTAGTAAGAGCAGGTCGGGTCCTGGAGTAGAAGACAGAACTGTTTTTAACAGCTTCTGTCTTCTATTTTTTAGCCTACATAGCACCTATTTCCTGCATAGCTCAAAAGTTCAGCCTGTTTTTTTACATAGCTTAATAAGCACTGTGTGGGATGTAGAGGAAGTGGCAGTGCCGTTTCCTCTATTGAACCCAGTGATCATGTGATTGCTGGGTGTTCCCTGGCATGGTAGAACTGCTGGGATTTAGCAGACCTCAGCTAAGCTCTGCCAGTGCCTAATACCATTTTGGGGCGATGTTTACCTCTGTAACTGGGGCTCCAATAGATGCCCCAATTACAGAGGACAACGGTGAAATAAAAAATAATATGACATAATGGAGTACATAGGTTTTTTAAAAACAGTTCTAGAAATATGTTTAAAAAAAAATGACAGCATAAAATGCATATTTATTATATACTAGCTTACCCATCGCGCGTTGCTGCGAAGACAGACAGACATACATTCATTCGTTTTTATATATCTAGATAACAACCAATCACAGCGCAGCTTTCATGTTACCTCAGTGGTATAATGTATAACAACCAATCACAGCGCAGCTTTCATGTTACCTTAGCAGTATAAAATATAACAACCAATCACAGCGCAGCTTTCATGTTACCTGAGCAGTAAGAGAAATAACAACCAATCACAGTGCAACTTTTATTCTGCCTCAGCAATATAAAAAATAGCAACCAATCACAGTGCAGCTTTCATGTTACCTCTGCGGTATTATATATAGCAACCAATCACAGCGCAGCTTTCATGTTACCTCTGCGGTATTATATATAGCAACCAATCACAGCGCAGCTTTCATGTTACCTTAGTGGTATAATATATAACAACGAATCGCAGCACAGCTTTCATGTAACCTCAGTAGTATAAGAAGTAGCCACCAATCACAGCACAGCTTTCATGTTACCTCAGCAGTATAAGAAATAGCAACCAATCACAGCACAGCTTTCATTTTACCTCAGCATTCTCAATATCCAGCAATTGTCTTGCGAAACGTTCGGCGGATGCATCATTTTGTAGTTGAACACGCATCCCGTTGCTCGTAAAATGCCTTTTGCTTTCGTGCTTGAGATGGAAATCAAATGATCTTTGTCTGGGGGGCATAACTGTCGACGATGCTCACACGTGCGCCACCTATCGTAGGATAGTTGTACTATGCCTATAATCTTCCCAGGAGTGTACTCAACAACTTCCCAAAGTCTCATGGCAATTGGATGAATGGTGTAGTAATGCATAAAGGACAGACAGACATTCATTTATATAGGAAGTGAGAGAATTAGATTCCGTACGCAAAATTTGGATGCTAATTCTTTTGCGCATAGAATTGAATCATTGAGTTGGGACCCATTAACTTTTCCTATTTATGACATATTCAATGCTCGTGCCAAATTTCAAGTTTCTATGTGAGAAAATTACATTTCGCACGTAAAATTTGGACGCTAATTCTTTGGCGCATAGAATTGAATAATCGAGTTGGGACCCATTAGCTTTTCCTATTTATGACATAGTCATGGCTCGTGCCAAATTTCAAGTTTCTATGACATTGGGAAGCGAGAAAATTAGATTCCGTACGTAAAATTTGGATGCTAATTCTTTGGCGCTTAGAATTGAATAATCCAGTTGGGACCCATTACCTTTTCCTATTTATGACATAATCAATGCTCGTGCCAAATTTCATGTTTCTACAACATCGGGAAGTGAGAGAATTAGTGGCAATGATGGAAATCGAACGATCTACGTGGGGGGGTCATTGACTTCAATGGAAGCTGTCAGTGTGGGATCCGCACAAAAATGGAGCATGATACGATTTGCTTTCCGGACCAAAAGGTCTGCAAAACAAATCCACATGCTTCCCTACGGGCGGCTTGATTTGGAGATATCCTGCGCAAGTCTCGCAAATCAAACCCACCTGTGAACATGAGGCCTAAATGTAGAAAAAAATGTCTTTTTATTTTACTTTTATACACATCACCCCTATTAAAAAAATAAACAGCAGCAACAAAAAAAAACTGAAAAAATGTCAGTGAAAGAACATATTAAAAATAGCTCTACATGTCACGGGAAAAAGAAAGCGCCAAAAATAATTTGGGCAACCCAAGAATAAAAATCGGGCCATAACACCACTTGTATGAAATTGCTAAAAAGTATCCGGTCCTTTAGGACTGAAACACTCTAGTCCTTATGGGATTAAATTGCACAATACAAATGTGCCCTTCCTTACCTTCTCACCTGCTTTAAGTTGTGCTGAGATAAGCGGCATAAGATGACCAACTTTGGCCTCATGTCCACAGGGAAAATCAGGCCCGCTACGGATCCTCCATAGAGAATCCATAGCGGGTCCCTCCTGCCCCGCGGACATGAGAGCTGAAAATAAGAATTACTCACCTCTCCGCACGCTCCGGATCTTCCCTTCTTCGCGGCTTGATCTTCTCTCCGTCGCGGCCGGATCTTCTTTCTTCGACCCAACGGATGTGCTTAGCACGTCGGCTGCGTGCCGCACGCATGCGCCGGGCACATCCGCCGGGCCGAAGAAAGAAGTTTCCGGCCGTGAAGGAAGATCTGCATCGCCCGGAGCAGGTGAGTTTAATTCAGGCGCGGGTCTCCTGCGGATCCGGAGGCTTCCATAGGCTTCAGTAGAAGCCTGCGGGAGACCCGCACCTAAATGGAGCATGTCCATTTTTTTTCATGCTCCAGAAATTTTTTTATTCACTTTTATTGACCATCCGCAGGTATTTATCTACCCGCGGATGGTCAATGCATCCCTATGGGGTGCGGATCCGCGTGCGGGTGATCCGCTGCGGATTTAAATTGTTCTTTTCCCCGTGGACATGAGGCCTTTGAAAGAAACGTTACATCAGTTTGACAAGTGTGAGTAATGAAAGATTTTTTTCACAGTTGGTCATCTCGTGCCAATTACCTTGGCATGACTAGAAACAGGCAAAACGATGAGGAACAAGGTATCTACATTCAGACACCGCCAGCTCTACCTTCTGCAGCTACAGACAGAGCGTGACATTACAGGCATCAGAAGCAATGCTGAAGAGAGACAATACCTAACTTGATTTTCACTTAGCCTTTTGTCATGAATAGGCAAGAAACCTATCATTTCATTTTTTACAAGCATCAAGCGCTGAAATCAAGAAGTATTGTTATTGATCCTAGGAAGGAGAGAGGCATAAAACCCAGCGAAAAGCTCAGTTTACAATTTAGGGCCCATTTGGAAGAGGATGAAAACTGCATTTGCACATTGAAGAGAAAAAGTAAAACACAGGTACTGTAAATATAGAAGAGTAGAAAAATGTGCACCAAAGATAATGTCTCATACAGGTTTTACAATGACGCTTTTACTGCTACTTGTAATTCGTTTACTATAAGCTTGAAGGGACTTGATCAGCAAAATTAGTTTTTATTAAAGGGGTTGTCCCGCGCCGAAACGGGGTTTTTTTTTTTCAACCCCCCCCCCCCCCCGTTCGGCGCGAGACAACCCTGATGCAGGGGTTAAAAAAGAACACCGCACAGCGCTTACCTGAATCCCCGCGCTCCGGTGACTTCTTACTTACCTGCTGAAGATTGCCGCCGGGATCTTCTCCCTCGGTGGACCGCAGGGCTTCTGTGCGGTCCATTGCCGATTCCAGCCTCCTGATTGGCTGGAATCGGCACGTGACGGGGCAGAGCTACACGGAGCCGGCATCCTGCACGAGCGGCCCCATTGAGAAAAGCAGAAGACCCGGACTGCGCAAGTGCGTCTAATTTGGCCATTAGACGCCGAAAATTAGACGGGCTCCATGGAAACGAGGACGCTAGCAACGGAGCAGGTAAGTGAAAAACTTCTTATAACTTCTGTATGGCTCATAATTAATGCACAATGTACATTACAAAGTGCATTAATATGGCCATACAGAAGTGTATAGACCCACTTGCTGCCGCGGGACAACCCCTTAAATTAAACATTTTTCACTTTTCTAATTTGTTTTTACTTTCTGACTGTAGAGTTTTTTTAATCTGTTCTCTCTATATAACTATGGGGGTGGCCATATTGCCTGAGCTACATTTAACAGCTTTTAGAGCATTCTACTTTACAGCAGCCTCATGGGCCATTCACACAATAGACAGGAGCTGGCCCATTGATTTGTATAGGAGGCTGTTCTAGGTGTGTCCTATGATCTGTACAGAAGTTATTTTGCAGGGAGGGAAGTAGATAGTCCAAAGTGATCACCTATTGTGAATGGTGGATCCTGTGTTATCTACATATAGGTGTTACCTTGAAGTATAATCCTGCCTGTCATGTTACAGCTGTTTCAGTTTTTTTCCCCTCATCAGTGGACTGATCCTGAGTTACAGATTGAATTATACTCAAGGACTGCATTCCAAAAATTCTGCAGACTTCAAAGCTGAGACTCCTAGCATTCTTGCTGCCTTAAAGGGTTAATCTGGGAACAATGGATTTTTTTTAAAGAGCTGTCCACAGTACTGTACAAGCATAACAGAAGTAACAGAACTTACCTTCCTTGCTCCCTTGCACTTACTAGTCCACCAGCTCTCAATTCAGTCATGACAACAGGTCATGCAGTTGCTGCAGCTAATTACCGGCTGAAGTGAGGTGGTGATTGGCTGCAGTGGTCACATGCCCACTCTGGTGGGGGTGATGTCATCACCGAATCCCCATACTCAGCAACAGGGATGGGAACTGGCACACCAGGAGAGAGGGGGAGCAAGGGGCAGTTTTTTAAAACAATATATTATTGTGTTTTGCTGGATAATTTCTACCGTTTTTTGAGCCAAACCACAAATACCCCAGATAAACTATATCCGAGTAAGGCCTTGCAATATCAAATGTACTTCATGTTATACAGACATCACAGGAACCACATGCTAAAGTCTACCATTGGCAAGGTATTGGGTTCTCATCTGGTTATGTTGACACTTACAGGGAGTGGACAAAAATATGGAAACACTGCCAAAATGCATGCCTTAAATTACATTGGCTTATAAATTATATTTCAATAAGACATGTAGAGACTGATTTTAAGTGCAGGTAATACAACACATATTCTGCTGGGCAGAAGTGAATATCTGCCCAAGCAACAAACATCCATTGGTCAGGGGATTGAGCCACTCAGCTGCTGTTACCACCTGGCTCCAAAACCACCTAGAGCAGGGCAAGAGGTGAAGTAAACACAAATTTGGCAGTAAAGCTCTCGACCAAGCAGGGGTCAAAAGGGAAGCTCAATGCCAATGATTAAAATCCCATGCATTTTGTACGGTGTTTCCATATTTTTGTCCACCTCCTGTACATGTCTCCTAGAGCTGTATGCATCGCAGAACGAGAGAACCAAGAACAATAAGTGAATGCTATAGATAATTACTATTTTTTTTTACAATTTCTAGTTCCGATGCACCTAGTGTTACAGCATTTCAAGTCTTTCATATTTTCCAAAAACCTTTTCAAGCTATGCAGGTGATGAAACCTTACAAAATATTGCAAAACCTTCCCCACCGTAGAGTCCTACAGTTAAAAAAAAATCTATGAAACTGACAATAAATGGCAAGGTGGATCACGGCTGACTGCAAAAGTCAAGTTTCAAAAAGTGAGTGTGGATATGAAACTACAAAGTTGGTGTTATGCATTTCAATATCCGCCCTTACAATACATCTCTTCTGCGCAGACCTCTTCTAACAGAGCCTCATAGTGTCCAGAAGAATAATCTCCAAGGGTCATGGGGAGAGATTAATAATTAGGGGCTTTTTTTTATGCTTTCCTTTCAATACTTGAAACTTTTCTTTTCGTTTTACAAAGGGCAAGAAAAAAAGGAGGCACTTTAAAGGGTAGATCGCCCTGCCAGACCTTTCTATGGGTTAGATGGGATCCATATATGAAAAGTCTTCCTTTGCAGCAGGATGACAACTTCTCTGTGGTACGGATGTGCCATTCTGATGGCTTATATAAAGATACCTATTTAAAGAGACTATCGTTCCACGCTTTTATAGAAGAACAGACATACATTGTCAATGAAGAAACATGAAGGAGAAATACAGGCCAAGGACTAGCCCTCAGGACTCTGCAACACAAAGGATCCCACTGCTTAATTCTTCTCACTACATAATAGAGGACAACATAAGAGATGCTGGCACCAAGATGGAGCAGTGACACATTATGGGCAAGCGAGCAATCCGATGAAGGAACATGCAGTGCATTAGACTGTACAGTGTTAATACATTGAAAAGCATACAGTAGGTTACGCTCCAAATTAAAAGATGTCAAGCATTGCCTAAATATAAGAATTTCATAGGAAACATTGACCAAAAAAGACTTATATAACCTCACTTCTAAACTACATTGCACCAAAGCCTTCCAGAACTGTGAAAGTGACAGAGACTGGAGATTGCAAACCTCCTACAGATGATGAAAGATATACTTTATTCTAACAATCGGCGGCATCTGAGAACAGCACTTCACGTTTTATTATAGGGTTGAGCACAATGAAATTTTAAATAACATATTCTGAATAAACTAAGAAATGTTCACGGAGCAACTTGGCAAAATTTTCCTACTTTTTAACTTTTTCTTTCTACAGGTTTTTATAGAAAAATAAGATGATACAAAACACTGTTTGAGCGTGGCTGCCATTACAGGCTTCACAGGGGGTTGAACTCAAGAGTTCCGCATAAAGAAAGGAGAGAAGGGATATATCTCTGGCACTGTATATGAAGAGTTTGGGAAAGTTAGGTATTAATTCCTAAGGTATCTGTCATGGCATTTTTGTTGGTGGCCACCCAGATTTTCCCAGAGACAACTTGGGAAGTCCATTAGAAGAAGACATCTCAATGGGTTTTATGTTCTTAAAGGGGTTGTCCCGCGAAAGCAAGTGGGGGTATACACTTCTGTATGGCCATATTAATGCACTTTGTATGTACATTGTGCATTAATTATGAGCCATACAGAAGTTATTCACTTACCTGTTCCGTTGCTAGCGTCCTCGTCTCCATGGTGCCGTCTAATTTCAGCGTCTAATCGCCCTATTAGACGCGCTTGCGCAGTCCGGTCTTCTCCCTGGTGAATGGGGCCGCTCGTGCCGGAGAGCTGGTCCTCGTAGCTCCGCCCCGTCACGTGTGCCGATTCCAGCCAATCAGGAGGCTGGAATCGGCAATGGACCGCACAGAGCCCACGCTGCACCATGGGAGAAGACCCGCGGTGCATCGTGGGTGAAGATCCTGGCGGCCATCTTAGTAAGGTAAGGAAGCAGTCGCCGCAGCGTGGGGATTCGGGTAAGTACTAAACGTTTTGTTTTTTTTTAACACATGCATCGGGTTTGTCTCGCGCCGAACGGGGGGCCTATTGAATAAAAAAAAAAAACGTTTCAGCGCGGGACAACCCCTTTAAGTCTATCAAATTCTTGTATACTTAGTAAAATGTTGCCCACTTAGACTATCAAGACATCATCATTATAGAAGAACAAATGACTTGAACTTCACATCTGAGCAGAGCCTGTGAAGACTCATGCATACATACGTTTGTGATATCATCAGTAGAGTACAAGAGTGACATCATCACGCCACACCTAAAATACTGTCCACATGGTTTTGTGCCAACGTCTTAACCCTTTCCAATCCAACTTGTATCCTGGTTTTCCTAGGGGGCTTACTCTTTTTCTGCCATTTTAAAACGGCTCTATCTGCTGGCTAAAGCCAGTACTGCATGAGGTGACATGTCGGATAGGCTCCGACAACAAAGAGGCTGGCAATATACAGTAAGAGAACCCCGATGGACGTCTTACAACATCGGAGCTGTGCAGCCTTAAATCATAATGTCTTTAGATGTCAGACAGTGGATTGGAAAGGGTTAATACAAACGTAATTACTTAGTACTGTCACTACATGATAGTTTTAATATCTCTGGTAGACTATGTGTATATGCCTGTGAATGTGTTTAATCATCGGCTTGTTTCTTATAGGTGGTGGATATAAGAATCCAGTACAGAGAGGGTTCAAAAGACCAATCTTTTAGCTTCCCACTCTACAGCCAATCAACATCAAGCTGGTGGGAGGAGCACAGTTTATAAAAGCTCCTGCAGTTATGTACAAAGTTCAGTCTAGTCTAGAGGAGAGTAGTGTAGTCTAAAGAAGTTATTCTGGTTTTAGGGATCAGTCACGCACAGCTATCTCAAGGTTTAGGCCACTGATGGATATCTGGTATATAGAGAAGGTTGCAGACTCCAGGGCTGTGATGAAAAAATTACAGTGGGCAATAAAGAGCTGCGGAAGGCTATAGCCTCTAGGGCGCTGGTACAAAATTCACAATAGGCCACAAGATGGCAAGCACTAAAGCCCCCACCATCAAGACTGGATTTTGATTGGATTGTAAAGAATTGTGCTTTCATTATCTGGATGTTGAACCATTATGTTTTTGAAAGTGAGATGAACTGTCTTCCCCATCCGGACTCTCAGGACTCTTTCTTTTATTGGGATTTGTACTACATTAATCCATCACTTCAGAGAGCAGAGACCAGTCCTCTACCATCACACAATATTTCACTCTGTGAATAGCTGGTTGGGGAGTGACTTACACTGTAACGTCCCCGAGAATCATCTACCCCAAATAACTACCCCATACCACAAAAAGCAGTATACATTTATATATACTCTACAGTACATTCTACAATTACACACACACACTATTGTGACAGAGAGCATTTTGAGCTCATAAAACTATTGGATATTTCAATGGCTGAGAACATCGGCCAATTTTTTTTTGTGTGTGCGCAATTGCACACGACTTGCGCACACAAAAGGTACAGTAAAATATGCCGATGGGGACGCAAAAAAAAATGCACCAATGCTCTGAGCCTTCTTTTCCCTTGTGAGTTCATCCCATATCACAATCGAAAGTAACTTGCATATGAAAATCGCCTTTGTGAATGCACCCTTAGGGCTCTTTCACATGGGCGTTGTTTTTACGCGGAATACGCACGTCAAAAAATCGCAGCTAACTGCATAAAAAATAGCGTGAATGGGCGATTTCCAGCTATCAAGTCCAGAGCTTAATTAGCGGTGAAATTGCCCATTCACATGATCGGGAGCTGTGTGGTGTGTGTTATCCAGCTCTCACAGGAGTCTATGAAAATTCCTGCGCAGCACACATCAGAGATAGGTCAGGTCTAGAGATGAGCGAGTATACTCGCTAGGGCTAACTACTCGTGCGAGTAGTGCCTTAGTCGAGTATCTGCCCACGCGTGTATAAAGATTCAGGTGTCGGCGGTGGGCGGAGAGCGGCGGGGGAGAGCGGGGAGGAATGGAGAGGAGATCCCTCTCTCCCTCTCTCCCCCCCCCCCCCGCTCCTCCCTGCTCACCGCCGCAACTCACCTGTCAACCGGGCCGGCAGCCGAATCTTTAGAGATGAGCGGGCAGATACTCGACTAAGGCACTACTCACTCGAGTAGTTAGCCTTAGCGAGTATGCTCGCTCATCTCTAGTCAGGTCCTAACTTTTTATACAGCACGGACTTTAGATGCGAGCATTGCAGTCTCGCATGTCTGATCTTTTTAAGGTGCAAGTTTTTTGCCCCTCTAAAATTTTTTCATCTGAACATTTTTATAGGGAACCATCGGTTCTAATAGACGCGATTTTGGACGCACCTGTACTGCGTGAGAACGATGCCCATGTGAAAGAGCCCTTAGAAATGCAACCATTATTTTGCTCACATCCATATACAGCCCATAGATATATACAAATACACACATGTACAATAAAGTCTATACCTATACATAAAAGTGCACACTACTATGAAGTCATTCTAATAGAGGTTAACCTAGAAGTATATACATGTTAGGTTGTGCTGCTGGGAACTGTAGTACTAGTGTTTCTAGCAGCACAAGCCCAAAGGTGTGGCATAATTGTGCTGGCTTGGTGTGGGGATCTCCTGCTAGCCAATCCCCGGGGTCTTTGCTCACAAATAAACCCAGCTCCTGCCAGTGTCTGTTCGGTGTCTAGAGTGAGCAGTCATGTATCATTGTGCGTTGCACCTTGGTGTGAGTTTGTTGGTTCATGTCAGTTTGTTCTGCTCAGTTTGTTTGCTATTTCTGCCCTAGGGTAGCCCTTAGGGTCTTCTAGTAGATGTGCCTTGCTAGTGTAGGGACTGCAAGACATGAGGAGCCTTGCCGTTGCCTTGCAGCTTAAGTTTATTGGCTAATGTAGGAACCAATTCTTCATACTTTTATAGCTATAACATCTTATGTGTACAGGTATGCAAGGTGAGTGTTTTGGTCATTTGTCAGTCCCTATGTTTATGTCTGTCCGTCAGTCCATTCTGCAGTATGCAATTCTCTGTCCAGTTGTTTTTTCCATCAGCACGTCTAGTCTGAAGTCTGTCTCAGGTCCCTGTGTTTGTGTTATACCCAGCTTGTTTTTGGGCATGTTTGGGTAGGCCCGGTGCTTATTTGCCCACACAAATGTAACAATATATAGGCAGACTTCTGTGATGTCACTACAGTGTGGATCCGGGATTCAGTGCAATATCTCAATAGAATTACATACTGTGTCAGATTTTCACATTGATAGCTTGTATTTTTAATTATGATAAATAAATGACAATTGCTAATTAGAATAGTTTTATTAAAATGTGTCAAAACTGTCATCATACAGTAAACTAAGAGGCTGCGGAATGTAACAAATCTGGATTAATGGGCTAAATTATCATTGATGTCAATTTCTAGATGATCTTGTTATTTTTATTATTATTCATAATATGCATATATTTACAAATATTCTAAGTTAACTCCTTAAGGACACGGCCTATTTTGGGCTTAAGGACGCAACGATTTTTGACGGATTTTCATCTCCTTTTCTCAAAAGCCATAACTTTTTTATTTTTCTGTCAACGCGGCCGTATAAGGGCGTGTTTTTTCGTGGCAAACTGTAGTTTTTATTGGTGCCATTTTTGGGTACATTGACTATATTTAGAGATGAGCGAGCACCAAAATGCTCGGGTGCTCGTTACTCGGGACGAACTTTTCGCGATGCTCGAGGGTTCGTTTCGAGTAACGAACCCCATTGAAGTCAATGGGCGACCGGAGCATTTTTGTATATCGCCGATGCTCGCTAAGGTTTTCATTTGTGAAAATCTGGGCAATTCAAGAAAGTGATGGGAACGACACAGAAACTGATAGGGCAGGCGAGGGGCTACATGTTGGGCTGCATCTCAAGTTCCCAGGTCCCACTATTAAGCCACAATAGTGGCAACAGTGGGCCCCCCCCCCCCCTCCCAACAACTTTTACTTCTGAAAAGCCCTCATTAGCAATGCATACCTTAGCTAAGCACCACACTACCTCCAACAAAGCACAATCACTGCCTGCATGACACTCCGCTGCCACTTTTCCTGGGTTACATGCTCCCCACCCCCCCACCCCCCTCACGACCCAGTGTCCACAGCGCACACCAAAGTGTCCCTGCCCAGTCTTCAGCTGCCCTCATGCCACGCCACCCTCATGTCTATTTATAAGTGCGTCTGCCAGAGGAAAAGCAGGCACACACTGCAGAGGGTTGGCACGGCTAGGCAGCGACCCTCTTTAAAAGGGGCGGGGCGATAGCCCACAATGCTGTACAGAAGCAATGAGAAATCCAATCCTGTGCCACCTCTATCTGGAGCTGCACACGTGGGCATAGCAATGGGGAACCTATGTGCCACACACTATTCATTCTGTCAAGGTGTCTGCATGCCCCAGTCAGACCGGGGTTTTTTATAAATAGTCACAGGCAGGTACAACTCCGCAATGGGAATTCCGTGTGCACGCACAGCATGGATGGCTCCCTGGAACCCACCGGCTGTACATAAACGTATCCCATTGCAGTGCCCATCACAGCTGAGGTAACGTCAGATTAAATGCAGGTGGACTTCGGCCCACACTGCATGCCCCAACCTGACCGGGGTTTTTAAATCATAGACACAGACAGGTACAACTCCCTATTGTGAAGTCCCTGTGGACCGACAGCATGGGTGGGTGCCAGGAAGCCACCGGCGGTACATAAATATATCCCATTGCATTGCCCAGCACAGCTGAGGTAATAATGTCATGTTTAATGCAGGTGGGCTTCGGCCCACACTGCATGCCCCAGTCAGACTGGGGTTCTTTAGAAGTGGACACATGCAGTTACAACTCCCTGTGGACCGACAGCATGGGTGGGTGCCAGGAAGCCACCGGCGGTACAAAAATATATACCATTGCATTGCCCAACACAGCTGAGGTAATGTCGTGCTTAATGCAGGTGGGCTTCGGCCCACACTGCATGCCCCAGTCAGACTGGGGTTCTTTAGAAGTGGACACATGCAGTTACAACTCCCTGTGGACCCACGGCATGGGTGGCTCCCTGGAACCCACCGGCGGTACATAAATATATCCCATTGCAGTGCCCAACACAGCTGATGTAACGTCAGCTGTAATGCAGGTGGGCTAAAAATTCATTTGATTACACTGTAGGCGAGGGCCCCCAAAAATTGGTGTACCAACAGTACTAATGTACCTCAGAAAAATTGCCCATGCCCAACCAAGAGGGCAGGTGAAATCCATTAATCGCTTTGGTTAATGTGGCTTAATTGGTAACTAGGCCTGGAGGCAGCCCAGTTAAAATAAAAATTGTTGGAGGTGAAAGTTTCAACGCTTTAATGAGCATTGAAACGTATAAAAATTGTTTAGAAAAATTATATGACTGAGCCTTGTGGCCCTAAGAAAAATTTCCCGTTCGGCGTGATTATGTGAGGTTTCAGGAGGAGGAGCAGGAGGAGGAGGAGGAATATTATACACAGATAGATGAAGCAAAAAGGTCCCCGTTTTTGATGGTGATAGAGAACGATGCTTCCATCCGCGGGTGCAGCCTACGTATTGCTTAGGTATCGCTGCTGTCCGCTGGTGAAGAAGAGAAGTCTGGGGAAATCCAGGCTTTGTTCATTTTGATGAGTGTAAGCCTGTCGGCACTGTCGGTTGACAAGTGGGTACGCTTATCCGTGATGATTCCCCCAGCTACACTAAACACACTCTCTGACAAGACGCTAGCCGCAGGACAAGCAAGCACCTCCAGGGCATACAGCGCGAGTTCAGGCCACGTGTCCAGCTTCGACACCCAGTAGTTGTAGCGGGCAGAGGCGTCACGGAGGACGGTCGTGCGATCGGCTACGTTCTCCCTCACCATCCTTTTACAGTGCTCCCGCCAACTCAGCCTTGACTAGGGACCGGTGACACAGTCTTGCTGGGGAGCCAGAAAGCTGGCAAAGGCCTTGGAGAATGGTCCCCTGCCTGCGCTGTACATGCTGCCTGATCTCTGCGCCTCCCCTGCTACCTGGCCCTCGGAACTGCGCCTTCTGCCACTAGCGCTGTCGGATGGGAAGTTTACCATCAGTTTGTCCACCAGCGCCCTGTGGTATAGCATCATTCTGGAACCCCTTTCCTCTTCGGGAATGAGAGTGGAAAGGTTCTCCTTATACCGTGGGTTGAGCAGTGTGTACACCCAGTAATCCATAGTGGCCAGAATGCGTGTAACGCGAGGGTCACGAGAAAGGCATCCTAACATGAAGTCAGCCATGTGTGCCGGGGTACCTGTACGCAACACATGGCTGTCCTCACTAGGAAGATCACTTTCAGGATCCTCCTCCTCCTCCTCCTCTGGCCATATACGCTGAAAGGATGACAGGCAAGCAGCATGTGTACCCTCAGCGGTGGGCCAAGCTGTCTCTTCCCCCTCCTCCTCATGCTCCTCCCCCTCCTCCTCCTCTGGCCATACACGCTGAAAGGATGACAGGCAAGCAGCATGTGTACCCTCAGCAGTGGGCCAAACTGTCTCTTCTCCCTCCTCCTCATGCTGCTCCCCCTCCTCCTCCTCCTCAACACGCTGAGATATAGACATGAGGGTGCTCTTACTATCCAGCGACATACTGTCTTCCCCCGCCTCCGTTTCCGAGTGCAAAGCGTCTGCCTTTATGCTTTGCAGGGAAATTCTCAAGAGGCATAGCAGAGGAATGGTGACGCTAATGATTGCAGCATCCCCGCTCAGCATCTGGGTAGACTCCTCAAAGTTTCCAAGGACCTGGCAGATGGCTGCCAAGCAGGCCCACTCTTCTGTAAATAATTGAGGAGGCTGACTCCGACTACGCCGCCCATGTTGGAGTTGGTATTCCACAATAGCTCTACGCTGCTCATAGAGTCTGCCCAACATGTGGAGCGTAGAGTTCCACTGTGTGGGCACGTCGCACAGCAATCGGTGCACCGGCAGATGAAACCGATGTTGCAGGGTCCGCAGGGTGGCAGCGTCCATCTTGGAGTTGCGGAAATGTGCGCTGACCCGGCGCACCTTTCCGAGCAGGTATGACAAGTGTGGGTAGCTTTTCAGAAAGCGCTGAACCACCAAATTAAAGACATGGGCCAGGCATGGCCCGTGCGTGAGGCTGCCGAGCTGCAGAGCCGCCACCAGGTTGCGGCCGTTGTCACACACGACCATGCCCGGTTGGAGGCTCAGCGGCGCAAGCCAGCGGTCGGTCTGCTCTGTCAGACCCTGCAGCAGTTCGTGGGCTGTCTGCCTCTTCTCTCCTAAGCTGAGTAGTTTCAGCACGGCCTGCTGACGCTTGCCCACCGCTGTGCTGCCATGCCGCACGACACCGACTGCTGGCGACGTGCTGCTGCTGACACATCTTGATTGCGAGACAGAGGTTGCGTAGGAGGAGGAGGAGGGTGGTTTAGTGGAGGAAGCATACACCGCCGCAGATACCACCACCGAGCTGGGGCCCGCAATTCGGGGGGTGGGTAGGACGTGAGCAGTCCCAGGCTCTGACTCTGTCCCAGCCTCCACTAAATTCACCCAATGTGCCGTCAGGGAGATATAGTGGCCCTGCCCGCCTGTGCTTGTCCACGTGTCTGTTGTTAAGTGGACCTTGGCAGTAACCGCGTTGGAGAGGGCGCGTACAATGTTGTGGGAGACGTGGTCGTGCAGGGCTGGGACGGCACATCGGGAAAAGTAGTGGCGACTGGGAACCGAGTAGCGTGGGGCCGCCACCGCCATCATGCTTTTGAAAGCCTCCGTTTTCACAATTCTATACGGTAGCATCTCCAGGCTGATCAATTTGGCAATGTGCACGTTTAACGCTTGAGCGTGCGGGTGCGTGGCGGCGTACTTGCGCTCGCGCTCAAACAGTGGCGCTAGCGACGTCTGGACGCTGCGCTGAGAGACATTGCTGGATGGCGCTGAGGACAGCGGAGGTGAGGTTGTGGGTGCAGGCCGGTAGGCACTCGTGCCTGTGTCCTCAGAGGGGGTTTGGATCTCAGTGGCAGGTTGGGGCACAGGGGGAGAGGCAGTGGTGCAAACCGGAGGCGGTGAATGGCCTTCGTCCCACCTTGTGGGGTGCTTGGCCATCATATGCCTGCGCATGCTGGTGGTGGTGGCTCCCCAGCTGATCTTGGCGCGACAAAGGTTGCACACCACTGTTCGTCGGTCGTCAGGCGTCTCTGTGAAAAACTGCCACACCGTTGAGCACCTTGACCTCTGCAGGGTGGCATGGCACGAGGGGGCGCTTTGGGAAACATTTGGTGGATTATTCGGTCTGGCCCTGCCTCTACCCCTGGCCACCGCACTGGCTCGGCCTGTGCCCACACCCTGACTTGGGCCTCCGCGTCCTCGCCCGCGTCCACGTCCTCTAGGCCTACCCCTACCCCTCAGCATGGTGTATTACCAGTAGTGCAGAAACAGAACGCTGTAATTAAATGTGCCGCTTATTGGCCTGTGGTTGGAGGCTGACTTCGCTTACGGAACGCCAGGAAATAATTTGGAGGACTACTACACCCAGTAGAGACCCAGAACACTGAGGACAGTGACAGGCAGCCCAAATAGATTTTTTTCCCCAAATGTTTTTGCAAAGGCCCACTGCCTATATTCAATCAATATGTCTTCTGTCCCTGCCTAACCACCACTTCTGGCCCTGGAGTATGTCAAAGAACTGCAGAGTGTTGCACTGTGGACTGCAATACAGCGGTGATTTAACAGCCCAGACAGAGCCAGGAAATAATTTTGCGCAAGCCTGCTATAATACTTAGCTGGCTGCGTATGAATTTGGAGGACTACTACACCCAGCAGAGACCCAGAACACTGAGGACAGTCACAGGCAGCCCAAATAGATTTTTTTCCCCAAATGTTTTTGCAAACGCCCACTGCCTATATTCAATCAATATGTCTTCTGTCCCTACCTAACCACCACTTCTGGCCCTGGAGTATGTCACAGAACTGCAGAGTGTTGCACTGTGGACTGCAATACAGCGGTGATTTAACAGCCCAGACAAAGCCAGGAAATAATTTTGCGCAAGCCTGCTGTAACACTTAGCTGGCTGCGTATGAATTTGGAGGACTACTACACCCAGCAGAGACCCAGAACACTGAGGACAGTCACAGGCAGCCCAAATAGATTTTTTTCCCCAAATGTTTTTGCAAACGCCCACTGCCTATATTCAATCAATATGTCTTCTGTCCCTGCCTAACCACCACTTCTGGCCCTGGAGTATTACTGCAGGGCGCAATGCTCTGCACGGCCAATATACAAAAAAAAAAAAATGTGCAACACTGCAAAAAGCAGCCTCCACAGTACTGCACACGGTTAGATGTGGCCCTAAGAAGGACCGTTGGGGTTCTTGAAGCCTAAAATACTCCTAACACTCTCCCGATAGCAGCTCCGGCACCAACAGCACTTTCCCTCCTCTATGTCATAACAAATCTGTGGCGAGCCGCGGGAGGGGCCGATTTTTATACTCGGGTGACACCTGATCTCCCCAGCCACTCACTGCAGGGGGGTGGTATAGGGCTTGAACGTCGCAGGGGGAAGTTGTAATGCCTTCCCTGTCTTTCTATTGGCCAGAAAAGCGCGCTAACGTCTCAGAGAGGAAACTGAAAGTAACCGGAACACCGCGTGGTACTCGTCACGAGTAACGAGCATCTCGAACACGCTAATACTCGAACGAGTATCAAGCTCGGACGAGTACGTTCGCTCATCTCTAACTATATTGTAAAACTATTATTAAATTTTTTTTATGATAGCAGGGCGAGAAAACGCATCAATTCTGCCATAGATTTTGTTTTTTACAGCATTAATCTTGTAGCATAAATGACACAACACATTTTTTTCTGCGGGCCAGTATGATTACAGCGATACCACAATTCTTATTTTTATTTATTTTTTTCGTTTTTTTCCACTTCTTTACAATAAAAACGTTTTTTTTGGAAAACATTTTTTTTTCTAAATCACTGCATTCAAAGTCCTATAATTTTTTTATTTTTCCATGGACAGAGCTCCATGAGGGCTTATTTTTTGTGAGATGAGCTGTCGTTTTTATTGGTACCATTTTGGGGTACATATGGCTTTTTTGGTCACTTTTATTACATTTTTTGGGAGGCAAAATAGCTGCCGGATACCATGAGATCTCTTCTGATCTCGCTGTATCCTCAGTGCGTAACTGTACGCCCTGTTGCACTAAGTATCTAGCTGCTAGGATGTACAGTTACACCCTGTGGCAGTAAGGGATTAATATGTAATTGAAAGTTTACCTGTTTTAATGGGAACCTGTCACCCCCAAACAGCACTATAAAGTAAGTTATGGTGGTGTTTAGTGAGGTCACGGGGACCCGGAAGTACATTTTTTATATTCCTCGCCACCACGACCATGCTGTCCAATGGTAAAGTCCTTGATGGGTCTGAAAATGACTAGTTTCAGACTGCTCTGCTCATGCTTTCTCATAGAAGATCATACAGTCCGACAGCCTCACGAATTGCATCACAAAAGGGGAGGTGTTTATTAGAGATGAGCGAACCTACTCGTTTCGAGTAATTACTCAATCGAGCACCGCGATATTCGAGTACTTCCGTACTCGGGTGAAAAGATTCGGGGGCGCGGGGGAGGCGTGGTGGAGCGGGGGGTAGCAGCGGGGAACAGGGGGGAGCCCTCTCTCTCTCCCTCTCCCCCCCACTCACCCACGGCGCCCCCTGAATCTTTTCGCTCGAGTGGGAAAGTACTCGAAAATCGCGGCGCTCGGGCGAAAAAGGGGCGTGGCCGAGTACGCTCGCTCATCTCTAGTGTTTATACACATTTACCTTAAGCAGTGCATTTCAAGCAATGTTGAGGATATTCTAAGGCTGAATGGGGAGAAGAGTATAAATTTCCCGCAATTCAGTTTTCAGAGGTCAGTAAGTAAGGTTGAGCATCAAAGAAAAGCTTTTTAGATTTGTGTTTTGTACATTTCTAGAGAAGATTACGTGTATATGGTAACTGATTTATGGTTACCTTTTGTTCTGCAACTACTTTACAGATGTAGTAATCACTAACATGACTGGTGCATTGTGATAACTCAATTTACAGCATTGTAGTACATTGGAGTTAAACCCTGTCCACCAGCTGGATCCTGCGCATAATTAAAAGCGAAGTTATACTACCTCTCCTGGAGCCCTCAGCATGCAGCTGACAGTCGCGGCTGATATCGGCAGAGGCTTCCAGGTAGTTGGTTGGTGGAAGCACATGACCACTACATCCAACCAGCGGCTGCAACATCAACATCTGCACTCCCGGCATCAGCGCTCCTATCCTAGATGCCAGGAGTTTGGGAACGTGACACTGTGATCTCTGATTGACTGCAGCAGTGCTTCCGCCGGCCGACTACCCAGAAGACTCCACCAATACCAGCGGTGACTGTTAGCTGCATCCTGTGGCTCCAGGAGATGGGATTATACCTTTGTGTTGTATTTTATGCAGGGCCCAGCTGGGGGACGGAGTTTGTTCTAATGACAAAACTCCTTTGAGTTACCAAAAGGAGTTAAATGTCAAGTCATTGTTTGATACATCTATATTTCACTGTCAGGTTCATGGTTGTAAACATGTTCAATATGTATATCAGCTTCTGTACCAAATATATCAATCATGAACCTGAACCAGATAGAAGTTTAAAATGTAGCCTCCCGGAATTTTCTGTTTTCCATTCCTACAGCACATTCCAGGAGCTCTATTTTAAATTTCCTGATGTGACAGTAGATACATATTTGGTCCAATCGTCCAAAATAACATTCCGATGTTGATCCTTGTCTATGTAAGGAACTTCCAGCAACAAGATGCCACCCTTAATGTACTGACTTTGTCTTTCTCTTTTTGAATTTGTGCCTCATGCTGTATAGGGGTCTCTGCGGCCCTTGATGTCCTGGTTCTTCCCAGCTCATTCCTAAGTCATTGATCATGTTGTTCACTTGTTTCCCTCACTCACAGTAATTTGCTTTCAATTGCCCTTGTCCAATGAGTTTCCATTTACTTGGAGGCATTCCAGACTCACCATGCAATTAAATGATTCACCATGCTGAATCACAAAGCAATTGATTTTGCCTTTATCCAATAATCATTTTACCAATTATCATTCCTAAGCTGCTCTAGTAAAATAAAAGCTTTGCTTTGATTGGTTGTCATGAAGAGTCTGTGTTGGTAGGAGCCTATGAAGAACAAACATCCAAACTCATTTTCACTTTTATATATAGATGATGGAGCAGATTTATGAAACTATCTAAATTAAAAACTGTCTTTGTTACCTATAGCAACCAATCACAGAGCAACTTTCATTTTTCAAGAGCACTATAAGGAATGAAAGCTGAGTTATGATTGATTGCTTTAGGCCATGAAGGCAGTTTTTCTTTTAGACAATTTCATAATGTGTCTGTATCAGGTTCAACAACCTATTGAGTAGCTTTCTGACAAGTGAACAGTTTGCTGCTAGCAGAGATAGCAACCTTGTCCATTTACTACAAAGCCTTTTATATATTTTACATGCAAATTAAAAACGCTTTATTGACAGTGCTAGCTAAATGAATAGGAAAACTCCTCAATCCATATGGACTGATTCAGGCATGCACTTAACTGTCTGTGAGTCTGTAATTGCTACTGTCAACTAAAGAAGTCACTTCAGATGTCAATATTAATTATAAGACTGAACTACCGAGAACTAGGGAAGAGCAAAGAAACACACTTGTATCTGTCCTTTAGATCAGTGTTCCCCAACTCCAGTCCTCAGGGACCCCCAACAGGTCATGTTTTCAGGATTTCCTCAGTGTTGCACAGGTGATGTAATTATTGTCAGTGCCTCAGACATTGCCACAGGTGTTCTTTCTATAGGATATCCTGAAAACATGACCTGTTGGGGGTCCATGAGGACTGGAGTGGGGACCCCTGCTTTAGATCATAGCAGTTATTAATATTTAACCATGTGCATCTTAAAAGTGGATTATTTGCAGTAAACCTATGTATGCATAGTATAGTCCTTAAGGAAGTCTATGGGGGTGTCATACTGTACCTCTGTGTGCTGCGTTTGTGAACCTTGGTTCCTCCATATATTTTATTTAGTTACATATAAGTTGAGCAAAGGAGAAAAAAACTTTTTAAACATAGTTATCGGAGATCTGTACTTTTGTTGCCAAAATAAATATGGGGCGAGCACGGACTACTGGCTAATAGAAAAGATACTTAAAGACACAACAGAACTTCTGGAGATAGAAAACATACAACACTACCACTATAACACAAGATAAAATGGATTACTTCTTCTGTTCTTCATGGTTGGGCAGGGCACTCAATATACAGGAACATTCTGCTTGATCATTAATATGGGGAAGGCAGCAGCACCATATGAATTTATTTTCCTTTAGAGCCCAGGACCATTAAATAGGGCATGTAGCCCTGAAATGCCATTTGGGCAGTTTAATCTACAGTTACAAAAAAAAGTAAGTGATTTAGGATAATAAATTAATTAAGTGTATTCTAATTGTTAAGAGTAGGGCTGTACATGCAAGGCATCCCAGAAATATTAATGAACTGAAACACTTTTGCAGAAAGAGAAGTTATTAAATTGAAGGGTTCACTTACTTTTTCTTGCACTGTGGATGTTTGCTGAGTGTGCTCATTAAAAGACATGAACTCATGTCCATGGGCGGATCAGATTCCGCATGCAGGAGCCCGCAGCAGAATCTGACTTTGCCCATGGCCCAGGACCCTGCTTACCCGTCCGGGTCTTCTATTTCCTTCCCTGAAGATGTGTACGGAAGCGCCGACCGGCGCGCCGACGCATTCATGCAGTGGATTTTAAAATTTTTTAAACCCCTGCTTTCCCAGGCAATCCGTGGCCCATCCGCAATTCACTTGCTGATGAACTGCAGATCGGATGGCTTCCATTGGCTTCAATGGAAGCTGTCCGTGTGGGATCCGCACTGACATGGAGCATGCTGTGATTGTTTTTCCAGACCAAAAGGTCTGCAAATCAAATCCGCATGCTTTATTTAGTTTGCGGAAGCCCATGTATCCCTATGATTGGCTTGATTTGCGAATCTTGATTCCGCAAATCAAACCCGCCCACGGACATTTCCGTATTAAATTGTTTTTCTCTATAATTGCGGCTTAGATTACCAATTTATTAGTCATCAATGCAGAAATCCAGATGATTGCAAGGGGTTCACTTGCTTTTTTTTGCAAGCGTAGACGATGAATCACGTTGGATGATACCAGTGGTCTTTATCGTGGTTAACCTTTCACCTAAGAACAATGCCTCTTGCATAAGTGCACCCACTCATCATACTGGATGGTAGATTATCTCTTACACTCTAGTTTTGTACGCTCTCACCTACTCATTCCATTTCTGTCTTATGATGTGTGGAGCATCCATATTGTTCTATGGTAAGCTATTTTATTATCGGGCTGATTGAATCTTCAAAGAAAGGCCAAGGTGCCAAAAAGATTCTGCTTGCTGGAAACATATTGTGCTCTCTCCACTGTATTTTTGATTAAATGCGTTTTATTGACAGAAGGTTCGAAAATCTCCAAAGGCGTAGTGTGTAGATAAAAAATTATGTCATCTGACTCTGTGATAAGAAACTTTCATCTGTACATCCATCAGCATTTCCAGATTCAAACAGATTAACTTATAAGTAGAAAATTACAGAAGCCGACACATCCAGGATGGGATCTTTGTTCATTCTGAAAGAGAATATTGTACTTCCTAAATACTGATAGCGATGTACATCCTATTATACAACCCAAACATGTCACTTATCTGCTGGCAGCTTTCTAAAGGTTGCTGCTACCCTGGAATATAGTAGTCAAATAAATAAACCTGTTTCCTTGTACCAAATACAAAAAGATCAAAAGGACTGATGCAAATTCTGTCTAAGAACTCGGGTGCTATGACTAAATGATGATACCAAACGATTGAAGATGGATGGATGTGCATGGAGCTTTGCAATGTCTTTTTACATCTGCCAAACTCTTACTTTGCGGCTGTACCGACCAAGTAGAAACCTATATTTAGAGATTCTGTATTGTAGATTTTAGGATTTCCAAGTGATACATATTCCTATGCTAGGCATTTGTGAAGGTGAATCAGAAAGTAATGCCTATGTGTCTGTAACGTTTTCTCTATATGAGTGACTGTAAACGGGTATGGACCATGTTATATAGGTGTCCTTACTCTACTAATGTATGCTTTTCCTTTTTCAGACTAAGTAATTAGAACCGTGGATCTGAGGGTAAAACAAAGAGCTGCCGTTGAATATCTGGCAAAGAAAAGGGTGTGCTCCTAAGGAAATCCATAGTTAGTTGAAGAAAGTTTATGAAGGCTCTGTCCTATCACAAGTTGTGTGCCAAGTGGATTCCCAAGCAGTTGACAGTTGGAGGAAGCGGGTGGAGGTCTGTCAAGAGTTCCTGGATGTCTTTGAAGCTGAGGAACAGGACTTCAAAATGAGGCCACTGAGAAAGAGATGTGGGAATATTGTAAAAAAAACACACATAGAAAAACTGTACATGGTATTCAAATACCGCATAGGTTTTTAAGAAACGACATACTCTATTTAAAAACGCATGTGTTTTTGATGCGCTTTTTAATTGTATGTAAACTGTGCAATTATTTACAGGAGATACCAGCATGCTCCATATTGCTATATGCAGTAGATGTATAGACATTTCCTGTATATAGGGATAATGACCTTGTTGGTGTAAGGATGGTTTCACATTTGTGTTAGAATTTCCAGTTGGAGGTTCTGTCACAGATCTGGCTCAAAATATGGGAAGAAAAAGTGCTGCATGCAGCTCTTCTTCTTTTGCCCAAAAGCTGTGCAGCTGGGTGGAAAGCGGACGGACCCTATTATAATCAATGGGATCCATCCTGCGCTGTTGGGTTCCATCCAGGAACAGAGCAGTTCGGCAGCAGGGATTCCTTTTTCCTGCTCCCCGAATGGAGCAGAAAAGTGGAATCCCCAATGCAGGTGTAATGCTACCTCAAGGGCTCATGCTCATGGCAATATGTGTAAAATGCTTCGGGTCTCCGCATTTGGCACTGCGCATGCCCACGAATCACACGCTCTCGGAAATGCGCAGTCTGATTTTTTCTTTCTTTTATTCCCTCACTCTGTTCTGTTCAGAGCGGGAATGTGTATGGAAACGCTGCCTATGCGCAATGTATTGCATATGGACAGCGTGTCATACGCTGCCCATACAAGTGTATAGGGCTTATGCTGCATACGTGCGCAGAGTAATAGAGCCTGCTATGATTTATTTCTCTTGTGTATCGATACATGGTATCCACATTCCGCTGTGCATGGATCAATGAAAGTCCATTGACTTACATTGACTCCATCCACTGCGTATCACGCGGTTGTGCAACGCAGGTGTGATATGCGATGAAAACACGGTCGTTTGCATTTGCCCTTACCTGGGTATCTTCTGTTTATAATTAGATATGTACAGCTGATATACATTATATATCTCATTATACGTTATATATATAATGATATACCAGGGTATACCGGCATGGTCAATATCACTGCATACAGGATGTATAGTTTATACCAGTAGAATATATATAATTATATATAAGGGATATCAGGTTATACCAATATATAGTGATATGGAGCATTCTGGTATAACCGGTCTCTCTCCTGTGTATAATTATGTATGTACAGCTGGTATAAGTTATACCAGCTATACATACAAGATAAGACGCGATACATACCTTGCTAAACCACATGTACTCCTCCTCCACTCTCCTTCTCGGCTCCCAACACTGTCAGTGCACCGTCGGCTGGACCAATCACGCGTCAGGCAGTGCACTGATAGACTGCAGTTGTGGCCAATCACAACCGCTGTCTGTCATTGGAAGGGAGTAGCGCATTCCGGGGAAGTTGGCAGCCTGTAATTGTCTGCCAGTTTCTCTGATAACTGCCCTCCCTTCCCTGAGTACCCGTAAAACGGCATATCGCTAAGAGGCCTCCCCTGCGACCTCTAACAGTACTCCAGTGCCTTTAACTGTTGGAGAACTGGAGACCTCTAAACACATTTGTGACTGCCAACATTTAACTCTTTGACTGTACATATATTATGTCCATAATACTAGGATCCTGTCTGCTCTATCACATCTTTCTTGTCTTTGTATGTAAAAATGGAGAAAACCATCAAGCAAACCATTGAGATACTGTACATCTTGTTTTGTCTAGTGCTCAGCTTTCGAAGACTAGTTGGCTTCTATGTTAGTCTCAGTTACAGTGCAGAAGTACAGGTTAAAATACTGTGTATATAGTTATAATATATAGTAAAGATCTCTTTTGACCTTTTAGTGGACACATATACACAAAAAAGACTGACAAATCACCAAAAACTATAGACAAAAATAAAGTGTGCCCCCAACCCAAACCATAATGAGCTAAGCCCCAATTCTCAAATACCCATATCATACAAACTATTGTGTTACTCCAAACAGCTAAAATTAAAGGGGTTGCTCCAAAATTCAGTGTTATCCCTTACCTAAATAATAGAAGCTACCATTCTGATTGGTGGGGGTCCAACTTGTAGGACCCCCCCTAATCCCCAAAAAAGTAGTCCTATGTGCCTCCAAATGAATGGAGCGGAAGCCAAATTCAAGCACTTGGCTATCACCAACAGTCCAACTGAAATAAAAGGAGTGGCAGTCTGCATGTTCAATTACCGATCCACTCATTTAAGGACACACAGGATCCCCTGTTCTTGTGATCCCAGCAGTCAAATCCCCAGTGATCAGACAATTACCACCTATTCTGTGAATAAGGGATAACTTTAACTCTTGGGGAAAACTTTTTAAATTCCCATCACATTTAGTGGTAGTGTTTGAAACATTTCTGTGTGACATACGGTCACAAACATGTAAGTGTATGACTGTCCAGTTTCATACATCTGCCATTGACTGCCTTTAAAGAAATAATATACTTTATATCATACAGTATACTTTGCACCAATATCAACTGTGATGTTCCACACACTTGGGACCACAGATTGCTGACTTAGACTCTCCAAAACTGCGTCTATATTAAGCTTGCGTGAAACTGGCCAAAGATTCAAGAATAGTTGCAGCGGTGGAACTGCATACTGTGTGATAGCTTCAGGCCAACCTCATCTAATAACATCCCAGGTAGAATTACAGTCCGCCGTTAGGATTTAGGGTGCGCAATTCTATTCCATCCATTTAAAATAAAAACAAAAATGCATTGAAGCAGGCGGATACAGGTTTATTATCGCTAGGCAGCTTTTATATATGTTTGTAAATTTAGGAAATAAAAGGCTTTCAAGCGAAGACTTCAATCCATGTAACAGTTTTATTGTACAGCTTTAAAAATATCCGAATAATAGATGTGAGTGCATATACAACGATGAACTTTAAATCATGTATGAAATGTTGTTTCTAGGTCAGCTATGCGACATAGCACCTGCAGCTGAGTCACAGCTGACACACACGCAGGACCTTTCGGAGACTATTTGCTAGATAAAATAGACTAATATCACATACAAATCACACAACAGGGATAAAGCAATCCAAAAAAAAACACAGAATATAGCCATACTTACTGATATACTGATACAAACTACAAGGGCAGGTATAGAACCACATCCCTCAGCATGCGGCAGCCAAATTACAATATGGTGGACCTTTGTATGGGTGCAATATGCTGATGAACCACCACTCACATGCCTGCCATATAGTGTGGGAGTGACTGCTTAATATTATACTTGTACATAGATAAGGCATATAAAGGGTGCCAAGTAGAGATGAGCGAGCATACTCGTCCGAGCTTGATGCTCGTTCGAGTATTAGGGTGCTCAAGATGCTCGTTACTCGAGACGAGCACCACGCGGTACTCATCTCGATTAAACGAGCACTGACCATTGAATTCAATGGAGCCAGCAATACAGCCGGCTCCATTGAAAGCAATGGGCTGCCGGCGATCGCGGGATGAATTGTTGGGAAGGGTTTAAATATATAAGCCCTTCCCTGCAATTCATCCAGAAATTTGTAAAAGTAAAAAAAAAAAAATATACTCACCTTGTCCCGGCAGAACGATGTTAGCCCATTGAATTCAATGGAGCCGGCAATACAGCCGGCTCCATTGAAAGCAATGGGCTGCCGGCGATCGCGGGATGAATTGTCGGGAAGGGCTTAAATATATAAGCCCTTCCCTGCAATTCATCCAGAAATGTGTAAAAATAAAAAATATACTACCGTTCAAAAGTTTGGGGTCACATTGAAATGTCCTTATTTTTGAAGGAAAAGCACTGTACTTTTCAATGAAGATAATTTTAAACTAGTCCTAACTTTAAACAAATGCACTCTATACATTGCTAATGTGGTAAATGACTATTCTAGCTGCAAATGTCTGTTTTTTTGTGCAATATCTACAAAGGTGTATAGAGGCCCATTTCCAGCAACTATCACTCCAGTGTTCTAATGGTACAATGTGTTTGCTCATTGGCTCAGAAGGCTAATTGATGATTAGAAAACCCTTGTGCAATCATGTTCACACATCTGAAAACAGTCTAGCTCGTTACAGAAGCTACAAAACTGACCTTCCTGTGAGCAGATTGAGTTTCTGGAGCATCACATTTGTGGGGTCAATTAAACGCTCAAAATGGCCAGAAAAAGAGAACTTTCATCTGAAACTCGACAGTCTATTCTTGTTCTTAGAAATGAAGGCTATTCCATGCAAGAAATTGCTAAGAAATTGAAGATTTCCTACAACGGTGTGTACTACTCCCTTCAGAGGACAGCACAAACAGGCTCTAACCAGAGTAGAAAAAGAAGTGGGAGGCCGCGTTGCACAACTAAGCAAGAAGATAAGCACATTAGAGTCTCTAGTTTGAGAAACAGATGCCTCACAGGTACCCAACTGGCATCTTCATTAAATAGTAGCCGCAAAACACCAGTGTCAACATCTACAGTGAAGAGGCGGCTGCAGGATTTTGGGCTTCATGGCAGAGTGGCAAAGAAAAAGCCATATCTGAGACTGGCCAATAAAAGAAAAAGATTAAGATGGGCAAAAGAACACAGACATTGGACAGAGGAAGACTGGAAAAAAGTGTTGTGGACGGATGAATCCAAGTTTGAGGTGTTTGGATCACAAAGAAGAACGTTTGTGAGACGCAGAACAAATGAAAAGATGCTGGAAGAATGCCTGACGCCATCTGTTAAGCATGGTGGAGGTAATGTGATGGTCTGGGGTTGCTTTGGTGCTGGTAAGGTGGGAGATTTGTACAGGGTAAAAGGGATTCTGAATAAGGAAGGCTATCACTCCATTTTGCAACGCCATGCCATACCCAGTGGACAGCGCTTGATTGGAACCAATTTCATCCTACAACAGGATAATGACCCTAAACACACCTCCAAATTGTGCAAGAACTATTTACAGCAGAAGCAGGCAGCTGGTATTCTATCGGTAATGGAGTGGCCAGCGCAGTCACCAGATCTGAACCCCATTGAGCTGTTGTGGGAGCAGCTTGACCATATGGTACGCCAGAAGTGCCCATCCAACCAATCCAACTTGTGGGAGATGCTTCTAGAAGCGTGGGGTGCAATTTCACAAGCTTACCTCAACAAATTAACAGCTAGAATGTCAAAGGTGTGCAATGCTGTAATTGCTGCAAAAGGAGGATTCTTTGACGAAAGCAAAGTTTGATGTAAAAACAATGTTATTTCTTTTTTTTTTTAAATCAGATTTTTTATTAACATTTTTGTTATATAGTAACCAAAAGAAAACATATGCAAATATAGGTAAAATAACAGTTATCTATGACGCAAGAGTCATTGCAAGCCGCAGTAAAGCGCAAGCTAAAGAGGTCTGAGTCCCATGCCTTGGTATCTGTTGATACTTTTCTTTGTAATTGAAGTTCAGTCGTTTCAGTATCTTGTGAAGGAACTGGCGGGGACAGTCCAAATTAGGGGCAAATAAGCGGCACCCAAATAGGGTAGTTAATAGATTCAATATAACTGAAGCAAATCAAATAGCTCTTCTAGAAAAGAGAAAAGAAAAAGAGGGGGGAGGGTGGGCGGGGTGAGGGGAGAGGAGGGGGGAGGAGAAGGAGGACATACAGAAGGGATTGGAAAGGAGGGTATATTGTGGAATCGGATTACTGTTGAGACTCATTAGATTGTGTCTATGGAGCCAACTGTGACTACTGAGTTTTTCCTAACACAAGTGAGCAAGATACGGGACATTGGACGGATGTGCAGAGGGATAGAGCGGAGATATTTCTTGAGCCTTATGTAAGTTGAGACTTTTGAGACCGTTGAGGCCTCCCCTTTACTAATTGTATCCTGACTTGTGCATCTTCCATACCCAAGCTAGCAGAGTGCACTGTGAGCGCCTTGATTGAGTGGAAGATAGAGTCAATGAGGGGAGAATTGTTGCTTTGTTATGTAAATAAGCAGGAGGGAAGCGGGGAGGGGGAGAGGTCTCCCCCGCGTGAGAGGGCCCAACTCGACACGCCTTAATCATGCTGCTCTCATCTGTCTCCAGGGTCCCCATGTATTCCAGAACTTTTCGTGGGAGTCTGTGGCCCAGCTAGAGAGCTCCTCTAGGTTTGCAATGGTATCAACTTTTTCCATCCACTGCGATAATGAGGGTGGGGATTTTTGTAACCATAGTAAAGGAATCAGTGCTTTAGCAGCGTCTAGAAGGAAGGCAATGAGAGGATTCCTCTTAGGGTGAAACTCTTTGGTAGGCTTCCATAGAAATATCATCTCCGGGGACAAAGATATGTCCGGAGAAAATTGTCTTAGTGTCACTTCCACCTCTGACCAGAAAGGGGCAACGATCGGGCAGCTCCACCAAATATGAGAGTAAGTTCCTATGTCGTTTTCGCACCTCCAGCATCTCCCATGTGGGGCTAATTTATAAGCGGCAAGCCACTGGGGGGTTTTGTACCACCTAACCAGTAGCTTGTAGTGGCTTTCTTGTGCTATAATACACTGGGAGATGCCAAAAGAGGTTTTCAGTATCGTGTTGGTGTCAGACTGAGAGAGAGAGATCCCCAGTTCTTTCTCCCACGAAAGGAGAAAATTGGGTTTTATGACAGAAGGTTTGATGATAAATTGTTTGCGAAGGAAAGAGATTTTCCTAGATTTGGAGTTATTATCCGTAAGGATTTTTTCAAAGCTTGTTAAGGGCCTTGTGGATTTGTATTTTGTCAGAAAGGTGCTCAGGACTTTTTTGATATAAATCAATTGTAGGAAAGACAGATTGTGTACCGGGAGGAGGTCTTCTAGGATGTCTTCAATCGTTTTGTGAGCTATTGTTTGCAAATCCCCTATCTTGAGATCCTTGAATTTTCTCCAGAGTGCGTGGGAGGAGGGATCTCCGGGAAAATCCACCAGGTAAGGGATTATTTTTATAGGTGCACATGGCGATGGGTCTGGGGCTAGTGTCTCTTTGAGGCTTGCCCATAATGCGCAAGTGCCTTTGATTAAAGGGTTCAACTTCTTGGTTCTGCCTCTCTTATTCGAGGTGAGCCATAAATCCTTCAGGAATGACCTCCCCTCCACCGCCTCTGCTAATGAGGGCAGGATCTTATCTCTGGTTGGGAAGACCAGATCCATCCAGTATCCCAATTGGGAAGCGCCATAGAAATCGGCAATATTGGGGAGGTCTATTCCTCCTTCAGTACCCCTTTTAGTCATAAGGCTATACGCCAATCTAGGCCTTTTATTTCTCCATACAAATCCTGAAAAGATTGATCTCATTGTTTTGAAGAAGCTTTTTGGGAGGTGTATTGGAAGCATTCTAATTTTGTACAAAATAATCGGTAAGATATAAGTTTTCAGGATATTTTTCCTCCCGAACCACGATATGAAAGGAATATCGTAGCTCCGTAGGAGGTTTTTGATGTGGCCAATCAGAGGAGGAAAATTCGCTTGGTAGAGATCTTCTATTTTCTTTGTTAGTTTAATTCCTAGGAAGTCCATAGATTTTTCAGTCCAGCTAAAAGGGGAATTCTCTTTAATTATCTTACATCTTGTTTCCAGCACAGATATATTTAGGACTGTGGACTTTGCGAAATTAATTTTGAAATTAGACAGCGACCCGAAACTGTTAAGTGTTGTTTCTAATTTGATTAGACCTTTCTCCGGGTTTGTGACTAAGAACACAATATCATCTGCGAATGCGGCGACAGATAACGTATGTTTCTCCCATTTTAGGCCTTGTATTTCTGGGTCGTGTCTAATTGTTTGTAGGAACGGCTCTAGTGCAAGTACGAAAAGAGATGGGGATAAGGGACAACCCTGGCGGGTGCCGTTTTTAATGTCAAAGGCGGGGGAAAGAATTTCGTTGATTTTAAGCCTCGCATTTGGAGAGGTATATAAGGAGAGAATGGCAGAGACAAAAGGCCGCGGAATATTAAAATGAAGGAGGGTTTTCTTCATGTAACCCCAGTCTACCCGGTCGAAAGCCTTCTCGGCATCTGTTCCGACCAGTAGCAGTGGAATTTTGAATTTGTGGGCATATCGAATTGCGTGTAGAATCCTTCTGCAGTTGTCTCTGCCTTCCCTCCCCCTCACAAATCCCGTCTGTTCCTCGTCAATCAGGGACGGTAGTAAGTCCTCCAATCTCTTGGCTAAGAGTTTGGCCCACAGTTTCAGATCTAGATTAAGGAGAGAAATTGGGCGATAGCTGCCACAGAGTTCTGGATTTTTATTATCTTTATGTAGCAGGGTTATGTGGGCTTCAAGTGTTTGTCTGGGTAAGGCAGCTCCTTGCAGGAGGGCATTAAATAGATCAGTGATTCTGGGCACCAGGGTTTCCCTGAAGGAGTTATAGTACGCTAGACTTAGTCCATCAGGCCCAGGGCTTTTGCCCGGTGGGCAAGATTTTAATAGTTGGTCAACTTCCTCCCGGGTGACTTGGCTCATTAAAGACTCTGATTGTTCCCGATTAAGTTTGGGGAGGTGTGATTGGAGTAGGAAAGCCTCTGTCTTTTCCTCTAACTCCATCTCTTCCTCTGGAGAGAGGGGGTTTTGTTGTCTGATGTTATAAAGATTAGAGTAGAATTGGTGAAACGTTTTAGCGATTTCTTCCGAGGTGGTTATTTGTGTACCGTTGGCTGTTCTAATGGAATGAATGTGATTTTTAGCACGCACTTTTTTTATCAGGGCAGTCATATACTTGCTGCCTTTATTGCCCTGTGCATACACTACATGTTTGAGATATTGATGCTTTTTGTTAAAGCGAGAATCTAACCGTTTTTTAAGATCTCTTCTTAACTCTTCTAACTCCGCTAACGCTAATTTAGAATGGGACAGTTTCGTTATTTGTTCTATTTGAGCTATTTTGCTCAGTCTGTCATCGATATCTTTTTGTAGTAGTTTTTTTGTCTTGGTACCCAAGGCTATGAGTAGTCCACGCATAAAGGCTTTATGAGCCTCCCACACCATAGGAGCCCCAGCGTCCCCACTCGTATTTATAGTGAAGTATTCTTCTAGTAACTTTGACAGGTGCTCCCTCTCTTCAGGGGAGTCCAGTAGGGAAGCGTTGAGACGCCATCTCCACTCTTTAGGCTTGGGGTGGGGGAGACGAAGGTCCACATGGACAGGAGCGTGATCAGAGATTGTGGTCACATCTATTTTAGCACTTTCAATATATGGGAGGAGCCCTGCACCAAGGAATATATAATCTAGCCTTTGGTGAGAGTGATGAACTTTTGAATAAAATGTATAATCCTTCGTGTTAGGGTTCAGAAGGCGCCATGCGTCAATCAGGTTTAACTCCTGTAGAACGCGGATGAGTCTCCTAATTTTTATTTGAGAGGTATGGGAGCGGCCAGTTGACGAATCGCTTAATGGCTGTAAGGTGATGTTAAGATCACCTCCCAGTATTAATTGACCCTCTGCAAAATGTTTTAGGATTGTTAAATTCTTAATCAACCACGGGACTTGGTCGTGGTTGGGGACATAAAGGTTCGCAATCGTTGTTTTAATGTTGTTGCACGTTCCCTTCAGGAATAGGACTCTCCCCTCTCCGTCCTCAAAGCTGGTCTGACACTTAAAGTCGACTGATTTGTGTATAAAAATCGAGACCCCCTTCGAGGCAGAGGTGGAGTGAGCACTGTGGAAGGCCTGGTCAAAGTATTTACCTGGTAATGCCAGGCATTTATCTTTTTTATAGTGAGTTTCTTGCAAAAGAAGAATACCTGTGCCATACCTTTTAATCAGTAGGGATATGTTGTGTCGTTTTGAGGGCGAGTTGAGGCCTCTCACATTGAAGGACGTGACCCGTATGCTCCCCATCGCTAGACTTCCGTTGTGTGTTCAGATCTCAGTACAAATGACCTGGGTTTCCACTGAAAATGAAATGTAGATGGTAAGTGACTGATAACAGTATTCTTCCACAGGAGGGAGCCAAAGGTGGGAAGGGGGGAGGTGGGTGTGAGGGGATGAAAGGTAGGGATAAGGCAAGAACACGTAAGGAAAGACAGGAAATACAAAGGTTATAGAAATCTTATAACTCTATTGAATTCACGTGAGTGAAAGTATACAACAGTAAAATCAAAAGAACAATGCGGATCGGTCTCGTTACTCAACTGAGTCCGTCCTTAAATTTCGTGGGCGAGAAAAAAAAAAAATTGCAACTGCTTAGAATTAGCAGTTGGACTAATGAATATATATGTCGGCCTAACCTGACCGGCACTAAAGGAACCTGTTTAAGTGGGTAAAGATCGGGGGTCGCATAGATGCATTAAAAACACTACTGCTCCCGCGTGATCCCAGGTTAATCCCCTCGAAGTGGGGGGGGGGGGGGTATTTTGTCCTGAGCCTAAAGGAGCAAAGGTCAATAGTCTCTGCATAGAAGAAAGGAAAGTCATACTACACCCTTCGTTTCTCTCTCCACTCTGTCGCCACTTGGAACTGTGGTTGTGGAGATACGGTACAAACGGGGTGAAGTTCACAAAAAAGAATTTTCACAAGTGTCTAGTTGAAGCCAGGTGTCATCTTGGGCAATGGCTGCTATCAGGTTGCGGCTCCAGCAGCTTCTTCTCTGGGTTTCCTTCTCTTTCCCCTTGGTGACTTGGCGTTTCCCGGCACCTGCCATCTCTCCGTGGACTCCAGCCTCGTAAAGCCTGGCAAGTCAGGGATCGACTGCCAGCAGGGGAGCTCAATTGGATTTAAGCCCAGAATTTGCCAGCACTTTTCTAAGTCATCTTGAGTACGGATGTTCAATCTGCGGCCATTATGCGTTATGCCCAGACCGAACGGAAACAGCCAAGCATAGCGGATGTTTTTCTCTCTCAACACTTCCAGCAGAGGTCGCATGAGACGGCGCTTTGTCAAAGTAGATGGCGCCAAATCTTGAAAGATTTGAAAAGATGTGCTGCCATACCTGATGTCGCTGTGGTTTCTCGCTGCTCTGAGTATTGATGCGGCATCAGGGAATAGAAGCATTTTGCAAATGATGTCCCTGGGCGGATCAGAAGCTGTCGGGGGTGGTCTCAGAGCTCTATGTACTCTCTCAATCGCCATGTCAGAGGCTCTGTCTTCTCCTAGGAGTGAGGCAAAAATTTCTCTTACCACTTTCTCTAATGCCTCTGAAGCCCAAGATTCTGGGAGCCCCTTTATGCGCACATTGTTGCGCCTGCTCCTATTTTCTGTATCTTCCTGCATAAGCATAGCCTTGTTAATCTGTGCATGCTGTTCTTTAAGGGCTCTCTCTATTTCTAAAGCATGTGAGGAGATGGCAGCTGTAGATGTTTCAAGCTCTTCTGTTCTCCTGCCTAGCTGCTTCATCTCCTCTTTGATTTCAGTCAGCTCCAGAAGAATAGGTTTCATAGTGCGCATCAAAAGATCTTTCATGAAACCCTTTGATATGCGCTCATTCTCTTCTCCCTCTGACGCTGCATCATCTTCTCTGTCTCTCTCTCTTGCTTCAGCTCCGTTCAGCTCGTGGGCAGGCGCCATCTTGGCTGCCTCATGCAGAGGACGAGCGCTCTTTTCTTTCAGGAAGCGCTGCATATCTACCTGCCCCTTGTTCTTCTTAGGTGTTTCCTGGGGTTCACTACTTCTATCTCTCCCGACCTTTCCCATTTTCTTGCTGATTTATGGCTGTAGGAGGTCCCGGTAAGTGCCGCTGTCACGGAGCCCTTCTCTCAGAACTCCATTCCGCTCAGCGGTTAGGCTCCGCCCCCAACAATGTTATTTCAAATACAAATCACTATTTCTAACCTTGTCAATGTCTTGACTCTATTTTCTATTCATTTCACAACGCATGGTGGTGAATAAGTGTGACTTTTCATGGAAAACACAAAATTGTTTGGGTGACCCCAAACTTTTGAACGGTAGTGTATATATATACTCACCTTGTCCCGGCAGACGGAGTTCAACGCGGCTGGCCTGCAGTGGGTGTGAAGGGGGTGTGAGTCAGACTTGCCTCTGATTGGCTCAGCGCTGAGCCAATCAGAGGCAAATCTCACTCACACCCATTCATGAATTCATGAATGGGTGAGTGAGTGAGTGTTGTCTCTGATTGGCTCAGTGCAGCTCTCAGCTGAATGACAGCAGTTCAGCACCACAGTGCAGGGGACAGCAGGAGAACACGTGGCTGTGCCCCGGCAGCTGAAGGGAGGTGAGTATCTATTTTGTTTGTTTTTTAAATCACTTTTAATTCATTTCCAGGGAATGGCTTATATGTAAAGTCCTTCCCTGAAAAAGAATTCAGGTGTTCCAGCGGACCATTGTCTTCAATGGAGTCGCCGGCAGCAGCAGCGGCTCCATTGAAGAGAATGCCTGCATTTTTATTCTTTTTTACACTACAATCTTTCTTTTTCAGGTAAGGGCTTATATTTTTAAGCCCTTCCCGAAAATTCATCCCGCACTCGCCAGCAGCCCATTGCTTTCAATGGAGCCGGCTGTATTGCCGGCTCCATTGAATTCAATGGGCTAACATCGTTCTTCTCTGCCACGGATGCTAACATCGTTCTTCTCCAGAGGAGAATGATCGTTATGCTGACAGTGGGGGGGGGGGGGGTCTCACTCTTGCCACTATTGTGGCTTAATAGTGAGACCTCGGAGCCCGAAATGCAGCCCTGCATGTTGCTCCTCGCCTGCCCTATCCATTTCTGTGTTTTTTACATGACTTTGATGATTTGCTAAGATTTTCACAAATGAAAACCTTAGCGGAGCACCAGTCATATACAAAAATGCTCGAGTCGCCCATTGACTTCAATGGGGTTCGTTACTCGAAACGAACTCTCGAGCATCACTGAAAGTTCGACTCGAGTAACGAGCACCCGAGCATTTTGGTGCTCGCTCATCTCTAGTGCCAAGCCAAACAATACATGTAGTGCATCATGCAGGCTTACACTGATTTTTCTGGTTGGTGCCTTCACATCTTATATAAGGGTATGCTTTTGTAAGGCATTGCCATGATTAAAGACGCTGGACGTGTCTAAAAGGTGTAAGCTGTGTATTTGTGCCACCTGGTTTTCATGTTGGATTTTATACCTTATTAATAAAGCCTTTGGATATGACTCTTCCTGCTGCTGGATCCGGAAGTTGTTTCCTCTAGTACTGTACTGTAAAGAATACCTCCAGTGTCTTGGTTTAGGTATTGAAGAACATTTTTAAAATAACAGCTCTATGCTGCTTGGTAGCCTAATCCACTTGTAGGCAACAAACTCCATTGACTTCAATATGAGGGAGAGTAGGAGGAGATTTATATTACCCTCACAAATGACCCCATTTTGATAAACAAGACCCTTTAACAAATTCATCTAGGGGTGTACTGCATATTTTGACTCCACAGATTTTGAATGGATCTCAGCAAAGCAGAAGGAAAAAATTACGATTTTCATTTTTTTGGCAATTCTGTCATTTTAAAAACCTTTTTTTTCTGTACAGCACACATCTGAATGAAGCCTTACACCCCAAAATGGACCCCCCTGTTTGTCCCGTGTTCAGAAACATACCCATTGTGGCCCTAATCTTATGTCTGGATGCACAACGGCGCCCCAACTGAAAGGAGCATTGAAGTTAAACTGACGCTGACAGTTCTGACGCTGATGTCAATGGGACCTTATTTAGAGGTTGTGTACATGACAGTATAAGCCCTGTGTGGCACAGAGTGTTAAGACAGTAGAAAAGCAGTCCAAAGCTCTTGCTCACGACCTGAAGGTTGTGGGCTCAATCTCTGCTTGGTTCCGGTAGTTGGCTCAAGGTTAGTATCCATCCATCCTTCCAAGGTTGGTAAAATGAGTACTCAGCTTGCTGGGAGGTAAAAGATGACTGGGGAAGACAATGGCAAACCACCCTACAAAAACAGTCTGTGAAGAAAGCGTCACAATGTGAGTCAGTCGTGACTCGGTGGTTGCAGTAGACTGTTGAGTAGAGGATGTGGCTGCTTTTTCTCTCCAATCATCAGCAGCCATAGTCTCTGTTTATTTAAGTCACCCTGGCCTTACTGCCCCAGCGCTGGGAGAGAATACTTGCTGATTACTACTATAGTGAGCATGGGCTCACGGGCCTGGGTGCAAAAGTTTATCTTGGGGCTCCCCAGCTTCTCTTAACCCCTTAATGCAGAGGCGTAACTTGAAGCTCCTGGGCCCAATGCAAAAGCTGTAACAGGGCCCCCAACAATATAACTTTATTCATAATACTAGGCTCCCTATATGGAGCAGAGAGGCCTTATGGGCCCCCTAAGGCTCCTAGGCCTGGGTGCAACCGCATTCCCTGCATCCCCTATAGTTACGCCAGTGATAGGAAGTATTCCCTCCTGGCAAAGCAGTGCTAGGACAGGCATGATACAGCAGACTTTACTAGGGAAATGTGGCAAAATGTTAGAAATGTCCAAAAGAAGAAATTAGGAACGTTTCTCTGCAGCCGCATCATCTACTCAACCGGCAGTATTAGGAGCCATGAGAATGATGGAGGGAGTGTACTGTACACAACACTCCAGGCCCACCCAAAGCAACATAATGAGTGATTTTTACAACACCCCCTCCTCATAGAGAAAATCCGGCATTTGTCCTTGTCCATGTAATACTTGTATATTATTTATAAAATGTTTTTCACCAAATGTTTGGAAAAGTCACAATACCGCAGCAAGTGGCAGCTTAGAAGAGAGCATTCAGATGCAGGCTCGAAAGGTTTTTCTTGTTCTTTTGTAGTGAATGTCATTTTAATTACTTTGAACGTTGTAGGGTTCTATCTGCTGTCATCAGCTTCACGTCAGCAGAGCACTGGGAGCGTGTTGACATGTGAAATTATTTAGTTTATGACTAGAAGTATTTGCATAAAGCTGCCTTTTGTTTTTCAGCGGTAAACATGTGATATGTGCATGTAAATGTTGGTTTTACATTATGTAACCCTTGTAGCTGTATACTCCCAGCTTGTAACATTGTAACATTCTGGGCTTTTATTTACAGTGGTGGAAAACAAGTAAGCCACTAAAACAAAAATATACAAACGTATGATTCTATGCATCTTAGCTGCATCAGGGCGTATACCGCCATCCATAGGAATGGAGCAGGCTCAGCAGCTAATCTAACTCCATGCAGGGCAGGTATCAACTGTCTCTGACCGCCTCCCACCGCAACAGCTAACTCTAAGGATGCCTTCACACGGGCAATAAAATTGCGCGATTTTCATGCGATGTGAGAGTGAGTAGAAAAGCAGAATTATGAAACCAATCATTTTTAATGTTGTCCTTCACATTAGCGATGTTTTCACTGATGCCTTGTTGCAAGAAGAAAAATTCACTGCATGCTCTATCTTTCTGTGATGTGTAGAGATGAGCGAACGCGTTCGTCCGAGCTTGATATTCGTGCGAATATTAGGGTGTTCGGGATGTTCGTTATTCGTGACGAACACCATGCGGTGTTCTGGTTACTTTCACTTCCTTCCCTGAGACGTTAGCGCGCTTTTCTGGCCAATTGAAAGACAGGGAAGGCATTACAACTTCCCCCTGTGACGTTTAAGCCCTATACCACCCCCCTGCTGTGAGTGGCTGGCGAGATCAGGTGTTCGCCTAATATAAAAGTCGGCCCCTCCCGCGGCTCGCCTCAGATGCGGTGTGAGTTAGATGAGGGACAGTGCTGTTTATACCGGAGCTGCTGTAGGGAAAGAATTGGTAGTTAGTGTAGGCTTCAAGACCCCCCAAAGGTCCTTATTAGGGCCACTGATAGCTGTGTGTTGGCTGCTGTTAGCAGTGGGATTTTTTTTTTTCTCAAAATCGCCTCTGCAGACCGTTGCACCTGGCATTAGGGACAGAAGTGCTGCATAGGGAGGGAGAGTGTTAGGAGTGAGTGTAGCCTTCAAGAACCTCAACGGTCCTTTCTAGGGCCATATTTATCCGTGTGCAGTACTGTCCAGGCTGCTGTTGGCTGTGCTGCATTTTTTTTGGGCTTCTCAAAATCGCCTCTGCAGAGCATTCCACCCTCCATTGATACTGCAGGGAAAGAATTGTATAGGCAGGGCCACAACACAGTTATTATTCATAGAATATACGCAGTGCTGCCTGTTGGTGGGAAAAAACTGAAAACAAATCTATTTGTCCAGCCTCTGTCCGTCCTTACGGGCGGTGGACACGTGTGAGCTGCGTGAAAAACATTGCTAAATCATACGCAGCCAGCTACGCTTTACTGCTGGGTTCGCCATTTGCTTTCCTTAATTGGGAAAAAAAATACCTGCTCTCCAAGAGTTATAATAACTCTGCTACCCTCACGTTCTGTGACACATAAGCAGGGACACAGCACAGTTATTAAACTTCTCAGGTTCATTGAATATACGCAGTGCTGCCTGTTGGTGGGAAAAAACTGAAAACAAATCTATTTGTCCAGCCTGTGTCCGTCCTTACGCCTGTGGAGACGTGTGAGCTGCGTGAAGAACAGTGCTAAATCATACGCAGCCAGCTACGCTTTACTGCTGGGTTCGCCATTTGCTTTCCTTAATTGGGAAAAAAAATACCTGCTCTCCAAGAGTTATAATAACTCTGCTACCCTCACGTTCTGTGACACATAAGCAGGGACACAGCACAGTTATTAAACTTCTCAGGTTCATTGAATATACGCAGTGCTGCCTGTTGGTGGGAAAAAACTGAAAACAAATCTATTTGTCCAGCCTGTGTCCGTCCTTACGCCTGTGGAGACGTGTGAGCTGCGTGAAAAACATTGCTAAATCATACGCACCCAGCTACGCTTTACTGCTGGCTTCGCCATTTGCTTTCCTTAATTGGGAAAAAAAATACCTGCTCTCCAAGAGTTATAATAACTCTGCTACCCTCACGTTCTGTGACACATAAGCAGGGACACAGCACAGTTATTAAACTTCTCAGGTTCATTGAATATACGCAGTGCTGCCTGTTGGTGGGAAAAAACTGAAAACAAATCTATTTGTCCAGCCTGTGTCCGTCCTTACGCCTGTGGAGACGTGTGAGCTGCGTGAAAAACATTGCTAAATCATACGCACCCAGCTACGCTTTACTGCTGGGTTCGCCATTTGCTTTCCTTAATTGGGAAAAAAAATACCTGCTCTCCAAGAGTTATAATAACTCTGCTACCCTCACGTTCTGTGACACATAAGCAGGGACACAGCACAGTTATTAAACTTCTCAGGTTCATTGAATATACGCAGTGCTGCCTGTTGGTGGGAAAAAACTGAAAACAAATCTATTTGTCCAGCCTGTGTCCGTCCTTACGCCTGTGGAGACGTGTGAGCTGCGTGAAAAACATTGCTAAATCATACGCACCCAGCTACGCTTTACTGCTGGGTTCGCCATTTGCTTTCCTTAATTGGGAAAAAAAATACCTGCTCTGCCACAGTTAATAACTCTGCTACCCTCACGTTCTGTGACACATAAGCAGGGACAAAGCACAGTTATTAAACTTAGATAATTCATTCACTAGAGGCAGTGGGGCCTTTCGTTTTCCAAAAAGGGAAAAAATTATATTTGGCCTGCAGTCTTGCGCCAATTTATTTCCTGCCTGTGAAATCAAATCACTGGTAATACAGCATGCTGAGGGGTAGGGGTAGGCCTAGAGGACGTGGACGCGGCCGAGGACGCGGAGGGCCAAGTCAGGGTGTGGGCACAGGCCAAGCTCCTGATCCAGGTGTGTCGCAGCCGACTGCTGCGCGATTAGGAGAGAGGCACGTTTCTGGCGTCCCCACATTCATCGCCCAATTAATGGGTCCACGCGGGAGACGGTTATTAGAAAATGAGCAGTGTGAGCAGGTCCTGTCCTGGATGGCAGAAAGTGTTTCGAGCAACCTATCGTCTACCCGCAGTTCTGCGCCGTCCACTGCTGCCAATCCGAATCCTCTGTCTGCTGCTCCTCCTTCCTCCCAGCCTCCTCACTCCACTACAATGACACCTGCTCAGGAGCGGGAACACTCCCAGGAACTGTTCTCGGGCCCCTGCTTAGATTGGGCAGCAGCGGTTCCTCTCCCACCAGAGGAGTTTATCGTCACTGATGCCCAACCATTCGAAAGTTCCCGGGGTCCGGGGGAAGAGGCTGGGGACTTCCGCCAACTGTCTCAACAACTTTCTGTGGGTGAGGAGGACGATGACGATCAGACACAGTTGTCTTGCAGTGAGGTAGTAGTAAGGGCAGTAAGTCCCAGGGAGCAGCGCACAGAGGATTCGGAGGAAGAGCAGCAGGACGATGAGGTGACTGACCCCACCTGGTGTGCAACGCTTACTCAGGAGGACAGGTCTTCAGAGGGGGAGTCAAGGGCATCAGCAGGGCAGGTTGCAAGAGGCAGTGCAGTGGCCAGGGGTAGAGGCAGGGCCAGACCGAATAATCCACCAAGTGTTTCCCAAAGCGCCCCCTCGCGCCATGCCACCCTGCGGAGGCCGAGGTGCTCTAAGGTCTGGCAGTTTTTCACAGAGACGCCTGACGACCGACGAACAGTGGTGTGCAACCTTTGTCGCGCAAAGCTCAGCCGGGGAGCCAACACCAACAGCCTCACCACCACCACCATGCGCAGACATATGATGGCCAAGCACCCCGCAAGGTGGGACAAAGGCCGTTCACCGCCTCCGGTTTGCACCCCTGCCTCTCCCCCTGTGCCCCAACCTGCCACTGAGATGCAACCCCCCTCTCAGGACACAGGCACTACCGCCTCATGGCCTGCACCCACACCCTCATCTCCGCTGTCCTCGGCCCCATCCAGCAGTGTAGTTCAGCGCACTGTTCAGCCGTCGCTTGCGCAAGTGTTCGAGCGCAAGCGCAAGTACGCCGCCACGCACCCGCACGCTCAAACGTTAACCGTCCGCATCGCAAAATTCATCAGCCTTGAGATGCTGCCGTATAGGGTTGTGGAAACGGAGTCCTTCAAAAGTATCATGGAGGCGGCGGCCCCGCGCTACTCAGTTCCCAGTCGCCACTACTTTTCCCGATGTGCCGTCCCAGCCCTGCACGACCACGTCTCCCGCAACATTGTGCGCGCCCTCACCAACGCGGTTACTGCCACGGTCCACTTAACTACGGACACGTGGACAAGCACAGGCGGGCAGGGCCACTACATCTCCCTGACGGCACATTGGGTGAATTTAGTGGAGGCTGGGACAGAGTCAGAGCCTGGGACCGCTCACGTCCTACCCACCCCCAGAATTGCGGGCCCCAGCTCGGTGCTGGTATCTGCGGAGGTGTATGCTTCCTCCACTAAAGCACCCTCCTCCTCCTCCTCCTCCTCTGTCTCACAATCAAGATGTGTTAGCAGCAGCATGTCGCCAGCAGTCGGTGTCGCGCGGTGTGGCAGCACAGCGGTGGGCAAGCGTCAGCAGGCCGTGCTGAAACTACTCAGCTTAGGCGATAAGAGGCACACGGCCCACGAACTGCTGCAGGGTCTGACACAGCAGACCGACCGCTGGCTTGCGCCGCTGAGCCTCCAACCGGGCATGGTCGTGTGTGACAACGGCCGTAACCTGGTGGCGGCTCTGCAGCTCGGCAGCCTCACGCACGTGCCATGCCTGGCCCACGTCTTTAATTTGGTGGTTCAGCGGTTTCTGAAAAGCTACCCACGCTTGTCAGACCTGCTCGTAAAAGCGCGCCGGCTCTGCGCACATTTCCGCAAGTCCCACACGGACGCTGCCACCCTGCGCACCCTGCAACATCACTTTAAGCTGCCAGTGCACCGACTGCTGTGCGACGTGCCCACACGGTGGAACTCTACGCTCCACATGTTGGCCAGGCTCTATGAACAGCGTAGAGCTATAGTCGAATACCAACTCCAACATGGGCGGCGCAGTGGGAGTCAGCCTCCTCAATTCCTTTCAGAAGAGTGGGCCTGGTTGGCAGACATCTGCCATGTCCTTGGTAATTTTGAGGAGTCTACCCAGGTGGTGAGCGGCGATGCTACAATCATTAGCGTCACCATTCCTCTGCTATGCATCTTGAGAAATTCCCTGCAAACCATAAAGGCAGCTGCTTTGCGCTCGGAAACGGGGGCGGGGGAAGACAGTATGCCGCTGGATAGTCAGGGCACCCTCCTGTCTATTTCTCAGCGCGTACAGGAGGAGGAGGAGGAGCATGAGGAGGATGAGGAGGAGGGGGAAGAGACAGCTTGGCCCGCTGCTGACGGTACACCGGCTGATTGCCTGTCATCCTTTCAGCGTGTATGGCCTGAGGAGGAGGAGGAGGAGGAGGATCCTGATAGTGATCTTCCTAGTGAAGACAGCCATGTGTTGCGTACAGGTACCCTGGCACACATGGCTGACTTCATGTTAGGATGCCTTTCTCGTGACCCTCGCGTTGCACGCATTCTGGCCACGACGGATTACTGGGTGTACACACTGCTCGATCCACGGTATAAGGAGAACCTGCCCACTCTGATTCCCGAAGAGGAAAGGGGTTCGAGAGTGTTGCTATACCACAGGACCCTTGCGGACAAGCTGATGGTAAAATTCCCAGCCGACAGCGCTAGTGGCAGAAGGCGCAGTACCGAGGGCAAGGTAGCAGGGGATGTGCGTAGATCGAGCAGCATGTACATCCCAGGCAGTGCAACAGTCTTTAAGGGCCTGGCCAGCTTTATGGCTCCCCACCAAGACTGTGTCACCGCTCCCCAGTCACGGCTGAGTCGGCGGGAGCACTGTAAAAGGATGGTGAGGGAGTACGTAGCGGATCGCACGACCATCCTTGGTGACGCCTCTGCCCCCTACAACTACTGGGTGTCGAAGCTGGACACGTGGCCTGAACTAGCCCTGTATGCCCTTGAGGTGCTTGCTTGTCCTGCGGCTAGCGTCTTGTCGGAGAGGGTGTTTAGTGCGGCTGGGGGAATCATCACCGATAAGCGTAGCCGCTTGTCAACCGACAGTGCCGACAGGCTAACACTCATCAAGATGAACAAAGGCTGGATTTCGCCAGACTTCTGTTCTCCACCAGCGGACAGCAGCGATACGTAAGCAATACGTAGGCTGCACCCGCGGATGGAAGCTACGTTCTCTCTCACCATCCAAAACGGGGACATTTGTGCTTCATCAATCTGTGTCTAATATTCCTCCTCCTCCTCCTCCTGCTCCTCCTCCTGAAACCTCACGTAATCACGCTGAACGGGCAATTTTTCTTAGGGCCACAAGGCTCACTCAAATAATTTTTCAGAACAATTTTTATAAGTTTCAATTAGCTTAAAAGCGTTGGAACTTTAACTTGAACCAATTTTTCGTTACACTGGGCTGCCTCCAGGCCTAGTTACCACTTAAGCCACATTAACCAAAGCGATTCACCTGCCATCTTGGTTGGGCATGGCCAATTTTTACTGAGGTACATTAGTACTGTTGGTACACCAATTTTTTGGGGCCCTCACCTACAGTGTAATCATAGTAATTTCTATGTTCTTCGCCTGCACTCATGGTACAGAAAGGTGTGTGGGGTTGGCCTACAGTTTAGCTACATAAATGTCACTTGTGCCTTGGCTATACTAAGGCTACTGAAATGGAACGAAGACTGCGCTCCCGCTATACTGCTGCTTCAGAATTGTTACTGGGGCCTGTCTTGAGTGCTACTATTGCTTACATGGAACGAAGACTGCGCTCCCGCTATACTGCTGCTTCAGAATTGTTACTGGGGCCTGTCTTGAGTGCTACTATTGCTTACATGGAACGAAGACTACGCTCCCGCTATACTGCTGCTTCAGAATTGTTACTGGGGCCTGTCTTGAGTGCTACTATTGCTTACATGGAACGAAGACTGCGCTCCCGCTATACTGCTGCTTCAGAATTGTTACTGGGGCCTGTCTTGAGTGCTACTATTGCTTACATGGAACGAAGACTGCGCTCCCGCTATACTGCTGCTTCAGAATTGTTACTGGGGCCTGTCTTGAGTGCTACTATTGCTTACATGGAACGAAGACTGCGCTCCCGCTATACTGCTGCTTCAGAATTGTTACTGGGGCCTGTCTTGAGTGCTACTATTGCTTACATGGAACGAAGACTGCGCTCCCGCTATACTGCTGCTTCAGAATTGTTACTGGGGCCTGTCTTGAGTGCTACTATTGCTTACATGGAACGGACACGTGGAGAGGACACGTAGTGCCTCAAAAACATCCCCCTCCTCCTCCAACAGGGAAAACATTGTTGGCAAATGCCTTTGCATTGGTTCGTCTGGCGGCAGTCCAAGAATTTCACCTTTACCGACACTACAAGAGAGCCCCCCCACCATCCCCCCGCCACGGCCCACTTAATCCTGGCCACATTCCGAAAACCAACAAAATACAACCGTGGTACTAGGTCCGCAGTCACCACCACATTACCACCAACGCGGTTACTGTTAAGGTGCATATAACCACGGACACGTGGAGAGGACACGTAGTGCCTCAAAAACATCCCCCTCCTCCTCCAACAGGGAAAACATTGTTGGCAAATGCCTTTGCATTGGTTCGTCTGGCGGCAGTCCAAGAATTTCACCTTTACCGACACTACAAGAGAGCCCCCCCACCATCCCCCCGCCACGGCCCACTTAATCCTGGCCACATTCCGAAAACCAACAAAATACAACCGTGGTACTAGGTCCGCAGTCACCACCACATTACCACCAACGCGGTTACTGTTAAGGTGCATATAACCACGGACACGTGGAGAGGACACGTAGTGCCTCAAAAACATCCCCCTCCTCCTCCAACAGGGAAAACATTGTTGGCAAATGCCTTTGCATTGGTTCGTCTGGCGGCAGTCCAAGAATTTCACCTTTACCGACACTACAAGAGAGCCCCCCCACCATCCCCCCGCCACGGCCCACTTAATCCTGGCCACATTCCGAAAAACAAACAAAATACAACCGTGGTACTAGGTCCGCAGTCACCACCACATTACCACCAACGCGGTTACTGTTAAGGTGCATATAACCACGGACACGTGGAGAGGACACGTAGTGCCTCAAAAACATCCCCCTCCTCCTCCAACAGGGAAAACATTGTTGGCAAATGCCTTTGCATTGGTTCGTCTGGCGGCAGTCCAAGAATTTCACCTTTACCGACACTACAAGAGAGCCCCCCCACCATCCCCCCGCCACGGCCCACTTAATCCTGGCCACATTCCGAAAACCAACAAAATACAACCGTGGTACTAGGTCCGCAGTCACCACCACATTACCACCAACGCGGTTACTGTTAAGGTGCATATAACCAGTCTGACTGGGGCATGCAGACACCTTGACAGAATGAATAGTGTGTGGCACATAGGTTCCCCATTGCTATGCCCACGTGTGCAGCTCCTGATGGCGGTGGCACAGGATTCTATTTCTCATTGCTTCTGTACAGCATTGTGGGCTATCGCCCCGCCCCTATTAAAGAGGGTCGCTACCTAGCCGTGCCAACCTCTGCAGTGTATGCCTGCGGTCCCTAGTCATGGCAGACGCAATTCTAAATAGACATGAGCGTGGTGTGGCATGAGGGCAGCTGAAGGCTGCGCAGGGACACTTTGGTGTGCGCTGTGGGGGGGAGGGGGTGCGGTTGGGCAGCATGTAACTCAGGAGAAGTGGCAGTGGAGTGTCATGCAGGCAGTGATTGTGCTTTGTTGGAGGTAGTGTGGTGCTTAGCAAAGGTATGCCATGCTAATGAGCGCTTTTCAGAAGTAAAAGTTGTTGGGAGGGGGGGGGGCCCACTCTTGCCGCTATTGTGGCTTAATAGTGGGACCTGTGAACTTAGGATGCAGCCCAACATGTAGCCCCTCGCCTGCCCTATCCGTCACTGTGTCATTCCCATCACTTTCCTGAATTGCCCAGATTTTCACACATGAAAACCTTAGCGAGCATCGGCGAAATACAAAAATGTTCTGGTCGCCCATTGACTTCAATGGGGTTCGTTGTTCGAAACGAACCCTCGAGCATCACGGGAAGTTCGTTACGAATAACGAACACCCGAACATTTTGGTGTTCGCTCATCTCTAGTGATGTGCGATTTCTTACCGCCCGTGTTTCCCTATGGTGTCCCCTTTTTATTGCATCACAATGCATGAAACTTGAGATTTTGCGCGATGCAATGTGTTTTTAACATTAGGGCTCAGTCAGACGGGCGTTTTTTGCTGCACATATTTTTTGCATTTGCAGTTCGCATCTATATAGAGCCAGTGCTTTTCAATGGTAGCGGTCACATCTCCGGTTTTTACATGCACATGAAATTCGCACCTACAAGAGATAAAACATATGGGAGTCAATTGACGCGGTCATGCAATTTTTTTCACGCGTGAATAAATGCATGTAAAAAACGTCCAGCTGACTGAGCCCTAAGAAAGTTCTAATCTCACAGCGAAGCGAGAGTATTCTCAAGAAAAAGTATTGCTGATGCTCAAAAATCGCTGAAACAAAGACGTGATTTTGCCCTGATTTTCTTGTGGCAAAATCGCTATCTCCCATATGAAACTAGGGTAATTGTGGCTTTTAACCCATTAAATGTCACTGTCAGTTCGGACAGCAGCTTTCAAATGTCCAATTCATTTAACTACCCAGCCACGATAAGCATATGGAAGTTTCTGAAGGCCACTATGGCTGTCATGTATTTCTGTCTATTCAGATGTGCCTGTAACACATCTTTAGGGCTCAGTCAGATGGGCGCTTTAATGTGCACATTTTTTTGTGCGCAGAACACAAATGCACAAAAATTTGTGTGACCGAAGCCGGCATTACGCTAAAAAAACCTCACGTGGCTGAGTTTATGCACACATAAAGTGCGCTGCCCGCTATCCCCTACAGCTGTGGCAGAGGATTTCTTCATCTCTGCAGGGAGTCCCCTTGTCACTGAACACACTGTGACAGCATTGACTCAGCTATTGAATGACAGCTGAAAGCTGCCTCTAATTGGTCACAGTGCTCAGCCAATCAGAGGCAGCCCTTTCAGGAGGGGGGATTTTAAATTCCCGCCTGCTGAAAGCATTTCAGAGCAGTGCAGGAGAAGACCCGGCTGGACGCGCCTGACCTCCGGCAGCTGCGGAGAGGTGAGTATGTATATTTTTTTATTTTTACACATTTTACGGATGATTTTCAGGGAAGGGCTTATATTTAAAGCCCTTCCCCAAAAATCACTGCAGGGCCTGCCGGCAGCCCTTTGCTATAGCCAGCACCATTAAATTCAAAGAGAGAACATCGCGCTCCTGTGCCACAGCTGTCACAGGTGTGCCAGAGGATCATGATCTTCACTGCATGTTCGCAATAGGGTCGGCACTGCTGCCACCGGCCCCGTTGAGCACAAGGTGAAACCCCTGGATGTGACAGCATTCAGAGGTTTCACATCCACAAAAGAAGGATGCTGCAGATACCTGTGTTTTTAAATCCACTGCCCTAGATTTACCCCTTTTTTGTGCGCAGGTAAATATCGGGCATCTGACCGCTGCCATTGAAAAGCATAGATTCTTAATAGATATGGATCACAAACGCAAGTAACATGTGCACATAAAAACGCCCGTCTGACTGAGCCTGTTAAAACACGTTATAATGCAATACCACAGTAAAAGCGATCAAATAATTGCAAGTTCAAATCCCCTGTGGTAAATAATAAAACAGCTAGAAAAGTAAGAGAAATAAAATTTTTTTATAATTATTGCAAAGAGTAAAAGGTATTAAAAGTTAAAAAAAAATAAAAAAGTCACTCTAAAAATTGGTATTAGTTCATCCGTTAAAGGTACAGTTCATTAAAATATTACATTATTAATAGAGATGAGCGAACACCAAAATGTTCGGGTGCTCGTTATTCGGAACGAACTTCCCGCGATGTTCGAGGGTTCATTTCGAACAACGAACCCCATTGAAGTCAATGGGCGACCCGAGCATTTTTGTATTTCACCGATGCTCGCTAAGGTTTTCATGTGTGAAAATCTGGGCAATTCAACAAAGTGATGGGAACGACACAGCAACGGATAGGGCAGGCGAGGGGCTACATGTTGGGCTGCATCTCAAGTTCACAGGTCCCACTATTAAGCCACAATACCGGCAAGAGTGGCCCCCCCCCTCCCAACAACTTTTACTTCTGAAAAGCCCTCATTAGCAATGCATACCTTTGCTAAGCACCACACTACCTCCAACAAAGCACAATCACTGCCTGCATGACACTCCACTGACACTTCTCCTGGGTTACATGCTGCCCAACCGCCCCCCCTCCCCCCCACAGCGCACACCAAAGAGTCCCTGGGCAGCCTTCAGCTGCCCTCATGCCACACCACGCTCATGTCTATTTAGAATTGCGTCTGCCATGACGAGGGACCGCAGGCACACACTGCAGAGGTTGGCACGGCTAGGCAGCGACCCTCTTTAAAAGTGGCGGAGCGATAGCCCACAATGCTGTACAGAAGCAATGAGAAATAGAATCCTGTGCCACCGCCATCAGGAGCTGCACACGCGGGCATAGCAATGGGGAACCTATGTGCCACACACTATTCATTCTGTCAAGGTGTCTGCATGCCCCAGTCAGACCGGGCTTTTTAATTCATAGACACAGGCAGGTACAACTCCCTATTGTGAAGTCCCTGTCGACCCACAGCATGGGTGGCTCCCTGGAACCCACCGGCGGTACACAGAAATATCCCATTGCATTGCCCAACACAGCTGAGGTAGTAATGTCGTGCTTAATGCAGGTGGGCTTCGGCCCACACTGCATGCCCCAGTCTGACTGGGGTTCTTTATAAGTGTACAGATGTAGTAAAAACTCCGTGTGCACCTACAGCATGGGTGGGTGCCAGGAAGCCACCGGCGGTACATAGAAATATCCCATTGCATTGCCCAACACAGCTGAGGTAGTAATGTTGTGCTTAACCCTTTCCAATCCAATTTGTATATGGTTTTCCTAGGGGGCTTACTCTTTTTCTGCCGTTATACAACGGGGCTATATGCTGGCTAAAGCCAGTACTGCATGAGCTGACACGTAGGATAGGCTCCGACAGCAGAGAGGCTGGCAATATACAGTATGAGAACCCCGACGGACGTCTACCAACAACGGAGCTGTACAGCCTTAAACCCTAATGTCTTCACAGGTCACACAGTGGACTGGAAAGGGTTAATGCAGGTGGGTTTCGGTCCACACTGCATGCCCCAGTCAGACTGGGTTTCTTTATAAGTGGAAACAGATGCAGTTATAATTCCCTGTGGACCCACAGCATGGGTGGGTGCCAGGAAGCCACCGGCGGTACATAGAAATATCCCATTGCATTGCCCAACACAGCTGAGGTAGTAATGTCGTGCTTAATGCAGGTGGGCTTCAGCCCACACTGCATGCCCCAGTCAGACTGGGGTTCTTTACAAGTGGACACATGTAGGTTAAACTCCCTGTGGACCCACTGCCTGGGTGGGTGCCAGGAAGCCACCGGCGGTACATAGAAATATCCCATTGCATTGCCCAACACAGCTGAGGTAGTAATGTCGTGCATAATACAGGTGGGCTTCGGCCCACACTGCATGCCCCAGTCAGACTGGGGTTCTTTAGAAGTGTACAGATGTATTAAAAACTCCGTGTGCACCTACAGCATGGGTGGCTCCCTGGAACCCATCGGCGGTACATAAAAATATCCCATTGCATTGCCCAACACAGCTGAGGTGACGTCAGCTGTAATGCAGGTGGGCTAAAAATTAATTTGATTACACTGTAGGCGAGGGCCCACAAAAATTGCTGTATCAACAGTACTAATGTACATCCCAAAAATTGGCCATGGCCAGCCAAGAGGGCAGGTGAAACCCATTAATCGCTTTGGTTAATGTGGCTTAAGTGGTAACTAGGCCTGGAGGCAGCCCAGTGTAACGAAAAATTGGTTCAAGTTACAGTTCCAACGCTTTTAAGCGCATTGAAACTTATAAAAATTGTTCAGAAAAATTATTTGAGTGAGCCTTGTGGCCCTAAGAAAAATTGCCCGTTCAGCGTGATTACGTGAGGTTTCAGGAGGAGGAGCAGGAGGAGGAGGAGGAATATTAGACACAGATTGATGAAGCAGAAATGTCCCCGTTTTGGATGGTGAGAGAGAACGTAGCTTCCATCCGCGGGTGCAGCCTACGTATTGCTTACGTATCGCTGCTGTCCGCTGGTGCAGAAGAGAAGTCTGGGGAAATGCAGCCTTTGTTCATCTTGATGAGTGTTAGCCTGTCGGCACTGTCGGTTGACAAGCGGCTACGCTTATCTGTGATGATTCCCCCAGCCGCACTAAACACACTCTCTGACAAGACGCTAGCCGCAGGACAAGCAAGCACCTCCAGGGCATACAGCGCTAGTTCAGGCCACGTGTCCAGCTTCGACACCCAGTAGTTGTAGGGGGCAGAGGCGTCACCAAGGATGGTCGTGCGATCCGCTACGTACTCCCTCACCATCCTTTTACAGTGCTCCCGCCGACTCAGCCGTGACTGGGGAGCGGTGACACAGTCTTGGTGGGGAGCCATAAAGCTGGCCAGGTCCTTAAAGACTGTTGCACTGCCTGGGATGTACATGCTGCTCGATCTACGCACATCCCCTGCTACCTTGCCCTCGGTACTGCGCCTTCTGCCACTAGCGCTGTCGGCTGGGAATTTTACCATCAGCTTGTCCGCAAGGGTCCTGTGGTATAGCAACACTCTCGAACCCCTTTCCTCTTCGGGAATCAGAGTGGGCAGGTTCTCCTTATACCGTGGATCGAGCAGTGTGTACACCCAGTAATCCGTCGTGGCCAGAATGCGTGCAACGCGAGGGTCACGAGAAAGGCATCCTAACATGAAGTCAGCCATGTGTGCCAGGGTACCTGTACGCAACACATGGCTGTCTTCACTAGGAAGATCACTTTCAGGATCCTCCTCCTCCTCCTCCTCAGGCCATACACGCTGAAAGGATGACAGGCAATCAGCCGGTGTACCGTCAGCAGCGGCCCAAGCTGTCTCTTCCCCCTCCTCCTCATCCTCCTCATGCTCCTCCTCCTCCTCCTGTACGCGCTGAGATATAGACAGGAGGGTGCCCTGACTATCCAGCGGCATACTGTCTTCCCCCGCCCCCGTTTCCGAGCGCAAAGCAGCTGCCTTTATGGTTTGCAGGGAATTTCTCAAGATGCATAGCAGAGGAATGGTGACGCTAATGATTGTAGCATCGCCGCTCACCACCTGGGTAGACTCCTCAAAATTACCAAGGACATGGCAGATGTCTGCCAACCAGGCCCACTCTTCTGAAAGGAATTGAGGAGGCTGACTCCCACTGCGCCGCCCATGTTGGAGTTGGTATTCGACTATAGCTCTACGCTGTTCATAGAGCCTGGCCAACATGTGGAGCGTAGAGTTCCACCGTGTGGGCACGTCGCACAGCAGTCGGTGCACTGGCAGCTTAAAGTGATGTTGCAGGGTGCGCAGGGTGGCAGCGTCCGTGTGGGACTTGCGAAAATGTGCACAGAGCCGGCGCGCCTTTACGAGCAGGTCTGACAAGCGTGGGTAGCTTTTCAGAAAGCGCTGAACCACCAAATTAAAGACGTGGGCCAGGCATGGCACATGCGTGAGGCTGCCGAGCTGCAGAGCCGCCACCAGGTTACGGCCGTTGTCACACACGACCATGCCCGGTTGGAGGCTCAGCGGCGCAAGCCAGCGGTCGGTCTGCTGTGTCAGACCCTGCAGCAGTTCGTGGGCCGTGTGCCTCTTATCGCCTAAGCTGAGTAGTTTCAGCACGGCCTGCTGACGCTTGCCCACCGCTGTGCTGCCACATCGCGCGACACCGACTGCTGGCGACATGCTGCTGCTAACACATCTTGATTGCGAGACAGAGGAGGAGGAGGAGGAGGAGGGTGCTTTAGTGGAGGAAGCATACACCTCCACAGATACCACCACAGAGCTGGGGCCCGCAATTCTGGGGGTGGGTAGGACGTGAGCGGTCCCAGGCTCTGACTCTGTCCCAGCCTCCACTAAATTCACCCAATGTGCCGTCAGGGAGATGTAGTGGCCCTGCCCGCCTGTGCTTGTCCACGTGTCCGTAGTTAAGTGGACCGTGGCAGTAACCGCGTTGGTGAGGGCGCGTACAATGTTGCGGGAGACGTGGTCGTGCAGGGCTGGGACGGCACATCGGGAAAAGTAGTGGCGACTGGGAACTGAGTAGCGCGGGGCTGCCGCCTCAATGATACTTTTGAAGGACTCCGTTTCCACAACCCTATACGGCAGCATCTCAAGGCTGATGAATTTTGCTATGCGGACGGTTAACGTTTGAGCGTGCGGGTGCGTGGCGGCGTACTTGCGCTTGCGCTCCAACAGTTGCGCAAGCGACGGCTGGACGGTGCGCTGAACTACACTGCTGGATGGGGCCGAGGACAGCGGAGGTGAGGGTGTGGGTGCAGGCCAGGAGACGGTAGTGCCTGTGTCCTGAGAGGGGGGTTGCATCTCAGTGGCAGGTTGGGGCACAGGGGGAGAGGCAGGGGTGCAAACCGGAGGCGCTGAACGGCCTTCGTCCCACCTTGCGGGGTGCTTGGCCATCATATGTCTGCGCATGGTGGTGGTGGTGAGGCTGTTGGTGTTGGCTCCCCGGCTGAGCTTTGCGTGACAAAGGTTGCACACCACTGTTCGTCGGTCGTCAGGCGTCTCTGTGAAAAACTGCCAGACCTTAGAGCACCTCGGCCTCTGCAGGGTGGCATGGCGCGAGGGGGCGCTTTGGGAAACACTTGGTGGATTATTCGGTCTGGCCCTGCCTCTACCCCTGGCCACCGCACTGCCTCTTGCAACCTGCCCTGCTGATGCCCTTGACTCCCCCTCTGAAGACCTGTCCTCCTGAGTAAGCGTTGCACACCAGGTGGGGTCAGTCACCTCATCGTCCTGCTGCTCTTCCTCCGAATCCTCTGTGCGCTGCTCCCTCGGACTTACTGCCCTTACTACTACCTCACTGCAAGACAACTGTGTCTGATCGTCATCGTCCTCCTCACCCACAGAAAGTTGTTGAGACAGTTGGTGGAAGTCCCCAGCCTCTTCCCCTGGACCCCGGGAACTTTCGAATGGTTGGGCATCAGTGACGATAAACTCCTCTGGTGGGAGAGGAACCGCTGCTGCCCAATCTAAGCAGGGGCCCGAGAACAGTTCCTGGGAGTGTTCCCGCTCCTGAGCAGGTGTTATTGTAGTGGAGTGAGGAGGCTGGGAGGAAGGAGGAGCAGCAGACAGAGGATTCGAATTGGCAGCAGTGGACGGCGCAGAACTGCGGGTAGACGATAGGTTGCTCGAAGCACTTTCTGCCATCCAGGACAGGACCTGCTCACACTGCTCATTTTCTAATAACCGTCTCCCGCGTGGACCCATTAATTGGGCGATGAATGTGGGGACGCCAGAAACGTGCCTCTCTCCTAATCGCGCAGCAGTCGGCTGCGACACACCTGGATCAGGAGCTTGGCCTGTGCCCACACCCTGACTTGGCCCTCCGCGTCCTCGGCCACGTCCACGTCCTCTAGGCCTACCCCTACCCCTCAGCATGCTGTATTACCAGTGATTTGACTTCACAGGCAGGAAATAAATTGGCGCAAGACTGCAGGCCAAATATAATTTTTTCCCTTTTTTGAAAACAAAAGGCCCCACTGCCTCTAGTGAATGAATAATCTAAGTTTAATAACTGTGCTGTTTTCCTGCTAATGTGTCACAGAACGTGAGGGTAGCAGAGTTATTAACTGTGGCAGAGCAGGTATTTTTTTTCCCAATTAAGGAAAGCAAATGGCGAAGCCAGGAGTAAAACGTAGCTGGGTGCGTATGATTTTTACAGGTTGCAGACACAGCCGACACGTGTCCACCGGCGTTAGGACGGACAGAGGCAGGACAAATAGAATTATTTTCCGTTTTTTTGCACCAAAAGGCAGCACTGCGTATATTCTATGAACATGAGAAGTTTAATAACTGTGCTGTTTTCCTGCTAATGTGTCACAGAATGTGAGGGTAGCAGAGTTATTAACTGTGGCAGAGCAGGTATTTTTTTTCCCAATTAAGGAAAGCAAATGGCGAAGCCAGGAGTAAAACGTAGCTGGGTGCGTCTGATTTTTACAGGTTGCACACGCAGCCGACACGTGTCCACCGGCGTTAGGACGGACAGAGGCAGGACAAATAGAATTATTTTCACTTGTTTTACAAGCAAAAGGCAGCACTGCGTATATTCTATGAATAATAACTGTGTTGTGGCCCTGCCTATACAATTCTTTCCCTGCAGTATCAATGGAGGGTGGAATGCTCTGCAGAGGCGATTTTGAGAAGCAGAAAAAAATGCAGCACAGCTAACAGCAGCCTGGACAGTACTGCACACGGATAAATATGGCCCTAGAAAGGACCGTTGAGGTTCTTGAAGGCTACACTCACTCCTAACACTCTCCCTGCCTATCCAACACTTCTGTCCCTAATGCCAGGTGCAACGCTCTGCAGAGCCGATTTTGAGAAGAAAAAAAATGGCACTGCTAACAGCAGCCAACACACAGCTATCAGTGGCCCTAATAAGGACCTTTGGGGGGTCTTGAAGCCTACACTAACTACCAATTCTTTCCCTACAGCAGCTCCGGTACAAACAGCACTGTCCCTCATCTAACTCACACCGCATCTGAGGCGAACCGCGGGAGGGGCCGACTTTTATGTTCGGGTGACACCTGATCTTCCCAGCCACTCACAGCAGGGGGGTGGTCCTTTGCTAAAAAGGACCAAAAGTTATATTTGGCCAGCCGGTGTCAGTCCTAAGGTCTCCGTGTACGTGTGTGCTGCGTGGAGAACGTACAAAAATCAGACGCAACCAGCTACGGTTTACTGCAGGCTTGCGCCATTGTCTTTCCTGACTGGCAAATACCTGCTCTGCTAGAGTTAATAACTCTGCTAGAACGTACAAAAATCAGACGCAACCAGCTACGGTTTACTGCAGGCTTGCGCCATTGTCTTTCCTGACTGGCAAATACCTGCTCTGCTAGAGTTAATAACTCTGCTACACTAAAGTTGTGTGTCACTTTTTCAGGGCCACACTACAGTTCTAAAAGTTATTGTTCATTGAATATACGCAGTGGGTCCTTCCCTTTGCTAAAAAGGACAAAAAATTATATTTGGCCTGCCTGTGTCAGTCCTAAGGTCTCCGTGTACATGTGTGCTGCGTGTACAACGTACAAAAATCAGACGCAACCAGCTACGGTTTACTGCAGGCTTGCGCCATTGTCTTTCCTGACTGGCAAATACCTGCTCTGCCAGAGTTAATGACTCTGTTACACTATAGTTGTGTGACACTTTTTGAGGGCCACACCACAGATATTAAACTTCTTGTTCATTGAATATACGCAGTGGGTGCTTCCCTTTGCAAAAAAGGAAAAGAAATTATATTTGGCCTGCCTGTGTCAGTCCTAAGGTCTCCGTGTACGTGTGTGCTGCGTGGACAACGTACAAAAATCAGACGCAACCAGCTACGGTTTACTGCAGGCTTGCGCCATTGTCTTTCCTGACTGGCAAATACCTGCTCTGCTAGAGTTAATAACTCTGCTACACTATAGTTGTGTGACACTTTTTGAGGGCCACACCACAGATATTAAACTTCTTGTTCATTGAATATACGCAGTGGGTGCACCCCTTTGCAAAAAAGGAAAAGAAATTATATTTGGCCTGCCTGTGTCAGTCCTAAGGTCTCCGTGTACGTGTGTGCTGTGTGGACAACGTACAAAAATCAGACGCAACCAGCTACGGTTGAGTGTAGCCTTGCGCCAATTTCTTTCCTGCCTGGGAAATCAAATCACTGGTAATACAGCATGCTGAGGGGTAGGGGTAGGCCTAGAGGATGTGGACGCGGCCGAGGACGCGGAGGGCCAAGTGAGGGTGTGGGCACAGGCCGAGCCAGTGCGGTGGCCAGGGGTAGAGGCAGGGCCAGACCGAATAATCCACCAACTGTTTCCCAAAGCGCCCCCTCGCGCCATGCCACCCTGCACAGGTCAAGGTGCTCTACGGTGTGGCAGTTTTTCACAGAGACGCCTGACGACCGACGAACAGTGGTGTGCAACCTTTGTCGCGCCAAGATCAGCTGGGGAGGCACCACCAACAGCATGCGCAGGCATATGATGGCCAAGCACCCCACAAGGTGGGACGATGCCCGTTCACCGCCTCCGGTTTGCACCACTGCCTCTCCCCCTGTGCCCCAACCTGCCACTGAGATCCAACCCCCCTCTGAGGACACAGGCACTACCGTCTCCTGGCCTGCACCCACACCCTCACCTCCGCTGTCCTCGGCCCCATCCAGCAATGTCTCTCAGCGCAGCGTCCAGACGTCGCTAGTGCCACAGTTTGAGCGCAAGCGCAACTACGACGCCACGCACCCGCACGCTCAAGCGTTAAACGTGCACATTGCAAAATTGATCAGCCTGGAGATGCTGCCGTATAGGCTTGTGGAAACGGAGGCTTTCAAAAGCATGATGGCGGCGGCTGCCCCGCGTTACTCGGTTCCCAGTCGCCACTACTTTTCCCGATGTGCCGTCCCAGCCCTGCACGACCACGTCTCCCGCAACATTGTACGCGCCCTCTCCAACGCGGTTACTGCCAAGGTCCACTTAACAACGGACACGTGGACAAGCACAGGCGGGCAGGGCCACTATATCTCCCTGACGGCACATTGGGTGAATTTAGTGGAGGCTGGGACAGAGTCAGAGCCTGGGACCGCTCACGTCCTACCCACCCCCAGAATTGCGGGCCACAGCTCGGTGGTGGTATCTGCGGCGGTGTATGCTTCCTCCACTAAAGCACCTTCCTCCTCCTCCAACGCAACCTCTGTCTCGCAATCAAGATGTGTCAGCAGCAGCACGTCGCCAGCAGTCGGTGTCACGCGGCGTGGCAGCACAGCGGTGGGCAAGCGTCAGCAGGCCGTGCTGAAACTACTCAGCTTAGGAGAGAAGAGGCACATGGCCCACGAACTGCTGCAGGGTCTGACAGAGCAGACCGACCACTGGCTTGCGCCACTGAGCCTCCAACCGGGCATGGTCGTGTGTGACAACGGCCGTAAGCTGGTGGCGGCTCTGCAGCTCGGCAGCCTCACGCACGTGCCATGCCTGGCCCATGTCTTTAATTTGGTGGTTCAGCGCTTTCTGAAAAGCTACCCCCACTTGTCATACCTGCTCGGAAAGGTGCGCCAGCTCTGCGCACATTTCGGCAAATCCTACACGGACGCTGCCACCCTGCGGACACTGCAACATAGGTTTAATCTGCCAGTGCACCGACTGCTGTGCGACGTGCCCACACAGTGGAACTCTACGCTCCACATGTTGGCCAGACTCTATGAGCAGCGTAGAGCTATAGTGGAATACCAACTCCAACTTGCGCGGCGCAGTGGGAGTCAGCCTCCTCAATTATTTACAGAAGAGTGGCCCTGGTTGGCAGCCATCTGCCAGGTCCTTGGAAAATTTGAGGAGTCTACCCAGGTGGTGAGCGGCGATGCTGCAATCATTAGCGTCACCATTCCTCTGCTATGCATCTTGAGAAGTTCCCTGCAAAGCATAAAGGCAGACGCTTTGCGCTCGGAAACAGAGCCGGGGGAAGACAGTATGTCGCTGGATAGTCAGAGCACCCGCCTGTCTATATCTCAGCGCGTTGAGGAGGAGGAGGAGGAGGGGGAAGAGACAGCTTGGCCCACTGGTGAGGGTACACATGCTGCTGGGCTGTCATCCTTTCAGCGTGTATGGCCTGAGGAGGAGGAAGAGGAGGAGGAGGAGGAGGAGGATCCTGAAAGTGATCTTCCTAGTGAAGACAGCCATGTGTTGCGTACAGGTACCCTGGCACACATGGCTGACTTCATGTTAGGATGCCTTTCTCGTGACCCTCGCGTTACACGCATTCTGGCCACTACGGATTACTGGGTGTACACACTGCTCGACCCACGCTATAAGGAGAACCTTCCCACTCTCATTCCCGAAGAGGAAAGGGGTTCGAGAGTGTTGCTATACCACAGGGCGCTGGTGGACAAACTGATGGTAAACTTCCCATCCGACAGCGCTAGTGGCAGAAGGCGCAGTTCCGAGGGCCAGGTAGCAGGGGAGGCGCAGAGATCAGGCAGCATGTACAGCGCAGGCAGGGGAACATTCTCCAAGGCCTTTGCCAGCTTTATGGCTCCCCAGCAAGACTGTGTCACCGCTCCCCAGTCAAGGCTGAGTCGGCGGGAGCACTGTAAAAGGATGGTGAGGGAGTACGTAGCCGATCGCACGACCGTCCTCCATGACGCCTCTGCCCCCTACAACTACTGGGTGTCGAAGCTGGACACGTGGCCTGAACTCGCGCTGTATGCCCTGGAGGTGCTTGCTTGTCCTGCGGCTAGCGTCTTGTCAGAGAGTGTGTTTAGTGTGGCTGGGGGAATCATCACGGATAAGCGTACCCACCTGTCAAACGACAGTGCCGACAGGCTTACACTCATCAAGATGAACAAAGCCTGGATTTCCCCAGACTTCTCTTCTCCACCAGCGGACAGCAGCGATACCTAAGCAATACGTAGGCTGCACCCGCGGATGGAAGCTACGTTCCCACTCACCATCCAAAACGGGGACATTTCTGCTTCATCAATCTGTGTCTAATATTCCTCCTCCTCCTCATCCTGCTCCTCCTCCTGAAACCTCACGAAATCACGCTGAACGGGCAATTTTTCTTAGGGCCACAAGGCTCACTCATAATTTTTCTAAACAATTTTTATATGTTTCAATGCTCTTAAAAGCGTTGAAACTTTAACTTGAACCAATTTTTCATTAAACTGGGCTGCCTCCAGGCCTAGTTACCACTTAAGCCACATTAACCAAAGCGATTAATGGGTTTCACCTGCCATCGTGGTTGGGCATGGCCAATTTTTTGGATGTACATTAGTACTGTTGATACAGCAATTTTTGTGGGCCCTCGCCTACAGTGTAATCAAATGAATTTTTAGCCCACCTGCATTACAGCTGACGTTACATCCGCTGTGTTGGGCAATGCAATGGGATATTTTTATGTACCGCCGGTGGGTTCCAGGGAGCCACCCATGCTGTAGGTGCACACGGAGTTTAACCTACATGTGTCCACTTGTAAAGAACCCCAGTCTGACTGGGGCATGCAGTGTGGGCCAAAGCCCACCTGTATTAAGCACGACATTACTACCTCAGCTGTGTTGGGCAATGCAATGGGATATTTCTATGTACCGCCGGTGGCTTCCTGGCACCCACCCATGCTGTGGGTCCACAGGGAATTATAAATGCATCTGTTTCCACTTGTAAAGAACCCCAGTCTGACTGGGGCATGCAGTGTGGGCCGAAGCCCACCTGCATTAAGCACGACATTACTACCTCAGCTGTGTTGGGCACTGCAATGGGATATATTTATGTACCGCCAGTGGGTTCCAGGGAGCCACCCATGCTGTGGGTCCACACGGAGTTGTAACTACATGTGTCCACTTCTAAAGAGCCCCAGTCTGACTGGGGCATGCAGTGTGGGCCGAAGCCCACTTGCAGTAAACATGACATTACCTCAGCTGTGATGGGCAATGCAATGGGATATATTTATGTACCGCCGGTGGCTTCCTGGCACCCACCCATGCTGTGGGTCCACACGGAGTTGTAACTGCATGTGTCCACTTGTAAAGAACCCCAGTCAGACTGGGGCATGCAGTGTGGGCCGAAGCCCACCTGCATTAAGCACGACATTACTACCTCAGCTGTGTTGGGCAATGCAATGGGATATTTCTATGTACCGCCGGTGGCTTCCAGGGAGCCACCCATGCTGTAGGTGCACACGGAGTTTAACCTACATGTGTCCACTTGTAAAGAACCCCAGTCTGACTGGGGCATGCAGTGTGGGCCGAAGCCCACCTGTATTAAGCACGACATTACTACCTCAGCTGTGTTGGGCAATGCAATGGGATATTTCTATGTACCGCCGGTGGCTTCCTGGCACCCACCCATGCTGTGGGTCCACAGGGAATTATAAATGCATCTGTTTCCACTTGTAAAGAACCCCAGTCTGACTGGGGCATGCAGTGTGGGCCGAAGCCCACCTGCATTAAGCACGACATTACTACCTCAGCTGTGTTGGGCAATGCAATGGGATATTTCTATGTACCGCCGGTGGCTTCCTGGCACCCACCCATGCTGTGGGTCCACAGGGAATTATAAATGCATCTGTTTCCACTTGTAAAGAACCCCAGTCAGACTGGGGCATGCAGTGTGGGCCGAAGCCCACCTGCATTAAGCACGACATTACTACCTCAGCTGTGTTGGGCAATGCAATGGGATATTTTTATGTACCGCCGGTGGGTTCCAGGGAGCCACCCATGCTGTGGGTCCACAGGGACTTCACAATAGGGAGTTGTACCTGCCTGTGTCTATGAATTAAAAACCGCGGTCTGACTGGGGCATGCAGACACCTTGACAGAATGAATAGTGTGTGGCACATAGGTTCCCCATTGCTATGCCCACGTGTGCAGCTCCTGATGGCGGTGGCACAGGATTCTATTTCTCATTGCTTCTGTACAGCATTGTGGGCTATCGCCCCGCCCCTTTTAAAGAGGGTCGCTGCCTAGCCGTGCCAACCCTCTGCAGTGTGTGCCTGCGGTTCCTCGTCATGGCAGACGCACTTCTTAATAGACATGAGGGTGGTGTGGCATGAGGGCAGCTGAAGGCTGCGCAGGGACACTTTGGTGTGCGCTGTGGGGGGGAGGGGGGGTTGGGCAGCATGTAACCCAGGAGAAGTGGCAGTGGAGTGTCATGCAGGCAGTGATTGTGCTTTGTTGGAGGTAGTGTGGTGCTTAGCTAAGGTATGCCATGCTAATGAGGGCTTTTCAGAAGTAAAAGTTTTTGGGAGGGGGGGGGCCCCACTCTTGCCGCTATTGTGGCTTAATAGTGGGACCTGTGAACTTGAGATGCAGCCCAACATGTAGCCCCTCGCCTGCCCTATCCGTTGCTGTGTCGTTCCCATCACTTTCTTGAATTGCCCAGATTTTCACACAAGGAAACCTTAGCGAGCATCGGCGAAATACAAAAATGCTCGGGTCGCCCATTGACTTCAATGGGGTTCGTTACTCGAAACGAACCCTCGAGCATCGCGAAAAGTTCGTCCCGAGTAACGAGCACCCGAGCATTTTGGTGCTCGCTCATCTCTAATTATTAATAGAGATGAGCGAGCGTACTCGTCCGAGCTTAATACTCATTCGAGTATTAGGGTGTTCGAGATGCTCATTACTCGAGATGAACACCACGCGATGTTCGAGTTACTTTCACTTTCATCTCTGAGACATTTGCGCGCTTTTCTGGCCAATAGAAAGACATGGAAGGCATTACAACTTCCTCCTGTGATGTTCCAGCCCTATACCACCCCCCTGCAGTGAGTGGCTGGGGAGATCAGGTGACACCTGAGTATTAAAATCTGGCCTGCCCGCGGCTTGCCACAGATGCATTCTGACAGAGATCAGGGAAAGTGCTGCTGATGCTGCTGCTGCTATAGGGAGAGCGTTAGGAATTATATTAGGCTTCAAGAACCCCAACGGTCCTTCTTAGGGCCACATCTGACCGTGTGCAGTACTGTCGAGGCTGCTGTGAGCAGTGTTGCACTTTTTTTTTTTTTTTGTATATCGGGCGTGCAGACCATTGCGTCCTCAGTCTGCAGTCATTGTACAGAGTATAGGGCCAGTACTGGTGAGGCAGGGACAGTGGTACAGGGAAAGAGATATACAGCCTATATAGGCAGTGGGCTTTTTCAAAAAAATTGGGGAAAAATACTATATTTGGGCTGCCTGTGACCGTCTTCAGTGTACTGCATGTCTGCTGGGGGTAGTAGTCCTAATTAATACGCAGCTAAGCGTTACAGCAGGCTTGCGCAAAATTGTTTCCTGGCTCTGCTGTCTCCGTTACATCACCGCCGTCATCCCGCCAGAGGGAAACAGTATACATAATATACGCTGCCTACAGTATCTGTCTGTTGTATCAGCTCAGCATTTAAAAAAATAGAAGCAAAATACTTAAGGCCTACTACTGGCCTTTGGCTACTTGACTGCTTCTGCGCTGTGAATTCCACTAGCTCAGTCATACGCACCTACGTCTCAGTGCAGGGGTGCAAAAAATTGTTTCCTGGCTCTGCTGTCTCCGTTACATCACCACCGTCATCCCGCCAGAGGGAAACAGTATACATAATATACACTGCCTACAGTATCTGTCTGCTGTATCAGCTCAGCATTTAAAAAAATTGAAGCAAAATACTTAAGGCCTACTAGTGGCCTTTGGCCACTTGACTGCTTCTGCTCTGTGAATTCCACTAGCTCAGTCATACGCACCTACGTCTCACTGCAGGCGTGCGCAAAATTGTTTCCTGGCTCTGCTGTGCGTTCCGTAAGCGAAGTCAGCCTCCAACCACAGGCCAATAAGCGGCACATTTAATTACAGCGTTCTGTTTCTGCTATACTCGTAATACACCATGCTGAGGGGTAGGAGTAGGCCTAGAGGACGTGGACGCGGGTGAGGACGCGGAGGCCCAAGTCAGGGTGTGGCCACAGGCCGAGCTCCTGATCCAGGTGTATCGCAGCCGACTGCTGCGGGATTAGGAGAGAGGCACGTTTCTGGTGTCCCCAGATTCATCTCACAATTAATGGGTCCACGCGGTAGACCTTTACTAGAAAATGAGCAGTGTGAGCAGGTCCTGTCCTGGATGGCAGAAAGTGCATCCAGCAATCTATCGACCACCCAGACTTCTACGCCGTCCACTGCTGCATCTCTGAATCCTCTGGCTGCTGCTCCTCCTTCCTCCCAGCCTCCTCACTCCATTACAATGACACATTCTGAGGAGCAGGCAGACTCCCAGGAACTGTTCTCGGGCCCCTGCCCAAAATGGGCACAATGGTTCCTCTCCCACCGGAGGAGTTTGTCGTGACCGATGCCCAACCTTTGGAAAGTTCCCGGGCTCCGGGGGATGAGGCTGGGGACTTCCGGCAACTGTCTCAAGAGCTTTCAGTGGGTAAGGAGGACGATGACGATGAGACACAGTTGTCTACCACTCAGGTAGTAGTAATTGCAGTTTGTCCGAGGGAGGAGCGCACAGAGGATTCGGAGGAAGAGCAGCTGGACGATGAGGTGACTGACCCCACCTGGTTTGCTACGCCTACTGAGGACAGGTCTTCAGGGGGGGATGCAAGTGCAGCAGCAGGGCAGGTTGGAAGAGGCAGTGCGGTGGCCAGGGGTAGAGGCAGGGGCAGACCGAATAATCCACCAACTGTTTCCCAAAGCGCCCCCTCGCGCCATGCCACCCTGCAGAGGCCGAGGTGCTCAAACGTGTGGCAGTTTTTCACTGAGAGTGCAGACGACCGACGAACTGTGGTGTGCAAGGTTTGTCGCGCCAAGATCAGCCGTGGAGCCACCACCACCAGCATGCGCAGACATATGATGGCCAAGCACCCCACAAGGTGGGATGAAGGCCGTTCAGCGCCTCCGGTTTGCACCACTGCCTCTCCCCCTGTGCCCCAACCTGCCACTGAGATCCAACCCCCCTCTCAGGACACAGGCACTACCGTCTCCTGGCCTGCACCCACACCCTCATCTCCGTTGTCCTCGGCCCCATCCAGCAATGTCTCTCAGCGCAGCGTCCAGCCGTCGCTAGCGCAACTGCTTGAGCGCAATCGCAAGTACGCAGCCACGCACCCGCACGCTCAAGCGTTAAACGTGCACATAGCCAAATTGATCAGCCTGGAGATGCTGCCGTATAGGCTTGTGGAAACGGAGGCTTTCAAAAACATGATGGCTGCGGCGGCCCCGCGCTACTCGGTTCCCAGTCGCCACTACTTTTCTCGATGTGCCGTCCCAGCCCTGCACGACCACGTCTCCCGCAATATTGTACGCGCCCCTCACCAACGCGGTTACTGCCAAGGTCCACTTAACAATGGACACATGGACAAGCACAGGCGGGCAGGGCCACTATATCTCCCTGACGGCACATTGGGTGAATTTAGTGGTGGCTGGGACCGAGTCAGAGCCTGGGACTGCTCACGTCCTACCCACCCCCAGAATTGTGGGCCCCAGCTTGGTGCTGGTATCTGCGGCGGTGTATGCTTCCTCCACTAAACCACCCTCCTCCTCCTCCTACGCAACCTCTGTCTCGCAATCAAGATGTGTCAGCAGCAGCACGTCGCCAGCAGTCGGTGTCACGCGGCGTGGCAGCACAGCGGTGGGCAAGCGTCAGCAGGCCGTGCTGAAACTACTCAGCTTAGGAGATAAGAGGCACACGGCCCACGAACTGCTGCAGGGTCTGACAGAGCAAACCGACCGCTGGCTTTCGCCGCTGAGCCTCCAACCGGGCATGGTCGTGTGTGACAACGGCCGTAAGCTGGTGGCGGCTCTGCAGCTCGGCAGCCTCACGCACGTGCCATGCCTGGCCCACGTGTTTAATTTGGTGGTTCAGCGGTTTCTGAAAAGCTACCCAGGCTTGTCAGATCTGCTCGGAAAGGTGCGCCGGCTCAGCGCACATTTCCGCAAGTCCAAGATGGACGCTGCCACCCTGCGCACCCTGCAACATCGGTTTAATCTGCCAGTGCACCGACTGCTGTGCGACGTGCCCACACAGTGAAACTCTACGCTCCACATGTTGGCCAGGCTCTATGAGCAGCGTAGAGCTATAGTGGAATACCAACTCAAACATGGGCGGCGTAGTGGGAGTCTGCCTCCTCAATTCTTTACAGAAGAGTGGGCCTGGTTGGCAGACATCTGCCAGGTTCTTGGAAACTTTGAGGAGTCTACCCAGATGGTGAGCGGCGATGCTGCAATCATTAGCGTCACCATTCCTCTGCTATGCCTCTTGAGAAGTTCCCTGCAAAGCATAAAGGCAGACGCTTTGCGCTCGGAAACGGAGGCGTGGGAAGACAGTATGTCGCTGGATAGTCAGAGCACCCTCATGTCTATATCTCAGCGCGTTGAGGAGGAGGGGGAGGAGCATGAGGAGGAGGGGGAAGAGACAGCTTGGCCCACTGGTGAGGGTACCCATGCTGCTTGCCTTTCATCCTTTCAGCGTGTATGGCCTGAGGAGGAGGAGGATCTTGAAAGTGATCTTCCTAGTGAGGACAGCCATGTGTTGCGTACAGGTACCCTGGCACACATGGCGGACTTCGTGTCAGGATGCCTTTCTCGTGACCCTCGCGTTACACGCATTCTGGCCACTACGGATTACTGGGTGTACACACTGCTCGACCCACGGTATAAGGAAAACCTTTCCACTCTCATACCCGAAGAGGAAAGGGGTTCGAGAGTGATGCTATACCAGAGGACCCTGGCGTACAAACTGATGGTAAAATTCCCATCTGACAGCGCTAGTGGCAGAAGGCGCAGTTCCGAGGGCCAGGTAGCAGGGGAGGCGCGGAGATCAGGCAGCATTTACAGCGCAGGCAGGGGAACATTCTCCAAGGCCTTTGCCAGCTTTTTGGCTCCCCAGCAAGACTGTGTCACCGCTCCCCAGTCAAGGCTGAGTCGGCAGGAGCACTGTAAAAGGATGGTGAGGGAGTACGTAGCCGATCACATGACCGTCCTCCGTGAAGCGTCTGCCCCCTACAACTACTGGGTGTCGAAGCTGGACACGTGGCCTGAACTCGCGCTGTATGCCCTGGAGGTGCTTGCTTGTCCTGCGGCTAGCGTCTTGTCAGAGAGGGTGTTTAGTGCGGCTGGGGGAATCATCACAGATAAGTGTACCCGCCTGTCAACCGACAGTGCAGACAGGCTAACACTCATCAAGATGAACAAAGCCTGGATTTCCCCAGACTTCTCTTCTCCACCAGCGGACAGCAGCAATACCTAAGCAATACGTAGGCTGCACCCGCGGATAGAAGCATCGTTCTCTATCACCATCAAAAACGGGGACCTTTTAGCTTCATCAATCTGTGTATTATATTCATCCTTCTCCTCCTGCTCCTCCTCCTGAAACCTCACATAAACACGCCGAACGGGCAATTTTTCTTAGGCCCACAAGGCTCAGTCATATTACTTTAGTAAACAATGTTTATACGTTTCAATTCTCATTAAAGCGTTGAAACTTGCACCTGAACCAATTTTTATTTTAACTGGGCCGCCTACAGGCCTAGTTACAAATTAAGCCACATTAACCAAAGCGATTAATGGGTTTCACCTGCCCTCTTTGTTGGGCATGCGCAATTTTTCTGAGGTACATTAGTACTGTTGGTACACCAATTTTTTGGGGCCCTCGCCTACAGTGTAATCCTAGTAATTTTTATGGCCTTCACAGTTTAGACAGTCTAAGCTGTGAAGGGCTTTACTTGAATATATTAGACGTTTCTGCCTCTGTGACTAGTAATTTTTATGGGCTTCGCCTGCACTCATGGTACAGCAAGGTGTGTGGGGTTGGCCTACACTTTTGCTACATAAACATATTACCAGTCTGACTGGGGCATGCACTGTGGGCTGAAGCACACCTGTATTGTATGTGACGTTCGCTCTGCTGAGCAGGGCACTGCAATGGGATATATTTATGTACCGCCGGTGGGTTCCAGGGAGCCACCCATGATGTGGGTCCACAGGGACTTCACATTAGGGATTTGTACCTGCCAGTGTCTATGTATTAAAAACCCTGGTCAGACTGGGGCATGCAGTGTGGGCCGAAGACCACCTGCATTTAATCGGACGTTACCTCAGCTGTGATGGGCAATGCAATGGGATATATTTATGTACCGCTGGTGGCTTCCTGGGACCCACCCATGCTGTCGGTCCACACGGAGTTGTATCTGCATGTGTCCACTTCTAAAGAACCCCAGTCTGACTGGGGCATGCAGTGTGGGCCGAAGCCCACCTGCAGTAAACCTGACATTACCTCAGCTGTGATGGGCAATGCAATGGGATATATTTATGTACCGCCGATGGGTTCCAGGGAGCCACCCATGATGTGGGTCCACAGGGACTTCACATTAGGGATTTGTACCTGCCAGTGTCTATGTATTAAAAACCCCGGTCAGACTGGGGCATGCAGTGTGGGCCGAAGACCACCTGCATTTAATCGGACGTTACCTCAGCTGTGATGGGCAATGCAATGGGATATATTTATGTACCGCCGGTGGCTTCCTGGGACCCACCCATGCTGTCGGTCCACACGGAGTTGTAACTGCATGTGTCTACTTCTAAAGAACCCCAGTCTGACTGGGGCATGCAGTGTGGGCCGAAGTTTACCTGCATTAAACCTGACGTTACCTCAGCTGTGATGGGCAAAACAATGGGATATATTTATGTACCGCCAATGGGTTCCAGGGAGCCACCCATGCTGTGGGTCCACAGGGACTTCAGATTAGGGATTTGTACCTGCCAGTGTCTATGTATTAAAAACCCCGGACAGACTGGGGCATGCAGTGTGGGCCGAAGACCACCTGCAATTAATCTGACGTTAGCTCTGCTGTCCAGGGCTCTGCAATGGGATACATTTATGTACAGCCGGTGGGTTCCAGGGAGCCATCCATGCTGTGGGTGCACACGGAATTCCCATTGCGGAGTTGTACCTGCCTGTGACTATTTATAAAAAACCCCGGTCTGACTGGGGCATGCAGACACCTTGACAGAATGAATAGTGTGTGGCACATAGGTTCCCCAGAACTGCATTGTTAACATATCAAATTTGTGTTCCTTTAACCAGCAATATTAAAGGGGTTGTCTCGCGAAAGCAAGTGGGGTTATACACTTCTGTATGGCCATATTAATGCACTTTGTAATATACATCGTGCATCAAATATGAGCCATACAGAAGTTATTCACTTACCTGCTCTGTTGCTGGTGTCCCCGTCTCCATGGATCCGTCTAATTCTGATGTCTTCTTGCTTTTTTAGACACGCTTGCGCTGTGCGGTCTTCTGCCTGGTGAATGGGGCCGCTCGTGCCGGAGAGCTGGTCACCGCGTCGTCATCGTAGCTCCGCCCCGTCAAGTGTGCCGATTCCAGCCAATCAGGAGGCTGGAATCAACAATGGAACGCACAGAGCCCACGGTGCACCATGGGAGAAGACCCGCGGTGCACCATGGGAGATAACTGCAGTGCATCCCTGGGAAAGGACCGGCGGCCATCTTTGGGTGAAGATTTTTTAAAGTCCTTATTTCGTAGGATCGGTGAGTAGCAAGCGGTTTAAAAACCGCTTTAATTTGCTATTTTATGCTAAGGGGGTGACAGGGGGAATGGGGTAAGGTAAAATTTTGAGGTTTGCCGCGAGACAACCCCTTTAAGGATCATCAGATTGGATGGTGTAACACGATTTTATCGTACTCTGAAGGATCTCCACCATGAGATACACAGCACTTCTGTCTGAACCAACTGACTTTCGCCATGCGGCTCACTAACCGAGGCAAGTAAAAACAACATCCAATTAGGAAACCTTTGAGTGGTTACGAGATACTCTATCAATTAATGTACACCACTCCCCAAAGAGAGCAGTAGCCACATTAAAAACATAGGGAGTACATTGCACTCCCTTGACACAGCTAAGACAGCTATGACAGGGGATTCCTTCATCCCCAGGGGACAGCAGGAATGAAGGAATACCCTGTCACAGCTGTGGCAAAGGTCCATTATGCTATCCCATTGCTTTCAATTTCATTCAATGATGGCTGGGTGCTGCCTTTGGTTGGCCACAGCGCTCAGCCAATCAAATGCAGCGCTTTCTGGAGGCAGGGATTTTTCAATCCCCGGCCTCCAGAACACAGAAGATGACTGCCAGACAGCTCTTCGAAGTGAGTTAATCTTTTTTTTTTACCTTTTTTTTTTACAGCTAGCCATGATTTTCAGGAAAGGGCTTACATTTCAAAAATCATTGCCGTGGTAATAGCCTTCATTCCATTGTTTTCAATGGGGCTGCAGCAGTGCCGGCCCCATTAAAAGCAGTGGGATAGCATCGCGGACCTCTGCCACAGCTGTGACAGTGCATTCCTTCATCCCTGTGGTCCTGCAGGGATGAAAGTATCCCCTGCCATAGCTGTCACAGCTGTGTCAGGGGAGCACAATGTACTCCCTATGTTTTCTATGGGGCTAGCGCTGCTGTCGCTGGCCCCATTGAAAACACTTAGCGATATCGCAGATTCTTCTTTGCGATGCGAGGTTACAGTGAAAACAGCACTAATGAGAATAAAATCATTGAGAATCATTAGTTTCATTATCATGCGTTTTCACTCACTCTCGCATCGCAAGGATATCGTATCACCAGTTGGTGTTCACTTTTAAACATCAACTGACATATTAAAGCAAACAGTAGAGGCATCTGGCTAAAGATTCCTATGAATTATGGCTAGATTGCTGGAGAAAAAGTAAGCAATCATACTGTGATGCTCAACTGTTTCATTTTAGCAATAAGGCAGACCGCCTGGTGGTGAACTTGGTGAGGTGTAAATTTCAAAGCACCAACATAATGCAATTGAGGGACCCTAGAGGAACAATTCAGAATAATCGAAGAACAATAAATGCCCTTTTACAAGACTATTTTAATCAGGTGTATACCTCATAACAGATATCAAACCATATGCACTTGGTCTTATTAGATAATTTATCACTCCCAACATTACCACAGGTAGGGGACATACTGAATGTACCCATTACACAAGGAATTAACCTTTGCTATTTCCAATTTAAAATCCCACAAAGGCACTCGTCAAGGTTGCCCTTTGTCCCCACTGCTGTTCAATCTTTCTCTGGAGCCTATGTTTAGAGCCTTGGAGGGGAATGAAATATGAGATACAGAGGAGATATGAGTGGGTAGCACCTCAATTAATACATTTTCCTATGAAATTCCTCTCTTCTTGGCAAACCCTGTAAGAGATCTTAAATCAATTTTTCCCTAATTGATGAAGTTGAAATTCACTCTTGCTTTTTTGTGACATAGCCGAGTGTGAACTACTAGACCTCCCCAGATTACTTCTGGCTAACAATTCTGGTGATCTGGTTACAATAGCAAAACAATTAATAAAATATCTAGGTATTTAGGCCCATTTACACGCAAAGACAATTTTTCAAGCGATTGAAAGATTGACAGTTTTAGCAATCATTTTGCATAAAGTGTTAATAGACACTAATGAACATTAGCACTTTATCAGCTTCATTTGTGTGAAAAAGGGCCTCCAGGAGCTGTTTGCAGAGCACAGCATGTGGTCTGAGCTCTGTACACAGCTCCATTTTTCTTGCAAGGGCTGTTAGCAGAATACAATGTAATTTCCAACTCCCGTGCCGAACGCAGCGTGCGGTCCCAGTTATATTCTCCCTGGCTGAACTATGGATTTTAAGCTAATCTTAAAATCATCGTTCAGCCAAAGAGTGAAGGATGGCAGGGTTTACATGCAACGATTATCACTCATATGCCATCCTTTGAACAAATTTTGAGTGATAATCGTTGCATGTAAATGGGCCTTAAAGGTGGGTAAAGTGCCCAAATCTCTTTACTATCTCAATTATCCTCCCCTCATACACAAAATCTGTGTCGAACTGCATGGGTGGAACAATTTACGGCTTTGATTTATAGATAGATGGTATCTTATAAAATGATTAGTTTAGAAAAATTACTATTTCCAACATAAACAAGTCCATTACTCCTAAAACATAAAAAAAAATATTAAGATACGTTTATTTGGTCCCGTAAACGGCTGAGAATGTCACTTCAAAAACTAATACTACCCGTACATAAATTTCCCAGACATTCGACGCCATAATCTATCAAGTCTTCTGCATCATAGTATAGACTGGATCCAGGAAACTAATTTCTATTCGAGTGGGTAGGTGGAGACACAGTTGATGGCACCTTGGTCTTTACCAGCACTATCACATACCAGCTTTAATCAGTTACTCACAACAGTAAAACATAGAATTATTTTAGAAGATACAATCACAACATGGAGGAAGGTGAGAATTTTTTTTTCAACTTCCTTGTAATATTTCAAAATATATCTTACTATCTGGGAACATCCAGAATTCCATCAGGGTCAATAAAATAAACTGTTTAAGTAATGGTACGATAAAGGGATTAACTAGATACACCATATATTACACCTGCGGGAAGCAATCTGTTAGCAGGTCATTACCTGCCAATTTATGAATTTTGCTAAATCTAAAGCAATGAACCTGGGGAAAGAATGTAAATAAAATGTATATAACCTATGGAAAACTTCCCCCATATGGAAGACCCTTCTGAAATAAATGGTGGAGGACCTTTCCAACATTGGGTGAGAGACTTCCATGATCCTGAATTACCGCAAAAAAATATTTGAAGGATGGAGCTTAGTTCGCAAATGGGTAATCTGTGAGAGATGGAGCAATACACACTTCAAATTTATCGATATATGGCTTTAATATTCCACCACATCCCAATGTCCTCATAAACTTTGTGCATGTCCTAAATGTCACCAACCCAAGTCAGATCTGCCTCATAGCATTTGGTCTTGTACACATGCTCAAACCTATTGGCTTGTGGTAGTAAGAATGATTAATAGGGCATAGCGAGTATCAATTGATAGGGACCCACAATTATTACTCTTCCATTCGACCACAGTTAAGATACCGTATATACCGGCGTATAAGACGACTTTTGAACCCCGAAAAATCTGCTCTGAAGTCGGGGGTCGTCTTATACGCCGGTAATACAAAAAAAAAAGTGTAAAAAAAAAAAATCATTACTCACCTCCCCCGGCGTTCTGTCGCGCTCCAGCAGGATGTCGCTCGCCTAGAAATCCCCGCCACCAGAAAGCTAATACACACGCCGTCAGCCAGTTACAGCCATTCAATGACAGCATTAAATGGCTGTGATTGGCTGAAGGCGCACGTGTGTTAGCAATCACACCCATTCAATGATGTAATTGAATAGTGTGATTGGCTGAAGCCACGTGTGTTTTAGCCAATCACAGCCATTCAATGATGTCATTGAATGGCTGTAACTGGCTGATGGCGTGTGTATTAGCTTTCTGGAGGCGGGGATTTCAAGCCCCGCATTCAGAAAGCAATGCTGCGTCGGGGACGAGGAGCGAGCGACATCCTGCCGGAGCGCGGCAGAACGCCGGGGGAGGGGAGTAATGATTTTTTTTTTTCTCCACTGTATTACCGGTATATACGGTACTCCTTTTTGTACGTATCATACTCCTGGTAGCAAAATACTATATTTTCACCAACTAGATACAGTCAAAGATCCTGACTACAAAAGATATTATCCAACAAATGATTATTTTCACTATAGATCAATTTGAAATAGAAAAGGTGAAGGACATTAAAACAAAGGCCTTCTGTAAAAGATGGGAATCCTTTATCTCTAACTTTCTCACTGCACAGGAAATAAGGGAACTGATGATTTCTTACCAGGATACAGAATGGTTTTTATTTAATGGCAGGGACTTTAAGATGGCTGAAGGTAATACGATTTTCACATGCCCAAATCTGGAATATCAGGTCTAGATCTGATCTTAAGGCATGCTATGTTACCCATCCCTCCTCCTTTACTTTTTTTTTAGATACATTTTTTATTAATGCTCTTACTAATATTTAAAAATGGACCCTCTGAGCCCGTCATATTAATTAAGGCTGTTTGGCTCATCTTAATAACTAAGTTAGCTCCATTTTTAGAGATGAGCGAACATACTCGTCCGAGCTTGATACTCGTTCCAGTATTAGCGTGTTCGAGATGCTCGTTACTCGTGACGAGTACCACGCGATGTTCGAGTTACTTTCACTTTCATCTCTGAGACGTTAGCGCGCTTTTCTGGCCAATAGAAAGACAGGGAAGGCATTACAACATCCCCCTGCGACGTTCAAGCCCTATACCACCCCCCCTGCAGTGAGTGGCTGGCGAGATCAGGTGTCACCCGAGTATAAAAATCGGCCCCTCCCGCGGCTCGCCACAGATGCGTTCTGACATACTTTAGGGAAAGTGCTGTCTTGGTGGAGTTGCTATAGGGAGAGTGTTAGGAGTATTTTAGGCTTCAAGAACCCCAACGGTCCTTCTTAGGGCCACATCTAACTGTGTGCAGTACTGTGGAGGCTGCTTTTTGCAGTGTTGCACTTTTTTTTTTTTTGGTATATCGGCCGTGCAGAGCATTGCGCCCTGCAGTAATACTCCAGGGCCAGAAGCACTTAGGCAGGGACAGAAAACATATTGATTGAATATAGGCAGTGGGCCTTTGCAAAAACATTTGGGGAAAAAAATCTATTTGGGCTGCCTGTGACTGTCCTCAGTGTACTGGGTCTGTGCTGGGTGTAGTAGTCCTCCTAATTCATACGCAGCCAGCTAAGTGTTACAACAGGCTTGCGCAAAATTATTTCCTGGCTCTGTGTTGGCTGTTAAATCACCGCTGTATTCCAGTCCACAGTGCAACACTCTGCAGTTTTTTGACATACTCCAGGGCCAGTAGCAGTGACGCAGAGAGAGAAGAGATATATTCATTGAATATAGGCAGTGGGCCTTTGCAAAAACATTTGGGGAAAAAAATCTGTTTGGGCTGCCTGTGACTGTCCTCAGTGTTCTGGGTCTGTGCAGGGTGTAGTAGTCCTCCTAATTTATACGCAGCCAGCTAAGTGTTACAGCAGGCTTGCGCAAAATTATTTCCTGGCGTTCCGTAAGCGAAGTCAGCCTCCAACCACAGGCCAATAAGCGGCACATTTAATTACAGCGTTCTGTTTTTGCACTACTGGTAATACAGCATGCTGAGGGGTAGGGGTAGGCCTAGAGGACAGGACGCGGGCGAGGACGTGGAGGCCCAAGTCAGGGTGTGGGCACAGGCCGAGCTCCTGATCCAGGTGTATCGCAGCAGACTGCTGCGGGATTAGGAGAGAGGCACGTTTCTGGCATCCCCACATTCATCTCACAATTAATGGGTCCACGCGGTAGACCTTTATTAGAAAATGAGCAGTGTGAGCAGGTCCTGTCGTGGATGGCAGAAAGTGCATCCAGCAATCTATCGTCCACCCAGAGTTCAGCGCTGTCCACTGCTGCAACTCTGAATCCTCTGGCTGCTGCTCCTCCTTCCTCCCAGCCTCCTAACTCCATTACAATGACACATTCTGAGGAGCGGGCAGACTCCCAGGAACTGTTCTCGGGCCCCTGCTCAGATTGGGCAGCAATGGTTCCTCTCCCACCACAGGAGTTTATCGTGACTGATGCCCAACCTTTGGAAAGTTCCCGGGGTACGGGGGATGAGGCTGGGGACTTCCGGCAACTGTCTCAAGACCTTTCAGTGGGTGAGGAGGCCGATGACGATGAGACACAGTTGTCTATCAGTGAGGTAGTAGTAAGGGCAGTAAGTCTGAGGGAGGAGCGCACAGAGGATTCGGAGAAAGAGCAGCAGGACGATGAGGTGACTGACCCCACCTGGTTTGCTACGCCTACTGAGGACAGGTCTTCAGAGGGGGAGGCAAGGGCAGCAACAGGGCAGGTTGCAAGAGGCAGTGCGGTGTCCAGGGGTAGAGGCAGGGCCAGACCGAATAATCCACCAACTGTTTCCCAAAGCCCCCCTCGCGCCATGCCACCCTGCAGAGGCCGAGGTGCTCAAAGGTCTGGCAGTTTTTCACTGAGAGTGCAGATGACCGACGAACAGTGGTGTGCAACCTGTGTCGCGCCAAGATCAGCCGGGGAGCCACCACCAGCAGCCTCACCACCACCAGCATGCGCAGACATATGATGGCCAAGCACCCCACAAGGTGGGACGAAGGCCGTTCACCGCCTCCGGTTTGCACCGCTGCCTCTCCCCCTGTGCCCCAACCTGCCACTGAGATCCAACCCCCCTCTCAGGACACAGGCACTACCGTCTCCTGGCCTGCACCCACACCCTCACCTCCGCTGTCCTCGGCCCCATCCACCAATGTCTGTCAGCGCACCATCCAGCCGTCGCTAGCGCAAGTGTTGGAGCGCAAGCGCAAGTATGTCGCCACGCACCCACACGCTTAAGCGTTAAACATGCACATAGCCAAATTTATCAGCCTGGAGATGCTGCCGTATAGGGTTGTGGAAACGGAGTCTTTCAAAAGTATGATGGCGGTGGCGGCCTCGCGCTACTCAGTTCCCAGTCGCCACTACTTTTCCCGATGTGCTGTCCCAGCCCTGCACGACCATGTCTCCCGCAACATTGTACGCGCCCTCACCAATGCGGTTACTGGCAAGGTCCACTTAGCAACGGACACATGGACAAGCACAGGCGGGCAGGGCCACTATATCTCCCTGACGGCACATTGGGTGAATTTAGTGGAGGCTGGGACAGAGTCAGAGCCTGGGACCGCTCACGTCCTACCCACCCCCTGAATTGCGGGCCCCAGCTCGGTGGTGGTATCTGCGGAGGTGTATGCTTCCTCCACTAAACCACCCTCCTCCTCCTACGCAACCTCTGTCTCGCAATCAAGATGTGTCAGCAGCAGCAAGTCACCAGCAGTCGGTGTCGCGCGGCATGGCAGCACAGCGGTGGGCAAGCGTCAGCAGGCCGTGCTGAAACTACTCAGCTTAGGAGAGAAGAGGCACACGGCCCACGAACTGCTGCAGGGTCTGACATAGCAGACCGACCCCTGGCATGCGCCGTTCAGCCTCCAACCGGGCATGGTCGTGTGTGACAACGGCCGTAACCTGGTGGCGGCTCTGCAGCTCGGCAGCCTCACGCACGTGCCATGCCTGGCCCACGTCTTTAATTTGGTGGTTCAGCGCTTTCTGAAAAGCTACCCACGCTTGTCAGACCTGCTCGGAAAGGTGCGCCGGGTCAGCGCACATTTCCGCAAGTCCCACACGGACGCTGCCACCCTGCGCACCCTGCAACATCGGTTTCATCTGCCAGTGCACCGACTGACGTGCGATGTGCCCGCACGGTGGAACTCTACGCTCCACATGTTGGCCAGGCTCTATGAGCAGCATAGAGCTATAGTGGAATACCAACTCCAACATGGGCGGCGCAGTGGGAGTCAGCCTCCTCAATTCTTTACAGAAGAGTGGGCCTGGTTGGCAGACATCTGCCAGGTCCTTGGAAACTTTGAGGAGTCTACCCAGATGGTGAGCGGCGATGCTGCAATCATTAGCGTCACCATTCCTCTGCTATGCCTCTTGAGAAGTTCCCTGCAAAGAATAAAGGCAGACGCTTTGCGCTCGGAAACAGAGCCGGGGGAAGACAGTATGTCGCTGGATAGTCAGAGCACCCTCCTGTCTATATCTCAGCGCGTTGAGGAAGAGGAGGAGGAGCATGAGGAGGATGAGGAGGAGGAGACAGCTTGGCCCACTGCTGAGGGTACACATGCTGCTTGCCTGTCATCCTTTCAGCGTGTATGGCCGGAGGAGGAGGAGGAGGAGAAGGAGGATCCTGAAAGTGATCTTCTTAGTGAGGACAGCCATGTGTCGCGTACAGGTACCCTGGCACACATGGCTGACTTCATGTTAGGATGCCTTTCTCGTGACCCTCGCATTACACGCATTCTGGCCACTACGGATTACTGAGTGTACACTGCTCGACCCACGGTATAAGGAGAACCTTTCCACTCTCATACCCGAAGAGGAAAGGGGTTCGAGAGTGATGCTATACCACAGGACCCTGGCGGACAAACTGATGGTAAAATTCCCATCCGACAGCGCTAGTGGCCGAAGGCGCAGTTCCGAGGGCCAGGTAGCAGGGGAGGCGCAGAGATCAGGCAGCATGTACAGCACAGGCAGGGGAACACTCTCTAAGGCCTTTGACAGCTTTCTGGCTCCCCAGCAAGACTGTGTCACCGCTCCACAGTCAAGTCTGAGTCGGCGGGAGCACTGCAAAAGGATGGTGAGGGAGTACGTAGCCGTTCGCACGACTGTCCTCTGTGACGCCTCTGCCCCCTACAACTACTGGGTGTCGAAGCTGGACATGTGGCCTGAACTCGCGCTGTATGCCCTGGAGGTGCTTGCTTGTCCTGCGGCTAGCGTCTTGTCAGAGAGGGTGTTTAGTGCGGCTGGGGGAATCATCACAGATAAGCGTACCCGCCTGTCAACCGACAGTGCCGACAGGCTTACACTCATAAAGATGAACAAAGCCTGGATTTCCCCAGACTTCTCTTCTCCACCAGCGGACAGCAGCGATACCTAAACAATACGTAGGCTGCACCCGCGGATGGAAGCATTGTTCTCTATCACCATCAAAAACGTGGACCTTTTAGCTTCATCAATCTGTGTATAATATTCATCCTCCTCCTCCTGCTCCTCCTCCTGAAACCTGACGTAATCACGCCGAATGGGCAATTTTTCTTAGGCCCACAAGGCTCAGTCATATAATTTTTGTAAACAATTTTTATACGTTTCAATGCTCATTAAAGCGTTGAAACTTTCACCTCAACCAATTTTTATTTTAACTGGGCTGCCTCCAGGCCTAGTTACCAATTAAGCCACATTAACCAAAGCGATTAATGGGTTTCACCTGCCCTCTTGGTTGGGCATGGGCAATTTTTCTGAGGTACATTAGTACTGTTGGTACACCAATTTTTTGGGGCCCTCGCCTACAGTGTAATCAAATTAATTTTTAGCCCACCTGCATTACAGCTGACGTAACATCAGCTGTGTTGGGCACTGCAATGGGATATATTTATGTACCGCCGGTGGCTTCCTGGCACCCACCCATGCTGTGGGTCCACACGGAGTTGTAACTGCATGTGTCCACTTCTAAAGAACCCCAGTCTTACTGGGGTATGCAGTGTGGGCCGAAGCCCACCTGCATTAAGCACGACTTTACCTCAGCTGTGATGGGCAATGCAACGGGATATATTTATGTACCGCCGGTGGGTTCCAGGGAGCCATCCATGCTGTGGGTGCACACGGAATTCCCATTGCGGAGTTGTACCTGCCTGTGACTATTTATAAAAAACCGCGGTCTGACTGGGGCATGCAGACACCTTGACAGAATGAATAGTGTGTGGCACATGGGTTCCCCCATTGCTATGCCCACGTGTGCAGCTCCAGATGGAGGTGGCACAGGATTGGATTTCTCATTGCTTCTGTACAGCATTGTGGGCTATCGCCCCGCTCCTTTTCAAGAGGGTCGCTGCCTAGCCGTGCCAACCCTCTGCAGTGTGTGCCTGCGGTTCCTCCTCATGGCAGACGCACTTATAAATAGACATGAGATTGACGTAGCATGAGGGCAGCTGAAGGCTGGGCAGGGACAGTTTGGTGTGCGCTGTGGACACTGGGTCGTGCGGGGGGGGGGGGGGAGGGGGGTTGGTCAGCATGTAACCCAGGAGAAGTGGCAGCGGTGTGTCATGCAGGCAGTTATTGTGCTCTGTTGGAGGTAGTGTGGTGCTTAGCTAAGGTATGCATTGCTAATGAGGGCTTTTCAGAAGTAAAAGTTATTGGGGGGGGCCCACTCTTGCCGCTATTGTGGCCTAATAGTGGGACCTGGGAACTTGAGATGCAGCCCAACATGTAGCCCCTCGCCTGCCCTATCCGTTGCTGTGTCATTCCCATCACTTTCTTGAATTGCCCAGATTTTCACAAATGAAAACCTTAGCGAGCATCGGCGATATACAAAAATGCTTGAGTCGCCCATTGACTTCAATGGGGTTCGTTACTCGAAACGAACCCTCGAGCATCGCGATAATTTCGTCCCGAGTAACGAGCACCCGAGCATTTTGGTGCTCGCTCATCTCTATCCATTTTCTGTCAAAGCTGATAAAGAGACAAGAAAAAGTCTAACAGAGTTATTAAAATGACCCAAGCTGCCAGTCTCCACAAACTATATGAGGGACACTAAGAGGGTTCATATTATGTGAATCGGTGTCAAAAGTGGGATTTAAAGGGGTTGTCCCGCGGCAGCAAGTGGGTCTATACACTTCTGTATGGCCATATTAATGCACTTTGTAATATACATTGTGCATTAATTATGAGCCATACAGAAGTTATTAAAAGTTTTATACTTACCTGCTCCGTTGCTGGCGTCCTGGTCTCCATCGTTTCGGACTAATTTTCGGCCTCTGATGGCCAAATTAGCCGCGCTTGCGCAGTCCGGGTCTTCTGCTTTCTTCAATGGAGCCTCTCGTGCAGGATGCCGGCTCCGTGTAGCTCCGCCCCGTCACGTGCCGATTCCAGCCAATCAGGAGGCTGGAATCGGCAATGGACCGCACAGAAGAGCTGCGGTCCACGGAGGAAGAGGATCCCGGCGGCCATCTTCACCGGTAAGTATAGAAGTCACCGGAGCGCGGGGATTCAGGTAAGCGCTCCGGTAAGCTTTCTTTAGGTCCCTGCATCGGGGTTGTCTCGCGCCGAACGGGGGGGGGGGGGGGGGGGGGGAGGTTGAAAAAAAAAAAAACCCGTTTCAGCGCGGGACAACCCCTTTAAGGAGAGGTGTCCAACACTGCAGGTCCAAGAAATTCACCTCAACAGCTCTTACTTTATTCACTTATTGCACACTGGGTCCATTGCATAGCAACAGTCAGAGGGATAGGCTTTGTGTCATTGGCTTCCTGATCATCACAGATCCTATCATAGAGTAATGAAAAGGATTAGACACTGTGACATGAGCTGCAGGCAGGTCGTCATGCTATGCTGGTATTAGGTATGATGAGAATTGTAGCAAAAATGCTCTTAGCTGGTTGGAAGAAAATCTGAAAAAAGGCATACGCTGATTTGGGCCAGGGCATGCTCTCTTAGTGCCTGAGCCAGGAGTTTCAGATTATACCTTATTACTATGGGTCCTTGAATTGCAGCAGTTCAGTTGAAATTATTAATTTGATTGCCCTCTAATGCTACCTTCCCATGAATGCCCAATCGTGGCCACAGAGCATATGCCATTGCTCTCCCCAGAAATGAATATGAGCATTGGAAACAGCCAACTGACTTTTTCCATTACTTTTATCCACAGTGTCTGGTTCAGATGCATCTCTATGGAGAGTGGTGGTATATGCTTATCCAGCTCTCTAGATGAGAATGGTGATTTTGAGCAAATTAGACCCCAATTAGCACACATTTATTACTTGTCTGATTGATAGGTCATAACATTAAAAAAAAGACTTCTTATATGGTTATTTAAGGGTCAGAGACTATGTCTGCATGTTGAGTGATATCTGCTTCCATATTTAACCTGTCCATAGCTGTGTACACCAATATGGTAGATACTGGCATGGTGCTGTCACGTTTCAGTCAGCACATAGTTAATTATTTGCCAGCACATCTTGTTTCTGTAGGTCCTTTCTAGACAAGCCAGGGTTAATAGCTCCTGTGCTTCCTAGTTTAGGTTAATTATCCTGCTAGGGTCTGAGAGGTGTGCTGGTGATGGACATGTCTGTCTGCCAATCAGCTTCTCCCGCCTCCCTATAAGAGCCAGCTCTTGCTGCCTGGGAGTTGCCGATTATTCTCCAGTGATCCCTGAGCAGTCCTGCTGTTCATACCTGCTGAGTGTCTGGCCCTGGTACCTTGTTCCATTCCCTGTGTGTTTTACTTCTGTCCTGCTCCTGCGGAAGTTACCCTGGCTCAATCCAGCTCTGCCTTGGTCCTGTGGTTTTCCTGTCATGTTGGTTATTCCATCAGCCTAGCCTGTCAGTACTAGCAAGTTGTCCTCTGCGTTGCTACGGTGGTTCCTTCCTGTCCTGCCACTAGGCAGCGTAGGGTCAGTGTTGGCAGCCTGGACCTGTCCACCTTTGGGGCTACCTCCAGGAAGGGACATTGGCGTGGGTGAGAGTCAGAGAGCCCCGCGCCATGTACACCTGTGCACACTACTAGTACTGTAACAGGTGCTCTGCCACAGTTCAATCTTTGTTCACCAGCTCCTGTTGCAGCTACGCTGTTGGCCACTGTTCACAAGTCTCTCTCCCATACAGCAGACACTGTGTACTTTCCAGCGTTCAGTCCCATGTATCTGCCCATAGTCACGCCTGCGTGCCTGTCCCCTTACTTAAAGGGGTTGTCCCGAGGCAGCAAGTGGGTCTATACACTTCTGTATGGCCATAATAATGCACTTTGTAATGTACATTGTGCATTAATTATGAGCCATACAGAAGTTATAAAAAGTTTTATACTTACCTGCTCCGTTGCTGGCGTCCTCGTCTCCATGGTGCCGACTAATTTTCGCCCTCCGATGGCCAAATTAGCCGCGCTTGCGCAGTCCGGGTCTTCTCCTCTTCTCTATGGGGCTCCGTGTAGCTCCGCCCCGTCATGTGCCGATTCCAGCCAATCAGGAGGCTGGAATCGGCAATGGACCGCACAGAAGCCCTGCGGTCCATGAAGACAGAGGATCCCGGCGGCCATCTTCAGCAGGTGAGTATGAAGACGCCGGACCGCCGGGATTCAGGTAAGCGCTGTGCGGGTGGGTTTTTTAACCCCTGCATCGGGGTTGTCTCGCGCCGAACGGGGGGGGGGGTTTAAAAAAAAAAAAAAACCCGTTTCGGCGCGGGACATCTCCTTTAAAGGGTCAAAATGCACTCTCTTACTGCTTTCCCAACCCATTCCCTGACAGTTCTGGCTATATTAGGCATCCTTAGCCTAAAGAGAATGCCTAAGGAATGTGGTTGATCTGTAGCAGAAGCTACCAGTTAGAATTGCATTGCCATAAGACTGCAATATTAACTTTGGGTACAAGAGGATGGCCACCACTAAGGAATAGACTACCATGGTCTGAATTATTTTGTATGAGAGACTGGAGGGCCTGGAAGATGCTTACACAGGAAGCGGGCATGACTTCAGTAGTGCATGTTTAGGAGCTTTTTTTGGTGCCTAGAGAAGACTAGAGCTCATGAGGTGAGCTGTAGAAGTGTTTTTCCCAGGGTATTGGAAGCAGCTGAGAGAAGCAACAAAAGGTTAAGCATGCTAAGGAGGGTAACTGTCTGCAGGGACTTAACAGGTTGGAAGAACATAGAATTATGCCAGTATATAAGGAGAGCAACAGAGCCCTCCTATCAGGATCAATAGGACTAGTCCCCACAAGTACGTATGCACACACTAAAATATACAGGGGGTGGACAAAAATATGGAAACACTGCATGAAATGCATGGGATTTTAACTATTAGCACTGAGCTACCCTTTTGACTACTGCTTGGCTGAAAGATTTCCCACCAAATTTGTGTTTACTTCACCTCTTCCCCTGCTCTGGGTGATTTTGGGAGCCAGCTGGTAACATCAGCTGATTGGCTCAAACCTCTGACCATGGGAACCTTGTTGTTTGGGCAGATGTTCACTTCTGCCCATCTGTATCTGTGTCATATTACTTCCACTTAAGTTACATTGGATTGTAAATCATATTTCAATAAGACATGTAGAGACCGATTTTAAGGCATGCATTTTGTGCAGTGTTTCCATATTTTTGTCCACCCCCTGCACCAGCTAGTGTAGTTTCTTCACCGTACTGATTCCAGAGACTTCTGTTAGTGGTATCACAACCATGGCTGCTGTACTTATGGCTATATAATTCACAAGGGATTGACATCTGGATTACTGGTATAAAGCCTATTCTCTATAGTGACTCATATTTTGTGTACTGCGGATGCTTGGGAGATTTATGTAATAGATGGTGAATCCGCTCCCTCAGCTTGATTACAGCTGTAATGAGCCAGTGCAGGAGGCTAGTGTCACCTTGGCTAACGTGTCTAACTCCCACCAGTCTGTAGTAGAGTGAATGATGGGGTGCAAGATGGTAAGTGCTGGTCTCGGCTCCTGGGGATGATCTTACAGTGTAGCATAGTGCAGGTCCCCCAGTGGAAGGAAGCTTTAGGAGTCAAGACGGGATTAACAGCAAAGCTTATGTATATTGTAACTTTTAGTGGCATGCAGGGTGATATTCCTCCCAATCAGTTACCAACATTAAAGGAGTTGTCCCGCGCCAAAACGTTTTGTTTTTTTTTCAATAGCCCCCCCGTTCGGCGCAAGACAAACCCGATGCAGGAATAAAAAAAAAAAAACGGCCAGTACTTACCCAAATCCCCGCGCTCCGGCGACTTCTTACTTACCTAAGTAAGATGGCCACCGGGATCTTCACCCACGGTGCACCGTGCAGTGCACCGTGTGGTCCATTGCCGATTCCAGCCTCTTGATTGGCTGGAATCGGCACACGTGACGGGGCGGAGCTACGAGGAGCCGCTCTCTGGCACGAGCGGCCCCATTCAGAAAGGAAGAAGACCGGACTGCGCAAGCGCGTCTAATCGGGCGATTAGACGCTGAAAATTAGACGGCACCATGGAAACGAGGACGCTAGCAACGGAACAGGTAAGTGAATAACTTCTGTATGGCTCATAATTAATGCACAATGTACATTACAAAGTGCATTAATATGGCCATACAGAAGTGTATACTCCCACTTTGTTTCCCGGGACAACCCCTTTAATGACCAGCAGATGGCAACTAGACATACCGTTTTTTATAACAAAATTCCTGTACTGCTTATTTGGGTTTTTCACAGGAGCCCAGGAGAGACTCCTACAACATTGTATCTGGCAGCTTGCTCCTTCCTCAGACTGAGAAATAATAGCCGATTCACATGAGCATAAGCGCATTTTAGTTACAAAAACACATGTCGTATTTACACAACCGAAAATTACTTATGTTCCCGTATTTCACTTGACTCTTTGGGTTTTTGTGCACACAAAAAAAAAATGCAGAAGGACGCATTGATTTGCTGCACAAATACGCAAGTTTCCTGTGTATTCTGTTACCATGTGGCGGTTGCTGGTCCTCCCGGGGCGGCGGTGTGCTGGGTCCCGCGGTTGGGGCGCGTTCCCCCAGCTTGTTGTCCGGCTGCCAGGGGCACGGGTGCCTAGCCGGCGTGGGCAGCATGATGCTGGTGGCGCATGGCATTGTGCAGCGGGGCGCACACCTGTGAGTGCAGCTGCTGTGCAAAAGCTCCCTTTTAGTATGTTCTGTTGGGAGTTGGCTGTCTCCCTCTCTCCGCCCCTGGGTGGAGGCTTTTGTTTAAAGGTCGGGCAGAAACTTGCAATCACTGCCAGTTATTGGTTTCCCTCAGTGTGCTAGCTAGTCTGCCTCTGTTGGCCTCCTGCCTCTGTTGGCCTCCTGCCTCTGTTGGCCTCCTGCCTCTGTTGGCCTCCTGCCTCTGTTGGCCTCCTGCCTCTGTTGGTCTCCTGCCTCTGTTGGTCTCCTGCCTCTGTCGGCCTCCTGCCTCTGTCGGCCTCCTGCCTCTGTCATCTTGTCCGCTATACCTTGCTTTTGTCCACTAGGTTTTTCCATCTGCCTCAGTTCTGCTTAGTATTGTTCGTGTTGGTTATTACATCTGTGTTTTCTGTCAGTATTCTACCCTTTCCATCCAGGTACGCCAGCGTCCCTTTTCGGTCCCTAGGGACCGCCGCCCAGTTGCCCGTCTGGGGTTAGCCAGGAGTGGAGGCAAGCAGGCAGGGACAGGGGTTGTGGTGCTTGTGTGAGCCAGCAGTGAAATCCGACCCTGCCGGCAGCAGTGCCCATGCGTTCCTCACACTGTCTGTACTGCAGATGGTCTACATGGCTCGCCGTTGGACATGCACAGTACATATTTTTTGAATCTCCAGCTTTTCCCATAGAATTTGGGGCCCATCCGCAATGTCAATTGCGGATAGGCCGCAGATCGAACGGCTTCCATTGACTTTAATGGAAGCTGTCCACGTGGAATCTGCGCTAAAATGGAGCATGCTGAGATTTGTTTTACGCAAGTGGAATCCGGAAACAAAATCCACATATGTTAAATGAGGTGTGGATGTCCATGCTTCCCTATGGGCGGCTTAACCTGTGGATCTTCCCCACGAGTGCCCAGCGCGAATTCTGCAAATCAAATTCACCCGTGGACATTGAGCCTAATGCTGAGCAACTGAGGCTGTTCTATCCCTCTATATTAAACTCTTTGATCCTCCAGCCATCAACTTCAGTATAGACATCAATTTAGTCCATGCAAAGAGGATATTAAACCATCAGAAGATAGAAAAACACTTAAAACATACATTTTTTCCTATCCCATTTTCCCAGAACTAGATTAACACTGAGTAGTGCCAACTCTGCGTTACTACACAGCGAATGAGACTTACTTGTTCCGGGTTGAGTACTATTTCAGCAGTGTTGTTAATGTCAGGGTGTTGCTACCTAGCATTAAGGAGAAAAGTGTAACATACTGGTTAAAACCAAGAGCATCCTTCACCTTGCATGCAAGATCCAGCAATTGTTAATCTGTGTGACAATCTGCTTATTGCATTGAAGTTCTTATCTGCCATAACTTCTAACTTTCACTATTCTTTAATTAAACTGTGTTATTTTCTTATGTGTGTCGGACTTGTCTTCCTGCTTGGCATCCTATCGCCAATACCTCATGGAGTATCCTACACACCTATTCTTAAAGCCTGATACGTTGTTTGTGTGCTCTCCTGGTTTTTTGTCTTCTGCTTGTTCCTGACCATGCTGACTTCTCCATCCCTGACTTCAACTATGTTTATTGTATTACTCTCTCTACCAGCAGCCTGCTCCAATTAAGGCTGTTTATTGTATTTCACCTGTTCTGCCACGCCTGATCTCTTGCCTGATACCTGTATTGAAGTTTACTCTGCCTGCCTTGACCTCATTTGCAGGTGGTGGTGCAATACTGGATTCAGGATACAATGCAGCAGATGGAGTAACAATGCTGGCTCTGTCTTAGCTCCAGAAACTAGGCAGTCTGCGATAACTGCCCTTTCTCAGCAGCTCTAGCAGCTTTCCCTCATAGACAGTAGCTCCTTAGCTCTCGCATGCTCAGCTTCAGCAGCACCTGTAGATCACTTTGCTCAACACTTTTCTCCCCTGTGACTCATCACAAAAAATGTCCCTTTTATAACCAAGGCTCCATTCTCTAGAAAGTTCCCACTGAGTATGCTCAGTTCCAATTTGCTAAAATTTGGTGCACATTTCAGTACATGAAGTTATTTTGGTGCATTTTTTGGTACAAGTTACAATCTATCTCCATGGCAATATTTTTTACCATTTAGAGTAGCCCCTTACACCTCAGCTAAGTCTCCTGGTTTCATCTTTCTTCATACACTCAGGTAGAGCGCTTTCATCTTGTGTAGCATCAGCTACTACTTCTGCAAGTAAAAGCCTGGGGACCCCACATCGAAGACCAGATCACAAGGGGGATGATGTGCAGTTAACAGTCCCCTCTTAAATTTCTTACCCCACCACTGTTGCTTTGTACTGGAATATGTTTTCACCTGTACTGTAGTCATTCCTGTGCTGGTCACTATAAGGGGGGAGAAGCGGTGTTGCTGGTACCAGTTGGAAGGAAGTGGTGCCATCTTAGACACAGTGAGCCTATTCATGGAACTGGTTCTTCTGACCAGTGTTCTCTCTTCACCACTATATTTGCAACAGTTTACATTAATTCAACATGCCTCAGTGACTTCTGGAGAAGTTTTGAATACAGTTATTGTTTGCAAAAATGGAGTCAGTACCCAGAGGATTAATGTCTGAGTCTGAATGTCGGGCTATGGCTACTCAAGTTAGAGGGACCCTCTTTCCCCTGCTGGTACAAGGATACCGCCAAGGTTGCCTGCCAGCATCCCAGGTTGGCTCCCCTTCATCTACTGCTTCCCCTATCTACAACCTCAAAGCCCAGCCTTCCCCAGGAACTGTGCCAACCTGACACTACTACGGTAATAGAGCACCGGCTCCAGGAAGATCCCTCCAGGGGCGGCACTACCTCCAGATTTAACCCAAAGTCAAATCAGTATGTGGCAAAACCGGTCTACACCCTCTCGCTGACAGGTATATGATACTTTCTAAAATATAATATAAGGTCCTGAAACAATAGCTGTTTGGGGAGTGTGGGCATTATTTGTGTAGAGGTGAGGAAGTTATTTATGCCTTGTTGGTAAGTATTGGATATATCATATTTCTTTTTCTTTAAGATAGCAAAAGGACTGATTAAAAAGCTCTCGTGTATCAGAATCTTAAGTAGTGTTCCATATTCGCTCTGGTTTTTTTTTCTTCCTTTTTATTACCACTTGTCCTATGTGAATTACAGCTATACATGGTAATCCAAAAGAGTCCTCGTTGCCTCTGGAAATACATTGCACATAGGGGAAGGCTGAAGGCAATTTTTTAAGCAAGATCACATGCTGTTGCATAACAGAGATATGTTGGCATTTGAGGCTGAAGTCGATTGCTGGGCTCGCACAATGAAATAGAGATTGGATTACACTGAGAGTTGTTTATCACACAGATAATGGCCTTAGTGTACAAAGGAAGAAAACAGCATAAAACAGCCACACATCAAGCTGAAGGCCGCGGGATGCTTAACTGCCATCACACAAACAACGAGTCGGAGTTTGCACAAGGAAAACACTCATTTTATCGTCAGTGTGAGGTGGTACAAGACAGTGACCTTATCAAAATGTGTAAATTTCCCAGTGAGAGAGCCCTAGGAGAACACATTTCACATACAGTAATAATCTGCACAAAATAACACCCAATGGCATCTCCCAGAAAATAAGCACAATAGAATTAAATATGCATTTTAGGTTATAATTATTGAGCAGCTCATAAGATGCTTATTAATTACAGGCTGGCAGGATTCGGAAGGCCATGAACTATGTAGCAGGTAGTGGACGCACTGGGGGAGATAAAGTAAACTCAATGCTGCAGAATTCTGGCCCAATTTGCACCAAGAACTGGCATACAAGCCATGCATCACACTTGTTAAGTGTTTTAGACAGTGAGGGGAGCAATTTTATTGGTAATTTTGTTTTTGTATCACAACCTTGTGTAGTGGCCCACAACCTCTATTCCTGGCCCCTTCGTAAACGTCACACATGTCATGTCTTTTACGTGGATGCACTGTGCAAACTGTCTTGTCTCTTGTTATGTGTATTGCACAGCTGCAGCAAGCGAGAGGTTAATGTCTGCATGAGACTGGGAGATGTCTGCAAATGTATCAATTTATGTCCCGTCATGTGGTATGTCAGAGGGGAGTGAGTTCTTCTAGTGGTCTTCTGTTCTTCTGGGTTCCTGAGAGAGAATGCCAGTCATATGGGGGTACCTTCAACCCTCATGCGGTGAAGAATGGAAGAGAAAGAAAGGTTTCCTGAGGACCCTAATGCCAGGAACCATTAAAAGAGAGAGAGAGTGAGAGAGAGCAGAGTGAAGAAGAGTGTTCTCTGTGCGGAGATCCAAGTCTTCAATATGTGAGTGTCTGCAGTGTGATCCCTTCCCCCCATCCTTTCAGTGAGTGTTCCTCTTTCAGGAACGGTACCATACAGATAACAAGGCCTGCTGTGGTCCTGGTGTTTGTTGTGGCAAATTATGTCACCTGAAGTTAGGTGACCACTGCAGCCAATCAGAGACTGTAGCATCACTGTTTTGAACTCCTAGCATCATGGTGCCCAGGATACGAGCATTCATGCCAGGAGAATGGGCAGTGATGCTGTAGACTCTGATTGCAGTGGTCACCTGACTTCCGATGACATCATCTGCCACAACAAACACTAGGACCACAGCAAGGCTGCAGTACTGGATCGTGGCACCACAGAAGGGGTTAGTTCAGCTCTTTTTGTTCAGTAACCTTTAACTTGCAGTAGGTACTATTAGTAAACTAGCCTATTCCAAATGCCAGGTGCTACTATTTAAGCATGTGGGATAAAGTAATGTATAACAAGGAAGACAAAAAAAACAACCTGTTCTGACAATTACTACAGCAACACCTGCAATTCCAAAGTACAAATAAAGGCTCAGAAAAATACAAAAGAAAGAGTAAAAGTGGAAGTTGAAAATTTCTCTGGGAAATGGGTGATGCCACATGGTACAGCTCTTTAAATAATACTCTTGCTTTGTTTTACTCCACCCCAAGCTCTAATCCCACCTGGTTTCTCAAATGGACCTAACTAATAAACAAACCCCACCAAGCTAAGTCCCTAAAGGTCTACAACATAGTAAAACAGGTTTAGTTTGCTTTATCTTTCATGTTGACCTAGCTGTAAAGCACATCTGTGCTGAGGTGGATCAGAAATCCACCCTTCGATAGCATAAACCTAATCATTTTGCTTTTAGGATCAATTTTATACTTTGTCATTTCAGAAAAGTTCTCTGTATGTCTTTGAACACTAAAAGGAAAAATGTCCAGAGTAGATAAAATGACTCTTTTGTTTGAATAATTTTTATTTAAATTTTCAATATTAACAATAAAGTTTAACATGCTGAACCATAGGACAACATCACTAGTTCTGAACAGCTATAAACCAAGAGAAGTGTATCCTTCGGGTTTTGAAATGAGGCATATTACAATACAATATCATTCTGTATTACTAAGCATAAAAACGTATAGAAATTGGTAAAAGGATAAATAAAATTTAAAAAGAAAATAATTTACTAGATAAAACAGGGTTTAGACTTATCGTATAAACATAAATCCCGATGACAGTCATAGGTATGATGGGAAAATCAGGAAAATTGTACAAGGACCAGCCTCCTCTTCAATCATTTACACAGTAACATTGTAACATAGTATGTAAGGCGCAAAAAAGACACCTGTCCATCCAATTCAGCCTTTTACCCCCAATGTTGATCCAGAGGAAGGCAAAAAAAAAACCCAATGAAGTAGAAGCCAATACTCCCCATTTAGGGGAAAAGAAAATTCCATTCTGACTCCAATCTGGTAATTGGAATAATCCACGGATCAACAACCTTTATGAAGTGATTAATGGTTGAACTCTTTCATCAAATTAGCCATCAACACTTTCTCAGGCAGAGAGTTCCATAGTCTCACTGCTCTTACAGTAAAGAACCCCCTTCTATGTTGGTGTAGAAACATTTTTTCTTCTAGACCTAGAGGGCGCCCCCTTGTTCAGCTCAGTGCGTGAGTGCACCGGCTCGGCAAGTAGCCGATTGGTGGGGGTCCTTGGCACAGGAACCCCGTTGATCTATTATTCATGACCTATCCTGTTGATAGGCCATCAATAATTTACAACTGGATAACCCCTTTATTGAGTTCTCTCTACAAAAGACATCACGCAACAACATGAGCAAAATAATTTTCCATATAAGCATAGCAACAAGAAATAAATGGTAGATGAAGAGACGAAATGAATGGCCTGGCAGAAGGTAACAAATGATTGGGTGGGAAGAATAAGAAGATGGATGACATAGTGGGAAATATAAAACGAATGTGGAGGATGAATGGTAGGAAATACAGAAATACTGACACAGTCACAAGGCATTATATATCGAGGCGCTCCGCAATCAATAGAGACTATTAGCATAGTTGTGGAATACAGTGACTGTGGACAAATTCAGCATGTCTTGAATATACATGTTCTATCTGAATTAATATACAGTATACATGGTATAGGGTACTTTTCACATCCTGTACCTATAATTCATTCCACAAGTTTCAGCACGTATTCATACAGCTAAATAGTTACATAGAAGGTCTAAAAAAGACGCATTCAGTCCTAATATATAGGAAGCAAGGCAACGACTCACATCTTAAAAATTAACCACAAACTTTTGTGCAGATCTGTGTCACAAGCTGCATTAAAACTACTGCATAATATCTTGATTTGGTCCGCTTTTTGCATCTGCACCAAAATCCACAGTGAATTTTTTAGATAAAAAAAAAAAAAATTGCCAACAGCATTTTTGTAGAGTGCACTGTATTTTTTTGCTCAATGGGCTTTACTGCTAGTTTACTATAAAAGTGAACCTGTTAGTTTTCCTGACATGTTCGTTTTAATCAATACTCGCATTATCCATAAAATCACAATTCTGGAACAGCTTTTCTTAGAGCTTGTTTTGTGCTTTTCTTTTGTTATTCCTTCTGGAAATGTGAAAATAGGGGGTCATTCACACGAGCGTATTCTAACCGCATATTACGCATGAGTCCGAATTTAGCCACCACACGCACTGCAACATGCATGTGAATCCACCATTAAAAAAATCCACCCTAAAACCCACATGTTTAAAGGCTTCTTTACACGGGTATATGTGTAACTACACTCGCTGCCACAGAGCGACATTGCGCATGAATAAGGAAAAAACATTTTTTTGCCTTTCAAACTCTGTGCTGTTCTGTGCGAGTTTAAAAAGAAAAAAACGGGAGGATAGGTCCTGCCCTATCTTTCTCGCACGTAGTATCTTCGTCCATACGGAAGCCGCGTTGAGATCGAGCATGCTGCGATTTTTCTTCTGCTCATGGAATACGCAATTCATACCTGCGAGTGCGCAGGAAAACTTAAAAATGCATGCCTTCTAGAGATGAGCAAGCACCAAAATGCTCGGGTGCTCGTTACTCGGGACGAAATTTTCGCGATGCTCGAGGGTTCGTTTCGAGTAACGAACCCTATTGAAGTCAATGGGCGACCCGAGCATTTTTGTATTTCGCCGATGCTCGCTAAGGTTTCCAGTTGTGAAAATCTGGGCAATTCAAGAAAGTGATGGGAACGACACAGAAACGGATAGGGCAGGCAAGGGGCTACATGTTGGGCTGCATCTCAAGTTCCCAGGTCCCACTATTAAGCCACAATAGCGCAAGAGTGCCCCCCCCCCCCTCCCAACAACTTTTACTTCTGAAAAGCCCTCATTAGCAATGCATACCTTAGCCAAGCACCACACTACCTCCAACAAAGCACAATCACTGCCTGCATGACATTCCGCTGCCACTTCTCCTGGGTTACATGCTGCCCAACCCCCCCCCCCCTGCATGACCCAGTGTCCACAGCGCACACCAAATTGTACCTGCGCAGCCTTCAGCTGCCCTCATGCCACACCACCCTCATGTCTATTTATAAGTGCGTCTGCCATGAGGAAGAACCGCAGGCACACACTGCAGAGGGTTGGCACGGCTAGGCAGCGACCCTCTTTAAAATGGGCGGGGCGATAGCCCACAATGCTGTACAGAAGCAATGAGAAATCCAATCCTGTGCCACCTCCATCTGGAGCTGCACACGTGGGCATAGCAATGGGGAACCTATGTGCAACACACTATTCATTCTGTCAAGGTGTCTGCATGCCCCAGTCAGACCGCGTTTTTTTATAAATAGTCACAGGCAGGAACAACTCCGCAATGGGAATTCCGTGTACACCCACAGCATGGGTGGCTCCCTGGAACCCACCGGCTGTACATAAATGTATCCCATTGCAGTGCCCTGGACAGCAGAGCTAACGTCAGATTAAATGCAGGTGGGCTTCGGCCCACACTGCATGCCCCAGTCAGTCTGGGGTTCTTTATAAGTAGACACATGCAGTTACAACTCCGTGTGGACCGACAGCATGAGTGGGTGCCAGGAAGCCACCGGCGGTACATAAATATATCCCATTGCATTGCCCATCACAGCTGAGGTAATGTCATGTTAAATGCAGGTGGGCTTCGGCCCACACTGCATGCCCCTCTCAGACTGGGGTTCTTTAGAAGTGGACACATGCAGTTACAACTCCGTGTGGACCGACAGCATGGGTGGGTGCCAGGAAGCCACCAGCGGTACATAAATATATCCCATTGCATTGCCCATCACAGCTGAGGTAATGTCATGTTAAATGCAGGTGGGCTTCGGCCCACACTGCATGCCCCAGTCAGACTGGGGTTCTTTAGAAGTGGACACATGCAGTTACAACTCCGTGTGGACCGACAGCATGGGTGGGTCCAAGGAAGCCACCAGCGGTACATAAATAGATCCCATTGCATTGTCCATCACAGCTGAGGTAATGTCATGTTAAATGCACGTGGGCTTCGGCCCACACTGCATGCCCCAGTCAGACTGGGGTTCTTTAGAAGTGGACACATGCAGTTACAACTCCGTGTGGACCGACAGCATGGGTGGCTCCCTGGAACCCACCGGCGGTACATAAATATATCCCATTGCATTGCCCATCACAGCTGAGGTAATGTCATGTTTAATGCAGGTGGGCTTCGGCCCACACTGCATGCCCCAGTCAGACTGGGGTTCTTTAGAAGTGGACACATGGAGTTACAACTCCGTGTGGACCGACAGCATGGGTGGCTCCCTGGAACCCACCGGCGGTACATAAATATATCCCATTGCAGTGCCCAGCACAGCTGATGTAACGTCAGCTGTAATGCAGGTGGGCAAAAAATTAATTGGATTACACTGTAGGCGAGGGCCCCAAAAAATTGGTGTACCAACAGTACTAATGTACCTCAGAAAAATTGCCCATGCCCAACCAAGAGAGGGCAGGTGAAACCCATTAATCGCTTTGGTTAATGTGGCTTAATTTGTAACTAGGCCAGGAGGCAGCCCAGTTAAAATAAAAATTGGTTCAGGCGCAAGTTTCAACGCTTTAATGAGCATTGAAACGTATAAAAATTGTTAACAAAAATTATATGACTGAGCCTTGTGGGCCTAAGAAAAATTGCACGTTCGGCGTGATTACGTGAGGTTTGAGGAGGAGGAGCAGGAGGAGGAGGATGAATATAATGCACAGATTGATGAAGCTAAAAGGTCCCCGTTTTTGATGGTGATAGAGAACGATGCTTCCATCCGCGGGTGCAGCCTACGTATTCTTTAGGTATAGCTGCTGTCCGCTGGTGAAGAAGAGAAGTCTGGGGAAATCCAGGCTTTGTTCATCTTTATGAGTGTAAGCCTGTCGACACTGTCGGTTGACAGGCGGGTACGCTTATCCGTGATGATTCCCCCAGCCGCACTAAACACCCTCTCTGACAAGACGCTAGCCGCAGGACAAGCAAGCACCTCCAGGGCATACAGCGCGAGTTCAGGCCACGTGTCCAGCTTCGACACCCAGTAGTTGTAGGGGGCAGAGGCGTCATGGAGGACTGTCATGCGATCGGCTACGTACTCCCTCACCATCCTTTTGCAGTGCTCCCGCCGACTCAGCCTTGACTGGGGAGCGGTGACACAGTCTTGCTGGAGAGCCATAAAGCTGTCAAAGGCCTTAGAGAGTGTTCCCCTGCCTGTGCTGTACATGCTGCCTGATCTCCGTGCCTCCCCTGCTACCTGGCCCTCGGAACTGCGCCTTCTGCCACTAGCGCTGTCGGATGGGAATTTTACCATCAGCTTGGACGCCAAGGTCCTGTGGTATAGCATCACTCTCGAACCCCTTTCCTCTTCGGGTATGAGAGTGGAAAGGTTCTCCTTATACCGTGGGTCGAGCAGTGTGTACACCCAGTAATCCGTAGTGGCCAGAATGCGTGTAACGCGAGGCTCACGGGAAAGGCATCCTAACATGAAGTCAGCCATGTGTGCCAGGGTACCTGTATGCAACACATGGCTGTCCTCACTAGGAAGATCACTTTCCGGATCCTCCTCCTCCTCCTCCTCCTCAGGCCATACACGCTGAAAGGATGACAGGCAAGCAGCATGGGTACCCTCAACAGTGCGCCAAGCTGTCTCTTCCCCCTCCTCCTCATGCTCCTCCACCTCCTCCTCCTCAACGCGCTGAGATATAGACAGGAGGGTGCTCTGACTATCCAACGACATACTGTCTTCCCCCGCCTCCGTTTCTGAGCGCAAAGCATCTGCCTTTATGCTTTGCAGGGAACTTCTCAAGAGGCATAGCAGAGAAATAGTGACGCTAATGATTGCAGCATCGCCGCTCACCATCTGGGTAGACTCCTCAAAGTTTCCAAGGACCTGGCAGATGTCTGCCAACCAGGCCCACTCTTCTGTAAAGAATTGAGGAGGCTGACTCCCACTGCGCCGCCCATGTTGGAGTTGGTATTCCACTATAGCTCTACGCTGCTCATAGAGCCTGGCCAACATGTGGAGCGTAGAGTTCAACTGTGTGGGCACGTTGCACAGCAGTCGGTGCACTGGCAGATGAAACCGATGTTGCAGGGTGCGCAGGGTAGCAGCGTCCGTGTGGGACTTGCGGAAATGTGCGCAGAGCCGGCGCACCTTTCCGAGCAGGTCTGACAAGCGTGGGTAGCTTTTCAGAAAGCGCTGAACCACCAAATTAAAGACGTGGGCCAGGCATGGCACGTGCGTGAGGCTGCCGAGCTGCAGAGACGCCACCAGGTTACGGCCGTTGTCACACACGACCATGCCCGGTTGGAGGCTCAGCGGCGCAAGCCAGCGGTCGGTCTGCTCTGTCAGACCCTGCAGCAGTTCGTGGGCCGTGTGCCTCTTCTCTCCTAAGCTGAGTAGTTTCAGCACGGCCTGCTGACGCTTGCCCACCGCTGTGCTGCCACGCCGCGCGACACCGACTGCTGGCGACGTGCTGCTGCTGACACATCTTGATTGTGAGACAGAGGTTGCGTAGGAGGAGGAGGGTGGTTTAGTGGAGGAAGCATACACCGCCGCAGATACCACCACCGAACTGGGGCCCGCAATTCTGGGGGTGGGTAGGATGTGAGAGGTCCCAGGCTCTGACTCTGTCCCAGCCTCCACTAAATTCACCCAATGTGCCGTCAGGGAGATATAGTGGCCCTGCCCGCCTGTGCTTGTCCACGTGTCCGTTGTTAAGTGGACCTGGGCAGTAACCGCGTTGGTGAGGGCGCGTACAATGTTGCGGGAGACGTGGTCGTGCAGGGTTGGGACGGCACATCGGGAAAAGTAGTGGCGACTGGCAACCGAGTAGCGCGGGGCCGCCGCCATCATGCTTTTGAAAGCCTCCGTTTCCACAAGCCTATACGGCAGCATCTCCAGGCTGATCAATTTGGCTATGTGCACGTTTAACGCTTGAGCGTGTGGGTGTGTGGCGGCGTACTTGCGCTTGCGCTCAAACACTTGCGCTAGCGACGGCTGGACGCTGCGCTGAGAGACATTGGTGGATGGGGCTGAGGACAGCGGAGGTGAGGGTGTGGGTGCAGGCCAGGAGACGGTAGTGCCTGTGTCCTGAGAGGGGGGTTGGATCTCAGTGGCAGGTTGGGGCACAGGGGGAGAGGCAGTGGTGCAAACCGGAGGCGGTGAACGGCCTTCGTCCCACCTTGTGGGGTGCTTGGCCATCATATGTCTGCGCATGCTGGTGGTGGTGAGGCTGGTGGTGGTGGCTCCCCGGCTGATCTTGGCGCGACAAAGGTTGCACACCACTGTTCGTCGGTCGTCTGCACTCTCAGTGAAAAACTGTCAGACCTTTGAGCACCTCGGCCTCTGCAGGGTGGCATGGCGCGAGGGGGCGCTTTGGGAAACAGTTGGTGGATTATTCGGTCTGGCCCTGCCTCTACCCCCGGCCACCGCACTGGCTCTTCCAACCTGCCCTGCTGCTGCACTTGCCTCCCCCTCTGAAGACCTGTCCTCAGTAGGCTTAGCAAACCAGGTGGGGTCAGTCACCTCATCATCCTGCTGCTCTTCCTCCGAATCCTCTGTGCGCTCCTCCCTCGGACTTACTCCAATTACTACTACCTGAGTGATAGACAACTGTGTCTCATCGTCATCGTCCTCCTCACCCACTGAAAGCTCTTGAGACAGTTGCCGGAAGTCCCCAGCCTCATCCCCCGGACCCCGGGAACTTTCCAAAGGTTGGGCATCGGTCACGACAAACTCCTCCAGTGGGAGAGTATTCGGAACCATTGCTGCCCATGCTGGGCAGGGGCCCGAGAACAGTTCCTGGGAGTCTGCCTGCTCCTCAGAATGTGTCATTGTAATGGAGTGAGGAGGCTGGGAGGAAGGAGGAGCAGCAGCCAGAGGATTCAGAGTTGCAGCAGTGGACGGCGCAGAACTCTGGGTGGTCGATAGGTTGCTGGATGCACCTTCTGCCATCCACGACAGGACCTGCTCACACTGCTCATTTTCTAATAAAGGTCTACCGCGTGGACCCATTAATTGTGAGATTAATCTGGGGGCACCAGAAACGTGCCTCTCTCCTAATCCCGCAGCAGTCGGCTGCGATACACCTGGATCAGGTGCTCGGCCTGTGCCCACACCCTGACTTGGGCCTCTGCGTCCTCGCCCGCGTCCACATCCACGTCCTCTAGGCCTACCCCTACCCCTCAGCATGGTGTATTACCAGTAGTGCAGAAACAGAACGCTGTAATTAAATGTGCCGCTTATTGGCCTGTGGTTGGAGGCTGACTTCGCTTACGGAACGCACAGCAGAGCCAGGAAAGAATTTTGAGCAAGCCTGCTGTAACACTTAGCTGGCTGCGTATTAATTAGGACTACTACACCCAGCAGAGACGCAGTACAGTCAGGACGGTCACAGGCAGCCCAAATATATTTTTTGTCCCAAATTTTTTTGGAAAAGCCCACTGCCTATATAGACAGTATACGTCTTTCACCTTTTTCACTGTCCCTGCCTCAACACTACTGGTCCTATACTATGTAAAATTACTGCAGACTGTTTCCCTCTGGACAGGATGACAGCGGTGATGTAACGGCCAACGCAGAGCCAGGAAAGAATTTTGCGCAAGCCTGCTGTAACACTTAGCTGGCTGCGTATGAATTAGGACTACTACCCCCAGCAGAGACGCAGTACACTGAGGACGGTCACAGGCAGCCCAAATAGAATGTTTTTTCCCAATTTATTTTGGAAAAGCCCACTGCCTATATAGACAGTATACGTCTTTCACCTTTTTCACTGTCCCTGCCTCAGCACTACTGGCCCTATACTATGTAAAATTACTGCAGACTGAGGACGCAATGCTCTGCACGGCCGATATACAAAAAAAAAAAAAATGTGCAACACTGCAAAAAGCAGCCTCAACAGTACTGCACACGGTCAGATGTGGCCCTAAGAAGGACCGTTGGGGTTCTTGAAGCCTAAAATAACTCCTAACACTCTCCCTATAGCAACTCCAGCAAGACAGCACTTTCCCTGAACTATGTCAGAATGCATCTGTGGCGAGCCGCGGGAGGGGCCGATTTATATACTCGGGTGACACCTGATCTCGCCAGCCACTCACTGCAGGGGGGTGGTATAGGGCTTGAACGTCGCAGGGGAAAGTTGTAATGCCTTCCCTGTCTTTCTATTGGCCAGAAAAGCGCTCTAACGTCTCAGAGATTAAAGTGAAAGTAACTCGAACATCGCGTGGTACTCGTCTCGAGTAACGAGCATCTCGAACACGCTAATACTCGAACGAGTATCAAGCTCGGACGAGTACGTTCGCTCATCTCTAATGCCTTCCAATGCCCACATTTTACCGTGGTTCGTCCTAGCGGATCCCGATAGAGGAGTCTGCTCTTCAAAACCGGTCATGTGAGACTGGCCTTACAGTCAAATATCGTGTTTTCCCAAAAATAAGATAGGGTCTTATATACATTTTTGCCCCAAAAGAGGCGCTATGGCTTTTTTGGGGGGAATGGCTTATTTTACTTACCCAGCAGGCTCAGTCCAGGTTCTTCCCACTGCTTTCCAGAGCTCTGTTGCGGTTCCTACAGTCCTTGTCCGCCCACACGGGATCACTTCCTGGTTACTGGATTCAAAAATTTCGCCTCCACGGCACGATGGCTGTGATTGGTTCTTTGAGTGCTGCGTTGATAGGCTGAGCCATGGCGCTCAAAGAACCAATCACAGACATCATGTCGTCGAGGCAGGATTTATGAATTAGCTGAGCCGCGACCGGGACTGCGGTAACCGCGCCAGGGCTCTGGAAAACAGTGGGAGAGAGCTGAATCAAGCCTGTTGTGCAAGTGACTCGGCTGACCTGAAAAGCGCTGTAAAAATGCAGCTATTGCGTTTTCACAGCCCTTTTCACGCACACAATGCATTCCTATTGTTTTTTTTTAACTGTGGCTAGGGCTTATTTTTAAGATAGGGCTTATATTCCAAGCCTTCCCGAAAATCCCCAAAAATCAGGCTAGGGCACATTTTCAGGATAGGTCTTATTTTGGGGGGAAACAGGGTATTAGTAGAAAGTCAACAGGGAAATATGAAATATATGATAAACTTTACAGGTTTTTCTGTAGCATCGTTTTTTAGTTTTTGTGCATTTTTTGGGGTCCATGGTATTTTTTTTCAAAATGCTGCTTTTTCAGGCACATTTCCATAGACTTATGTATAAGAAATAAGAAGCATGAAAAAAAAATGTCAAATATGTATGATTTTGTACATTATGTATACACTAAGGCTCATGTTTTCTCAGTCCAGCAATAAATTCATAGACTGTGATTGCTATGGACCAGACATAAGGAATATTACATTCTAGTTCTGTGCTGTCTGTATTCTCCATGACAAGTTAATATGGATTACACTAGCGCATAGTTACAAACCGGGGACTTTCGCTGGTTCTCAGGTTACTATTATATTTTTCCCATAGGAGGTATAACAATTCCTTAGGATTGCAGCCATTTTGCTATATATGACATTCGTAAAACCTCCCTGATTGATGTAATTTCATATAAAATGGTTGGAATAACCAGGTCTCCGGTGGAAGAGTTCTGTAAAGTTCTGCCGGCAGATCAATTATTTCTCATGGGTAGAAAACAGCATAAAGATGAAAAGCTGTCATTTACCACCATAATTTTGACATCTACTGGAAAGTCATTTATGGCTCTGTATAATTTCGAAATCCGTCTTCTCTTATGCTTTGCATTGTGTTTGCTCCATAAGTCATTCACTCAGTTTAGCAGTACAAAGTATTCTACTGGAGAAAATTCCCCGACCTGGTTACTGTGCATATAAAACAGTGATCTCACTATCTCCTGAGAGCCCATTAGCTTCCCTTCCAATGCAAATGTGTGGAAGAAGGTAATATTTATATCATGAAACTGTGCAAAATATTTTTGCATGGCTACCTAGGAAACTCTGGGATTTCAGAAAGGTAAGGTCTCACCATAGAATCTATACCAATAGAAATATATACACATAAGAACCCAGAGGCGTAACTTGAAAAAATCGGGCCCCAATGCGAAACCTGTGAAAGGGCCCCCAACTATGATGCTTTATTTATAGTACTGGGCTCCCTATATGGAGAAGAGAAGGCTCATGGGTCCCCTAAGGCTCCTGGGCCCGGATGCAACTTCATCCTCTGCATCCCCTATAGGTATGCCCCTGTAAGCACCTATCAGTATTCTAGATCAGATTTAAATAATGATTGGCACTACACTGCATGAACAGAAGACATATCTATGCAAAAATGGGCACAACACTATAAAGAATTAGGACTGGAGGCATTTGCAGAAGCAAAGCTTCTTCAAAGAGGCACTGTTGCTTTTGCGTACAGAACAACGTGTTTCAGGTCTAGCCCACGTACTACATCAACTGATGCTCTACATTGCATTTCCCAGAATCAGACTTCAATAAGTAATTCTTCATCCATCTACTATGCTATTGTCATGGCGTGTCACCATGTGTTTCCTGTAATACTAGTGCTAGCCACCAACAGAAGCTCTGTTTTACAGATGTCGTATTTTTTTTTGTTTGCTATGAGGTAGATTGGCTCAACCATTCAATCACCATTCATCTATGCACATTTATCCCTGTCCCTCCTCTCAGAGAATGATGGTTTTCCTCCTGTTGTCAGTTTGGTTTGATCATGTATGTTTGTCATATCTCTGTCTATATCCTGTTTTATGGTTGTTTCATGTCTGAGCCTAGTCTGGTTCTTGTCAGAACCTGAATCTCATCTGAACACAGTCAAATATAATGTCTGACTCCTGAGTTTTGTCTGTATCCGTGTTCTGTCTAAAGGTCCTTTTACACGCAACGATAATCTTTCGAACAGCCAAAAGATTGAAAGATTCAGCAATGCATTTGCATAAAGTGTTAATGGCTTTAATGGTCATTAATACTTTATCATCTTCATTTGCATGTACAAGGACCTCCACAAGTTGTTTGCAGAGACAGGGGTTTGATTGTTCTCCATGTGGCTAATATAAATATGCCACAGGGAGAACATAGTGTGGTCTATTGAAAGATGAGCGAAATGCATTTAAATGGAATGTATTTGCTCCGTCTTTCAGAGCTGTGAACAATGGATTTTATGTGAAGTAAAATCCATTGTTCAAATGGAAAGTGCACGATGCCCGCGTTTACATGTAACGATTATCGTTCATTTTCGTTAGTTTGAATTAATTTTCAGCAATAATCGTTGTGTGTAAAAGGGCCTTTAGCCTGTTTGATACCTGTCTGACTCCTGTTCTGAACCCTGTCTGACTTCTGTCTGTAGACTCAAAGTCTGTAGGTGCTTTTCATTCCATCAGTTACTCATGTTCCTGTCCTGCACATTTGTTTAGTCAGTCTGTGTCTGCATTCATAAGCAGGAGTGCTGTAACATCATTATCCCTGTACTAGTGGTTATATACTCTCATCTAATTTTGATAGTGTTCCCTGTTGCCACCTTGGGAAAGCCAGGGTTGCTGTAAGATCCTGATGTGGGGCCATCCTCATCAGGGCGATCACTCTACTTATAGGTAAGATTCTCCATATCCGTGAAGTCAGGGGCAGACTTCCCATTTATGTTATTGTTATGCCATTTATGTTATCCACATTTGTTCAAATAAAATGTATATATTTTTATTTATCCCATTTCTTTGTGTCTGCATTTATGGGATAGTTCTGTCTGTTGAGGACATATTCATTTACACTGTGCAGGCCATATATGGATAAGCCCTGCCTGAAGGTAATAGGTCCTTTCTGAGCATAATAATTGGTTCTTTTAGGACATATGGCCATGGAGGCTACATATAGATAAGCTATTCATGGATGCTAATTACTCATATATAGAGTTATGCATTGTATTTTTGGTTTGTATTTTGGACATAAATCACAGAAAGGCAGTGAAGAACCAATATCAAAACTAGAATTCACTGAAGGTCCTTCTAAAATATAACTTTTAAGAAAATATTTAAAAATAGAGGCAAATAAATAGTGAAGGATGTCCAAAATCAACAGTATCACCAAAACACATTATAAATGGTGACCCCTAGACCAAGGCATGGAAAAAAAAATGTGTATAATACATTTTTAAATGACTGGAAATGCCCAACTCTATCTCAGGTAAAGAGATGGGATTTCCCTTATGGGGATAACGAAAGATATTAAAGTTCCTGCATAGATTCTTTCACTCTCAGGGCTCAGTCACACGGGCGCATCGGCACCCGTACACCGGCGCCGATGCGCCCGTGTGACTGACAGTTAGAAGACGGGCGTACCTGAAGACGGCCGTCTCTCCAGCGCTGATGAAAGAACACATGACCGGCAATGAAGCCATATAATACACAGTTCTGTATTGTGTTTATCTGATGATATCTCCCATATGCAGGAGTGTAGCTAGGGGAAGAACATGCTAGAGCATGTGTGCTGGGTGATAAGTGCCATGGGAAGTGCGGTAACAGGTCACAGGTAGGGCACTTGGGTTCTTTTAGGATACAACATGGAACAAGGAGGCATGGGCAAATGAAAATGTATTCGCTTAAGAATAAATAGTATGGAACAGTTCACACCAGTGAAACAAACAAATAGTATGACTTAATATAACTTGCTGCTGACTACCAGATACAGGTATCTCTGTTGAACTCCAGATTCAGCTTCAATAGCTTCACATTACTGGGTACTGTGTTGTATGTACAAACAAATGTCACACATCAGCATAAAAATCACATATATCACAATAATAGCTTTTAAGCCACTAGGTCTGCAACCTAGTGAGCACAAATGATACAGTTCAATCAGTATATTAGCCACAGTCCATTGGAGGAAAGACTCCTTTTACTTTTCTCAGTTATCAGGCCTTTGAGAGTAGTACTGACCGTAAAGTAGTTGTCAGTGTAAGTGTGCACACACTAGCTAGTCAGAGACCAGTCTCTTACATTTCTAGCAGCTATGTCCTGGTTGATGTATAGCTCAAGTGAGTCATCCTCACAAGCTTTGCAGTAGTGACGGTCTTGACCCGGTTATTACCCTCCTGAATAGTCACCGGAAGTCCCTATCTGTGGTGGGCAAGTGGCTCCTGAAGCTGGCCAATTTTGGCAGCTTGTTAAAACAGAGGTTCCTGGCAGCAGTAGTTCTCAGCTCCAGCAATCCAAATTAAAGTAGCAATCAAGATTTGCATTCATCCCCACCTCTGACAGATGCTTACAGACTATTTCCTGACATCCAGATTCTTATTTGGACCATGAAAATTCCAAAGACTGGTAAATTCAATTTGGACCTTTTTTTTTGAAAATATTGGATTGTTGTGGTTCTGGATTTTGTTAGATGATATAGGCATAAGACACAAAAATTGAAATGGAGGTGTTAGTGAAATGAATATGACTCTATTTTGTATGCGGTAGCCATCTTGTATGATCCTACATTGTCATTTTCCCTTTTAAATAAGAAAATGACAGATATTAAATAGTTGTTCAAAAAAAATCCCTGAGTGAACAGCTAAGGTTGGAGCTACCAGAAGATAATGAAAAGACCTCCAGACTGGCCTCCATGTCAAGATGACATGCTTCTTGCTGTTCACATATGTTCCAAAATATTCTCTCTAAACAACTTATTGTTTACCATTACTGTACCTTTGTTTTTGGAGAAGCTATTCATGTATGATTCTACTGCGCCTGCGCTGTGTTTGTTTGGCAATTAAGATGTTAAATTCCTTATTTTGCATATTCATATTGTTTTTATGTTTTATTGACCAATGGTAATAAATAAATTACATTAAATTTGAATTATTGTGGTCAAAGCATTGGGCCTCTATAAAAACTGCTGCCCGTCAATCAATAAAGAGATAACTTCTGATCACGCTAAGTGGTGTTGTGGTGGAAGTTATTTCCTGGGCTCGGCCTATTCTCTAAGTGAATTTGGACCCCAGAAATAGATTTATTTGCACTAACAGAGGCAATATCTCCCAAACTGTGGGGGATTTGTTAGAACTCCTTGGTTTTGAGCTGATGGTTAGCAGAAATTACATTTTATTAGAAATTTGTTCTCTGGTGGCTTTAGACTTGACTGTATGCTCAAGTAACACTGCATGCAGAATGACAAATTCACATGCAGACTCATAAACAAATTCCCCTGCCCTATTACATTCTTAAACATATTTCCTGCTCAACATGACTTGATTATTAATTTGCACTGTAAGCTTCACATTTATCAAAGATTAATGCCTTACACCAATATCGTCTCCTGCTGTCTTCAAACGGATATAGATCATGAATTCAGCATGCATGCAAAAAGAAGGAAATCATTCCTGTTAGTTCTTAATATGCAATGTGGTAAAGTAATAAAGTCCTTTCAGAAAAGAGATGACAATTATGGAACTAGGAGAGTTATTACAGTAAGGTGTATGAATTATAGAGACGATCTAATCTGCCTTATGTAAATGGATGTAAATCTTTATTATTAGCAGATTTAATTGTCCCAAAACAAGTGGCCATATCCCCACAAGGTAAAAAAAGAAAATACTATCCAAAGAAATATGATTCCTGTATTTACATGGATAGCCTACAAGAAAACTGTAATTAAAGCAACAGTGGAAGAAATGTTTCATGTACTGTAGAGTGTAGAATAATAGTCACCAACCCAATGACTGTGATTTACCAGTAGATTGTGGAGAGGTGGCTGGCAGACTGTGGATATGGGCTGTGACTCTCGTACTTGGCCATAATTATGGGACCAACTGGCGTAACTATAGGGAATAAAGCATTAAAGTTTGGGGCCTTGTTGCAGGTTTTGCATTGGGGCCCAGAAGCTTCAAGTTACGCCTCTGCATTAATGGGTTAAGAGAAGTTGGCGGACCCCAAGATAAATTTTTGGACCTGGGCCCATGAGCCTTTAGCTATGCCCCTGAATTGGGACCAATGAGCGGCTTCAATAGACATCAGTTTCTGGCAATCAGAACCAGCACATAGGAGCTTAGTTGATATATACTGCAGCAACCGAAGGGTTGGCCACTCAGTGCAAGATAGATTTGTAAAAACCACACTTTCTTAGCCTTTAAATTATCATTTACTTTGAAAGAAGGTTATGCATGGATTTGTAGAGCAGTGGCCCAATCATCATCCTGCTGCTAGGTGATGGCCATGCTTACCTCCACCATGGAAAGCGAGTATGCTGAGAAATTATATATATTGTGACAACACGGGGGTTACATATGATGCCAAACGGTCACTTTTCTTCTTTACTTGCACTTTATTCACACAATCTTTAACAGCAACATTAACGACTGGGTCTCCAGATAAATAAATGTTTGGCAACACAAAGTCTCTTTTAAACATCCCTTCACAGTCCTTTTTAGAGTCTCCTCAGTACAGTTCTCCACAGGGTTGAAGGCAACCGCAACAACAAGTCCACTTGATTTGCACAGACCTGTGAATGTCCAGATCGCCGCTGGTCCTTAGTCTGTCGTGCCTTCAGACCCTTAGTCCCAGAGCAGGCGTACTTCAGGTGTCCTGCTGGAGCCACGTAGTTCCTGGTCCATAACGTCTCTCTACTGCATACAACAGGAGTCACCGATTAACTGAAGCCTGAATCTCCCAGGCAGACACACAGCTCTCCTAGGTGTGGAGGTGAGGGGCGTCTCCCTTCCACCTCTGGCCTTCTTAGCCACACACTCTAGGCCTGGCAGCCCCAGCTCCACTGAGCTGTCACACTGTCTCTGGTGTTCTTAGCCACACACTCTAGGCCTGGCAGCCCCACTCTCTGGCTCTCTCAGCCAAACACTGTCTCTCTTGCAGCAGGGTACAACCCTTTTTATAGCACTCACCACACCTATGGGTGTTTTCCCTCTTACTTCAGGCATCAGACTGATTGTCTGTTGCCCCCTACAGGCCATCTTCTGTAGCACATCCCTACAAATATATATATATATATATATATATATATATATATATATATATATATATGCGCATCTGTCACTAACAGTGTTCCAGTTAAATTGTCTTGTACTAAATCCCATTAGTGATTATTTCACTTGACCTATTCCAGCTTACAGTCCAGCTTTTTGCATCAGGATTGCAAAAGGGTTGGACTTTATTAAGACTCTGCACTAAAAGGACATTCATTTATGGTTTTGTGGGCATTCTAAGGAAGAAATGGGTGAGTTCTGGCCCATAATTATGGATTTAAATAATAATAAATATACTAAGCTGGTGGTTTTTCTTAAAATTTGCCATTATTCAACTTGTGACTTGGTGTCCTTGATATTTTCAGTAGCCGACTACCTGGTTGGATTTCAATACCCCTTTCAATACCTACTGCTTTAACTTCTATTACCAATGGGTGCCTATAGCTCCCAATTGTGTGGTCTTAACCAGTTCAACCAGTAAGCCATGTCTATAAACAGTAAAAATGCCATTAAAGCATGTCTGCCAACAAATATGCAACCCCTGAAATATCCCCAGCAATAGATACCCACTATTGAGAGAAGTGTGATCATACCTCGTATTTATCTGATAAACAGCCTTTGTGGAGAATTTCACCCTTTGCCCCGCACTGTATGCTAATGAGCCACAATCCGTCTAATGGGCAATCTTGTAGCTCATACTGGTCTTGGCTCTTTGATCAGTCCTCTCCAGCCTATAAATGTCAATCATTAAACTACGGCATCATGAATGATGAGTTTGAAAGCAAAGACTGGTATATGAGGCAACATTCTGGTGATACGTTTTGCACATAGCTTCCTTCTTCAGTGATGTCAACTGATATGTACATTTACAGACATTAAAGAATATGGAGGCTGTGGCCTGGATGTCAAGCAGTATGACAGCAACCTAACTTTGCTTTGTTCTAGTGACCTGCTTCAGCTACAAATGCAATAGTATCTCTTTGCAACATAAAGAGATCTCCTGGCCCGTAGTTAACACAGGAGGGGAATGGAGGATCAGGCTCAGCATCTTCAAGCTACATGGGAAAGGAAGAAAGCGTTCACCCCTACCTCTCGCATTCCCCTCTATTGAAACTCATGCTGGGAATATAAACAGAGAAGCCTACACTGGATTTATCTGCTCAATCTGGCAATCCAAAATCACCAGCAAACAGCAGAAGCACAAGTCCTAATTTAACCATAATACCTACACAGCCAAACCAAGCACTAAGCCACAAAAAGATCTTGTAATACAGACCACAGCAAATCCAATATAACACAAAAGGAGGCAAGTAGAGATGAGTGAGCATACTCGCTAAGGACAACTGCTCGAGTGAGCATTGTCCTTAGCGAGTACCTGCCTGCTCTGAAGAAAAGGTTCGGGTGCCGGCAGGGAGCGGCGGGGGAGAGCAGGGAGGAACAGAGGGGAGATCTCTCCCTCGCTACCCCTCGCTACCCCCTGCTCACTGCCGCAACTCATCGCTCACCCGCGCCGGCACTCGAACCTTTTCTTCCGAGCGGGCAGGTACTCGCTAAGGGCAATACTCGCTCGAGCAATTGTCCTTAGCGAGTATACTCGCTAATCTCTAGAGGCAGGGAAAGTTCCTTGACTTATTCTTATATTATCATCCCAAAGCCCAGCTAAGCAGCACATGAGGTGGGATGCATCATCTAAAAACGACCCTTTCATTAAAGACACCTCCTCACCTTATGAACATTCTGTCTATGCAAGCTAAAAAAAACACGCTGCCTCTAAAACCTTTTTGAAAGGAGCTTTGTTAGCTCTCAGAAGTTCTATCCAAAAAGATATCTTTCAAGCAATGGTGAACATTGCATCCAGCATGGACTCGCTTGGAGAACGGGTGGATCATATAGAACCAAAAATGAGAGATTTCATTACTGCTCATAATTCTTTGGTTGATGCTGATAATGACCTTGAAGAAGAAAGACCCCAAAATTCAAAATGGCCAATATCCATGGCAGGAATTGCAGAACACAACATAAAATTCCATGGAATACAATCCCCATGTGAAATTATACTCAACTTCTGCGGTAATTACAAAATGTCTTGCCTGAATGCATGCCCCAAGATCTTATAATTGACAGTGCTCACAGGCTACCAATACCAAGAACCATCTCCTGATTCCATGCTGACACCATAGCAAAGATATACTTTTTCCACATATAGGATCAACTCATGCACGCCTCCAGAAAACCTGCTAAGCTACCGGAACATTTCCAAAACATCATTATGTATGCAGATCTCTCACAAGCCACTACTGCTGCAAGACAGAAACTGTCTCAAATTAGCCAAGTCTTGAGACAAAAAGGGATTCACTACCAAAGTTATCAAAAGATTTTCAACACTTTGGAGAAAGACATTAATCTTTTGTATCAATGGGGCCTATCATCTTACCTTTCTCCAAAATGAGCCACACCATGCAGCCACTCTTCCTCTCTGAAGCTCTTAAATGACTAGAACACAGTCCATAAAGTCAACTGAGGCATGGGCGTAACTATAGGAAATGCAGAGGTAGCAGCTGCTATCGGGTCCTGGAGCTTTAGGGGGAAACAAAGGCTCCTCTATCATATAGGAAAACACCAGTTTTATAAATAGCACTTGGATGGTTAGGGGCATGTTACAGATTTTGCACTGGGGCCTCCTACATTTAGCTTCTGCCTAATCTTCTAAGGTTCTAGTGATGCCACCACCTGCTAGTGTTGTATTGATGGGCTTCTTAAGAGACCCAATGATGCAGAGGAAAGTTGTGGGGGCACCCCCATACTGAACTTTTGCGTTCAGGGCCAGGAGCCTTTATCTACTACTCTGACTTGAGGTACTATATCACTTGCTATTGATGCAGGTAATGGTTAATGTTCTTAAATTACAGCAAACTACCCCCAAGTTTGTGTAATTTGATCCCTGCACAGTCTTATTAAACATTGATGGTTACTGTTCAATTAACTTCACATATATGTTTCTACTTGTCAGGTATTCTACCTTTATGTACCATTAACCCATGGTTTATAATAAGCAAAATATGTCTAGACAATTATGGCTGTTGAATTCATATGTAGGAAAGTTAAAATCCTGCATAATAGAGATGAGCGAGCACCCAAATGCTCAAGTCCGCTTTATTCGAGTCGAGCTTTTCATAAAATTCAAGAGCTCTACTCGAGTAATGAACCCCATTGGCTACAATGGGAGACTCGAGCATTTTTGTATGTGGGACGCCGGGTCCCGAGCATTTTTTTTTTTCCTAGGTTCGTTTTCTCTCTCTCTCTCTCTCTCTCTCTCTCTCTCTCTCTCTCTCTCTCTCTCTTTCTCTCTCTATTTCTCTCTCTTTCTCTCTCTCTCTCTCTCTCCAGCCAGCCAAAAAATTTGCCAATGACGTGCGCTGCCTCGCGGTGGGGAGGGGCCAAAACAGGCACGTCACTGCAGGGAGGAGCCAAAAACTGGGGCGGGATCGAACACGGCTTGATGCTCGTTCGAGTAATGAGCACCATCGAGTACGCTAATACTCGAACGAGCATCAAGCTTGGCAGTGTATGTTCACTCAACTCTACTGCATAACCCTTTTAGGTACTCTCTTCCATGGAAAATGGCCAAGAAGGAGAAAGCCTATGTCCTGTGCATTCAGGAAACCCTCTTCAAGAGTTCATTTCTTTCCCGATTTTCACATTGTAATTTTCCACATATCTATTCTTTTAATGCAGACCAGAAGAAAGCTAGAGTTTGTATTGCAATTAGGGGTCTAGTCTCTTTTTAATTGTCTGATCTATCTGACTACAGAAGGAGATTTCTTGCCCTGATATGCGCGATCAACGGCACAAAATTTACGATAGTCAATATTTACACTCCTAATTTCTCCTAGATCTCTTTCTTGAATTTGATTAGGAGAAAACTCAAGGAGAAAACTGTAGGAAAGCTAAATCTGCGTGAGGGTTTCTATGTAATTGATGAGTCAAATATGGATTCCACCTCAAAGGTCACTAGACCTCCTTTTCAACTGCAGTTGTGGCTTATCCAGGAAGTCTTGAACGATGTGTGTAGATATCTTCATGCCTCAGACAAAGACTATGCATTTTACTCACATTGACACAATGTCTATACCTGTATTGATATGTTTTGGACCGACAAATAGTTATTACAGGATGTCAAACAATGGCATATTGGCCATATAAAGTGATCCAACCATGACCCCATTACATTAACTGTTCATATCCCAGCTCATCCATACAATTTATATACTTGGAGAAGTAATACTTGCATTATATTCCAAAAACATATTCAGGAATACCTCTATACTCAAATTAACAAATTTTTCAACAAAATCTCGGCGTGCGACCAATTTTCTCTATGGAACACTAGCAAAGCTTTTGTCAGAGGCGTATTTACACAGCAATCAGCTAAGTGTAAGAAGCAATGATTAACCTCTTAAGGACCAAGCTGCTTTGTTCCTTAAGGACCAGACACTTTTTAGGGATTTTACCCATGTGGTGGTTTTACTGCTCCATTTTTTTTCCTTTAGCTACCAAAAGTATTTTTGCTGCGTTTTTTTTCCCGTGACATATAGGACTATTTTTTTAATATAATTTTCACTGACTTTTTTCCCCATTTTTTAGTTTTATTGGGGGTAAAATGCTAAAAAAAAAAGATTTTTTTAACATTTATAGTTTTTTAATTTTTTTATATTTACACTAAAATAAAGTATGGGAATGGGTTCCTCTATTTGTTTCGGACATTTTGATATATAGTATGTATGGTTTTGATTTACAGGGTGCATACGGCGACGGTTTTTGTTGGCGTCGGCTTTGTGTTATTCTCTTTCTTATGTATGTATTGTTGTTTTATTCTGTTATTTTGTTTTACTTATTTATGTAATTGTGTATTTTACTATCTGTGTCCCCCCTACCTCTGGGGGACACTCACTTTTTTTTTTTTTACTTTATTTGACATTTTCCCACTGTAGCTGGGCGTCCATAGGATCCCCAGTTACAGGGGAAAGCAACCCCTGTAGTGACATTAGTCACTTGCAGAGCTTCCAGGGTCTAAGTCTGACCCTCCAACTCTGCAGTAGCAGGGAATCCCGGGAGGTCACATAACCCCCGAGGCTCCCGTAGTGAAAGTACTTCTCACTTTCACTTTTCCCATACAGTGCTCATTGAGCACTGTATATCGGGGAAGCAGAAGGCAGGAAGAGTTAAAAACCCCTCCTGCCTTCTGCTCCGGGTTATCAGCTGTCACTAACAGCTGATAACCCGTTCCTGCTCTGACTGATTGCAGAGGCAGGAGACTTAGAGCACCGCCGTATTTTTACTATCGGCGGTCCTCTAAGCCCAGGACCAGCCACCGTATATATACAGTGGCTGGTCCTAAACGGGTTAAAAGACACAGAGCTGCAGTGGATATAAAAAAAAGTCTACACAACCCTGTTAAAATGCCTGTTTTTTGTCATGTTAAAAAGCCTGACTAAGGCTACCTAGACACGGACGAGTGCGATAATGGGTAGAGAATCTCATCCCAAAATCGCACTCGAGAAAGTATGATTTATCTGCAGATGCGAGCATTGCATCTGTGAAATTCCGATCCTCTTGCAAATTTCAATGGGAAACCTCGCATCACACTTGCATGCACATTGCACGGCATGTGGGAGCTATGCAATGCATTAAAGGTCCCAATGAAATCAATAGGCGATGTGTTCCGAGGAATGCAAAGAACATGTCATGGGTTTTTTCCATACCACATCACGGTGTGGGAAAATGTCGCTCGTGTATACAACTCCATTCAAATGAATGGGTTTCATATTTGCGTAGGATTTGTGTATCTCGCAACGCACAAATCTCACGCGAGTTTCTCTTCTGTGTGAAAGCGGCCTAAGATGAATCTTTTCAGATTTATTACCACCTTCGATTTGACCCATTATCTGTACAATTCTATCTGCAAACAAACTGAAATCTTTTAGGGTGGAAAAATTATAAAAACTACAATAATGTGGTTGCATAAATATGCAAACCATAAAACTAATACTTTGTTGATGAACCCGTTGACTTTATGACAGCATTTAGTATTTTTGGTAGGTGTCCATCAGCATGGTACAGCTTGAATTGGCAGTATTTGCCTACTTTTTCTTGCAAAAGCACTCCAAATCTGTAAGATTGCGAGGGCATCTTGTGTGTAGCGCCCTCTTCAGGTTACCTACAGATTTTCTAAGCCATTCAGGTCTGGACTCTGGCTGGTGATTCCAAAATTGTGATCTTTTTCTGGAGAAGCCATTCTTATGTTGATATGAAGGTAGGTTTTTGTTTGTTGTGAGGCTGAAAGGTGAAATTCATCTTCATCCTCAGCTTTTTAGCAGAGGACTGAGGGTTTTGTGGAAAATAGACTGATATTTGGAGCGGTTCATATTTCTCTCCACCTTGACTAAAGCCCCAGTTCCAGCAGCAGAACAGCCCCAAAGCATAATGCTGCCCCCACCATCTTCACTAAGGGGCTGGTGATGCGCATTGGTGTCAAACATACCATATCTGCAGGTCCGTGCAGCATTGCTTTTAATGAGGCCGTGTCTGCAGCCGGCAGCCCCATTGAAAGCGACAGGATCCCGGCCACCCCTGCACTGATTTTCAGGGAAGGGCTCGAAATATAAGCCCTTCCATGAAAATCATCCCTGATTTGTGTAACAAAAAAATTTATATATATATCCTCCGACAAGGGAACTCCCTGCGGAGAGTGAAGAATCCCCTGCCACAGCTGTCACAGCTGAGGCAGTGGTCTGCAATGTTCTCCCATTGCTTTAAATGGGACCAGCACTTCTGCAGCTTCTTTGAAAGCAATGGGCTGCTGGTAAACTCTGCAGAGATTTTCGGGGGGATTTTCTGTGACAGCTGTGGCAGGGGATTATTTACTCCCCGCGGGGAGTCCCCTTGTCACTGAACACTCTGGGGAATATTTATATGCAACACGGACCTATGGTGTACACACGTCCTATGTTTTGCTGGTATATGCGTTTGCACGCCTGTAAAACACGGACATGTGAACACACCATAGGTAAACAATGGTTCTAATAGACGCGTGGTTTTGTGCGCACCCATGTGTGCTCATGCACATGCTCGTTGGAAAGCACCCTTAGGGCTCAGTCACACGGGTGCCGATGCGCCCATGTTACTGCACGATAAGACGGCCGCACCGGGTGCGGACGTCTCTCTGCATGACCGGCTCCATTGCCGGCCATGTGTTTTATCTGCCAGCTGGTGCGGAGAGTCGTCCACACCAGCAGTGCAGCGGTCTTATCGTGCAGTAATATGGGCGTATCGATGCCCATGTGACTGAGCCCCTAGGATTGTGGACAAAAAGTTCAACCTTATCTCATTAGACCAGAACACATTCTCCCACATACTTTTGGCAAACTTGATGTAGATTTTGGTAAATCCATTCTAATTCTCGCCCTGCTCTATCTCTTCCAGCCCCCTTGATATTTAACTCAACACATAGTTACCAACAACAACAATTAATAATTGGATTAAATTGGTTCACACAAAGCTTGCTCTCAGCAGAATACCCAATCCCTTCACTTCTTCCTGTTGTAAACTCTCTCTTTTCCCCTTACTCTCTCATGATATAATGGCTGTCTACTTACACTAATCTGCGTATGAAGCTGTTATTAAATATGATATTAAGCTATTTGATGCTGACAAGTTGTTAACTTTGATGATTTTAGAGTTTGTTTCCAATTTCCTTTGCGATAAACATTTTTTCTTGTTGTATCCTGAAAACCCACAAAAAATTTATTGAAGAAAAAAAATTCCTAAATGATACAGATAAATAACATTTTATCACTTATTTACTTGTATCTTTTCCCATTTTTTTTAAATCTGTAAGTGTATATAAGGATTGTACACCCCAATGTCACTGAAAGCTGTTCAACCCCCAAACTCATCTATCGCTGGTTTATTATCGAATAAAAGCGCAGTTGGGTTTAACATTTCTGTCTTTTGAACCTAATTTCACCAGAAAGTTACTAGTTTTTTTTTTCTCATCATGTCCATCTTCCACTGTTGTGGTTTGACCTTTAGGGCTCAGTCACACGGGAGCATGGGCACCCGTACACCGGTGCCGATGCGCCCGTGTGACTGACACCAGCAGACGAACGTACCTGAAGATGGCCGTCTCTCTGCAGCGCCGGGAGGAAAAACATGTGACCGGCTTCATTGCCGGTCACATGTTCTATGATCAGCTCTGGAGAGAGACGACCGTCTTCAGGTACGGCCGTCTTCTGTCAGTCACACGGGCGCATCGGCGCCGGTGTACGGGTGCCGATGCGCCCTTGTGACTGAGCCCTTAGCCAGCAGCACCTCCTATGTATCATCAAAAACACTTCTTCAACCCAGACCCTCAGGCATGTACAACCAGTTTTTAGGGGAGCGCCAACGTATTTCTCTTGCACCATTTCCATCATTGAGCAAGGGATGGGGCTGGAAAGGACTCTAATGGCTCAGTCACACAGGCATTTTTTGGTCCGATTTGCAGACGCGCTTGCGATCTGCAGATATATAGACCCAATGCTTAGTAATGGGATCAGTCACATGGCCATTTTTTATGCAGATGTGCCGATGATTACATGACAGAATGATTTGCAGAACGCATGTAACTGCGTTCTGCGCAAATCCGTGTCCTTGTATACGCGCTCAATGGGGCCAGCGGCAGCAGTGCCGACCCCATTGAGAACATTTACTAAAGATTGTTCTCCTCTGCCACAGCTGTAACAGCTGTGGCAGAGAAGAACAATGTTCTCCCATCGAAGTCAATGGAGCCGCCAATACAGCCGGCTCCATTGAAAGCAATGAACTGCCGGCTGGACGCGGCTGAACTCCGGCAGCTGCAAAAAGGTGAGTATATATATATTTTTTTTACACTTTTTTGCATGGTTTTCAGGGAAGGGCTTATATTTTAAGCCCTTCCCCGAAAATTAATACAGCGCTTGCCGGCAGCCCATTGCTTTCAATGGAGCCGGCTGTATTGCCGGCTCCATTGAATTCAATGGGCGAAGCTCGTTCTCCTCTGCTACCGCTGTGGCAGAGGATAGCGGGCAGCGCTCGTGTGACCGAGCCCTTTCGGCTGATAAACGCTGCTAGCAGCGTTTTTTTCAGCCGTGACGCTGGCCTCGGTCCCGTGATTTTTTTGGAGCGCATCTGTTATGCGATCAGCAAATCGTGCGAAAAAACGCCCGTGTGACTGAGCCCTGAGGATAAAACCAGGACCATTATGAGCTGCAAGGCCAATTGAACGGTCCGATGTACGGGACTGGCATACAGCGCACGTCGCAGAAAAAAGCAGTGGTTTCTCCTTTAAGACTGCATTATCAAGTAAATATAAAGTATCATTACACTTCTCTTCTCGGCTCCTATCTATTCCTTTAAATCCCTGGAAGAAAAATGCAAAAATAAAGAAACGTTGCTGTATGAATACATTATTGTAATGCGGTATTTGTGTTCCCATAACATGCCGTATTTAGAGCATTTTAAAGACTGAGCAGGGAAATTGTTCTTGTACCATCATTACCTGACTGTTATGAGTGTGTGGGAGATAAAAGTAGTTTTTAACTATTTTTAGCATGTTTTAGAAAGCGTCGAGCCCCAAAGTGCTATGATAACTACACTCCTTCTACGCAAAGCTGATACTCAGGCTTCATTTGGAAAATAAGGTAACATTTCAAAACAAACTTATTCTCGGCACTTGGTGATAAATGATGCCTATTAATAATGGTTATTTGAGATTTTCCTGGGTGGCTGTTGCTGTTTGGAATTTATAAGCAGGTTAAATGGCCACCTCGGCGAGTATAACACACATATATAACTTTCTTTTAAATTAAACAAATGCATTCAAACAGTCCTGCATTTTGAATTATAGGCAAATCATGCAAGATTATGTTCTTGATGCTGGCAAGAGCTTAACGAAATTTAATTTATTTTGGCTCCAGCTTGTACAGCACATTTTTTTTCCCGTTGAATAGAAGGCAGAAGTTAAATGTATCGGAACATAATTATTTTAACAAGTGGCTAGTTTCCTAAATAATGATAGAAAAGATAATTGCGTAATTGAATTTATAAACATTCCATTTTAAACTGTAAGGAAAGTCGACTTGAAGTCTGCATAAAACTAAGGTAATATTTTTTACTGTCTAATGCTTTTGACGTCCTGTAAGGTAATGCAAATTAATAAAAAGTGTTCCATTGAATTCTATTTATATAATGATGACAGGCAGAGCATTTCATTTCAGTCTTTTTATTATTATTTTTATCTCTCTGCTTCTAATATAATTACCACCCTATAAAGAAGTGGTAATGAACTTGCATGGCCTGATATTCTTTCATTAGAGGCATATTGATTCCCACAAATAAGGGCAAATGCCCTGGGTCCTTCATTGTGTATGTGCTTCTTCCAACCTCATCAGGACAATTCACAGCAGATGATAAGTAGAAGCCTCAAATTATTATTATCATTATTTATATACTGCCATCAATTTCTATACTGATTTACATGCATGGTATTAGAGTAACAGATTGTAGCAATTACAGGAGACAATAATCAGCTGATTGGATGTCCCGCTGTCAGTGCAGCGGGCCGGAGGTCATCATCGACGATCAGGGCCAGAATACACAGTTTCACTTCTATTGAAATTAATGTGAGCCATGCCTAGTATTACACTTCTGGTTTTCTCATCTCTACTGCTCAGTACTGCTGTACACTGTCCTCCACGATGCTGTTATTTATGTGTGTGCTGAAGAAAATTAGGGAGCAGAATATCTTTTTTTACACCATACGTAGTATATAGAATACATCGTAGCAGCAGTTTATATCCACTAGCTTAAGGAAGACAGAAAATTGGATATGCATCCTGCAGAAGGAGAAAACTGGTGACAAGTGCAATATACATGTCATATAATGCCTTGATACTGGGTGATAGACTGATACAAGAATGAGGATACAGTGCAGCAAATGGAGTTACAAAAGAAATAAACAATGTTTATTTAAGGACACAGAATTGTAGGTGAATACCAGCATAAAGATAGATAAGGAATTCAACTTTATGTTGCTAACTAAGCTCTAGAATTAGGCTGGGTTCACATGGGACGGAAATCACGCAGCTTGGCCGCTCTGAAAAGCTGTGAGATTTCCGCAGGAGAGACGCAGCTTCAAAACCCGTGGCATTTCACTGCGGGTTTTGGAGCGGTTCGGCCGCCGGCATTCCACTGCGGCTTTCTCTCTCCATAGGGAGGAGTGAGGCTGCAGCAGAAAAAAAAAAGAATTGACATGCCGTGGAATTGAATTTCGCGCCGCAAGTCTGTTTCCGCCCGGCTATGCCGCAATGGATTTGCCGCTCCGTGTGGATGAGATTTTTGCAAAATTTCATCTACATGGTTGGCTAATTCTGGGATTATGAGCCGCGGGTGGAATTGCTGCACAGAAATTCCACGGCAATTCTGTCCCGTGTGGACCCAGCCTTGCTATAATATGTGGCACAATATAAAATAGCAACAATAACAGTCAGAACAATAACAATACTACTGAGTAGCGATCAGTCCCGATGTACAGGAAAATAAACATGTAATGTAGCACACCTTGGTAGGATTAACCAGGTAGCATTAATAGGAAATCTTGTCTATGAACTCCAAAATAATGTCTCTATATTGTGAGCTCGCATTCCGATATGTTTATTACAGTCCATACCTGCAAGCAAACCTTTAGTCTTTACTTTCCCCAAACTTTTATTCTTTACTCCAAGTCTGTAAGCATAACAATCCCCAATCACTTTATATAACACCCTACTAACCAACAGACTTGTGGATTTACTATCCTTAAAGGAGTGCACACTTAATGTAAAGCTTGAGGCCGGCCTCACTTACAGTTTGTTGTTGTCCAGATGATCTCAGGTTGCTCTGTTCAGAAGAACCTCTTGTGGCAGCACCTGCAGATTTGGCGTCTCCTCAGATTGTTGCACCTTCACTCCACAGCACCCATAGTAGACTCAACGTAGCTCCTGCTGGTACCCAGTGGTCACTTTATAGCTAGGTCGCATACTGGAAATAATACTTCTACTTTTTAGCACATAGCACTCATTGAGAGTTATGTAGCTTAAAAAGGAAGGCAGAAGCAGTTAAAAACCGCTTCTCCCTTCTCATCTGGGTCCTCTACTGTGTCTGACAGCTGAGGACCTGAACTGCTTGATAGCAGGAGCAGAGGCTTTAATCCTGTGCCATACAACTGCTATCAGCTGGGATTACAGCCCAGGACCAAGCACTGTTTATTTACCGTGCATGGTTCTTAAAGGGTTAAATAAAGAATAATTTTTTTTCCCAGTGTCCTTGGTTGGATATTTTTGCTTTTTTATCCTCATTGTTTGATTTTGCTTTTGATTTTAATAATTTCACATATTTTTTTTAATAAAATTTCAATGCTCTCAGTGATACAGTATTCCCTTTCGTCTTCTGATAATAAACAAACCTTGTAAACATGTGCAGTATATTTTGTATGATGATTTACTCCATACTTGAGGCTTCTGAACACAAAATCAATATTATTCAGTAGGGCAATATACATGGCCATATTTTAAAATTCCTATTCACAATGAACAGAATATCTTATATTTTTTACCATGCTGGTGGTCAATGACAGGCAATGAGGATTGAAATCATTAAAAGTACATTTAAAGGGAACTTGTCACCTCCAAACACCATAATCTAAGTTATGGTGCTGTTTGGGGAAGTGGCAGGGAGCTGGGGGTGTATTTTTTATACTCATCCACTCTCCCGATCCTGCACTGTCCCCCGGGGGAAGTCTGATCACTGTGTGCGTGCTCTCCCATTGACTTCTATGGGAGAATGCATGCATGGCAATCTGAAAAGAGACAGATTTTCATGCTGCACACAAAGAAGTGCACCTAGCCTCTCTGCTGCCAAAGGTAAACTATAGGAAGGCGATCCACTCCCACTCCATTCAGGAGCGTATTTGTAATGATGCTAGTTAGGCCATTCACCTGAGGTAGTGACACCTTGTGGTAAGTATGGTTCAGTGTGGTTGCCAGGGCTTACATAAAGGAGATGCATTGTCAGAGTGAATTGTCTGTAAGCAACCAGCATGGATGAGCTGTATCTACAGAGCACTAAACGCAGCATGTGGGTTCCAATGGTCTTTTGAAGTCTCCCAGGCTTGCCATATCTTACGGTAGTTACCAAGCAGGCTGCTGGTAAAAGTACAATATACTTCAGTGCAGAAGTATTGCAGTATATAATAAAAGGAATCGGAAGATCACAAGTTCAATTCCCCTATTGGGACTAAAAAAAGTAAAAATAAGTTTAACAGATAAGAATAAAAAGTGATCAAAAAAATGTATGCACCCAAAAATAGTACAAATAAAAAACTACAGCTCGCTCTTTAAAAAATCAGCACCATTTGAAGAAAAATAAAAAAGTTATTGGTCTCAGAATGTAGTAGATCTTATTTTCAGGGTATGTATACATTACCTAGCATGCGCGGTCCAGGTCCTCTTTTCAGGGTAGTTCTTATTTTTGGGGAAACACAGTATTTTTTTGCAAGTCATTATCATTGACTTTCAGTCAGTAGAAAAACTATTGATGGATTGCTGGCTTCTCGTTCCATGTAAATGCTCCCATTTCAGTGCATCACATTGAGGGCTTAGGCCTTAGTCAGACGGGCGTTTTTTCGCGCGATTTGCGGATCGCATGACGGATGCGCATCCGCAAATCGCGTGACCGGTGCGCGCAAGTCGCCCGAAAATCTGCTCCTAGCCGTGTTTCATTAGAAACGGGCCGGAGCTGTCCAGCGCATTGCATTCAATGGAGACGGCAATAGAGCCGGCTCCATTTAAAGCAATGCGCTGCAGGCGAGCCCGGGATGAATTGTCGGTAAGGGCTTAAATATGTAAGCCCTTCCCTGCAATTCATCCTAAAATGTGTTAAAATAAAAAAAAAATGTATACTCACCTTCTCCCGGCAGCCGGAGCTCCGCGCGGCCATCCTGCAGTGGGTGTGAAGGGGGTGTGAGTCAGACCTGCCCCCTGATTGGCTCAGCGCTGAGCCAATCAGAGGCATGCCTCACTCACACCCATTCATGAATTCATGAATGGATGTGAGTCAGACCTGCCCCTGATTGGCTCAGCGCTGAGAGGCAGCAGTCACTCACCCATTCATGAATTCATGAATGGGTGTGTGAGTGAAACCGGCCTCTGATTGGTCCACATTGCCGGTCATGTGCTCTTTCTTCTGGCGGTGCGGAGAGTCATCCGCACCTGCATTGCGGCCGTCTTCTTCATGCAGTAAGACTCGTGCATCGGCTCCCGGATGCGCCCGTGTGACTGAGCCCAGAAGGAGAAGCACTGAGCAAGAAGTCAACTAGAACCAAGCGATCCATTTGTGAAGTCTGCCTATCTAAACGCTCTGCGCGAGCACTAATGACCTTAGTCAGCTCTCATGCAGTCGTTAAGCCAACTGTCATCCCATGTAAGAGGGCCATTAGTTTATGTGTGTGATTGTGTATTTGTGGCGCAGTGTGTATATGTGTGTGAATATATGCATTTATGTGTGTATTTTCTGTGTATGCATGCACTGATTATGTGAGTATACTCACAAATCTCCCTTTTTTACAAATCTTGTGTTTGTGTAGTGTGACTGTGGTAGAAGGTCATTGTTCGAAAAACAACAGAGAAACCAGAAGCCCGAAGAAACGATTTGTAGTGCTAAACAGATTCAGAGCAAAGAGATTTTAACAGAGTATAATCAGTGGGATTTAAAAGTTAAGGCCCATTTAGACAGAACGAATATCGCTCAAAATTCGCTCAAAAGCCATCTTTTGAGCGATAATCATTGTGTGTAACTGCACTGACATTGTACAGTTTTTGTTAAGCCGTCGCTCATCATTGTTTTTCAGCATGCTGAAAGACAACAATGAGCCTTATCATGGATTCACAGCAGGATACAGCTGATACTATTGTTTCAGCTGTATCCCGCTCCCTGATCACAGGCTGGGTACGAAGAACAGAGCGGTCCAACTGCGTCCTCCATACCCCGTTCAAAGCGCTCGGCTGTTTAATAGCCGGGCGCTTTGAGCAGAGAACAGCTTGATGCAGAAGACAAGCGGGGACACCCCGATTGTCTTCTGCATCCTCCGCTCGGAGCGCTTGGCTGTATGACAGCCGGGCACTCCGAGCGGGGAACAGCTGGAGGCATAAGACAAGTGGCCTCGCTTGTCTTCTGCATCCTCCACTTGGAGCGCAAGGTGATCTCTCAACGTTTGAGCGATCATCTTGCGCTGTAAATGACACAACGATTATTGCTCAAAAGTCGCTCAAAAGACATCTTTTGAGCAATAATCGTATCTAAATGGGACTTTAGTCGTCAATTGCAACCAAAGTCGATTTTTGCAACCTAAATATGTCCTAAATGTAAATACACTACCCCATATTAATTGTAATAACTTACCGGTCCATTGCTCAAGCAGGACAGTATAAGCTCTTTTTGACCAGTCCATTTGTGTCATTGTTAACAATGTGAACAAATTTGAGTCCCTTTCAGTCTAATAGTGTGTCCTCTTTTAGTGTTTTGGGAGTCCCCATGGATTGAGGAGCACTCTCCATTACATAGCAGAACAGATGAAGGCAGTAACAGTTTCAATCTACAAAATGGCAGTGGTCGACCATTTGAAAGTAAAAGTCCCGTCCTGGATGTTAAAAGGGTTGTCTTGCGAAACCAAGTGGGGTTATACACTTCTGTATGGCCATATTAATGCACTTTGTAATATACATCGTGCATTAAATATGAGCCATACAGAAGTTATTCACTTACCTGCTCCGTTGCTAGCGTCCACGTCTCCATGGATCCGTCTAAAATCGCCGGCGGCTTGCTTTTTTAGACGCGCTTGCGCAGTCCGTTCTTCTGCTCTGAGCATGAGCCGCTTCAGTGTGCTCGCCGCTACAGCTCTTCTGCGCATGCGCAGACGAGCTGTAACTTCTCGGGAGCACGCTGGAGCGGCCATTCTTCTACCATCCTCTGTTAGAGAATGGTGCAGAAACTTGAGCAGCCCAGCCGCCCAGCCTAGCCGCCCAGCCCAGCCGAGAAGCCCAGCCCAGCAGCCCAGCTGAGAAGCCCAGCCCAGCAGCCCAGCCGAGTAGCCCAGCCCAGCAGCCCAGCAGCCCTGCCTAGAAGCCCAGCCCTGCCGTGAAGCCGCCCATGTAAGTGAGGGTCGGGGGTGATGTGTGCGCTGGGGGGCCTGCCGCCGGGCCCCGGAGCCTTCGTCTGTTGTCAGGGGCCTGCCGCTGGGCCCCGGGGCCTAGCACGGGGGAGCCGGGGCCTAGCGCGGGGGAGCCGGGGCCTAGCGTCGGTTACCTGCTGCCTGGCGGTGGGTGACTGTGGCCGCGGTGGGTCCGGTCGGCGGCTGCGGGGCGTCTGGTTGTTAGGGAGACACAGCTGGTAGCGTCTCGGGAGCGCACACGTCGGGCTACAGCAAGCGACGGTAAAAGAGCCGGCGGCCATCTTTGGGAAACTTTTTATAAGTTGCTGAAACGCTGGAACTGTAAGTAGAAACCGGCTAGAAAAGTCATTTACACGGGTGCTTAGTAATGCATGCTTAATAAGGGGGACTGGGCAAAAAAAAATTTCACTGCTTCCTCGAGACAACCCCTTTAAGTGTGGATGCTACAGTTCTACCCTAGAGACTGGTTTCTTCTTACACTTGTTTACGTTCAGCCGCTGCAAAGCCTCCATCGGTGTTCTCTGTAGTGCTTTCAGGTTCCTGAAATCGATGTATGGTGTCACTGCTACTTTTCTCTCCAGCAGCACTGACCTGTCCCCACTGAAAACACTGATGCCCCACTCTTCCATATTCTCTTAATGAGCGTTTCTTCGCTGGTCTCAACAGCTTCTTCACAGCTTATTAGCTATCTCTTTTTCCCAGCAGAGTAGATTTGAGGGACCCATGCTCACTCCTCCTGAACTACTCCAAAACTAACTGTGTCATCAGGCATCTCAAAGTGTGATTCACAAAAACTTTCTTCCCCAGGTGACCTAAAGACTTCCAATCAGAGAATTGTCCAGAGTAAAGTGATCCAGAGGTGTTGTTACACAACTTGATGCTGCTGTAACATTATTTTTCCTTAGACTTGAAAAGTTGTCAGCTATAATGATTGTGCATTTTTTACATATCCCAAGAGAAAAGCCCTCTTACTAATGATTCCATTCAGTATTTTTGTGTGAAGGGTTAGGGATAACGTTGATGGCTACTTAAAGGAGTTATCTGTTTTGGATAAGCCCTATTTGTGAGAAGATAAATTGATTACAAAGTGTCCCACTGTTGAGACCCCCCAGAAATCAACAGTTATTTGCGGGGGAACCTGACAGCAACACCACAGGAGAAAATAAGTATTAAACAGTTCCCATTCAATAAAGTGGGTTATCTGTGTAATGCAGCACAGGATAAAGGTCCTTTTACATGCAAAGATAATAATCTTTCAAATGACTGAAAGATTGAAAAAAGATTTGTGATCTTTTTGCATAAAGTGTTAATGGCCATTAATGGCCATTAACGCTTTATCATCTTCATTTGCATGTAAAAGGGCCTCCAGGAGCTATTTGCAGAGCCCAGCATGCAATTAATCATACGCTCAGCTGTGCACACAGCTGCAGTGTTCTCATCGCAGCTACCAGCAGGTTACAATGTTATCTGTCGGCTCCCAACGGAGATAACATTTGTAATGGATGTGTTTGCTTTATCTCCAGTAGCTGAACGATAAATGTTAAGTTGACCTTAAAATCATCATTCCAATGAAAACTGCACAATGCCCGCGTTTACACTCAACGATTATCAGTCATTTGAACACATTTTGAGCGGTAATTGTTACGTGTAAATGGGCCTTAAGTCCTCCAGACTGAGACACTCTTTGTAACTGCTCTCAAATCTAGTGAAGAGGTGAGGCTGCAGAACAGGAGACCTCCTCTCTATTTACTCCAAATCTCCTAATAGAGCAAATGATAATGGATTTTTCTAAGCTGGATAATCCCTTTGTAAGAGGCTTTAACAATTTTCTGTTGAAAAAAATCTAAAACCAAAAAGGAAGCAAACTGTATGGAAATTATGAATTTTGGACATTTTTCCTTTAATGCTACAGCATTGTGTTTAACAAGATTTACAAAAGGGAAAAGGGTGCAATTACCTGAATGTTATGGATATGAAACATACATTATATTTAACAAGTTACAGCATTCTTCTTCCAAGTACCGGCACTTCTGCCAGCTTTCTTAGTTAACAGTAGGCTCGATGGATGCGTCATCCAATTATGTTAGTTATGTGTACAGAAAACTGGCTTAGCTGTATTCACACCAGCCATGTTGGATGGATACATTCTGCAAAGAGAACCTAACAGAAACCTGGATGATTGCATTAACTTATTTTGGGTCTATCATGGTGTCATTTTTACTGGATAGTATAGTGCTGCACATTGTGCTATTCTGGCCATGAACAAGCAGTGGAAACTTAATGAAAAGGAACTATAGCTCTGAGGACATCATATTTGTGATATACTGTATGTTCATATATACAGTGACTTGCACATACGTGGCTGTGTTCATAGACTCATTAGGCGCTCACGCTAAAGGAGTGTCTATTTTTGCATACATTTGACTGAAATAGATTGGTATATACCATTTTTTTTTAACTATATTGACATGGTTACTCAACAATATCATTAGAAGAAGCATTTTTTTTTCTTACAATCCAAGTCCATGGCAAATATATAAAACTGTAAAGCGGTACAGAAGTCTACTGTCTGTGGAAGTTTGTTCAGTGTTACTTAACTATTTCTGCTGCAGTCAATGAAATAAATGGGGTGGTGCTTCATTTACGAGCGAGTACTGCTTCATTCATACAGGAACTGTTGGGGGCCCACATTCTGGTGATCGGTGGGGGTCTCAGTGGTTGGACTCCACTGATCATAAAGTTATCCCCATTCAAGTAGGTAGGAGATATTTGGGTATATCTTGGGATATCTTTATATTTGGGTACAACCCCTTTAACATAATTGGAGATAAGTTAATAGGGTTGTAGCAAAATTTCAAGTTATTCCCTATCCACAGGACAGGGGATAACTCGCTAAACAGTGGGGGTCCCCGCCAATCTCAAGAATCAGACTCCTGTGCCTCGCTCTCCTACCACAGTGGGGGTCGCTTCTCTTCAGGCAGCCATATCTCCCCAAATGGAGCACTGGCCACACATGCACGGTCAGTGCTCTATTCATTTAAATGGGGCTGACGGAAATACCAGAGGGAGTGCTATCCAGATATCTCGACAGTCCCATTGAAAATGAATGAAGCGCTGGTGTGCAGTAACCCCACGGTGAAGAGCATGGGGGACATGGGAATCCAATTCTTGAGATCAGAGTGGTCTTAGCAGTGAGACTCCCACCGTTCAGCAAGGTTTTCCCTATCCTGTGAACAGGGGATCACATCTGTACATTCTTATTTCGCAACCCTTTAAAGTACTGTATACTATATAATGCTAAATGCTCTTTATTTTCTTCCCTTTGGATAGCTTATGATCGACATTGCTTATTTTATAAAATACAGCTCCACAATGTGACAGCAAGGCGATGCAACGTGATAAATGCATTCAGTAGTGTCCAGCCACATTGAAACCTTTTCCTTGTCTCTACGACTGTCTGCTAGTTGACACTGTTGACAAGATATCTGAATTGTATCACTTCATAGAGTGAAAGATCTCACTGTCAACATCTTCATGGCATTCTCCTCATTTAGAAGTGCTATACGGGCCTAATGAGAGCATTGTGCCATTCAAACTGCATTTTCTGTCTATCGGCACTTGTAAAAATTAGAATGTAGCCACCGAAAACCCACTCGGCAAGGTTCACATGAGCCTTCTAAGTTTAGTATCTGTCCTTCAGAGTTCTAAGATGTTTCTCCTTCTTTGCTAAAGGACACAGACAATTAATTCAGATATAAAGAAATCACCAGTTTTTTTCCCCAAGGATAATTGCCACATTCTCACTCATTTTCCACTGACTTAGTAAAAGACGCATATTTCAATATAACTTTCTCCTGACTTTGAGAAATACGGTTTGTGATGATGGATTAATGGGCATATTTTTCTCCCCTTTTAATGGACACCTTCTGGCTGTCCTGTGATCAAAAATGTATTTTGTCGCTTGTCAGCACGCGGATCTCCAGAAGTACCTGAATGATTATTTTATAGGAATCACAAGGTTTTGTGAAGAGGTTTGAGTAAATCATGAGACACCAAGATGGATCCATGGATGATGACTGACTTGTTTATTCAGTCTTGCTGTAAGAAAATCAAATGGAATATAGTAATTATAATAATAAATCAGCTGAGCAGCGGTCAAGAATATTCTGCAAAACATCAGTCTGAGTGCATAGCAATATGCTATTGCTGTAAACCTTTACTGATATATTATATACTGTATACACTTACATAAAGAAATTGTGCGGATGCGAATTGGAGCCACAGTGTAGTTTTACTATTTTAAGTAGACAGCACAAAAACAGACATGCTCCTCTGTGTACCATCATGGGTTAAATACAATGGCAGACGTATACAACTACATGCCAGACAGCAGTAACATACTTCTGGACTATGATGCACATACTGGCTGTACACACAGAGGGAAGTGTGAACATAGCCTGTGGCATTTTATATATATATATATATATATATATATATATATAGAATCAGAGTGCTTAGTATCCACCAAATGTGATTCAAGGGAGGATAATCAGTGAACCAAGAACATGGTTATAGGTGCATGCGGAGAACAAGGACCAGCCGTCTGGTTCAATCCCACAGGAGAGCTATCGTACTGTAGCATAAATTGCTGGAAAAGTTCATGTTGGCTATGATTGAATGGTGTGAGTATGCATGGCTATTAAACTTGCTGCAGCATAGCCGCACTGTGGTCAACTCTGGTGACCCTTGTCCAAAAGTGCGGTGGTTGATTGGTTTAAATCCTATTAAATTACTTCATGACAGTGTTTTAGGATTTTACCAGAGAAAAATATCTTCACCTGACCCCAAAATATTGGTTTTGGTTCAATAAGTTTTCATTAGGACAAACAATATATTGGTACAGTCAGGGCATAGAAAGAAACTACACAGTGGTTCTAGTACAATTTGGCAAATGTACATCTGCTTGGTCCACTCCTCTCACACCTGGATAGTGAAGTGGGTCAATTTGTCCTCGGTTTTGTAGGTAACTGTACTTATCTAAGCACGAGTTTGTGGTCTAGTAAAACTGTAGAACAGACAGTAGGGAAGGGGAGACAAAACTTAAAAAGAGAGAAAAAGGGAATAAGAGCGGGGTGTGGGGGGAGGGGGAGGGTAGAACGGGCCACCATACCATTCTTGTTTGGCTATCATGTCGTTTGGGTCTGTTGACGTTGGGAGGTCTCGGTGTACAGGTCTCTCCGCATCCTCACCTGGTGGGCTAGCCTTTCCTCCTCGGGCTATGGCCAAGCAGCTCCCTGGCCTCCAGGTTTCAGGTGGGAGAAAAGGCGAGCTGACAGGATGACCGAGGAGGCAGTGAACCCCGTGCCACCCACTCTGTGGCCTCAGTGAAAATATTGGTTTTAATAGTTTTACCAAACAGAAGGGATATAAACATGGGGAGTGGGATGAGATGGAAATCACAAGTCCAATGGCAAAAGTTTGCTCTGCTTATTGGCCAGCTGAGTCTCCAGGCCACAGTAGTGACAAGCATGCTGCCTGTCTCTGACTGTCCAATGACTGACAAATAGACAGGCAGGAGACGGCAACGTTAAACACACTGTTGGCGGATGAAATAAAGTAATGTATTGGAAATCAATGGCTGTAGAGGTTTAAAAATACTGAAAAAGGGAATATACAGAGAAAAAAAAAATCACAGAAAGTGAACATATACTTACCAATGTACTAATCCAAGAAGCACCACATCCTTCAACCTGCAGACAGCCAAATTGCTATATGGAGGAACATTGCACAGGTGTAAGGTACTGATGAACAACCACTTGCACACCTTCCTTATATTGAGGGGGCCGCTGCTCAGTACTATACTTGTATATAGATAAAGCATATGCAGGGTGTCAGGTCAAATAGTACATGTAGAACACCATGCAGGCTTACAGCCTATTAATGATGCCATATTTTAATCCAGGGGCTGCACTGCACCTCATAGGTGAACAACACGGGTACCCCGGGCTTCCCCAGCATTCAAGATGCACTGCATGTTACTGATATGTAGCAACAAATACCAAAAAATGCAAGGTATTGGGTAATATTTTGGCCAAAATACACAAGCTCACAAACCTGCATCAAGGTTCCTTGTTTTTTTTTGTGAGTCCCTACACTAAAATCAATCTAAGACAAAAAAGGAACATACGCAGACATGTGCTGGGCACATTCTATGACTCCTTGAGACAAGATTGACTAGAATTGCTATCTGAAGCGTCAACGGGGAAGGCAAAATTCACCTGGTGTGGTACATTTATAGAGGACTTGTGCACCTTTCATGGAATGATGCCGAAACTGCTGCCTTTGACATCAAAGATGACATGCTTTTGACACCCAATGCGCCAAAAGACGTGGGAGGGCCTAAGTCTAACAAAAACATTCTTATTATTACTCTATCACCACTATTATTATTACTACTACATATACTACTGCACAGTGTCAGTAAGCTGCCAGTGGTCATTAAAAATATTAGGTACAGCAAAGATTTAGTGGAAAAATGTGTCGATTTAATCCTCATATATTAACAGTAAGGAGCTCTTCAGCCAAGCTAATAAAAAGATGGAAGAGCGTAACACGAGTTCAGAGTCATTTAAGAAAAATGTAAGAAAGGAGAATAGATTTAAGCATTATCAAGTCTGTTTAAGAGGACAGATATTTCATTTTTTATCAACACATGTACCTGTTAACCATTTTCCATTATATGAAAGCGTGTCAAAGTTATGTTAGACAAGTGAAGAGGTACAAGTACAATCTGAATAAATTTATGTTATTCTGGTTCATTTCAATAAAAATGTGTTTAAGCACTGAAAGCAGGTCGTAGGACGTTTTATTATTTAGCCATGTCATTTCATACTTTATATCACATGCTTATAATATTGAATATCCATGTATATCCTTCAATCCTTCATTGATTAAATTCGAAGCTTTGTTTCTATGACACCATAACCCAGCCCCATGCATAAACAGTGAGTGAAATGATAACATTTTGTCTGCCTGCAGCTGCCTCTGGAGGGAGCAAAGTGTTATATGCTGAATGCAATAAAAAGACAGTATGCAGTAAATTCCCGGGTTCCTCTAGTGGCGGCTGCAGTCTTATCCTTTAAATCTATGTGTATAGTCAGGGGATTTGGTTATCTGTACTAAAAAAATAAAGCTCTGACTAATTTAAAATTTGGCTGTAGAGTTGGTAAGCCAAACTTTCAACTCCTCAACTTTTCCATATAACAAAATGAATGTTTTCTAGCAACTCAGGCAGTATAAAATATTTTTTATTTCAGCTTTTCAGTAACATGGATTTTTAAAAAACAGCATGGGTATTTAAATCCCTACATGTTTCGAGCAAGGAGCTCTTAGTCAAGGCACAAGATCTTTATACTGCCGAGTCGCTGGAAAACTTTCATTTTCTTTGTGCACTCAGTGGGGTGGAATAGCAAGACTCAGTGAGCTGACAATTTCTATAGTGTATTTTAAGTTTTCCATACTCCATCTCCAGCTCTGCCTTCTTCATAATTCGCTACAGTAAAATGATATCAGACTTAAAGGGGTTGTCCCACGAAAAAAAGTGGGGTTATACACTTCTGTATGGCCATATAAATGCACTTTGTAATGTACATTGTGCATTAATTATGAGCCATACAGAAGTTATTCACTTACCTGTTCCGTTGCTAGCGTCCTTGTCTCCATGGTGCCGTCTAATTTCAGCGTCTAATCGCCCGATTAGACACGCTTGCGCAGTCCGGTCTTCTCCCTGGTGAATGGGGCCGCTCGTGCCGGAGAGCTGGTCCTCGTAGCTCCGCCCCGTCACGTGTGCCGATTCCAGCCAATCACGAGGCTGGAATCGGCAATGGACCGCACAGAGCCCACGGTGCACCATGGGAGAAGACCCGCGGTGCATCGTGGGTGAAGATCCCGGCGGCCATCTTGCTAACGTAAGGAAGAAGTCACCGCAGCGCGGGGATTCGGGTAAGTACTAAACTTTTTTTTTTTAACACATGCATTGGGTTTGTCTCGCGCCGAACGGGGGGCCTATTGAAAAAAAAAAACCCGTTTCGGCGTGGGACAACCCCTTTAATATACTGAAATATATTTAATAGTTTTATTTTGAAGCCAAAGTTGGAGTTGATACAAGTTGATGTAAGTTTCTGCAATACACATTGCAGTGTATCACGATTGACTGATGCAATTGCCTCTGTAATATGTCCTTGCGGATCATACATGGTGGGTGATAGGGGGGCCTTTAGACTCTAATACTCCCCTAGACAAAACAATCACAAGGCATAAGGTCAAGGAAACATGAAGGCCAAGGAAAAAGGTCACTATTGTCATGACCTGCACAATCAATCCATCTGTTTGGTTGTCACCTATTAAGCTCACGTTTGACTTATTTGTGAAAAGGATGGGGGGAGGGTGACCTGCCCTGTTGGAAGATAAAACCTGGGATTTCCTGTTCCAGCTGCGGTAGACGCCATATTTGTAGCACATACAGGTACGAAATCCCTGTGATTGTTCCTCATGAAAAAAGAAGGCGTCGTACACTTTCCTACAGGATATAGTGCAAAACACATTTATAAGTCGCGCTTATTCTCCTCACAGGTGTGTGGGTTTTCCCTCCCACAGATTCTGACATTACAGTTGCTAACTGTGCCCAAAAGGTGGAAGGTGGCCTCGCTTTGTCATCCAGTTTCAGGGCCTGTAACAATTGCATTCAGTACTGATAATATCTGTTAGGTTGTGCGTCTGGGACTTGTGGCTCTACAGGATTCCATGAGCACAGCTTCACAGGTGAGGGTTAATAGAGCTGGCTGGGTGTGGTGTTTCTCCAGCCAATCCTCTCTGGTCTTCTGCACATAAATACCGGCATCTCTTGGTAAAAGATGCTGGTCATTTTACTGTTTTACACCCATTCAAAGCTGGTGTTATGCATGCTTGTCTATAGTGTCTCTCTCTCTCCTTCCCTGAGGATGGTCTGGACACCTGCTATCCCTCACCTGCTTGCATTCTGGGGTGCATACATCGAGTAGTGTGTGGTACGGTGACTGCACAGGTGCAGACACCTATAGGTTTCTCCTTATACCTTTACAGGTGCAGCCACCAGACATCTAATGTCTTATGTGTGTGTCAGGTGGGTGATGCCTGACACTGTTCCCTGCATGTCAGCACGGTGGCTGACTCTCTACCCCCTTGGTGTGGGGACACTTGGACTAGTTATGGTAAGCTAAGTTTCTATTTGTATGCATGTGAGTTCTGTGTGGGGTTCTTGTTCTATGCGGTATGCATTACCTTGTGTGTTGGCGTGAACAGCGACGTGTTCTGAATGTCTATGCAGGTGGCCAGACATGAGGTGTGAACTGTCATGTTTTGTGTTTAGTGCATGTGAACTGTGTCATGTCCTGTGTGTTTTGTAGCTATCTCCAGGTTTCTAATCAGAGATAGCCAGGTCTCAAATGAAGACAGTGAGGCTGTCCTTATTGGGACAATCACCCTGCTATTAGGCAGAGGTTCCCCATTTTCCCTGATTGGTAAGGGACAGGTGTCCTTCCATCTTTACCTGGAGAGGTGTAATTGGTCTATGCAACATTATGAGAGTTGTTGCGGTTTTAGTAGAACACCATTTTATGTCCGTGCTGAGGCGTGGAGTTTTAGTCCGCCGCATGGATGTAACAATATTGTATTACTTGTGCAGAATCTTCTACACAGTCAGCCGCGGGATGTCCAATTCCCAGTTTGCTCCAACAGTGGATTTCTGAGAACTTTGTGTGAAATTTGTACGACGAGCTCCACTGTTTCCACGTTTATTTGTGACGCAGTATGAGTTTTGCTTATAAATGAGTACTGCTTTTGGATTGCTTGCCTACTTGGTGGATCGTCACCAATTTTGTTTGAAAATGATGTTGCACACTAATAACCAACTAGTAGACATCAAAATCAAGGACACAAAATGCTTTTCTGTCTTTGTTGGCAGTCATTTTGTCTCATATTTCCCTATCAACGACTAAAGATTTTGAGCCTCATTTAGCACACCTGTCCAACAGTAAAACTACTGTTGTGGCCCACAGCAACCAATCACAGCACAGCATAAATTTGACCTCATGATCTCGAGGAATGAAAGTTTCTGTTTCCATTGACATCAAATTTATGTATCTGAGTGTCATTAAACAGGAGTTATAAGAGGTCCACATCAGACAGACTATTTGTAATAAGCTCAGCAGAGCTACTGGTAATCAATTTTAAATGCCTCACTGGCGGCATCTGTCAGTGTTTAGCCACTCCCTTTCCTGATGGATTCCATAGACTCCCATAAGAGTCTATGCCGCGGCCAGCATGTTTTGGTCCAAAGATAGGGCAAAGCCTATTTTTTTCGGCAGCATGAAATTTCAGTTGCTGATTTCAGTAGCTTATGTGTTATTTTTTTTTAGTCAGATGTTTTTCAGGCATGGCAAAAAGACTTTCACCTGAATAAATACATTGGAAACAAATGCTTCAGATGCTCGCAATTTTTTTCCCCTGCGATACACCACAGCTGGTCATCTGGATGGACGAAAAATCACGAATAATAGCTGCAACTTGGTCACTGCTATTCTTTGTTCATGTGATTTTCGGCAGAGATGCAGGCAGCGTTACATTGCAACGCCCGTGTGAAAGAGGCCTTAACCCTTAAAAACCATAGTCAAAACTGCATATTATCAGTCACAACGGTAAAAGCAGCTGTCAGTTCCAACAATAACAGTCATATTGATATACTGTATTTTATCGTACAACCCAGAGATTTATGACCCTGTTAACTGTAGTCATAGTGAATAGTGAAAATGAGGAGTAAATGGGGCAACTTGCAATGAAGGACCTATGTAATGCTCCATACTGTGTACACATAGAACCGATAGTACTGTAGATGCTCAAGGAAATAATGGTGAAGGACAAGAAGGAGCTGTGGGAGTTAATGTCCCACAAATGCATAGAGACACAATGAAGCATTAAATAAGTAATTAAAAAAAGAACAAAATACCAGTTTCCTGCAAACTCTCATAAAACAATGTCACTAATTAGTTTTCTTAAATTAGCTTACCACTCTATATAGTCTCGGGGACAAAATGCATTAAGCAGCAACCATAATTCTAGGCTGTCGTTATGTCAGCTCTTAGCTGTGCATTAAATGCAAACACTCAGCCTATAGATCTGCTTTGAGTGAAGCATGGCCGAGAGGTCTCTTTGAAATTGACAGGTTAGCTTGTGTAAGGAAAAATATAGAGCATATTTCTCAGAAGGCGAATACAGATCTTGAGTGGTCAGAAATAAGTGAACTGCGACATACTTGAACGTTGTATTGGCAATAAAACATATATCCATGCTGAAGTATTGGTTGAATTTATTGGCAATAATAGAGTATGGCTAAAAAAAATGATGCTATTTGGGTACTATGAGTTATATGCTTTGGTTAGGGCCCAGTATACAATGTGGGAGGGAACTGGCACATATTCTTTGACACACAAGCCTCATCCCTTCCACATTTTTTAGCATTACCATAAACTAATATTCTAAAAGTTTACTTAAAATCTATTTTTATTGAAAAACTATGCAACGCTTCATACTTTCCTGTAGTCAAAAACTTTGTATCTAACCTGCATATTTTGGGTGTTTTTCCACCTCCTTGCAGGACTTCTGTATATATTTTACTTTTTCCCTGTATAAGGTATCCAGACAGTCATCAGTTGCTTGCTTATCCATTTAGACTGTCAGAGCCAGAAAATAATGGGAAATACTCATTGACTTATTAGGATGACTAGTGCCAGGCATCCTTTCTCCCTTGTCCAGACAATCAGGGCCAATATGACCACTAGAGTTGAGCAAACTGAAACAGCCAAACCCTGTTTCAGTCGAGCTTTGCTTAAAGTTTGGTTCAACACGAACCCGAACTTTGGGCAGTTTGTTTCTGCCGAACCCACTAAGATAATCTTCTCTTCCTCCTCTCAGTGGTGAGCATTGTTATCTTGCAGTTATGATTGAACACATTGGTGGTCACTAGTGATGAACAAACGTTTGGGCGGTTTGGGCTAAAAGTTTGGATCTGTCCGAATTAGTTTGAACCAAACCAGAACTTCAGCCATACCCTTACAACTGGTGCATAAGACTGTCTAATAGCCATAAAAGGTATTCTCTCCCTCACCTGCAGTGATTGGCACTGTTGTTTTGTAGCACTGGGGTCCAAGGTTCAAATCTGTCTAAAGACAACAAACATCTGCCTCCTCCTCCTCAATAAATGTTTACACTTTGTAAACTCACGCAAACACAGGGAGAACATAGGAATACCATGTAAATATTGTCTTTCATCTTTGCAACACTGGGGTCCTAGGTTCAAATCTCACCAGGCAAACAACTGATCAGCGCGAATCCCTGCTGATTAGCTATTGATGACGTATCCTGAGCCTAGGTCATCAATCTTCAGAGCAGGATAAACATCTCTGGAAATGTAAGATTTCTCTTTAGTTTTGCTTCCCTTTGACCTTAACAAGATTTTGCCTCCAAGGAAAATAAAGTAAGGCATTTAGGTCCACTCTACCACCTTTCCCATCACCATCTTTAGGACTTCTTCACACAACTGTATATACATAGCTATTTAGCCGTGTCACAAAATAGCAACCATCGGAAGCATTGGATTTCAATGTATTCATTCAGATTAACGTTTTAAGGCCTTAGTCAGACGGGCGTTTTTTCGCGCGATTTGCGGATCGCATGACGGATGCGCATCCGCAAATCGCGTGACCGGTGCCCGAAAATCGCCCGAAAATCTGCTCCTAGCCGCGTTTCATTAGAAACGGGCCGGAGCTGTCCAGTGCATTGCATTCAATGGAGCGGCAATACAGCCCGCTCCATTGAAAGCAATGCGCTGCGGGCGAGTGTGGGATGAATTGTCGGGAAGGGCTTAAATATATAAGCCCTTCCCTGCAATTCATCCAGAAAAGTGTTAAAATAAAGAATATATTTATACTTACCTGCTCCCGGCAGCCGGAGTTCCGCACGGCCGGCCTGCAGTGGGTGTGAAGGGGGTGTGAGTCAGACCTGCCCCCTGATTGGCTCAGCGCTGAGCCAATCAGGGGACAGGTCTGACTCACACCCCCTTCACACCCACTGCAGTACGGCCGCACGGAACTCCGGCTGCCGGGAGCAGGTGAGTATGTATATATTTTTTATTTTAACACTTTTCTGGATGAATTGCAGGGAAGGGCTTATATATTTAAGCCCTTCCCGACAATTCATCCTGCACTCGCCGGCAGCCCATTGCTTTCAATGGAGGCGGCTGTATTGCCGGCTCCATTGAATTCAATGGGCAAACATCGTTCTTCTCTGCCACAGCTGTTACAGCTGTGGCAGAGAAGAATGATTTGTCTTCTATATGTTCTCAATGGGGTCGGCGCTGCTGCCGCCAGCCCCATTGAGCGCATATAGAGAAGAGAACAGGAATCGCAGATCGCAGATAGGTGCGATCTGCGATTTCTGTTCTATAATTTATCGGACGAGCGCATAAAAAGCGCTCATGTGTCCGATACCATTGCAAAGCAATGGTTTTATAAAATCGCCGGACGCATGCGCAAATCGCGCGAAAAATCGCCCGTCTGACTAAGGCCTAAGGGTGCGTAAAAAAATCGTAACCAGAAAAAATAAAACAAAAGTGAACGAAAACGGTCGCCAATTTTATACGCTGCCTCAAAATATAGATCTTGCCCTATCTTTTGTTGGGATACACTTGGCACTCCCGTAGACTTTTATGGAAGCTGAACAAAGGGACAGGGAGGGACACTGGGGAAAGAAGACAGCTGGCTCTTTTTAATTATTAATAGTCATTCCGAGGATTGTTTGCCGACCAAGAGATGTCCACGCTGCAGCGTATTTTTTTGCCATCACGGGGCAGCCGCTCGTGTGAATGGCCCAAGAATGCGCTAATTAAGATCGGAACTTGATCACGGCTATTCTTCATTCATGCAATTTTACGGCGAACGTAAAAATGTATATGGCCATGTGAAAGAGGCCTCAATAAAATAGTTCTTCCGTGGGGGAGAATCCTGAAGAGTGGAGCAGGTAGCGACATGCAAGGTGTTAATTCAAGTTCTTTGCTGGAGTTTTTCTCCATGTCCAACACCACTTCTCCAGTTATCCCTATGGCTTTTTTTGGTTATCTGACAGGTGCACACTATGATGACTGTTGAAAAAGAGCAAAACACAAGTCGAAATTATGTACAATATTGCTAAAATTATTATTCATTAGGTAATCATGTTTAATTGTACCAACTCTTAGCAATTTAGACTTATTAACATTTAATTGTGTGAGGTTTTACATTGACCTAAAGTCCAACAAATTAACTGATCATAATTGCACAAACATTTGTAGTGAATTTTGGATTTTGTAACTAGTTTTGGCAGTAGGTGAATTACCATAAGAGCGGCGATAAGTGAAAGGGTGTCTGAGTTTTTTAATGAATTCTATAATAGGTAATTCTTCAAATAACGTATGAAAAATGAAACATCTTCATTTCTTCTAAGTTAAGCATGTAAGTAGTGCCTACAGTTTAAGGCCTTAGTCAGACGGGCGTTTTTTGGCGCGATTTGCGCATGCGTCCGGCGATTTTTTAAAACCATTGCTTTGCAATGGTATTGGACACATGAGCGCTTTTTATGCGCTCATCCGATAAATTATAGAACAGAAATCGCAGATCGCACCTATCTGCGATCTGCGATTCCTGTTCTCTTCTCTATATGCGCTCAATGGGGCCAGCGGCAGCAGCGCCGACCCCATTGAGAACATATAGAAGACAAATCATTCTTCTCTGCCACAGCTGTAACAGCTGTGGCAGAGAAGAACAATGTTTGCCCATTGAATTCAATGGAGCCGGCAATACAGCCAGCTCCATTGAAAGCAATGGGCTGCCGGACAGCGCTGGATGAATTGTCGGGAAGGGCTTAAATATATAAGCCCTTCCCTGCAATTCATTCAGAAATGTGTTAAAATAAAAAATATATATATACTCACTTGTCCCGGCAGCCAGAGTACAGCGCAGCCGGCCTGCAGTGGGTGTGAAGGGGGTGTGACTCAAAGCTGCCCCTGATTGGCTCAGCCTGAGCCAATCAGAGGCAGGTCTGACTCACACCCATTCATGAATTCATGAATGGGTGTGAGTGAGACCTGCCTCTGATTGGCTCAGCGCTGAGCCAATCAGGGGGCAGGTCTGACTCACACCCCCTTCACACCCACTGCAGGCCGGCCGCGTGGAACTCCGGCTGCCGGGAGCAGGTGAGTATATATATATTTTTTATTTTAACACTTTTCTGGATGAATTGCAGGGAAGGGCTTATATATTTAAGCCCTTCCCGACAATTCATCCCACACTCGCCTGCAGCGCATTGCTTTCCATGGAGCCGGCTGTATTGCCGGCTCCATTGAATGCAATGCGCTGGACAGCTCTGGCCCGTTTCTAATGAAACGCGGCTAGGAGCAGATTTTCGGGCGATTTTCGGGCACCGGTCACGCGATTTGCGGATGCGCATCCGTCATGCGATCCGCAAATCGCGCGAAAAAAACGCCCGTCTGACTAAGGCCTAACACATATTAAAAATAATCTGCTCCATATGAGAGGAATGCAGTATATAAATGTCATTGTACCTATATATTAAAGGAATGCAAAAGCATAAATTCAACTAACACCGGCACTTTGAAAAGCCCAAACCCTACTAGGGCTGATATCTGATACCCTCGTCTTAGTGTATGTATTCTTGGCCTGTGGGCTTTTTTACACGAGCGTATATCGGCCGGCGTTTTCACACCGATATACGCTTTCATCTAAGCAGTTCCCTGCTTCCCTCTCGCTCACCGTCTCTTTGCCTCTCTACTCCACCTCGGCATTTGCTCTGCTCTGTCCCTCCTACTTCTATTGTTGGCTATGACCAAGGAGCGGGGACGGGTGAGAGCTTAGCTCTGCCCCCCCCTCGGTCCCACCCACTCCCATTGCAAACTGCTCAGGGGGAGGAGAGAGGCAGAGAGGCTGTGAGGGGGAGGGGAGGGGGGGACTGCTCAGATGGAAGCGTATATAAGCCAGCCGCGAAAACGTCGACCGATATGCGCTTGTGTAAATAAGCCCTGTGATTTATATAGTGGAATATGTAGTCTTTCCACCAGGAATTGTACAGTAAACCACTATACAAAAATGTAAATGTGTTATAACACAAAGCACTGCTTTTTATGAGCTCAGCTAAGCCATTTAGGGGGTTCTCCAACTGCAAATTATTTTTTGAAAGCTCTTCAGTTTTTCTCGAAAAACATAAAAGAAGGCATACTCACCTCACCCGATCCTCCATTGCTTCCCTTCTGATGCTGCAATTTACTTCCTTAAGCAGAAGCGATGATGTTCTGGCAAAGGGACATGTGACTGTTGTTGGTGAAATCATAGAGTCCCATAAGAAGATAGGTCCAGAACTGACCGACAATGCACTTTTTGGTGCGTCTTTTAGTGCAGCTGAACTGCCCCTTGTGAAAGGAGCCTAATGATCTGTCTGATGACAAGCTTGTCCAATGTTCCCAACATCAACCATCAATTCTGTAAATATAGCCCTGGATTATCATACAAGCTATATTTCAGGTTCGATACAAAATAAGTCATGTAGCGTGCTTACAGACTTTCTCAACTTTTATGCAGATCATTTCTGTATATAAATTGTAAAATAGTGTTAAACTGTGAATTGTAGCACAAGCAATACCCTACCCAGCATCCCAATGCTTATCTAGTTAATGGAGAATAACAAAAACACAATGTGGATAAACTCATCCACCATTACATGCTACCATGCCAACAACTCACAAGCCACAAGGGACAATTAACATGACTGCTTGCAAAACATACACTCACAGTGGAAACTAATTATTAAAAGCTCATGCGGGTTTTGAGATGTGGCCGAGCGTTTCCTTATCAACCCTCAAGCATAGCTTATTTGGTATTCTAAGTGCTTTGTTAACACCACCAAGAGATGTCGTATGCCAGCAATGTTAGCTACGGCAGAAAGAATGTTTGCTTGTAATGTCATTTAGATATAAAGTATATAGGTCACGATGATTAAACGCAACAGAAGGATTTGGGGTCATTTGTTTGCCTTTTAACATTACTGGTTAATGTATATAAAATGTGTCTCATGACGAGAGGGAAGAGGTAATTGTCAAAGTGAAGGAAATCAAGAATATTTTTGGAATCGGATGATGCGTTGAAGCATTCGAAAGAACAAAGACAAAAGACAACCGTTTTCCGTTGAAGGGTCACTTGTGATCTATTAACATGATCCTCTATGCGGTTATCTGTTCATGCATTAGCATCTGTAAGCTGTATCTGATTCTTCTACTTAACCAACAAGGGAGGAAATTTTGAGGATAGAGTAAGGAAATGTTTTGCTGACCATATCCAAATACTGTTGATAACCATTAACCCATTAAGGACTAAGCACTGTAAATTTACGGTGCTTTGTCCTGGGCTTTAATCCCAGCCGATGGTAAAAATATGGAGAAGGAAAGAAGAAAAACTACTGATGTAATGGTGCAACCTTTTTGGAAAGATGTACGTAAGCTTGAAGTTTGGGGGGAAAATTGAGGCACACCTTTTCTTTGAACGCAAAACGTTTCAAGGCAAACACGCCTCTTCTTCCCTTTTTTTATTATTTTATTTTATTCTATTTTAATTCCTCACTTTACCTTTTTGTTTCCATTTCTTCACCAACACCATTGTTGTTGTTATATATATTGTTTCTTAGTGTGTCTCCAGCGAGACTGAGGAAGAGGTGTGCTTGCCTCGAAACATCTTGCATTCAAAGAAAAGGCGTGCCTGCCTCAGAACACTGTGCGTTTATTTGCTGGCTTTCATTTAAAGAAAATAAATTTTCCCCCAAAACTTCAAGCTTACCTAGATCTGTACAAAAAGATTGCTCCATTACATCAGTGTATTTTCCTTTTTTTATTCTCCACTTCTACACTGGCCAACCCTAACAGGTTGCAAAGTCACTGATCTGGCAGCACCAGGACTAGAAATGTATGCAACTTTCTTCACTAATTACAAAAAGACATCACTTACTGAACTCTACACTCGGTTCTTCTCCACACCGGATCCTCATTAAAGTAGCTCCACCTCCTGCCTTTTTTCACCACTGCATCAATAGTAAAAATATGGTGGGGGATTAAAGTCCCTGATTCTGCAATCAATCAGAAGCAGGACGGGTTGTCAGCTGTTAGTCCCAGCTGAGAACCCAAAGGAGAAGGGAGAAGTGTTTTTTTACCCCTTCTGCCTTCTCTTTTCTCTAGTACACAGTGATCAATGGGCGCTTTGTACTAAAGAGCAAAAGTAGAAGTATAATTTCCACTGCACGAGCCGGCAGTTATGTGACCACCTGGATTCCCTGGCATAGCAGAGCTGCAGGGTCCTAGCAGACCCTGATCAGCTCTACCAGTGACTATTGTCACTACATGGGGATGTTTTCTCATGTAACTGGGGCCCCTATGGATGCTGTTCCTATGGATGCCCCAGCTACAGTGCAAAAGTGTCAATAAAAAAGAAAACAAACATATGAATGACCCCCTTATGTCTTATATGACATCATGGGGGACATAGATAGTAAAAAAAAAATAATTACATAAATAAGCAAAACAAAATTACAGAATAAAATAAAAATATATTGGTAAAACCCAAAGCCGACACCAAAACAGTCGCCGTATGCACCCTGTAATCCAAAACCATACATATTATATATCAAAATAAGGAACCTGTTCCCATACTTTAGTTTAGCGTAAATGTACTAATTAAAAAAAAAAACTATAAATGAAAAAAAAACAACATTTTTTAGCTTTTTACCCCAGTAGAACTGAAAAAAAATGGAAAAAAGGGTCAGTGAAAAAGATATTTAAAAAATAGTTCTACATGTCACGAAAAAAATGCAACAAAAATAATTTTGGTAGCTAAAGGAAAAAAAATAGGGCAGTTAAACCGCCCAATGGGTAAAATCCCCCAAAAAGTGTATGATCCTTAGGGTACAAAATGGCCTGGTCCTTAAGGGGTTAAATGGGTTTTCTGGGAGTAAACTATTGATGACCTATCTTCAAGATAGGTCATAAGTAATTAATCAATGGGGGTCCACCACTTGGGATCCCCAGTGATCAGCTGATTGAAGAGGGCATGGTGCTCGGGTTTGCACTGCAGTCTTTTATCATCAAAGCGCCCCTGTCACTTCTCTCAGCTGATTGGTGGGGATCCTGAGTAACAGACCCCCACCAATCAACTAATGATGACCTTTGAGGATAGGTAATCAATATTTTACTCCCGGAAAACCCCAGTAAAGTCGCAGTTTAAATTGCTTAAAATATTGGAATTGTTATAGATATTTACCTAAATGTATTTTTACAAAAATGGGATGCATACAGTAGAAAGAGAGAAAATCCCACCAAACCTTTGGACAGTTCAGTGCATGTCATTCTGCATTGAGATGAAGAATGCAGTAATCTGAGTTAGACTGGTTGCTAGGAACTTGTTGTCTGACAATCGCAAGGGAAATGTTGTTATTATTATGCAGAGTACTCCTAGCAATCAGACTGAATGTATATTATTCTGAAAAGATAGGTCATCAGTATGTGATGACTGGGGGTCTGCCATCTGTAACATCTGATAACTCAGCTGCTCGCTAAGCCATGAAGTCTGTGTACAGAGTTGAAAGCACAGAGCGCCATACACTTTGTAATTATGATGGCATGATATTGCAGGCACTTCAAGAGGTTCTGGCTATATTGTCTGTGAAGTACTCCATACTTTACTGATCCTCCCACCTAGTATTATTTAGTATTAGAAATTTAGTGTTTAGTGTAATTTTCATCTGTCAGTCTTGGACTGTTTTTTAGTTTCTCTTTTGCAGTAGGGTTGCCGTTTTCGGGGCGGGTGCTCTGACTGAGGGGCCAGTTCACTTCAGGAGGTTCTTGCTATGTTGTCTGTGAAGTACTCCATACCTTGCTATATTTTGGTCAGTTATTTTTAGATAGTCTGGATTGATCTGTTTTACCAGTCACCTGTTTTACTCCATCTTTGTGTCCAAAACTTGTCATTTTGAGCTAACTAGTTGATGCAGATGTGATAAAACCAGTCAAGGAAGTTACGATTTTTCTCTAATGTTTGCCTCCCCTTGATCATAACTAAGTACCTTGTAGGTTTTGCCACCAAGGACAATAAAGTAAGGCGTTTGTTTCTCCTCTACCACCTTTCCATGATCCCTAGGCTAATTTCCCACCAACTTGTTTAATAAAAACAGTTCTTCTGTTGAAGAGAATCCTGTGTATGTTCTCACTGCTGAATAGCAAATGGGATGCGACCAACCTGAACTGGGCCCTCTTTCTTCAAAGGCCAAATGGTAGTTGCAGGGGCTGCCAACATGGTGCAAACATCAAGAACAGTGGAGTCAGTTGCAACTTACAAGATGGAAAAGTTCTCCTATATACCAAACATCACATGTCCGGTTATCACTTTGGCTCTGTGGGTTTCTGACTGGTATACAACATCATGATTGCTAAAAAAGAGCAAAAAAAAAACAGTTGAAATTGTGTTCAGCATGGCAAACATTATTATTCCATCGGTAATCATATTTAATTACACCAACGCCAAGCAATTTAGACTTATTAACATTTCATTGTGTGAGGTTTTTTATTGACCTAGAGTCCAACAAATTAACTAATCACGATTACACAAACATTTATAATGATTTTTGGATTTTGGAACATAATGTTGGCAATAGATGAAATACCATAATAGCTATGATAAGTGAACGAGTGTCTAATGTTTTATGAATTCTATAACTGCTAATTCTACAAATAATGTATGAAAACTCAGCCATCTCCATTACTTCTAAGTTATGTATATAAGTAATGCCTATAGATTAACACATGATCGCTTTCTTTTGATAAACAGAAGACTTTTTTCAAAAAAGTTGACTATTTATATGATAAACTACACTCCTGCATCCCATACACAGAAGAGAGTGAAACCATAGTGGTGGCTACCTTGGTACTGGATCAGCATTGGACCGGCCTTTTTTACTTGGTATATGTGAAAAAACTGGGGTTTGCAAAAAAGGGAATGGGATTTCTTGGAACTCATGCCAGTAAGAGGATCAGTACCACTGCAATGATGAGCAGGACTCTCTGAGGACTCAGTACCAAATTGGATCTGACCCCACAGCTCATGTAGATCTAATTACCCCTTCTTCAGCTTTATATCTTGAATGAAACCATAAAAGTGAGAAGAAATTTTACAGAATGCTTGGATTACATTCCCACAGTGCCTTATGATTCAGCACCTATCAGCCCTGTGTTGCTGACTAATTAAGCATGGGCATAACTAGCCTATCATTGACAAGTGTAAATAAGGTTTTGCTAAAATTCTTTAGCTAAATTTATTTAAGAAATAAGACTGGGGTAAAACGCTTTACAGATAATTCTTGGGGTCAGTAGAGTGGTGGTGGCTTTAACAGGGGTCCCGTGATGGCCATTAAAATTGATGGAGCAGAACAACTTTAGCTCTTGGCTCACAGAGGCGAGTTCTGATAACTCTTTATAATGCCTACATACCCTGTTAGAAGATATAGACAATAGTTTTTCTTTGTGAGACTACCTATTTGAAGGGAACCTATCACCAGAATCCCACAGGATAAACCAAGGACGGCTAGATATCAATCAAATAGAGAGATTTCCACATATGTTTTTGTTACTGTGCATGTGTGAGTTTTGGACAGAAGTGTGAATGATGTAGGAGATGTTAGCCATGTCCATCATTGACATAGAGACAGTTCATGGAGCCGAAGGAAGGTGAAAAGAATGGTCCTGGCCTGCCCACCTAATAGTTCAGGCAGCATTAGCATACAGCATGGACTTTATTAAAAAGTTCTTTACACAAGGTACAATTATATTATGCACTGTAGAAAAGTATATGAGGTCTATTTGTAAAGGGGCACACTGCTCCTCTCTATCCCTTGCAGATGGAGCCATCATGATGACCGGAGAGCAAAGCCCTCCTCTATTGTCCCAAAATTGATCTGGGCAGAGAATAGAGAGTGTTATCAGAGGCGATGAAGTGCTATGTTGGGAGGCCCAGCACTTCTTCAGGATATAGCAGGAGGAAGGCTGGTTGAAAGACTGTCAAGCATCATAAATAGGCCCCAGCCCCATTGATGCTGTCACTGTTCTGGACCTGAAGTGTCAGGAACTTTCTAGCGGCATATATAAAGCCCATAAGGCTGTGCCATCAAGAGAGCTCAGGGATAGGCAGTGAGGCCAAAGTGCTGAGGGGGCACACTCTGGAGCTGTGAGCAATACCCTGCAGGATAGGAACAATGGAAGCTGTAGTGTGACACACTGCGGAGAAGCAGTGCATACAGCAAAAGAGTCTGTGGGTAACACTAGGAAAGCTATTAGTGCTGGAATGTCTGAGTTGATGCCGAGATCCAAGTAAAGAATAACCTGGAGAACATCGAGAGTGTGAAACTTTGCTACTGAGCAAAGCCGGACATTTAAAGGTACTTCTGTACGAGATCATTCGTAAGTTAGGCCAGTCTCATTAAAAGCTGAACTATGTACACATGAATAGCAACTTTTAGGGATTAAGCAGTCCTGCTGTCAGTGTAGCAAGACACATGTTAGTCATTAGGGACATTTATAATTGAAGGAAGGCTTGACCAAGTAGCAGCAAACTTTAGCTGGGACTCCTAACTGTATCAATCCTGAAAATATCTGTACACCGGTGTGGGAGTTCCTGCATTATGCCGTAGGTTGAATAAGCACTTGCGTTTTTCTTGCGGGCTTTTTCCATGTGATATCGCTGCATTTTTTAAACATGATTGTCAATGGGACCTTCTAATGTTAAAAACACATCGTAAGTTTGTGCTTTGCAATTTTTCTGCGATGCGTTTTTAACATTAGAAAGTCCCATTGACATTCGCGCTAAAAAAATGCAGCAATATCGAGTGAAAAACACAAGTGGGTATTCCCCCTTAGGGTTCTGCCAAGTACACAAAGCATTTTATTATCTATGAATTGTGTGCAAAAGGCTGTAACATACTATTCTATTATTCTCTGTTGAACTTTGAACTGCCTTATCACTACAGGGTGCTGCTAAGGCCTCCTGCACACGAGCGGATTTGCATTGCAGAGTCCGCGGGGGCCTCCGTCTCTGGACTCCGAAGCAAATACTGCTCCATAGCATGCTATGGCAAATTGCAACTTCATCTCCATGAGCGGAAATCAATTGCAATTTTCCGCTTGCGGAGAAGAAATCGCAGCATGCTGCGATTTTGTGCAGGCTACGCACAGACAGCTTTCATTGAAGCCAATAGAAGCCAACCATGCCGCAGCACTTCTGTAGTGAGCACTGTGGAAGTATCGTGGGATCCACGTCATCACCTAGCACGGGCCGGCGCATCAGCAGCGCCTAAAGAAGACACCGGACAGGTATGCAGGGGTCACTGGCCGGGCACCGGGTTGAACTCCGTTGCTGGAATCCCGCATGCGGGGTCTGACCCGCCCATATGCAGGAGGCCTAATACAGTAATTGTCCAATATACAGCATAATATATAATTTCCAAGTATGCATATAATAACAGTTATCAGCCTTAGCTAGACTCAGTTAAGATTATTTACGATACCCTGACAGTTTTTTGTATCTGAATGTTTCCTAAATTGCTTTACCTAGTTTCTAAAAGTCCTAAAAGTTCCTACTTTTGTAACGCCGCCTCTTATCCTGTAAACTGCGCTGCATACAACCACCCAGAATACATTTACTACTTGACTAATATCGATCAGCTCTTGCTTCATTATGCTGGATATTGGTGACAAGCTCCCTTTAAAGAAAATTGGTTCTTGGTATGGAAAACATGATCAGTAGGGTTTTTATTTTTTACATTCAAGTTCTGTCTACATTGACTTACGGATCTGTATTTATAAACTATTAAGACCAAGTCCCAAAAACAAACTTCCACTTGTACAGTAAGAGACCTGAATGATCAGAGTATAACCAAGCATCGCCTTGTAATATGTGCTAGAGCTCAACACTATACTCACTGCAACGTACACATTCAGTCTCAGTTCTCAATGCCATTCCTTCCACGTTCCAACCATAATGATTGCAGATGAATGACCAAATAAAAGTCAAATTCTTTTTTTAAAACTTTGTTATAAAGAGTTTCTACTTTTATTTTTTCCCTTCCCATAGAATCTGGAAACACATTTTCTCTAGCCAGTACATAAGATCCCTGGGGAAGCCATTCAGACAGATAATGTGAAATACAGGTGCGTGTTTGTTAGGGTTTATTTGTAGTGGAAGTATTTAAAAGGACACTGTGTCCCCAGAATGAGAGTACTAATGCCTAATGTGGGGTTCACCAGATGTCTGCTTACCCATTTGTAACTTTGATCGCACACTGGGGAGGGTTTAGTGAGTTGGAGGAGACTGGTAATTTATCAGCTCAATATGTCCTATAAGTAGAGAGAACTACTTCTTACAAGCAAACTTTAACTTTTCCAATTGTGATTTGCCATGTTCAATGTAGTTATATATATATAATAGGCATAGCATAGTCCCAAGTACAACACCCAGCTGTGCAAGGCAGAGTTTTCCAAAGCATTATGGGAGTTTTTATTCAAAAATATGCTATTAATGGTGAAAAAAGAGACCGGTCATTTTTAGAGCTCTGCATTCAGACTCAGACGATCAAAGAGAGACTGCACACAAAAAGTACCAGATCCTAAATATAATGGGATAACTACATTTAGCTCCAGTCTTGGAAAACCAGCAAGTTTTCTTCTCCATACTCTCCTCAATATATTTTTCAGATAATGTACATGATTTCTAAATTAACAAATAGATTTGTTCAGTGACTTAAAAAAAACTAATAATTTTTTTCTTAATTACAAAGTCAGTTTTCTAGCACAAATTGGTAAGAAAAAACAGTGGAGGCGATCAAGTTGAGTTAAAGAGATGTAATGTACACAAATAGCAATAGTTAGCATGACTGCAGCAGTATAGTACATAGTAGTAGTTAGGCTTTCATAATGCGTTAAATCTCAATATAAACGTTTGCTGCATCCAAACTCGGTATATAAGGAAATACATTAATTTTATAGCATAAATGGGTTTCAGGATCCAGTTGATCCACAATACTTGATTTGCTAAGATCAATGATCTCTATGAATGGTCCCATATAGAGATGAGTGAACGGACTCGTTTAGGGCGATTTCGCAATTGAGCACCGCCTTTTTTCGAGTAACTGACTACTCGGGCGAAAAGATTCGGGGGGCGCCAGGGGGTGAGTGGGGGGTTGCAGAGGGGAGTGTGGGGGGGGGGAGAGAGAGTTCCCCCCTGTTCCCCACTGCTACCCCCCGCTCCACCACGCCGCCCCCCGAATCTTTTCGCCCAAGTAGTCAGTTACTTGAAAAAAGCGGTGCTTGATTGAGAAAACGCCCTAAACGAGTACATTCGCTCATCTCTAGTCCCATACTGTATTTTTGTGTACCTGCAATGTTACATACAGGTACGTGGTTTGTGTTTATTCTGTTCAGGCCCCATTCAGACAATTTTACTCTGCACTTAGCGTGTATGTCCATGTGTCATATGTATGTGTCCGTTTTTCTTGCACTCAAAAAGAAACTGTAGAAGACCCAATTATTTCTCTAGCTTTGCCTAGCAAAGATCCATGTTCACTTCATTTTTTTTTTGTACACCCATTGGCTTGAATGTGAGACTGTGGTTCAAGAAATCAGACCAGAATACAAGATGCTGTGGTATTCTTTACACATACAATCCGTTGTGACAAACATGCAGGTATGGGTGTAGAGGGGAGGTATATTTCCCAGAGATTCCTTTCCTATGTGGACTAGCAGAGAGAGTCTCATCTACTACCAAATTAATTCTGTGTAGTGGCCGGCACTTGTAACTGCAGCCACGGCTCACGTTGATTTCAATGAGAGCTGTGCTTGCAGTTACAAGCGCCGGCCACTACATGGAGGTCAACGTGGAGACTTCTGTTGCTTCAACTCCGACCTCTGTGTATTTGGGCCACTGACAGCATGTGTCTAGTTAGCTGATCAGTCGGGGTTGACGGACCCCAGACGATGACCTATTGATGACCTATCCTGAGGTTAGGTCAACAATAGTATTTTTTATGGAAAACCCCTTTAATAGTTTGTAACTGGACAACCCCTTTAAGACAACTTAGAGAACAGTGAGCTTGTTTTGTAAGCTGGCAGGGAGAAGCTCTCCAGCCGATAGAGAGGGATGTACTTTGTATAGTTAGGCAAGGCTTTACTTTTGTTTCTGCGTCGTCTTGTTTTTGCTTGCAACCTTATTAACCCTTTCCAATCCACTGTCTGACCTGTGAAGACATTCTGATTTAAGGCTGCACAGCTCCGATGTTGGAAGTCGTCCGTCAGGGTTCTCTTACTGCCAGCCTCTCTGCTGTCTGAGCCTATCCAACGTGTCACCTCATGCAGTACTGGCTTTAGCCAGCATATAGCGCTGTTGTGTAACAGCAGAAAAAGAGTAAGCCCCCTAGGAAAACCAGGATACAAATGGGATTTGAAAGGGTTAATAAGCCTGACCATGAGGCAACTGAAACGTATTCCTCGCTGCCTGGCTTTGTGTTGGATGAAAGAAATGTGTTCTGTGACACCAGCAAAGGCGATCCAAAGCTAAAACTTCACACTGTATAAAATGGGTCTCTGTGCTGCATGTATGCAGTCAGTTTCACACATGAATGGAGTATTATGTTTATCTGAATAAGCCATTAGTTTAAGCATTATGTTATGCTATGATGTATAGATTTACTTCCAGGGTGCTTCACATGTGAAATATCAAGGAGTTTAAATAGAAAACATGAATAAACAATCTAGGCAAGCAAGTACAATACATATTAAGGAGGAGATTTGCTGAAGGTACCAATATATTGTACGTTGGAGTAAGAGATGTCACATTTCTTAACAGATGCACTCCCCTTGGTAAATTCGAGTCCTCTTTAGCTGTCTATATGCTAGAAATTGAAGGCTACCCTTTAGCAAATATAGCTTTATGTTGTAATTTGCCAAATTCTGGGCTAATTCATACTTTATCTGTTGATCTGTAGAGGCCCTGCTCCCTTCTCAAACCCTGAGAACTTTTGGTGACAGAAGCATAAAGCAGCAAAAAGTTACAAATTGCTCAAATGTGGTGAACACCATTAATGTACAAATTTTCAATGCCAGATGTGTGTTGTAAATGCAATAATAAATGCCCCCTTAATTTACTGAGTGGTATGCTGAGGGATCAGCCCTATTCCCATTTGCACAAGGAAAGACTAGAAGCAATGGGATGAAACTGAAAGGGAGGAGACACAGATTAGATATTAGAGAAAACTTTCTGACAGTGAGGGTGATCAATGAGTGGAACAGGCTACCACGGGAGGTGGTGAGTTCTCCTTCAATGGAGGTGTTCAAACAAAGGTTGGACAGACATCTGTTTGGGATGATTTAGGCATCCTGCAATGAGCAGGGGGTTGGACCAGATGACCATGGAGGCTCCTTCCAACTCTACCATTCTATGATTCTATACTGGTACAGAAGTAGGGAGGTTCCTGCCCACAAGGGCTTACATTCTACGAGGAAAAGGGAGAGCAGTTGAGGGGAGAAGCTGCTTATATGGTTATATGCTGGTTGTAAGCTTTTCTGCAGAGGTGAGTAGTAGTGCAGTGTTAGGCTGGTTTCAGACGAGAGTACTGTAGCACGTCCATAATACTGACCCCTATTACGGATGTGTTACAGATGACATTACAAGCGTATGTCATCTGTATTTCATCCCTATTTGATCAGTATATTTTATTTTCCACTGGACAAATACAGATCCATAGAAAAGAATAACAATACGAAGGCAAATACAAAAAAATAGGTCATGCTGCGTTTTTAAAAAACGGTCGTGAAAAATATGACCATGTGAATAGATACAAAGATTTCCATTAGTTCTGTATATAGTCTGCAAAACACGGCCCAAATACGAAGCTAATCTACATTTGTCTGAAAGTGGCCTCAGAGTACGTTGTGGTTAGAGGGGCTTTTGAAGGATACAATTGTATTTTGGGACACACTCGTGAATTCATTTTATGGCGCTAATAATAATTTAACAATTCTAAAACAGAAATGTTGTCTTGTCATTGTGCGATCGGCGGCCTCACATAAAAAATGTCTCCAAATACAGCGTCCCTTTTCTCTTACAGAACAAAGGCTGTAATTAGTTGTTATGGGCACAAAGCCAATGTATCTCTGACTGTTTTGCTGATACATGCTTACAAACCACTCGAATATGAAGGACAATCGACAGATTCTGTAAGTGTTGCAGAAAATGGTGTCATTAATTCCGTCTGATTGTTACCATTTTCAATCTTACCAACATCATTTTATGAAATGTATGTGTTTAATAATACAGTGGGTAAGAGTCAGCCATTGTGTTTTGGGATATATGCATTTACCTGTAGGCGAAAATGCTGAAATTTGCACGAAATGTATCAAAAAGTGTGCATGGTAAGATATATTTTGACACAACACATAAAGTCCAGTATTTTAGATGTTTTTCTTTTTCTTTCACCACCTCATACATCAATATGTTGCACCACAAAGTATCACTCAACTTGAATACATTTGACATTCCCTACAACTAGACGCTTTTCAAAACTGTTGAGGAAGGCGTAAAAGTGTTAATGGACAAACAAAAGAACTGGATTAAGAGGGGATTGGAAACAGGAATGGCCAATGACCCAAAAAATAAGCAATCCTTAAAGTGTAGAGTTTCAAACTTATATAAAGATATATTGTAAACTTAAAGGGGTTATGCCAAGATGAACAACCCCTTTAAGGATGTGGGCCTTGTAGCGGAGTCCCACCTTCAGTACTCCTGATAAACAGTTAACCTTGCTGTAGTTAGCCACCACCAGCCTGTTATTTCCCCTGTAGCAGACACAAATTCTGCATGCATTATTGAGGAATCCTGGGATTTCTTATCGAGGGAATCATTCTGTATCTCAATGCCAATTTTGACAAAAGATGGAAACTCAAATTGTTGTGGCTCTCTTGTTTTAGGCGCTCATCATTGTATCAGAAGCCAGGCCAGTAGGAGGATCCACTGACCCTATAGTGCACTAGTCCCAACTGAGCTATATTATACATTTAGTTATTTGCCAACACTGTGTAACACACTTTTTGTTCCTAGTGTGAGAGCCGTAAATGTTTCCATGTTGTGTCTTGTATCAATTTCATATGCCTCAGTATGTTATATCATATGTTTGTCATCTTCCTTTACGAGAACTTTGCAGACGAACTGGACAACCTTAAATGTTGAGCTACTTAAGACAAAAAATCCAAACTGACGACCATGACATTATCAGCCCCAGTTTCCCAAAAATAGAAGCAGCACTAATAAAGATCAGAGATGACTTCTTTTCACGTTCGAAACGTGTGTGATTTGTAAACTTCCTCAGACTCAGACAGTAACAGTGAATTTGGCCACCTGAAAACATACCAAGTAGCAAATATTTACACTAACACTAAGCTGTAACCCTCAGTTCCTGATGGCTTACGTCACAAACATTTAAAAAATATCTATCAGTAGCTTTAAACTTTGGATTTGTGGCCAGAAAAAAATTCCTGAGAATTTAAAGGGATTGTTCAGTTGCAAATCATTGTTGAGAACTATCCACAGGATAGGCTATCAATAGTAGATTGGTTAGGTTCTGCTGCCTAGGAGCTCCACCGATCAGCTGGGTTCAGTGTGCAGGCACTAGGCAGGAAGCAGACAGCTCTGTTTTAATTGTAGTGGCCAGGCTTGGTATTACAGGCAAGGTTCCTATTAAGTTCAATAATAGCTTGGTCTGCAATGCCAAACCTGACCACTGCAGTGGGAATGGAGCTGTCTGCTTTCTGCAGAAATCAGCTCAGTGCACAAGCACACTGATCAAAAAAAACACTTAGGGATTCCGGGCAATTGACCACTGCTGATCTATTATTGATGGCTTATCCTGTGGATAGGTCCATCAATAGTTTGCAACTGGGCATCTCCTTTTACGCTAGTTACATGTTAGCTAAGCAACACAAACATAGCTGTAAATTTCCAGGAACAAAAGAGAAAATGTTGCTACCTAGTGTAATCTGTCATTCTGTGTTATAAGTTATTTCTTCCACCACCAAGCCAAATACATGACTACTGCTATCTTTATGAGAAGCAAAATCTGTGCTTATTTACAATATAGGTAAAAATCCTCCATTCACAATTCTGTGGGGTCTTCTTGTAACACATAGTTACCGTAGAAGAAACATGCTATAACTCATTGTGATTACTCACAAAAAGCTGATTTAAACATACATTAGCAGCTGCTTTGCTCACAACAGGCTGTAAACAGTCCCGCTTAATCACAGTTACAGTACAGCTCATCCTCCGCGGCCTCCTAGATTACTCTGAACTTAAATCTTTACTGTAATTAACAAAACCTCCGGGCTCATATACTGAGATGTTAGAGAATGACGAGACTTCCAGAGATTGGGAATCCTTCATGGAGATACAAATATGTCACCAGTCAATGTGCTTGATTTTTTTGAGCAAAAAGGCGAGAAAATAAACTAAATTTCCTGTTGGAGACCCCTAAAAACTATGAAAAGTTGTCCCAATTGTTTTTTAAAAAATCCACTTTACTTAATGGGGTTATCAGGGGCCAACATTTTTTTTTTTCAAAAGGTGCTCACCATGCTGTACCGACATAAGAGAAATCATACATCCTTCCTTAGCTCCCATTCTGCTGTTGCCCAGTCCCTCTCTGGGCTTTACTTCCAGATGCAGAGCAATGACATCCCAACAGTAACGGTAACGTGTTTTCCAGAAAATAAGACCTACCCTTAAAATAAACCCTACCATGATTTTCAGTGGGGGCTTTAAATATAAGCCCTACCCCAAAAATAACCCTTAGCTACACTACATGAAAAAAAACTATACATTACCTACTAGGCACTGTCCGGGTCCCTCCTGCTGGTCTCCAGTGGTGACAAAAGATTGCTTGCTGCTTACAGGGTTTGTAAACCCCGCCTCCATCAAGCGACTGCTCTGATTGGTTCTCAAGTGCCGCTGCTCAGCCAATCACTGCAGTGCTCAATGAACTAACCACAGCCATTGCATTGAATGGCTGTGATGTCTTATCATACTTACTGCTAGGTAAGTATGATAAGACATTGCCCAAAAATAAGACCCCATGTCTCTTTTGGGGAAAATTTTTATATAAGACAGGGTCTTTTTTCGGGGAAACACGGTAGGCCATGTGACTACTGTAGCTACTCACCAGCTGAAATGTGTGGCTGCAGCATTCGAATGTTCCTGGTGTGGGTGACATCATTGCTGGTTCACTGCATCTGGAATTCTTTAGTCCGTGATAGCCCCTTTAATCCCTTCACTTCCAAAACTTTTTTCTTCATTCTTGTTTTTGCCCAGTTATCTGTGGGTAACGGCTGATGTGAACTCTCTGTACACGGTTATTCCTTGTTCTTGGCTAAATTGGCATTGGAGTGGTTTTTGGAGGTGTATATCAACTATATCTGTGATGTGAATTTTTTTCTTATAAAATCAGTTTGCTATCTACTTTCCCACAATTGTTTCAGCTTCAATGGCAGATTTTGTCTTCAGTGAACTTGGGCCAATTTGGGAGTAAAATTCTCCCCATCCACTGCCATAGTTTTTATGGCTGGTGGGAACAATAAATACGTCCGCAGACTTCCTCCACTACAAATTCATGCTCAGAATCTACAACCTCGCCCTCCACCACGCCAAACAAGTCTACTTCACCTCTCTAGTCTCCTCACTATCCCACAACCCTAAACGGCTCTTTGATACTTTTCACTCCCTTCTCAGCCCTAAACCGCAGCCCCCTGTGACGGATCTCAGTGCTGTAGAGCTGGCTGCTTACTTCAAAAAGAAAATTAATGACATCCGTCAGGAAATAACTTCCCAATTCCAGACTAGCCATGACCCTAGTCTTGTCAGCAATGCATCTAGCTCCTGCTCACTGTCTTCACTCAGATCAGTGACAGAGGAAGAAGTCTCCAAATTGCTCTTCTCTGCTCGTCCCACCACCTGCGCTAGCGACCACCTCCCCTCACACCTCCCCCGATCCCTCTCCCCAGTGGTCATCTCCCATCTCACCACTATATTCAACCTCTCTCTGACCTCTGGCATCTTTCCCTCTTCTTTCAAACATGCCATCATATCCCCACTGCTAAAGAAGCCGACTCTGGACGCGACTGATGCTGCCAACTACCGACCCATCTCAAACCTCCCCTTCATCTCCAAACTACTAGAATGCCTGGTTTACTCCTGCGTTGTAAGCTATCTATCAGAGCACTCTCTACTAGACCCCCTACAGTCTGGCTTCCGACCTCAACACTCAACAGAAACTGCCCTTACAAGGGTATCCAATGACCTACTGACAGCCAAATCGAGGGACGATTACTCCCTACTGATCCTCCTCGACCTTTCTGCAGCATTTGACACTGTTGACCACAAACTCCTCCTTAGTATGCTTTGCTCCATTGGCCTGAAGGTCACTGCTCTCTCTTGGTTCTCCTCCTACCTATCTGACCGCTCTTTCAGTGTCTTCTTTGCTGGCTCTACTTCCCCTCCTCTTCCCCTTGTTGCTGGGGTCCCCCAGGGCTCGCTTCTCAGCCCCCTCCTTGCCCTCATCCACTCTCGGCTCGATTATTGCAACTCGTTGCTGATCGGCCTCCCCTGCACCAGACTCTACCCTCTCCAATCCATCCTGAATGCGACAGCCAGGCTCATCTTCCTGTCCATCCGCTACTCGGATGCCTCTGCCCTGTGCCGGTCACTGCACTGGCTGCCTGTTAAATATAGAATTCAATTTAAACTTGCTACCTTCATCCACAAAGCCCTCCATAGCGCAGCGCCTCCCTATATCGCCTCCCTCATCTCAATCCATCACCCAGCCCGGGCTCTCCGCTCTGCTAATGAAACCAGACTGCGCGCCCCTTTAATTCAAACTTCTCATTCCCACCTCCAAGACTTCTCCAGAGCAGCACCGGTCCTCTGGAACGCACTACCAAAGGCTACCCGAGCAATCCAGGACTCGCAGAACTTCAAGCGTGTTCTAAAAATGCACCTCTTCAGGGAGGCATACCGCATTCCCTAAACAAACCCCTCTGTACGCCACCTGATAACATGCTCTCTGACCTATTGACTGCAATCCCTGCTAGCCATCATAAACCGCTCCTGCAGTCATACTGTTTCTGCCGTCACACGGCTAAATGTCTGACAATTGTCTATGTGTATAGCATCCCTCGCTCTCCACCTCGCCATCCAGTGCACATCTCCAGCCCCTTTATCTCATTACTTGAAGTATGTAAGCTCGTTGGAGCAGGACTCTCACCCCTATTGTTTCCATCAACTGATTACTATGTAACCGTGGTTCTGCAATTTTAGTATTCTTTCTGTATTCCCCCTGTCTATGTAAGCGCTGCGGAATATGCTGGCGCTATACAAATAAAGTTTTTATTATTATTATTACCTTTTCTGCAATGACAACCTCTTTAATGTAGTTCTTGCCTGGTGCGGCCACTACATAGATGATCTGTTATTTACTTGGTCTGGGGATGCAGCTAGAACTGTATCTCAATAATAACCCCTTTGGGTTAAACGTTCCTTTTCTTTCCCTGCATTCTGTATCTCTTATGTAGATTTACAGTTGAGCACTGACTGTGATCACCAACAGGTAAATATACTGACATACCGAAAAAAAACCAAACTGCTGGTAACATGGTGTTACACGCTTCATCATGTCACCCCACTAACACTATCAAGAGTGTTCCATTGGGGGAGTTGTTTGTATAAAATGTAACTGTTCTATCACTAATTAATTAAATAGTGAGGTTGAGAAAACTATTCAATTGGTAAAAGAACACAAATATTCTTCGTGGATTATTAGGAAATTATAGTACCAGTGTTTCTGGTGTGTTCTGCTCTGCTACATACATGTCACACACAGCTCTGCTACATGCACATCACACACAGTGCACTGCTACATGTACATCACATACAGCTCTGCTGCATACATTCTTCATCCCATACAGCAGGAATCACAAGCAGCACAACAGAGTTCTGCACACATTGATGACACCCTGGTCATGTGCCCCCAGACTCCTCCCACACAGGTGACTGATCCCATGACATTTCAGGTGCTGTAAGCACACGGCTGCTGTCCGGCTATGTGGTCGTTACTATTCCATAGCAACTGAGGCCGTGGGTTTTGTAGGGGATGTAGTCCGCCCGTAATCTGCACAGGGATGAAGGACCTGTGATGACATCATCATCATGTGATCAGAGGCGGAACATATAACTCACTCACGAACAGGTAGTCATTAGTATTGCAACAGGGATGAAGAACCTGTGATGATGTCACTGTCATGTGATCAGGGGGCGAAGCATGTAACTCACTCCTTCACGGACAGGTGGTCGTTAGTATTTGCAAAAGGATGAAGGACCTGTGATGATATCACCGTCATGTGATCAGGGGTGGAGCATATAACTCACTCACGAACAGTTGGTCATTAGTATTGGCACAGGGATAAAGAACCTGTGATGATGTCACTGTCATGTGATCAGGGGCGAAGCATGTAACTCACTCCTTCACGGACAGGTGGTCGTTAGTATTTGCAAAAGGATGAAGGACCTGTGATGATATCACCGTCATGTGATCAGGGGTGGAGCATGTAACACACTCATGAACAGGTTGTCGTTAGTATCTGCACAGGGATGAAGGACCCATGCTGACGTCACTGCCATGTGATCAGAGGCGGAGCATGTAACTCATGCACGGATGAACAGGTGGTCGTTAGTATTTTGACACCTGTTTTGCACATTGATCCTATTTTTGCATTTATTCTCTTCATTAGTTACAGGAATGTAGAAAAGAAAGCCCAAACTTTGGTTAATTATTATCGCCACTCTGTTTTATGACCTTATAGGGCCTTCTGCCACCTAGTTCATGCATCCTTGGTCATTTATATGTGGACATTTTGCATGTGGGTGTGCAGTTATGCAGTCAAAGATTTATTTCATGAGTCCCTGAAAATTCATTCGATACCAAACAATATATTACCTGTAAGGCCCCCTGTTCACGAGCGTTGCGAAGTCACCGCCCAGGAGCTGCCGTACGGGAGCAGGAGACCGCCTATCTGGACAGGGGGTCTAACATTCCTTATGTAGTGTTTTTCATCTCTTGTGTCTCATGTCAACTTCCGAATGTTGTCTGCACAACTTGCCGTTTAATGACAGGTATCAGACTGTGAGGGTAAATGTATATATTGCCATATGTTTTTTATGCTTTTATACCTGTATGCAAGTTCTATTCAATTCTAAAATAAGAAAAACTTAATCTGTCGCCTTACATCAGATATTCCAAGGCTTTGCAAGGCTGAGAGAGATGTGTCCAGAAATTCAGAGATGATACAGAACCAGACACGAAGGCCGTGTACTTGGCTGTTTTCCCAGAAGCGCCATACCTAGATAACGACTGTTCAACTACGTATATAACTTTCACTGTCTCAGGCCGGAAATCCGGACTTCCCATATATGGTTATGCGGTGAATTTGAGCCAATGAGCTCATCACCCATTCCTAGTGATGAGACCAAAGGGTATAAGATCCCATGTAATCTGTAATAAAGTGCGCAGTCATGTCCCCGTGTGAGGAACTATACCAGACCTCCGTGTGTGGTGTCTCTTCTTTACCGCCGGCAGCGGGGCATTGGGGTGGGCCTGATTGGTGCTGTACGCAGAAATTTCCCTGACAAGACGTCATATCTCTGATATACCAAATTGGGTATCCAGGAAGGTTTCTGCAGGCCCCTTTCATTTAAATAAGGGATCTGACCTGAATTTGCACTCTTTTGGGTTACTTGCCAGGCGTTCTATCTCCTTTTTCTCTCCCATTTTTCTGCTTAGTCGGTTGATTACTTTTATGTTTGTTTATTGGTTGTAGGTTTGTTTTTAAACAGAGTAGGTGCGCCATATCCTAATGCTATGACAATGACTTGCTGTGACAGCTTGAAACGCGTCAGCTTGTTTTTTTCTTCACGTGCATGAGAAAAACACAGTGTACAGGGATACAACACGGACCTAAAAAACGCACAAATGCACCAAAAAAATGCACATACATATGCATTAAAAATGGCGCAGTTTTTCACTGGCCACAATAGTATACACCCATGTGAATGAATCTTAATAGTCAGAAATTCATGGCAGCCCTGGAGGCTTTCACAAGGCCCCAGACTGCCAAGACACCTAAATGGCACCCCAAAATCTCATTGCGCAGATGGCTGTTCAGGAGACAATCCCCTTTCCTGTATCGGGCTATTTAAATACCCCTGTCTTCTGACATTGGCATCTAAATGGTTAACAGCAGCTGTTATCTCTGATTGAGGATGGGTGTCAACTATCAAAGGCAGCCAAAATCTGCTGTGTATAGATTGTGATTTCAGAGAGATGCATTTTATGGGGCTGGTTCCATAAGGAGAAGGGACCCTCGGTTGTCTGCCGGTATATAAGGGGCTGACAATTTGAGAATTAAGAGGGATGCATTCTATGGAGCGTGTTATTATTATTATTGTTTTTGTTGTAATATGCGTAAGACCTTATTAAAGAAGATAGAGCCCCTCAAGGGCTGCCGCCGTGTGGATGAATCTGTAAAATGTAAGAAAAATCTAATGAAAATGTGTGACACCGACCCGCACGGCAGATTACAAAATGGTGTCTGGGAGGAGGTCTTTAGGACCCAGAGGTGCCTTGAAAGACCAAGGTTTGCTAGAAGAAGAGAGAGAGAGACAGTCAGAGAAAGTATGTACACATTATTTGTTTAAGAAAGTATCCGTAAGTGAAATGTTGAAAAGTACAGTAAGTGATCAAGAGGGCGTCAGGAGAGTGTCTATTGAAGGTTATATTGGCAGTTAGGTAGGGAGAAAGTGCTGAAGGAGCAAGCAAGTCGATAAGGAAGTTACAATGCATGTGATTTGTTGGTAAAGAAAGGAAGAAAATGTGTATAATACAAGATAGATAATAGATTATATGTATAATCCATACTAGGTGGATGTATATGTGTATATATATATACTGTATGTGCAAATAGTTAACTGAGATTGCTTTTAGGGGAGAAGAGTCTGTTGACATATAGCTGCGAGCTTGTGTTTAGTCTCCAAGTCAGGAAGATAACAGCGAGAGAGAAAATGCAATAACAACCTTGGTTAATATCGTTGCTTGCTTACAATGAATTGAAATGAATTTAATTAGTTATACTGTCTTAGTAGGCAGGGAAATATAGTAATTTCTAATGTATATTCTTACTTATACAGGGGTTGAAAATGAATGTTGCAAGGTCCCAGCATATGTGTTAATTATGAGTTCAAATGTTTTTTCAATAGTTTAAGCTAAAACAACAATTCAGTCTGTGTTTCATATTCGCGGAGAGATAACAGTCAGGGTCACAAGGGGGGCAGAAAAATACCCAGAGATTCTAAAATACTTTAGCGTTTAATACAGCATATAATAGCTTCAGTAAATAAGAAATATAGAATATTTCAGTCACTCAGCAAACTTTTTCACATAATTTGTCAAAGATAGCGCTCATTCACAATCTCATCTCAATAGAATAATGTACTTTATAAAATTATAGCACTCACCTCGGTGTTTTTCAACTGATGTATGTATGTTTGTCAAACTTTTTGTCCGTGCATCTGTATGGACTGGTACACCTTCAAGAGGGGGTGACGGAGCAGACTTGAGAGCATGGATGGATGAGAGTTAGTGACCCGTGTTCAAGCTGTGGTGGAATGTGTGATGTGGATAATGACTGGGGATAAAAGTCCTCCCCATGCCTGGGACTTTGCTTGGTTGTGATGTGGATGCTTGGACTGTTACGCTGAAATGGGTTCTGAAAAGAGACGCACGGTGCCAATATCGAAGGGGTGGAGCTAGATGATGTAATAGTACGTAGTAATGTTTCATCCTTCTTGCACAAGGGAGGGGTGAGAATTTTGAGCAGCTAGTAAAAGTTTTTGTTTTGTTTTTTTTTCTCTGCAGAATACATTCCATTGCAGGCAGGAACAGACTAATAATGAATTCACTTAAAGGGATATCACATTTCCAATATTAGTAGATGTTTTGTAGATTATTCTTCCCCGTTGTAACTCATGTTTCTGTTATAGGTGCTAACATTTTACAGGCCTTATCTGCATCCATCAAATCTTTTTACAATGTGGTACTAACTTAAACCCGACTACTATTGTTCCAATTGAGTACCCTGGTTTAAAGGGGGGGAGGAGAAGGCATAGGTGATCTAGGTATTGCAAGTCAGCCATTTTTAAATTCAGCCATTTTTAAATTTTTTGCAAGTCATTTTTAAATTTTTTTTGCAACAAGATTCTGATCTTTTTGAAATAGAATACCAGCATGATTGTCTAGCAGTGATGCAACAAGGAAATTTAAGTTTTAAAAAGTTACTGAAAGCCCTTGCTAACAATGCATATTTTGAGTTGTTTTTTATAGATGGTACCCAGGGTGATTGACAACTCCACTCCGGTTATGCAGTCGTAACACAACATGACACGGTAAAAGCAGAACCTCTGCCTCCGCATGTCGCAGTACAAGAAGCGGAGCTAAAAGCACTCACGGAGGCGTGTAGAGTGGCCACAGGTAAGACGGCAAACATTTACACTGACTCCCGGTATGCATTTGGCATAGCTCATGATTACGGCCCAACATGGAAGGCCAGACAGTTTTTTACCACAGCAGGACAGCCAATTAAGAATGGTGCAGCGGTGCAGTCTCATGGAGACCCTACTTCTACCTGACAAGGTGGAAAGCTCACACCAATTCCTACACCGGAGAAGCAAGAGGCAACGTCATCACAGACCACACAGCAAAGGCAGCGGCCCTCAAGCCGTGAAAGAAAGAAGAAAAGAAGAATTTAACAATAATTTTGGACTTTGACTACACTTGGACTTTGATAACAACTTGGACTTTGATAATAATTTTGGACTTTGATTTGAACTTGGACTTTGATAAAAATTTGGACTTTGATATGCTAAAGACTTTACAGTTACAAGCCAGCAAGGAAGAAAAAGACAAATGGACTAAAAAGGGACGGCGTATGGTGAACAGTCAACAGAACTTGCTTACCATAGTCCCTGTGCCTCATAATGGCCCAGCTGACGCACGGAAAGACGCACCTCTTAAAGCAGTAATGATGTCGACGCTTGAACAAGGACGGGTGGCTCCTTGGTTTTCTGTAGCTGCTGCATCATTTGTCCAATTTTGCATGATCTTTGCCGTAAGCAACAGGGCAGAAGTAAATTTGCCACATCACACTTGCCTAGGCCACTCTACCCATTTCAGGGATTGCAAATTGGCTACACTCAGCTACCACTTGTTGGGAAGCATGAAAATGTGCTTGTTGTTGTTGATGTTTTTCAGGTTGGAGACCTACCCTGTTACCAAAGTAAATAAGCAGGTAACCGCACAGAAGCTCATGAATGAGGTAATCCGCAGATACGGGGTACCGGAAGTGATTGAGTCAAACAAAGGTACAAATGTAACAGGTGAAATAATGCAACACATCATGTCTGTTTTGGGTATATTCTAGGCTTTTCACACACCCTACCATTCGCAGAGTAGTGGGAAAGTAGATACAAAAGGCAATGGAGAAAATGGGCAAATTTTGAATTGAGTGTCTTTCATTAGTTTTTTCTTTTTCTCCGGAGGGTACATGCCACAGTATCAGAGTTTGGGGAATGATTTTCTTGTTAATTTTGTCATGAGCCTCTCCAAGGAATTGTCAATAATGTATTCTGTAGTCTCTGCTTTTCTCCAAGGTCCTACAGATGAGTGTCACAATCTGAAACCAGGTGACAGGGTCTATGTAAAAAAGTTTGAGAGAGAAACCCGGTTTGAATGTCCCTACCAGATGTTGCTTACCACCCCAACTGCAGTCAAGCTTGAAGGAAAGCCCACTTGGATCCACACTTCGCACTGAAAGAACTAATGATCCTGCATATCCTTTAAATGCTATAATGTGGTACAATTCCTCTAACACACATCTTTGACTACTGTACACAAGCCCCCTGTTTCAGAACAAATTAATACAATCAATAAGAGTACACTGAGGGTGAGAATCCAACACCGCATCCTGCTAAGAGAGAAGTTAACGTTCCAGGTGGTAACTTTGACCCACATGTACACATAGATGCAATAGGAGTGCCAAGGGGGGTGCCAGATGAATTTAATTCTAGAGATCAGGTTAAAGCAGGTTTTGAGTACTTATTTGCTATTGTCACTGTTAATAATAATGTAGATTGGATGAATTATATCTTTTACAATCAGCAGAGGTTTGTAAACTACACCAGAGATGCTTTGCAAGGGTTAATTGACCAGTTAGGGCCCACTGCATCCATGGCGTTCCAAAATAGAGTGGCCGTGGATATGATTTTAGCAGAAAGAGGTGGGGTATGTAATTTCCTGTTTGTGTATTATCCCTTTTATGTGACCAAAATTTCCCTTGTTTGAAAAAAGATGAAGAGCCAGTTCCGATAATGCCAACCAGGTACGTTACCAGAAGAATGGAGAGATGGACTAGTACTGTGTCTGCCTCAGTCTCATAAGATGGACTGTCAGTGGACTTCCCATTTGCCTAGGGAAAGTGCAGAAGACCTTAGGTTCCGGCGAGGGCACACCCTGTGGGGTGTTAACTTGTACAGATAGAGGGTATGGAGGCCCGGAAATAAGCCCAGGGAATCCATGGCCTCCTTCTGAGGTGAGGTAGGGATCCCTCCCTTTTAGGAGTAGGGACTTACGGGCAGTGGAGAAACCCTGACGCAAGGGAGAGACGACCGAGGAAGAGTGCAAAGTCTGATGCTTGATCTCCATATTAAATTTTTTAGGGGGGTTTGTGAGGGTATATATATATTGCCATATGTGTTTTTTATGCTTCTATACCTGTATGCAAGTTTTATTCAATTCCAAATGAGAGAAAAAACTTATATGTCGCCTTACATCAGATATCCCAAGGCTGAGAGAGATGTCCTAGAAATTCAGAGAAAACCACCGAACCAGACATGAAGCCACAATATAGATGAAGAGGTCCTGCAGCACCACTTTCAGTACCCAATCATGGGGAAGAACTTCTGCACAGCCGATCAATAAGGGTGAACCAACCTTTATATATTGCAGTCCAAATGAATAAAGAAGATCCGCAGCAGACCAGAGGATGAAGTAAAACAAAGTTCTTTTATTCCAAATCCATAAACGGTACGGCTTGTACCGTTTATGGATTTGGAATAAAAGAACTTTGTTTTACTTCATCCTCTGGTCTGCTGCGGATCTTCTTTATTCATTTGAACCAGACATGAAGGACGCATGTACTTGGCTGTTTTCCCAGAAGCGCTGGAACAAGATATCAAGATGTTCAAATGTACATGACTGTTATATGATTTTCACTGTCTCAGTCCGCAAATCCGGACTTCCCATATATGGTTATGAGCCCATCACCCCGTGCTGGTGAGGGGACAAAGGGTATAAGATCTCATGTAATCTGTAATAAAGCACGTCGACGTCAGCCGAGAGCCATGTCCCGTGTGAGGAATGATACCAGATCCCTGTGTGGTGTCTCTTCTTACCGCCGGCAACGGGGCAAGTGAGGTGGGCCTGATTGGTGCTGTAGTTAGAATTTTAACCCTCATAGCAGGAAGGCATAAACTTTAAAATTCAGCTTTGTTTCTGCATGCTCTTCACCACTGACCTCCTCAACTTCATGCTGCCATTACAAAGTAACTGGAGCTATAGACGGATCTGTACACTTCTGGCTTAGACCATCAGGTGCCGTTAAACTTTTCCCATAGAGCAGGTGCTGTCATTGAGTTTGGTTGGCAACAACGTTACACAATTAGCATAGCCGTTTCATGCCTCCGTTTCTCTCTTGAAAGCACAGGAACGATAATCTTTGGGATGACTGATGAGCGCTTAAGGGTCTGACAGCCAACATGTGTAAAAGAGCCCTAAGAGAGACTTCCTATCCCATGATTTGTTTATACCCAGGACTGCGACTGTAACAAGAGGGCATCCTCTATGTCTAGAAGAAAGCAGGTTTAATCATCAACACAGAAAGGGGATCTTTACTGTAAGAGCAGTGAGACTGTGGAACTCTCTGCCTGAGGATGTGGTGATGGCAGAATTGAGTTTAAGAGGGGACTAGATGTGTTTCTAGAGCACTACGATATTACAAAATATAGACAAATAACCAGCGGGGTTGTTGATCCGGGTCTTGGAGTCAGGTAGGAATTTTCAAAGGCTGATCCCGGGATTATTCTGACTGCCATTATGGAGTCAGGAAGGAATTTTTTCCCCCAAGGGGCTAATTGGCTTCCGCCTCATTGTATATTTTGCCTTCCTCTGGATCCACAAGGGGGGTGGGGTGGAAACAGGCTGAACTAGATTAACATTGTCTCCCTTCAACATAACATACGATGTTACTATGTTAAAGGGAACCTGTCACCAGCATAACCTGGGGCGATATGCCATTCAGCCCATTCATGTTTTATTCTGAAACGCTGCTGCATTTAAAAAAATAAAAAGATACTTAGAAGTTTGACTCAGAGCACTCAACTCAAAGGGGCGACCCACATCGGGCTCTCCCAGCCATAGCATCTACAGTGACAGCTCCTCTGTTATCAGTCTTGATGATGCAGTTGGGGAGAGCCCAGCATGGCCCACCTCTTTGACTCTAAATTAAACTTCAATTTTTTTCCCCGAAACTCAGCAGAATAAAACATCCGTGGTCCGAATGGGCATATCTGTTGTGGGTTCATGCTGCCGGTCGTGAGGCTCACCTAAAATTAGGTGCAAAATCTGTAATAAATCTGATGCCTTTCATATCCTTTTTTTTTTTTTTTTTTTTTTATTAAATCACTTTTTATTCAAATTTTGACATTAATCTTTACAAACATTTTCATTTTCATACAACAGAATTGTAACCCATATGATATACATTGCATTTCTATATATCATCTATTTTGTGCCCCAGAATTTTGATACATTTTCCTTGTACGGGGGCTTCTAGATGTACAAAGACTATTGACCTGCCCATCCACTCCGTCCTCTACGCACCTGTACAAACTGGGATAATTATTAGCAATAATGTGTTTGTAATGGTTGTAATAGATAAACCCAATCTCCCGCCATCATCGGAGAGCAGCTAAAGCTCTATCTCGGAGCACCTGTTATCAGTACGATTACAGAACAAGATGGAGCGTTCGCCGCCATCTCCTCTCCCGTTATCTATTCTCTGGTGTACACTGCTTGTTGACAATGTAAAGACTGGGACTTATGAGGTTAACCAGAGGTAATTAAGCCGGATGGCAAACATGGCAGCGGCTTCGGATCGTCTTGTTTATTTTCCATAATCATATTGATTCAGAATCTCGGTGGACTTTATTTCATTTGTAACTAGGACAAGAGATCAAAGCAAAACATTCCTACGGCTTTTAAGACTTAGATACCTTTAGTCCAAGCCACAATTCACTAGAAGGGAAGAGTTTAACTGTCTGGCGACTGGGTGGCAGCAATCCATTAGTGTAACTACACCTATAAAATAAAACAAGCTTAATTAAAATAAATAGCAGTTTCTGGTTCCTTCTGCCAATACTTCTCAAAAAAGATCAGCCTGCAGGGAGCAGCCATTTTGCTTGGCTGCACACTTCATTAATTGTATTGCACAGACAGGGAAACAATTACCCCAAGAAGTTGATTACTTATTCCAATGATTTGGTTAAAAAGGCAACATTTCCCAAGCAACAGGTCACCTTCTTTGAAGTCTGCAATCAAGCGCAGAAAATGATTTCTATCATTTTATTTTTCCGATTCTGTTCTTAAATATCAGAAATTCGCAATTGTGCACATCAAAAACGACGACAGCGGGATAAATTACATACTTTTTAAGTGGTGATTAAGCCTACCTGATTTTTTGTTTCCTCCAAAGGGATATTATTCACGGTGAATTCGTAGAGATAAATGGCAGTCTGCAGAGTGATAGCATGCCAAGGCATCCTTCCAAGAGGAGGAAAATGAAACAGCCAACATCAAGATTTTTCTAATACTTTTCTCTCCTAAATGGCATTGAGGTGGGATTTTTAGGGTTATTCCAACCACCGCATTAGTCTCACTGCCCACCATTTCTAAGATCTAATTCGGGACAATGCATAATGGTGCAATACTGTTGCTTTGCAGGACTGGGGTTCTGGGTTCAAAACTGACCAAAGGCAACCTCTACATGAAGCTTGTATGTTCTTCTGGGTACTCTGCGATCCCAAACAGACTTTGATGCTGATATTCTCGGCAAATGGCAAGATTTCAGATCCCCTGCAATCCCGACTAAAGACTTTGTTTCTAATTACAGCTTGGTAATGGAAGAGTAGACTGTTTTACCTTTAGCCTAATAGCAGACAACTATTTCTAGTTTCAAGTTTGTCTGTTAAATAAAGTTATTTAGCATTATGAAGGTAGATGGTTACTAATTAGAGATGAGCGAGCACCCAAAAGCTCGAGTCCGCGTTATTCGAGTCGAGCTTTTCGTTAAATTCAAAAGCTCTACTCGAGTAACGAACCCAATTGACTACAATGGGAAACTTGAGCATTCTTGTATGTGGGACGCCGGGTCCCGAGCTTTTTTTTAGGTCCCGATGGAAATCAATGTAAGCACTGAACGGTGGTTAACGCGACGTTTGGAACGCCTAATTGTGGTAAAAATTGGCCGGTGTGAGACTGGCCAATTAGATTTCTAAGGTGGACTATTTGGCAATTAAAATGTGATCTGATTATAATCTAAGTCACAATTATAAACAAACTAATAACAAAAACACAGTTCTACCGTTCATGTCTTTCACTGCACACGTTGAGTAAACATACACAGTGCAGGGGAAAAAAGTAACTAAACCCTTGAATTTAATATTTAGTAGATCCACCTTTAGCAGCAATCACCTCCATCTAATGTTTGTCATAGCTGCTGTTGCGTGTGCTGCTGAGACATGTTGTATTACTGTGCTTCCAGCAGCACAGGACTCTCAAGTTTAATTGATTGAGCTGGCTGGGTGTGGTTCTTCCTGCTAGCCAATGCCCTGGGTCTGTGCTCACATATAAACCCAGCTCCTGGGCAGTCTGAAGCTAGACTTGTACTGTTTGGATGTATCTGTGACATGTGTCCTGTTACTTGTTCTCTGTTTTGTTGCAGCTTGCTGTGTGATCTGTGCCTTGTGGTTCATGTCCGTTTGTACATTTATTTTGTCTGCGCTAGGTTGGTCCCTAGGGCCCTCTAGTAGATGTGTCTTGCTAGTGTAGGGACTGCAAGATACGAGGGGCCTTGCCGGGGCTTGCAGCTTAAGTTCATTGGCCAATGTACGAACTAACACCTCGCATTTATATTCAGCTTATCATCTGCTATTAGTGTTTGCATTGTAGCTGCTGTATGCTGTGTATTCTAGCTCTGTGGGTCCTGTTGTTCAGTCCCTGTCATGTGGCATGTGAATGCATCCGGCTCTGGTGCGTGGCTCCTAGGATCAGCTAGGGCCCAGATCCGAAGACCGCTGGGCTGCCCTTATTGGGGCAATGTCCCTGCTTAGGTAGGGCCTTGCTATCCTCCTCGTAGCACAGGGCCAGTTGCCTGAAATCCATGTGCAACCTATGTGCGTACCCTGTCCTGCTTTGGTCCCGATCGTGTGGGCCCCGTACGTAGTTTGCCCACACGATCGTAACAGCTGCCAGTATGATTTTTACACATAGGTCTTTATCTATTATTCTTTGGCCCTTTCTCAACCCTAAGGATTGTTATGTTTTGGGAAAGATCTTATTCCCCACTCCTACGAAGAGTAACAACAATCCTGGATTTTTTCCAACAGTAGATAATTTGTTTCAACATGAACTACTGTAAAACAAGAACTTTAGCAATGCTTGTGTAGCCTTTTCCATCTTCACATATTTCTATAACGCATCTGAGGTCTTCTGAAAGTTATTTACATCAAAGCATGGTTCATAATAACCAATCTTTCCTGAGAAGAAAAGGTTTGTCAGTAACCAGGCTTTGCGTGCCTTTATATAATGGATAAAGCACCTGTAAAACCCATTGAATAAAGGCACACAAAGCCTGGTTACTGACATATCTGTTCTTCTAAGGAAAGATTGGTTAGTATAAACCATGCTTCAACAGAAATAACTTTCAGAAGACATGCTAACTTCCAGATTAATTTCCAATCTTGTCTTCTTAATTGAAGCACCTTTTGCCAATTACTGCAGAGGTTATTATCACACAGGTTCACTTACTTTTAGGCCTCATGTCCGCAGCGGATTTTAACTCTTCTCCCGCCCGCGGATCCGTGTCCCATAGGGATGCATTGACCACCCGTGGGTAGATAAATACCCGCAGATGGTCAATAAAACTGATTTTTAAAAAAATGGAGCATTTTCATGCGGGTCTCCCGCAGGGATGGCTCCCGCAGAGTTCTATTGAAGCCTATGGAAGCCGTCCGGATCCGCGGGAGACCTAAAATAAGAATATACTCACCTGCTCCGGATCTTTCCTTCGCCACGGCTTCATCTTCTCTCTGTCGCGGCCGGATCTTTTTTCTTCGGGCCGGCGCATGCGCGCGGCACGCAACCGACGTGCCATGCACATCCGCCGGGCTGAAGAAAGAAGATCCGGCCACGACGGAGAGAAGATGAAGCCACGGCGAAGGGAAGATCCGCAGCATCCGGAGAGGTGAGTTTATTCTTATTTTAAGCGCTCATGTCCGCGGGGCAGGAGGGACCCGCTACGGATTCTCCATTTAGAATCCGTAGCGGGCCTGATTTTCCCCTGGACATGAGGCCTTACTCTCTAAACTGCGGATGTTTACTCATGTACTCAAATGTTTGTGTATTATTAATTCAATTAATCTGTAATCTAAATCACAAATATAGCCAAAAACACAGACCACATTTTAGTAGCAATCAATGCTGCAATCCAAATAATTCCAAGGGGCTCACTTACTTTTTCTTGCAACTGTAAGTCTCTGGGTATGTATATTATACACATGCATTAATATATGATATGTAACAAGTGAGAGTTTCACTCTCTTCTCTCTCATTGTAGCCTCACAATCATTAGCAGTAGTCAGTCACATGGCACAATTGCTGTGTCCTAGTTTAGGCTTTAATGCCTGACTGCAGGTATTTCCAGATATTCAATACACAGAGAAAACAAATATTTTATCACGCAAAATGCCAATCAGTATGACATTACTATGTAATAATCTGCCCATAGGCACGATAAAAACTAGAACCAAAAAGCAGGTGACAATTTCTCTATAGACTCCATGAACATGGCAAAGCCGTATGCATGGAGCATGTACAGTCTCTATATCTTACCATATGGCTTGTTAGTATGGCACAAATCATGGACACCATATGGTGCCATACAGGCTTTGTCAGGTGCCATATGTACGTAGCTCTTCTCCCCTAGAAGCAATGCTTTTAAATCTATGAGGAAAAGAAGCTCTGAACATATGGCAAGCACTAGATTATACAAAAGTTTTTTGGCACAGTATCCAAAAGAAAAAGCCTTTGTATGCATTCATATGCAATGACTGACGTATAGCAATATAACAGAGGCCCCATGCACTTGCATGGAACCCTATCACTTCACCATACAAAGTAGTGCTGTAATATGGCCGTATGCATAAGTTCTAAAAGTTCTAATATCCATTTCACTTTTTTTATTTTCTGCGCTCTCTCTATTTTCCTATTAGGGAAACGCTCATTCTGATTCTGGCCAAAGCCTTCCAATGGCAGAAGCCGTGTAATTCTTTATTCTGTTTAATTTCTGGAGACTTATTCTAATCATCGTTATTATCTTGGATTAGTTGGATGTTGAAAGTTGGCTGAAGCCAGTCAGGCAACCGAAAGTATTTGAAATACATTACAATAAATTAGTCATCTTTTTTCCTCCCTGCTCTTCATGAATATCCAGTGGCGGTGAAATCAAATCTTTGTTGAGTTATGCTGTCATAATGAATATGAATACAGTCTAACCAACGAGCCCTCTGTCTATATCGAATCTCCAGGGAGAATTGATATCCAGAGATTAAAACGTTTCAAGACTGGAAAATGGAGATGGGAAGGCAATTATGTATTTATGTATATCTACATTTAACTAATATCTTGGCTATGAATGTAATTGTCCAAACTATGTGTATGTATATCTCAGGATCAATAATCGCTCAGGAATTACAAATGTCATCAAGAAAATACTTACATGCTTCCAACTAACGAGCCCGGAAAAGAAGATTTTGACAGCAAAATCAACCATTTGACTTAACATACTCATAATACAGTATTGCCGTCTAAGTTGTAGAGCTTTTCATTTAGTTCTAGATATTTAGTTACATTTTGTAGCATCTTTAAAGCAAAGTAGCACCTTTATTTATGTATTTCCCGTTGCCCAATAGCCTCACCATTAGTGGTACGTGAACCAAAATAGTTGAACCTTGTTTCGCTCGAACAGTTTGGTTTGGCACAAACCCAATCCTTGGTCAGTTAGGCTCGGCTGAACCCACTAAAGTTATCTTTTTCCTCCTTTCTTCTTTAACATCAGCTCAAACGTACTTAGATACACTTGTAGGTGACCTAAGAGCGTTATACAAGGCTTTTTATGGCTCTAAGCAGTGTAATAAACCCATTTGAGAGGTTTTTTTGTGAAGTTTTGGTTTGGTTTAGACGAATTTGGACTGAACCTAACTTTTTACCCAAATACAGCCAATAATTTTTTTAGACCAGAGTATGTTGAGGTCCTTTATTTAAGCAAAGATCACAGACGGGGATCACTTTTCTCATGGCGCAGTCTACGTTGCAACGCAGAGCCGCATAGTTGCTAGGGTTCTATAGTCTTCACTGAAGAGAGTCCTAAAATGTAACCTTTATTCAATATGTTTAAAACACAAAACTGAGTAAATATAGGTTTATGTCCTTATCTCATAAAATACTACATAAGTATCCACAAAATAATATATTAAAAACGCAGATACAACCCTTGCCATGTAGGGGTCCAGATCATACATATAGCTTATACTTGTATAAAGAGGATTTAATAAAGGCTACTAATAGCAGGCAACATATACTTCAACAGGAGAGATAGTCCAGAGGTCAGGGCAGATGGAGTAGGTTCAGCATAGCGCAAAAAGGTCAAGAGTCGCTGCAGACAGTAGACAGGAGAATGATTAATACAACAAGCCAAAGTCAGGGGTTAAGAATGCAGAGTAGTCAGGCATAGCCAAAATCAATAACCAGGAAATCAAAACAAATGAGAAGCACCTTCAACAGGACAATGAGCCTTTAGGGTTAAAGTGTCTTATAAGAGAGCTAGATGGTATAGCTAGAGCTTGTATAGCTAGGGATGCTCTGGAATTGGTGGAGAACTGAATTACAGGAAGCTCGCTGGCCCTTTAAGATTGTGGCATGTGTGTGCATGTATAAGAAGTATGCTGTGTAGATGGGTTCATAAGTAACTGGCTCACAGTTACAATGTTATGTATAATGGCCGTTACGTTGTTTTAGTATTTCTGTGTATTCTGTATTACTACTATTTGTTGCATAAGTGTGATTTTGAGTGATCTTGTAATGTAACTGTCTCCGATTCCTTGGACAATCATTGCAAACTTAATAAGAGACTGCCCTCGTGACTGAAGGCTGGTGGAACACTTATTAGACTTTGTAGTATACGTTTGCAACGTTTAAGAAATAAGCTCCGAAAGCTTGAAAGCTGCTTACTATTTTTGCTGGAATAAAACAGTTTGCAACTTCATAGCTGGCTAATTCGCCTGTGTCTTGCCACAAGCCACTTTCTCCTATGATGCAGGACTGCGAGCAGATACACTTCAATATTTACGGGCTTTGAGTCCTGGTACCAAGGGCAAGTAAGCGACAGGAGAGAAGTCTCTCCCCACCACTAGTAGCATGTTCCAGCAGCTCCAAGTTTGTCCAGGAACTAGGTGAGCCCCTATCCCTGAACCTACTGGAGGGCCCAGATACCACCCAAGAACCCCTCCTTTCACGTGCATGCTCTTCGGGCAACAAAGACTGACAGGAGGACAGTGCACATAATCTGCTGCCGGCAGGAGGAAAGCATATATTGTGGCCATCAGACGAGATAGTGGACACAGTTGTGAACCTTAAAGGGGTTGTCCCGCGGCAAAATATAAAAAAAATTTCTGCCCTTTGGCCCTAGCGACCAAAGGGCAGAAAATGCACAGTAAATGCTTTTCTGGCATCCAGGACACTTACCTCGAACAGCTGTTCTTCAGTGGCAGAATCTTCTTTTTGAAGATGGCGCTGCTGGTCTTCTCCCACGGTGCACCGCGGGTCTTCTCCCATGGTGCACCGTGGGTGTTCTTCTGAAGTTTGCGCTCCACTGCCGATTCCAGCCACCTCATTGGCTGATCGGCACCACGTGGCGGAGGCGGAGCAACGCGATGACGCGGAGAAGAGGACGGCCGAGGGAGGAGTCCGGACGCAGCTCGTGCGCACGGACCATCCTGGAGAAGATTCGTCTCTGCGCAAGCGCGACGGTTCCAGCGAGGAGAAGAGGACTTTGGTCGGCACCATGGCAACGGGGACGCCAACACAGGGGGGGGGGGGACCCCTGTAGGTAAGTATATAACTTCTGTATGGCACATATTTCATGCACGATGTATATTACAAAGTGCATGTATATGGCCATACAGAAGTGTTTAGCTTTACTTTAATTTGCGGGACAACCCCTTTAACACATATACTGTATATGGCAGCCTGTAGTTTATTTCAAGACCACTTTAAATGCCAAACACAACATTTTAGTCATACGGTTATAATGGAGAATATATTCTTTAAACAGGCTCCATAGAAAAATGATTATTGTACCGTAGTTGTTCGTACTCCATATTAATCTAATGGATCCAATGTTTCACTGCCTGTGCTAAACTGTACTACTAATTATTAGGACATTGTAGTAGCAGTGTTTCTGGTGGCGCAATGTGTGACATAGCTCTGCTACGTGGTACATGCACACACACAATTCTACTACACCCCCCCCCCCACACACACACACACAGCGTGGCTCCTCCCACATCAGTGACATCACCACAGGTCCTTCAGCCCACCGGATCTCTGTGGTGGTGGTAGGTTGTTGTCTTCTGTCAGGACTGCTGAGATAATAACGGCTTAGTTGTATTCTCAGTGTGTTATTTTTGTCCTCCGCTTCCAAGAGGCCTAAATGTCTTGTTCTTCTGTCAGTCAGACTCTGTGTTTTATATATGTCGCAGGACCTTTGATGATGTCACCAGGGGGTGCAGCGATAGTGTTACCAAGGGTGGAGCATAAGAATCACTCACATACATACATTAAGATAAATCGTCTTTAATAGTTTGATGGGGGTAGTTTGCTTGAAAGTGCCTTTAGGGTTGAAATGAAAACATCTAAAAAGTAATCCCTCACTCAACCCTGTCCCCCACAAAATGGAATTATCCAAGGATCAAGCGTTGGCGAGTCCAGGGAAAATGTAGTGTTCCATGGTGACTATAAAGCATGTGGGATTGTCAAGCAAAGTAGAAACTGCCATCTGTAGACAATGAAGGGTCGGTGATTAACAACCACTTGACTTTCTGGATTCACATGGGTGATTTTTACATGTGAGCTCCATCCGATTGCAATATGCAGGAAACTTGGACTTGAAAATAATACATGAATTTCAATGTGTTTATTCACATTATCGAATTTTCTCTTGCAGCGATGCTGCGCGATTGAAAAATCACTGCATGTCCTACTTTTGCCTGATTCCTCACAAAGAATTGCCTATTATTCTCTATGTGATATTTGTGCGCACTTGACTGCTTCGTGTTTGTGGAATGAACAATGGTTTTAGCGTGCACTTCAGCAATTTAAGTGTGCTACGATCGTGTGGGCAAACTAAGCATTAGCGTATGGATAAGTCCTGTGCACGTTATGTCAGCAGGGAGGGTTTCCATGTTTTCCCCTCTGGCTAAGTGCACGCTGTGTGTCACGTTTGCCCCCTCCTTCACAGGTGTTTCTGTCTTTGCATCAGGCCCGTATGGATAAGTTCTGTGCTACTCCTATCCTGGGTGACATGTTCGGCAGTACTAGGCCCATATAGCTAAGTCCTGTATTGCGTTTGTGTCTTTTGGAGGAGTTGCATAATTTTTGTTGTTATGCTTAAAGGTTCCGGAGGCCCCTTTTTTAAACGGGAGGTACTGTCAGGGTGTGCTGCTGGGATCTGTAGTACTAAAGTTCCTAGCAGCACATCTCACAGATGGGGTTAATTGAGCTGGCTGGGTGTGGTATTCTCTAGCAGCCAATCCACCTTAGTCTGCAGCACATAAGAACCAGCATCTCTCAGTAGTTGAGGCTTGTCTTGCACTGTTTGGATGTATCTGTCTTGTTCCCACTCGGATCTGTGTTTGCATGTAGGTCTATTGTGTCTCTCTGCTTCCGTAAAGATGGTTTGGACATCTGTAATCCTAGTCTGCAGCACATGCAGCGCACTTTTCCCTTCCCCTGACAGGTGCGGCCTCCATACGTCTTATGTCTCTTCTATGTGTCAGTTGGTGGATCCCTGACACAGTTCCCTATGTCAGCTCGGTGGCTGACTGTCTATCTTTAGACTTTAGACATCTTTAGACATTAGACTTCTGTGCGACCTGTGTTCTGTTCCTTTCCTGTTGCAGCTTGCTGTGTGATCTGTGTTCCTCCCTATCCTTCTTGGTCACGATCATGTGGGCCCCATTCTTAGTTTGCCCACACGATTGAAACATAATGCACCTCCATTTGTAACTAGGGAGGCACTATGCTATTATGTTAGTATGTTATTGGTATGTTGCTATGTTGGGATATGTTGTTATGTTGTATGTTAATATGTTTGTATGTTGTATCTATGTTCTTGTTATGTTAGTATGTTGTATGCATGTAACATGTCTATGTTCCGTTTTGTTTTATATGTCTGTTTCTGACAGTCTCTGTTTTCAGTCTGTCTGAGCAACCCGTGCATTGGTTGTGGACGCCTGATTCCTGTTCCTGTACGTCTACCCGTCCGTTGGTGGGCGGACGCCCGATCTGTATTCTTAACCCTTAGTCCGTTGGGAGGCAAATTTTAGGGTCCTGTCTTTCTGATCCACCCGTCCATTGGTTGTGGACGCCTGATTCCTGTTCCAGTATATCTACCCGCCCGTTGGTTTGCAGACGCCTGATCTGTGTCCTGTTCCCTTTGTTCGTTGGTAGGCGGATGTTAGGGCTTTGTTTTGTCTGTTTCCCTATCGGTGTCTGAGTTTCAACTCTGTCTGTTACCTATCCTGCATTATGCAGTCTGTATTCCTGTCCTGGTGTCCATCCTACAGCGTGTGCGCCCTGTAGACATAATTTGCTGTAGACCCCTGTATGGTATGTACCTGAGCTTTTTCCCTTCTCCTGCTGACTGGCTGGCATCCACACTAGGCCCGTATGGATAAGTCCTCTGCACGTTATGTCAGCAGGGAGATGTCAGGGTCGGTTAGGAATGGAAGACTGGAAGTCCCTAACAACCAACCCTCCCTCCTGTCCCTACCTACTTGCCCCCCTGGGCTAAACTCCAGGGCAACAACTGGGCGGCAGTCCTTACTCTGCACTGATGGGGGTCCCAGGACAAGGACAGGAGAGACCAACTAACAGAGAGACAAATGTACCAATAACAGCGGACTAAAGCGCCTAGTAGCAAACAAAGAACAAACAAGGAACATACTAAATTCAAGTCAGAGCAAACTGTCAGCAGACTGGAAGAGAAAACTGAGCAGGTGTTAGCTTGAGAACAAGCAAACACTGGCAGGGACTGACAGTGTCTGTGTACATAAATACCAAAAGCCCCGCCTAGGTCGGGCGGGACTGGGTGACAAGCTGGCTGGTAATGCAAATAGACCAGCCCTCCTCCGACAGCGCCCCCTAATAGGGGAACTCCGAGCCCGGCCGCAGAGGCCCTGCCCAGCAGCGCCACGGGCCCCACGCCTGACCCCAGATCGGACACCAACCCGACCAGGCGACTCCCGGATGACACCACCGTGTGCGCCCAAGTCTCCTCCTAACAGGAGGGTTGCCATGTTTTCCCCTTCGGCTACATGCATGTGTTACATTTGCCCCCTCCTTCACAGGTGTTTCTGTGTTTGCATCTGGACTGTATGGATAAGTCCTGTGCTACACCTATCCTGGGTGACATGTTTGGCAGTATTAGGCCCATACAGATAAGTCCTGTACTGCGTTTGTTTCCTAGCAGCACATCTCACAGGTGGGGTTAATTGAGCTGGCTGGGTGTGGTATTCTCTAGCAGCCAATCCCCTTTAGTCTGCAGCACATAAGAACCAGCATCTCTCAGTAGTTGAGGCTAGTCTTGCACTTTTTGGATGTATCTGTCTTGTTCTCACTCAGATCTGTGTTTGCATGTAGGCCTGTTGTGTCTCTCTGATTACCTAAAGATGGTTTGGACACCTGTAGTCCTAGTCTGCAGCACATGCAGCACCCTTTTCCCTTCCCCTGACAGGTGTGGCCTCCAAACATCTCATGTTTCTTCTGTGTGTTAGTTGGTGGATCCCTGACACAGTTCCCTATGTCAGCTCGGTGGCTCGCTGTCTATCCCCCTGGAATAAGAACACTATCCTTCTTCGTCACGCACCAATTGAAATGGCTAATTAGTTTCACGTATCTCCCTGTGTATTGCACACACAATTGTGCATATGCGTTGACTTCTATTGGAACTTTGGGTGTGCAAAAACACAGGAAAATAGAGCATGCTGAGGGTTTTTCTTGCATGATCAAAATGCGCTGGATAATACGTGCATGTGAACAAACCCAATGAAATCAATGGGTGTGAAAATTTTGCGTGCAAGTTACAAGTTTCTCGGACTGATATTGTACTCGTCAGTGTGAATCAAGCCCAATCACAACTTGCTTAACCCCTTCGGGGTATGTATGAGGAGAGATCTCATGGCTATCTCTCTTCATACATCGCGGGTGCAGGCTGTTTATTACAGTCGACATCCAGCGGCAACAGCTGCAATCAGCCGCGCGGCCGATCGCCGCTGTTAACTCTTTATATGCTCCGAACGATATTCGGGGTCCCGTATGCCCCCCACGATGAGATCGCAGGGACCCGTGTGGGCGTTATAGCAGGGATGATTTGGCAGTATGTCTATCAAGCCGTTCCCATGGGGTGGCTTGAGAGACCGCCTACCCGTTTGCAGTATGATGTTATGCTATGGCATTACATGATACTGCAAGAGCGATCAAAGCATCGCATGTTGTGGTCCCCTGTGGGAACTAAAGAAAAAAGTAAAAATAAGAACCAAAAAGTCTTACTAATTGTTAAAAAATGAAAGTAAAAAAGTTTAAAAAAGAACCTTTTCCCATATTTACAATAAAAAAAATCTAAATAATAAAATAAAAATACATATTTGGTATTGCTGTGTCCGTAAAAGTCCGATCTATCAAAGTGATGCATTATTTACCCCGCACAGTGAACATCGTCCGAAAAAAAAAAAAGAACGCGAGAAATGCACTTTTTTGGACACCCTGTCTCCAAGAAAAAAATCTATAAAAAGCCATTAAAAAGTCGTATGTATTACAACTATGTCAACGGAAAAATAAAAAAGTTATTGCGTGCAGAAGATGGCGGCAGAAAATAATTAAAAAAAATTAAATGTCTTTGAAAAAAAATAAAAGTACTACAGAAAAAAAAACCGATATAAGTTTGGTGTCCTAGTAATCATACTGACCCATAGAATAAAGTTATCATGTCATTTTTGTTGCAGTTTATGCGCCATAGACACAAGATGCACCGAAAGATGTCGGAATGTTGTTGTTTTTTCATATTACTCTACTTAGAATTTTTTAAACGTTTTTCAGTACTAGAGATGAGCGAACGTGTTCTTCCGAGCTTGATATTCGTGCGAATATTAGGGTGTTCGGGATGTTCGGGATGTTGAAAGACAGGGAAGGCATTACAACTTCCCCCTGTGACGTTCAAGCCCTATACCACCCCCCTGCAGTGAGTGGCTGGGAAGATCAGGTGTCACCCGAACATAAAAGTCGGCCCCTCCCGCGGTTCGGCTCAGATGCCGTGTGAGTTAGATGAGGGACAGTGCTGTTTGTACCGGAGCTGCTGTAGGGAAAGAATTGGTAGTTAGTGTAGGCTTCAAGACCCCCCAAAGGTCCTTATTAGGGCCACTGATAGCTGTGTGTTGGCTGCTGTTAGCAGTGCCATTTTTTTTTTCTCAAAATCGCCTCTGCAGACCGTTGCACCCGGCATTAGGGACAGAAGTGCTGCATAGGCAGGGAGAGTGTTAGGAGTGAGTGTAGCCTTCAAGAACCTCAACGGTCCTTTCTAGGGCCATATTTATCCGTGTGCAGTACTGTCCAGGCTGCTGTTAGCTGTGCTGCATTTTTTTTTGCTTCTCAAAATCGCCTCTGCAGAGCATTCCACCCTCCATTGATACTGCAGGGAAAGAATTGTATAGGCAGGGCCACAACACAGTTATTATTCATAGAATATACGCAGTGCTGCCTTTTGCTTGTAAAACAAGTGAAAATAATTCTATTTGTCCTGCCTCTGTCCGTCCTAAGGGCGGTGGACACGTGTCGGCTGCGTGTGCAACCTGTAAAAATCAGACGCACCCAGCTACGTTTTACTCCTGGCTTCGCCATTTGCTTTCCTTAATTGGGAAAAAAAATACCTGCTCTGCCACAGTTAATAACTCTGCTACCCTCACGTTCTGTGACACATTAGCAGGAAAACAGCACAGTTATTAAACTTCTCATGTTCATAGAATATACGCAGTGCTGCCTTTTGGTGGAAAAAAACGGAAAATAATTCTATTTGTCCTGCCTCTGTCCGTTCTAAGGGCGGTGGACATGTGTCGGCTGCGTGTGCAACCTGTAAAAATCATACGCACCCAGCTACGTTTTACTCCTGGCTTCGCCATTTGCTTTCCTTAATTGGCAAAAAAAATACCTGCTCTGCCACAGTTAATAACTCTGCTACCCTCACGTTCTGTGACACATTAGCAGGAAAACAGCACAGTTATTAAACTTAGATTATTCATTCACTAGAGGCAGTGGGGCCTTTCGTTTTCAAAAAAGGGAAAAAATTATATTTGGCCTGCAGTCTTGCGCCAATTTATTAGCTGCCTGTGAAATCAAATCACTGGTAATACAGCATGCTGAGGGGTAGGGGTAGGCCTAGAGGACGTGGACGCGGCCGAGGACGCGGAGGGCCAAGTCAGGGTGTGGGCACAGGCCGAGCTCCTGATCCAGGTGTGTCGCAGCCGACTGCTGCGCGATTAGGAGAGAGGCACGTTTCTGGTGTCCCCACATTCATCGCCCAATTAATGGGTCCACGCGGGAGACGGTTATTAGAAAATGAGCAGTGTGAGCAGGTCCTGTCCTGGATGGCAGAAAGTGCTTCGAGCAACCTATCGTCTACCCGCAGTTCTGCGCCGTCCACTGCTGCCAATCCGAATCCTCTGTCTGCTGCTCCTCCTTCCTCCCAGCCTCCTCACTCCACTACAATAACACCTGCTCAGGAGCGGGAACACTCCCAGGAACTGTTCTCGGGCCCCTGCTTAGATTGGGCAGCAGCGGTTCCTCTCCCACCAGAGGAGTTTATCGTCACTGATGCCCAACCATTCGAAAGTTCCCGGGGTCCGGGGGAAGAGGCTGGGGACTTCCGCCAACTGTCTCAACAACTTTCTGTGGGTGAGGAGGACGATGACGATCAGACACAGTTGTCTTGCAGTGAGGTAGTAGTAAGGGCAGTAAGTCCGAGGGAGCAGCGCACAGAGGATTCGGAGGAAGAGCAGCAGGACGATGAGGTGACTGACCCCACCTGGTGTGCAACGCTTACTCAGGAGGACAGGTCTTCAGAGGGGGAGTCAAGGGCATCAGCAGGGCAGGTTGCAAGAGGCAGTGCGGTGGCCAGGGGTAGAGGCAGGGCCAGACCGAATAATCCACCAAGTGTTTCCCAAAGCGCACCCTCGCGCCATGCCACCCTGCAGAGGCCGAGGTGCTCTAAGGTCTGGCAGTTTTTCACAGAGACGCCTGACGACCGATGAACAGTGGTGTGCAACCTTTGTCGCGCAAAGCTCAGCCGGGGAGCCAACACCAACAGCCTCACCACCACCACCATGCGCAGACATATGATGGCCAAGCACCCCGCAAGGTGGGACGAAGGCCGTTCAGCGCCTCCGGTTTGCACCCCTGCCTCTCCCCCTGTGCCCCAACCTGCCACTGAGATGCAACCCCCCTCTCAGGACACAGGCACTACCGTCTCCTGGCCTGCACCCACACCCTCACCTCCGCTGTCCTCGGCCCCATCCAGCAGTGTAGTTCAGCGCACCGTCCAGCCGTCGCTTGCGCAACTGTTGGAGCGCAAGCGCAAGTACGCCGCCACGCACCCGCACGCTCAAACGTTAACCGTCCGCATAGCAAAATTCATCAGCCTTGAGATGCTGCCGTATAGGGTTGTGGAAACGGAGTCCTTCAAAAGTATCATGAAGGCGGCGGCCCCGCGCTACTCAGTTCCCAGTCGCCACTACTTTTCCCGATGTGCCGTCCCAGCCCTGCACGACCACGTCTCCCGCAACATTGTATGCGCCCTCACCAACGCGGTTACTGCCACGGTCCACTTAACAACGGACACGTGGACAAGCACAGGCGGGCAGGGCCACTACATCTCCCTGACGGCACATTGGGTGAATTTAGTGGAGGCTGGGACAGAGTCAGAGCCTGGGACCGCTCATGTCCTACCCACCCCCAGAATTGCGGGCCCCAGCTCGGTGGTGGTATCTGCGGAGGTGTATGCTTCCTCCACTAAAGCACCCTCCTCCTCCTCCTCCTCCTCTGTCTCGCAATCAAGATGTGTTAGCAGCAGCATGTCGCCAGCAGTCGGTGTCGCGCGGTGTGGCAGCACAGCGGTGGGCAAGCGTCAGCAGGCCGTGCTGAAACTACTCAGCTTAGGCGATAAGAGGCACACGGCCCACGAACTGCTGCAGGGTCTGACACAGCAGACCGACCGCTGGCTTGCGCCGCTGAGCCTCCAACCGGGCATGGTCGTGTGTGACAACGGCCGTAACCTGGTGGCGGCTCTGCAGCTCGGCAGCCTCACGCACGTGCCATGCCTGGCCCACGTCTTTAATTTGGTGGTTCAGCGCTTTCTGAAAAGCTACCCACGCTTGTCAGACCTGCTCGTAAAGGCGCGCCGGCTCTGCGCACATTTTCGCAAGTCCCACACGGACGCTGCCACCCTGCGCACCCTGCAACATCACTTTAAGCTGCCAGTGCACCGACTGCTGTGCAACGTGCCCACACGGTGGAACTCTACGCTCCACATGTTGGCCAGGCTCTATGAACAACGTAGAGCTATAGTCGAATACCAACTCCAACATGGGCGGCGCAGTGGGAGTCAGCCTCCTCAATTCCTTTCAGAAGAGTGGGCCTGGTTGGCAGACATCTGCCATGTCCTTGGTAATTTTGAGGAGTCTACCCAGGTGGTGAGCGGCGATGCTACAATCATTAGCGTCACCATTCCTCTGCTATGCATCTTGAGAAATTCCCTGCAAACCATAAAGGCAGCTGCTTTGCGCTCGGAAACGGGGGCGGGGGAAGACAGTATGCCGCTGGATAGTCAGGGCACCCTCCTGTCTATTTCTCAGCGCGTACAGGAGGAGGAGGAGGAGCATGAGGAGGATGAGGAGGAGGGGGAAGAGACAGCTTGGGCCGCTGCTGACGGTACACCGGCTGATTGCCTGTCATCCTTTCAGCATGTATGGCCTGAGGAGGAGGAGGAGGAGGAGGAGGATCCTGAAAGTGATCTTCCTAGTGAAGACAGCCATGTGTTGCGTACAGGTACCCTGGCACACATGGCTGACTTCATGTTAGGATGCCTTTCTCGTGACCCTCGCGTTGCACGCATTCTGGCCACGACGGATTACTGGGTGTACACACTGCTCGATTCACGGTATAAGGAGAACCTGCCCACTCTGATTCCCGAAGAGGAAAGGGGTTCGAGAGTGTTGCTATACCACAGGAACCTTGCGGACAAGCTGATGGTAAAATTCCCAGCCGACAGCGCTAGTGGCAGAAGGCGCAGTACCGAGGGCAAGGTAGCAGGGGATGTGCGTAGATCGAGCAGCATGTACATCCCAGGCAGTGCAACAGTCTTTAAGGGCCTGGCCAGCTTTATGGCTCCCCACCAAGACTGTGTCACCGCTCCCCAGTCACGGCTGAGTCGGCGGGAGCACTGTAAAAGGATGGTGAGGGAGTACGTAGCGGATCGCACGACCATCCTTGGTGACGCCTCTGCCCCCTACAACTACTGGGTGTCGAAGCTGGACACGTGGCCTGAACTAGCGCTGTATGCCCTGGAGGTGCTTGCTTGTCCTGCGGCTAGCGTCTTGTCGGAGAGGGTGTTTAGTGCGGCTGGGGGAATCATCACAGATAAGCGTAGCCGCTTGTCAACCGACAGTGCCGACAGGCTAACACTCATCAAGATGAACAAAGGCTGGATTTCCCCAGACTTCTGTTCTCCACCAGCGGACAGCAGCGATACGTAAGCAATACGTAGGCTGCACCCGCGGATGGAAGCTACGTTCTCTCTCACCATCCAAAACGGGGACATTTCTGCTTCATCAATCTGTGTCTAATATTCCTCCTCCTCCTCCTCCTGCTCCTCCTCCTGAAACCTCACGTAATCACGCTGAACGGGCAATTTTTCTTAGGGCCACAAGGCTCACTCAAATGTGCTTAAAAGCGTTGGAACTTTAACTTGAACCAATTTTTCGTTACACTGGGCTGCCTCCAGGCCTAGTTACCACTTAAGCCACATTAACCAAAGCGATTAATGGGTTTCACCTGCCCTCTTGGCTGGCCATGGCCAATTTTTGGGATGTACATTAGTACTGTTGATACAGCAATTTTTGTGGGCCCTCGCCTACAGTGTAATCAAATTAATTTTTAGCCCACCTGCATTCCAGCTGACATTACCTCAGCTGTGTTGGGCAATGCAATGAGATATTTTTGTGTACCGCCGGTGGGTTCCAGTGAGCCACCCATGCTGTAGGTGCACACGGAGTTTTTAACACATCTGTACACTTGTAAAGAACCCCAGTCTGACTGGGGCATGCAGTGTGGGCCGAAGCCCACCTGTATTACACACAACATTACTACCTCAGCTGTGTTGGGCAATGCAATGGGATATTTCTATGTACCGCCGGTGGCTTCCTGGCACCCACCCATGCTGTCGGTCCACAGGGACTTCACAATAGGGAGTTGTACCTGCCTGTGTCTATGAATTAAAAAGCCCGGTCTAACTGGGGCATGCAGACACCTTGACAGAATGAATAGTGTGTGGCACATAGGTTCCCCATTGCTATGCCTACGTGTGCAGCTCCTGATGGCGGTGGCACAGGATTCTATTTCTCATTGCTTCTGTACAGCATTGTGGGCTATCGACCCGCCCCTTTTAAAGAGGGTCGCTGCCTAGCCGTGCCAACCCTCTGCAGTGTGTGCCTGCGGTTCCTCCTCATGGCAGACGCACTTCTAAATAGACATGAGGGTGGTGTGGCATGAGGGCAGCTGAAGGCTGCCCAGGGACACTTTGGTGTGCGCTGTGGGGGGGAGGGGGGCGGTTGGGCAGCATGTAACCCAGGAGAAGTGTCAGTGGAGTGTCATCCAGGCAGTGATTGTGCTTTGTTGTAGCTAGTGTGGTGCTTAGCAAAGGTATGCCATGCTAATGAGGGCTTTTCAGAAGTAAAAGTTGTTGGGAGGGGGGGGGGGGCACTCTTGCCGGTATTGTGGCTTAATAGTGGGACCTGGGAACTTGAGATGCAGCCCAACATGTAGCCCCTCGCCTACCCTATCCATTGCTGTGTCGTTCCCATCACTTTCTTGAATTGCCCAGATTTTCACACATGAAAACCTTAGCGAGCATCGGCGAAATACAAAAATGCTCTGGTCGCCCATTGACTTCAATGGGGTTCGTTGTTCGAAACGAACCCTCGAGCATCGCGGGAAGTTCGTTCCGAATAACGAGCACCCGAACATTTTGGTGTTCGCTCATCTCTATTCAGTACATTATATGGTACAATAAACAACACCAATGAAAAATACAACTCAACCCATAAAAAACAAGCCCTCATACAGCGAAGTCGATGGATAAATGAAGGAGTTACGGTTTTTTAAAAGGGGTGAGGAAAAAACGAAAATGGAAAAAAAAGGGGCCGTGTCCTTAAGGGATTAATGTACCTATATATATACTAGACTGCACACAGAAAGTTGTACTTCTATACAATACACGGTCTCTCCACGCTAAACAGACCAGTCTTGGTTTTCAGGGAGCACATAGAGGATTGCACAAAAGTAACTCAAGAGAAATAGGAAGTGGAGGAATAAGAAATACTGTCAGATCCGAGCTAAAGTATTCGGAGACACTGGGTAGTAAACACAGATTGGCTTTGAATGTCCTTACTTAACTATTATTGATTTTTGGAGTTGGAAATAGTGTGCAATATTGAGCTTGGATACTCACACCAGTCAAGCTGTCTATACATGCAGTAACTTAAAACTGTTGCATCTGCAAAACTTGTTTTTCCAAAGCTGGCAATGGCTTTACATATGCCTTGCTAAGACATATAGATGTAAGAGGATGTAAGAGCGCACTTCTTCACTCCAGCCTCTCATCTGTAAGCCTGAGAGCAGAGAGCAAATAATAACGACCTTTGTCTGGAGGGCCCAGCTCAACTGTGCATTACAAGCATTGATCTCAATGGGCAATGTAGCCGTAACAGTGGATTACAAAGACATCAGCCCATCAGCGAAGCCAACATACAATACAGCTGATGATTGTAAAACATGTTTTGCAAAGACCGCTTCATCCTGTCATTAAATTTATCCTGCTGTAACCGCAAAATACAGTTTCTGACATCACAAAAATGTTGTAAAATGGGGGAAATCCCGAAGCCCTGTGGGACTTCTTCTCTCTCTCCTCCTGGAGCAGATGCCCATACACACGATTTTTAGCGCATTATAGGTGTGATTTTTTTCGCACATCTATACTGCACTAAAACCATGCTTGTGTGAACGAGGCCTCAGACAGATGCTCAGCTCTCTGTCCTAGCTGGATGGGCTGTGTGTTAAGCTGCCATTTTCATTCCCCAATGATTAACCCCTAGGCAAAACGAGTAGTGAGAAAGTTAGAAATAACTAAAGGTATTCAGTAATCTAATTATGTTGCTGGAGACAATGTTTTTTTCTTCACAATTTATTTTTTCTCTATTTCTCAGACAACCCCTCTAAGAATGAGATATTTTAGACAGGTGCTATTTTTTATCTCCCATGTATTCCTATGGAGGCTTCTTTTTATCGTCCCTGGACAGGAAGATGAGCCTGGCTGCCGCATTCAGGATGGATTGGAGAGGGTAGAATCTGGTGAGGGGGAGGCCGATTAGCAGCGAGTTGCAGTTATCGAGCCGAGAGTGGATGAGGGCAGCAGTAAGCGTTTTTAGCGTGTCCATGGTGAGAAAAAGGCGGATTCTTGCGATGTTCTTGAGGTGCAGCTGGCATGTTCGGGCCATAGATTGGCTATAGAGGGTAAAGGAGAGATCGTAGTTGAATATAACCCCAAGGCAGCGGGCGTGCTGTCTGGGAGTTATTGTGTCGCCACACGCTGAGATGGGGATGTTAGGATGAGGTCGGTTAGCAGAGGGTGGAAACACGAGTAGGTCAGTTTTTGAGAGTCTCAGTTTTAGCTAGAGAGAGGACATAGTGTTAGAGACAGTAGATAGACAGTTGATGGCGTTCTGGAGGAATGTTGCTGTGATGTCACGAGAGGAGGTGTATAACTGGTTGTCATCAGCATAGAAATAGTACTGATAGCCAAATCTCTTGATGATTTGTCCAATAGGGGCTGTGTAGATCGAGAAGAGGAGGGGGCCGAGCCCCGGGGGACTCCAACAGCAAGGCTTAGAGTGGGGGAGGTAGATCCAGAAAAGGAGACGCTGAAGGAGCGGTCGGATAGGTAGGAGGAGAACCAGGAGAGAGCAGTGTCCTTTAGGAGGAGGAGTTTGTGGTCAACAGTGTCAAATGCTGTGGAGAGATCGAGGAAGATCAGTAGGGAGTAGTTACCCCTCAATTTAGTCTTCAGGAGGTCAATTGACACTTTAGTCAGGGTGGTTTCTGTCGAGTGTAGAGGGCGGAAGCCAGACTGTAGGAGGTCGAGAAGAGAGTTCTGATAGATAGCTTATAAGGCGGGAGTAAACAGGCATTCTAATACTTTGGAGATGAAGGGGAGATTAGAGATGGGTTGGTAGTTGGCAGCATCAGTCGATTCAAGAGTCTGTTTCTTTAGCAATGGGGATATGATAGCATGTTGGAGTGAGGAGCGGAAGATGCCAGAGGTCATGCTCCCTGTACTTGCTGACTACAATCCCTGCTAGCCATAGCCAACCACCCCCTGCAGTCATACCGATTCTTCCACTATACGGCTTAAGTCTGACCATTGTCTATGTGTATAGCATCCCACAATCTCCACCCTCTCCACCTTCTGTATCGCCCCATTATTTGTAGCATCTAAGCTTGCTGGAGTAGGTTCGTCACCTCTACTGTTACCATCAACTGATTACTACATGTAACTGTGGTTTCCCCCTGTCTTGCAAGCGCTGCGAAATATGTTGGCGCTATATAAATAACGATTATTATTATGCAATCGACTTAAACACTTTTTACATATGTATGGCACTTTAAAATATAATAATAATGTAGGTTTGGTTCAACAGAAGGTTCAGTCTATTTGTTTCCGTTCAAGTGGTGATTAGTAAGCTTATAAGGTAGGCAATGCTGAATCCTTGTGCTTTGGTATGTTTTCAAGTGTTCACTAGATCAATGGATTCAATGCTTCCTATTATTTCATTAAAGGAGATGTCCCGCGCCGAAACGGGTTTTTTTTTTTTTTTAAACCCCCCCCCCCCCGTTCGGCGCGAGACAACCCCGATGCAGGGGTTAAAAAAACCACCCGCACAGCGCTTACCTGAATCCCGGCGGTCCGGTGACTTCAATACTTACCGCTGAAGATGGCCGCCGGGATCTTCTACCTTCGTGGACCGCAGCTCTTCTGTGCGGTCCACTGCCGATTCCAGCCTCCTGATTGGCTGGAATCGGCACGTGACGGGGCGGAGCTACACGGAGCCGCTCTCTGGCACGAGCGGCTCCATAGAAGACTGCTGAAGACCCGGACTGCGCAAGCGCGGCTAATTTGGCCATCGGAGGCCAAAAATTAGTCGGCTCCATGGGAACGAGGACGCTAGCAACGGAGCAGGTAAGTAAAAAACTTTTTATAACTTCTGTATGGCTCATAATTAATGCACAATGTATATTACAAAGTGCATTATTATGGCCATACAGAAGTGTATAACCCCACTTGCTGCCTCGGGACAACCCCTTTAATACAGCTCTAACCACTTATTTGTTTTTTTCCCATTAATGTCCCTTATGTTTGCGGTACAATGACATTCAGTCACAGCACTACTGTTACTCAAACCGCATCACATCGAGAGGTTTGTTCTGAAATGTTTTTTTTAATTAACAAAGGATTTTATCAAAGGTCATTAATGGAACGAAACACTTCAGCGATTCCCACTGACGAGCTTTTATAGATACAAAGAATGACAAAACAGAAAAAAAAAAAAGCTGTGCATGATATATTTTAGCGAAATGGATTTTTCAGCCGTTCGGCTTCTTTAGCAAAAAATCCCCCAATAATAGGTTGAATCTTTTTGAATGTTCAGAAAATGTTAGTCGCGCCTGTTTTTATGGTTGTGTTATTTAAGAGCTCCTAGCTTTTAAAGTTTCATCTCCGAGCAAAAGGAAGTTAAACACAATTATTGCTACTTATAACAACAGCGGAGCTCACGTCACACATTTATACCCTCCACTCACATTAAAGGGAAAGTCTTCCTCTAACTGCCTACATTGTATGCCCTCTTTAGGTCCAAGATTATGTGCTGATTATACACTGAAGGCCTTTTTTACGTGGGTGATTTTTTGCGTCTATTTAGCTGAAAATCGCGACCATGTCAAGCATTGGATTCCAACGCATTCATTTACATGGGCGATTTTTGCAAAATCGCCAACCATTTTCGGTTACCAATTTTTCACACTGCGTCAAAAGATAGGTCTTCATAAAAATCTCTGGAGGCTCCCATAGATTCCTATTGGAGCTCAAAAAAAAGGGGAGGGGGAGGGAGTTTATCTGCGTCCGGCACTCAGGAACGAAGACAGCTGCTCTATTAAAGCCTTAGAAGTCCTTCTGAGGATTTCTGCCGACAGACAGAATTCTGGGCTGCAGCGTGTTTGTCACGTAATAAGCCCATGTGAATAGATGGGAAAGTGCTAAGTAATTTCGGGACTCAAACGTGGCTATTCTTCACTGTTGTAATTTTCATCCACAATGCGGCTGGCATAAAATCGCAATGCTGATGTGAATGAGGCTGAATGGTCACTTTCATCTGTATGGAAACTAGAGATGTGACACCAGGCCAAAAGATAAATAGAAGCCCTTCTGCCAACCGCAGCTGCAGCGCCCATTCATGCAATGCGCTCGTGTTAATGGATGAGAAAACCAAATTCTGAAAGAAATTAGATCGCAGAAATGCTGCGTTGCTGCAATTTTTTTTCGATGCGTGAGAACACAACGCTCATGTGAAGGAGGCCTAAAACAAAGTGGACAAGTTTTCCATGGATCAATTTCAGTTCAAATGGAACACTTATCATTCAGTTTCGTTAGTTTGAACGATTTTCTGAACGATAATCATTCCATGTAAATGGGGCAAAACACAATCTAACTAACCCTACTGAGATATGATATGACCTGAAGAGAGCTGTGAAGCAAGGCATCCCAGAAATATTGATGAACTGAAACACATTTGCGGGGAGGAAAGGTCCAAAATTCCTCCTCAAGATTGTGCAAGTCTTATTTGCAGCTACAGGAAACATTTGGTGGAAGTGATTTCTACTAAAGGGGATCTACAGGTTATTAAATTCCAGGGTTTGCGTACTTTTCTCCCTGCACTGTGGATGTTTTTTATGCAATGTGCTTAATAAAAAACATGAACATTACAACTGTTTTGGTGTTATTAATTAAATTGTGTTGGTCTAGAAATATGACTTAGGGCTTATTCATACAAGCGTATATCGGCCGCCATTTTCACAGCCGGCCAATATCGCTGCGATCTGCTGCATTGGATTCCAATGCATGAGATCACACAGGCGTATTCCCGTGGTGTAAAAGCGCCTGGCTGGCAAATATAGCGCTGGGCAGCAAGATAGTCCGGGAACTATCTTTGTGCCCAGAATACATCGGCCGCTGCATAGGCTTCTATGGAAGCCAATGACAGCGTCTGAAAAAGGGAGGTGGAAAGGAGTGGTCAAAGGTGGAAGGGAGTTTTGTAGCATGACTTCAAAACTCCCTACCCCTTCTCTCCTCCTCTCTCCTCCCCTCCGGCTGTTTTCAATGGGAGGGGGTGGGACGAGGGTGGGTGCTTAGCTCCACCCCCACCCCGCCCACTACAATTGCAAAAAGCCAGGGAGGGAAGGAGAGAGGAGGTGAGCCGGCTAGGGGGGAGGGAATGGGAGGCAATGGCATTGCGGCCTTAGCGTGTAAGCACTAGGCCCATGCCGTCTGAACGGGTGCACAAACGTTAGATTTGTGCACCCGTTCACATGTTTTTATGGCACCGGCGGGCACACATAAAAACACCTACACTCGTGGGAAAGAGCCCTAAAATAATAATCACATCTTTTCCTCTTATTAGTTATTATAATTAGTAATTATTAGTTATTTTATTAGTAAACAAAGCAGTATTCCAGGTAATTCCAAAGAGTTCACTTCCTTTTTCTAGTAACTGTACAAAATTACGTATATAATACCTATTGCCTCCCTCACACAGGCATTCGGCAAAGCACCACAACTTTACTTGTGCTTTCAGCTGCAGGGAACTACGGCCGACAGCTGAGTTTAGCATACCTCCTCATTGATGAGGTGGGCAAAATGCCGAAAAATAGAACAGACCCCACTTGAAAATCATGTGCTGGAAAGTGATAGAGCGGCTATCTGAGAGGCTCCATTGAAAAAATGGGAGCGTTATACCGCGATTAGGGTGGCACTGAAAATGCTGCGTTACTCGTGGAAAAAAAGCGCCCCTGGTGAGGGAGGTCTAAGGCAACAGGTAAAATGTGAGATCTCCAACATATGACCCTCCGGTTATAGCTAACCTGTAACTAGACTACTACTGCTACTAATACTACAACTCCGGGCGTACCGGAAGCTATACTTTTACAGTAGAATTAGCCCATTAAATTAGACCAATAGCAGGAACTTCCACAATAACAACAAGTTGATGGTCTTATTTCTGTAGAACAAGTTTATTCTCCAGAAGTCCTGACCTTCACACAGCATGCCATTAAATCAATTCCTCCCACTATACTAAGGTTCATATCTAGTGTTGTAATCAATTCAGAGGTGAATGGTCATCACAATAATCACTTTGAAAATCTAATTTAGACCAAGGTCATATCAACTTGGACCAACCTACTCTGTAATAAGGACCCAATAATTAGAGTTCTGCAATGCTGATGGTCATAAAGTTGTATACGAAAAGTTGCATTTTCTGCTTTACTTTATAATTCGAGCCGGCTTGCTGTTAACACCTACTTTGCCTGGCAACATAATTTATGCTCTCACTAACAAATTTACTGTTTGATAAAACTTATCTCATTATGAAGTGAAGTTCACCACTATTACTAATGGCCAGTAGGACATACAGTTCCAGTGAAAGCAGATGCTGATATTTTGGGGTGGGGCGAACTCAATGGTAGTTTAGTTAACTATAGCTTGCTCAAGGTCATAAAAACCAAATGCTTCAGGTAAGTCTCCACTTAAGTACCCTGTGGTTTGTATAGAATGGAAGAGAGGTACTGCCTGATTATTTCTGAGCCTAGACATGACTCGGATAGAATGAACATGGATTTATCTACCGTGTTTCCCCAAAAATAAGACTGGGTCTTATATTAATTTTTGCTCCAAAATATTTCTTTTTTACATGTATAGCTGCCTGGACACTATTTAAAAATCATGCTAGGTCTTATTTTTGGGGTAGGTCTTATTTTCAGGGAAACAGGGTATCAGATTATATCAACCTCATGAAATTTACACAGGTAATCCTAGTCTATCTGCTGCAAAGGATTGAAAGCAAATTGGGTTTTTCCTCTTAAAGGGGTTGCGTCCCAAATACTGGCATTCTGGCAGACATGCACCATCTCTATGTTACATGAACAGTCATTCATCATTTCCTGCCAGACATGAGATAAAGGTAAAGTTCCCTGGTTCAAGCACCGGGTCATGACTGACTCCTAGGCTGATGTCGCATCGTGACATTTTCTTGGCAGTGGTTTGGGGTGGTTTGCCATTGCCTACCCCAGTTATCGTTTTTACCCCCCAGCAAGCTAGGTACTCATTTTACTAACCTCAGAAGGATGGAAGGCTGAGTCAACCTTGAGCTGGCTACCTAAACATGCAACCTTGCTCTTGAAAGCGAGAGCTTTGGACTGCATTTCTGCTACTTTAACACTCTGCGCCACACTTGGCTCTTTGCCAGACCTGAGAAAGCCCCTTATTTTGAGATTTCCCTGGATTACTGAAGTAGTTATGGGCTGCTTCCTCGAGAAGCCCTGGGAAACACCTGAGACTATGGGAATGCCAGCCCAAGGTGCTCTGTCAAGTCTTTTTACACTGCAACTGATATACTGTGTGCCCTTTAAAGGGGTTGTCCCGCGGCAGCAAGTGGGTCTATACACTTCTGTATGGCCATATTAATGCACTTTGTAATGTACATTGTGCATTAATTATGAGCCATACAGAAGTTATAAAAAGTTTTTTACTTACCTGCTCCGTTGCTAGCGTCCTCGTTCCCATGGAGCCGACTAATTTTCGCCCTCCGATGGCCAAATTAGCCGCGCTTGCGCAGTCCGGGTCTTCTGCTCTCTTCAATGGAGCCGCTCGTGCAGAATGCCGGCTCCGTGTAGCTCCGCCCCGTCACGTGCCGATTCCAGCCAATCAGGAGGCTGGAATCGGCAATGGACCGCACAGAAAAGCTGCGGTCCACGGAGGGAGCAGACCCCGGCGGCCATCTTCAGCAGGTAAGTATGAAGACGCCGGACCGCCGGGATTCAGGTAAGCACTCTCCGTTTGTTTTTTTTAACCCCTGCATCGGGGTTGTCTCGCGCCGAACGGGGGGGGGTTAAAAAAAAACAAAAACCCGTTTCGGCGCGGGACAACCCCTTTAAGGAAGAACTGTAACCATTATACTGTGTGCCTCATTGAGGGACTGTTGCATTGCTTAGTAACCCCCAAGTTCTGTGCCTTTATGAGACTCAGTAATCGCCAAGCTTTGTTTTGAATTGTGCCTGCAATCGCCAAGCCCTGTGCCTTGTACTGTAACCATCAAGCCTACATCCCAGTGAGAGTAAAGCTTACTGCTACATATCTGCCTCTTCATTGCACCATCCTTGAATAGGGTCTTATGTTAAGGTCAAGAGCCACAGCAGAACAGACTATCTTGCATGTCTCACCGAAGGGACAAAGGGTTTCAACAAGGACTTGTGGAAAACCCTATGCACTTTCCACGTGGCTGGCAACTCAAGTTCGTAGGCAAGCGGGTTAATTACACGCGTAATAGCAAAAGGCCCTACAAAGCGCGGCGCAAGCTTTAAGGACAGAACCTTCAGTCTTAGGTTCCTAGAGGACAGATACATCTTCTGACCCACCCTGTAAGGCTCAGAAACTGAGAGGCTCCTCCCACTGTGCAGCTGCATGCGAGACCCCACTACTTCTAGATTCTTTTGCACCTCCTTCCATACCCCCTGCAGCACATCAGTGGTGACCTCAGCTGCAGGACAGGCAGACGGGGTAGAAAGAGAAGTCAGGAAACGGGGAATGAGACCAGAGTCCACAGCTGCAACCACGACCCCAGGTTCCAGGATATTTTCGGGAGGCAGTGACTCACATTCTGGCACCCCAAAACTCCGAGAGAGGGCATAAGCCTTAACATTCCCCTTAGGGATGGGCTTGTTTGGAATAAGGTCTATCCCACAATCCCACTCTCTGTGGGGAGGCAGGGTCTCTGACAGGCTTTTGGAAAACACATCCTGGAAGTCAGAAAAGGATTCTGGAATGAACACGGTATCTACTGAGCAGAGAGGAAGGGGAGCAAGATGGCTATGGCAGGATGGTCCCCAATGAGTCAGTTCCCGGGTGCTCCAATTGAATTGGGGGTTGTGCAACGCCAACCTCGGCATCCCTAGTACCATGTCTACCGACATTTTCTCCATCACCAGGAATGATAGTTCTTCCGAGTGGGAACTCCTCACCATGAACTGTAACACTGGGGTCCTCCATCGTACCAAGCCCGTAGCAAGAGGGGTAGCATCAATACTAGTAAAACGAATTGGCGTCTTCAGCGCCACAAATTCAGCCATCAGGGGTCTAACGAAACGCATGCTTATCAGGTTAGCGGCTGCTCCGGAATCAATAAACGCCTGCCCGGGGCGGGAAAAGTTCCGGAATCTAACCTGACAAGGTACCAGAAGTTTAGGAAGTATCTGTAGTCCTAGGCGATCCTCCCTGCAATCGCCTAGGACTTGGAGTTTTTCCGCCGGTTCAGACTGTGAGCGCTGAAGCTTCAGGGGGCAGGCTATCACCCGATGTCCAGCTTTCCCGCAGTAGAGGCAGAGACGATGCAATAAACGAATCCGGCGTCGCTCTTTGGGGTCCAGCGGGTCCACCTCCATTGGCTCGGGAACAGAGACTGGTACGGAAGAAGAGGGAACAGGAAAAACAACCTCCCTAACTCTACGGGCTGGTCTATCTTGCTTCCTAGTCCTGAGCCTCCTATCTGCCTTCATCGCTAGCTCCATAGCCTCCTTTAAGGACCCGGGAACGGGATGGGAAATCAACAGGTCTTTAACCGCGGCCGAGAGGCCCTGCAGAAAAACGTCTTTCAGAGCGCTATCGTTCCATGCCGTGTCACCCGCAGAGCGTCTGAAATTGGAGCAATAATCTTCCACATAAAGCAACCCCTGATGCAATGCCAACAGCTGAGAAACCGCCAACCCCACTCAGTCCGGTTCATCAAAGATACCCCCGAGTTCCTGAAAAAAGGAGTCCACCGACTGTAGGCAGGGGGAACCCTCGGGAATGGAAAAAGCCCAGGTCTGGGCAGAGCCCCGCAGCAGAGTCATTATAAGTCCGACCCTTAGGGCCTCTGACCCAGAAGAACGGGGACCCATCCGAAAAAACAAGCGACAAGCTTGTTGGAAAACAAAAAATTTGTTCCTCTCCCCAGAGAACACCTCGGGAAGAGGGCACTTGGGTTCTGGACTGTTTGAGGCGTCCGGCCCCTGCGACAACCCCTGCTGCTCCTGGGCCGCCATGTGAGGGCATAAATCCTGGACCACCGGCACCAGGGCTTGCAGCTGGTTCGCGAGGGACCTGATCGCCTCCATGGAAAATACAGTTTAAAGGGCCAGTTATTATGTTACGGCACTCTGACCCCCGGGCGCCAAGTGGGGTGCCTAGAGCTTACCGCACCCCACTGTCCCTGCCTACTTGCCTCGGCCCTGGCTAACCCCAGGCGGACAACTGGATGGCGGTCCCTACCCTGGCTAGGGACCTGGCGACTGGATGGAGAATCTAACTAGGGCGGGACAGAGTGCCGACAGAAAAGGCAGATGGAGATACCAAACAGAAAATACAAGCACAAGGCAAAACTGGAAGAAGCTGACAAGCAAACTAGAGGCTGACTGAGACAGGCTGCAGACAGGACTTACTAGGAGCTGACAGAACCAATAACTGGCAGTGAGCACAGATCACTGCCAGTCTTTTAACTACCAGACTCCACCCAGGGGCGGAGAGTGGGAGGAGGCAACTCCTCCCACTGCTGCATAAGAAGGATGGAGGAGTGCGGGCGGCACCCTACGGGCAAACACGCCCACGCCGCCGCACACCGGCCGCCCCATGCCGTCGGAAGAGCCCCGACCCCAGAGCACCAGGACGCCGGAGCCAACGCCGGAGCGACGCGCGCCGACCACGGGACCCCACGCCGCCCTGCATGGTAACAACTGCTACACTACTTTTTGAGAGACTTTGAGTCTAATTGTTCTTTTATTATCATTATGTTGTATGGATAATTATGGTATTGTTTCTTTAAAAAGTAATGTATGGCATAGAGCCAGGCATGCCTTAGCGGGACGTTATAAAGAGGAGGAGCTGTGTGTTTAGCATGGGAAGCATGTAATTAGAGGAAGTGCATTGTCAGAAATTGAACCTCCTGCGCCCCAGTCGGTAGCTCTCACTACTGAGCCATCCAGCCTGTGGTTAGTTTCTCTGCATGACTCTAAGCCTTGTTCACTGATCCAAGTTATCTAGTTCCTGCCTCCCAATCCTGACCCCACCTCTGTTCCTGACTAGGCTCATTATAAAAGCCTGACCCTGCGACCAGAGTGTGATTATTGTGCTCCAAGCCTTAATCACGCTCTAGTTTTACCTGTTCCTCTGCAATTCTACTGAGACCTTCTGATACCAACCCCAGGCTTCCCTTCTAACTACACTACTCACCTCATCCCCCTGTACTGCTACTTAGACCTTATGATACCGACGCATGGCCTCTCTTCTGACTACGCTACTTGCCTCATCCACCTATACTGCAACTGAGACCTTCTGATACCGCCCCCTGAGTTCCCTTCTGACTGCTCTCCAGACCTGTTGCTACTACACCTGAGGCTCCAATCCAGTGCTAGAAACTGCTACATGCCCAGATGACTGCTTTGGGCTTTGACAATGAAAGCTACACTCATTAAGGGAATTCTGAACCCTCCACCCCACAGATTCTTTATACCACGAGAAAACTATTCTTTGTACAACTCTGACTTGCAGAGGAGGTGCCATCCCGCTCTGTTTCACATTGGAGTAATGCTAGTACACTATCCTCAGTGAGAGAATATGCTTCTGTTCAATGTTGTTAACGTTTGCTTGCAAGAAACTGGCGCTTCATGACATGTGGTCGAAACTTATCACCAGCCCCTTAAATATTCCCTATGTGGGGAATCCCTGTAACTGGGCCTTCACTAGCTGCCACACTGTGCTACAGGGTCTCATATCCCATGCTGTTGCCTATGTAGTGCCCTTCTTGACGGCCCATCCCCAGAATACTCTGCACAGGGCAATGCAGTACTTAAATAAGTTATGCCAAGACAGAAGGTTATAAGATAACTTTCAGATCAGTGACAGTCTGACAGCTGTGACCCCCTACCGATCCAAAGAAGAGTGGTCATGACCCACACTGCTGCCCATCCATGTCAATGAGAGAGCCTGAGATAGCTGAGTTCAAATACTCGGCAACCCTCGGTTATGTGACAACTTTCTATCTCGGCACAACACCTTTAAAGGGGTTTCAGGGGTGTCACTGAATTTTCAATCATATTTAATGGAACAAACAGTGTAGCATGCAGTGCTGTTCTTGCCATCAACATTATATTAAAAAAAATGGGTGTACCCCAATTTACATTGTAAGTCAATGGGGTAAGTTGGACGGAGTTTGGATCTAGCGCATAGCCATGGCTTCCAATATAAATGTAAACTGTAACGCAATGGCAAGCAAAGGTTTGCCTTTTTTCGAGCATACTATCTTGCTGTATATAACAAAAATAGTTAGAGATAGGAAATAAAGCTGCTAGCAATGCTGCCGCTGCAGTGACTTCCCTGTGATTTACACACTGAGAGCAGTTTATGAATTTCCACATGACATAACACTTTAATAATCCACCTAATATTTAAATTGCAAAGTGGCAAGACTGTCTCTTTGGGTAGCAAGAGGACAGGTTAAAAACGGATCGGCTGTCGTCCGAAACTCCAAACATACGCATTCGCTCCGCTGGATATATGTGTCCTATCAAACACTGAAACAGTGCGTTCAGCAACTCTAATTGGATTCTCTACCCTAATAATTACCACTGATAAATTTCAGTTCAAGATAGTTTTAATAGGAACCAAGTATCTTCTTGGAAATTAATTCTAACCTTCCTCAGCCAGAAGAAACATGTAGCTGAATAAATTGAATCTCCAATGCAGCAACGGGAGCAGAAATTGGTTCCAATAAAGCAGTCGTGGTATAGTCACTGCACCGGCGCGCTGATAGCAATGTTAGGAATTAGAATTAAGAGTAGTCACCGGTCATGGGATGGTGGCAATCATGTCACTCTTTTAAAAAATTTCTGTATGTTAAGCAGAGGATGAGACCACAGATTTAAAGGAGCACTGAGCCTGCAGTTTATAAATGTGTGATTTATCGAGGACTTCTATCATTCACAACTACTGTATACAGCGGATAGAAACATCTCTCAGAATGGGAGACATATGGGACAAAGTACAGTAGTTATTATGGGGCAAATGGTTTACTGGATTTTACAAGATAAGGACCATAATGGAGGCCCAGAGGCCTTGGGTGAAGGCCCGCATGACCAGGCTCGTAGGGAGTGGAAGAAAAAGGGTTAATAGGAATTAGGAGGAGGGATGATAGGAGGAGATAAAAGGGGGATAATAGTTCAGGAAAGGCAGTTGGAGTGAAGAAGGCTGGGAAGACCGACCCTCCTGCCCTTATGTTGTTCATTAAATGGAGAGTGGTTGATGATATAGGAAGTGTAGAAAAAGGGAGTTGGCAGGTGATGGGTATGTTGGGCATTTGGTCATTGCCCCGAGGTTCATAATGGTTCATGCAGTCTTGCAGGAAATTTCCAGGGACTGCATGGGTTAAGGAGGGGAGTGATTCGAAGTCCCTTAGAGGTAATTGGTGCTTTTAAAGATAAAGGAGGGTCATGGCTTTATGTAAATACAAGAAGGCAGTGTGCATCTTACTTTCTGCTCAGTAAGAGGGTCTCCCATTCACCCTCTCTATGTCATTGGTTGAGCGGTGAGGAAGGTCTGTGTAGACACTCTGATATGTTTTCTACGATGTACTGTGTTGTTTTGTCTGTTTCATTGTTTCAGATGTCACAGCTAGGTGGATGGTATTTTGTCCTACAAAAAAATGCTAAAACCTTGAGTGATGCTTACATGTCCGCTTTGGTCTTAACAGTTGGGCGTACAGGTTTCACTAAAGCACAGCATAGGGCAATTGTTCATGGTTTTATCATGGTAATAATATATTATGTTAATGAAGCTATGATGATCTTTTTTCACCCAACAAGAAAAAAAAAAAACTCTGCAACCTCTTCTTTGCCCCTCTTTTCTAGTCCTGGAGTTGTTTTTGCTCTGTGTCAAGCAACACACAGCTGTTGACACATGTAGCCGTGTCAAGTCTTATCTGCAGTTTCTAAACTTCTTATAGCCAAGCTGGCCACCATGCACATCCCATAGTGAGTGGGGATTATCCCCATCCACTATCACTATTGTGCGGGCAGTTCTTTAGGATAGGGCCAAATACTGGCACCTGGCCGGTTCTCCAATGATGCCTGCAAGTGCTTGCTTTAAGGCTTCAAGCCAGGTTCCAGACCGGAGGGGGCACAACTTAATATCACAAACATCAGCTGCCAGTTAGAGTAGCAATGTGCCATTGTTGCACCGTTCACCCCCTTACACGTTGTATTGTGGGTGATGTAGTGTTTATACTAAATCATGTGTGATGTAGAAAAAAAAACTGCAAATTCCCATCCTGCATTCACCACAAGCCTCTACACTGCAATAAAGTTCACAGCATCATTTATGATGTTCCTTCACCTCAGTACGGCTGGTTTCCAAGCAGCAAACAAAAGGATTCTGAATGCAATTTAGGGTGTGAATAGAGAACAAGGCATAATCCTTAAACTAGACAGTGTATGGTAGCATGATGCAAAAGGAAAATTACACCTCTGAGAGCAGAAGTACTGGATTACAGGATGTCAGGCGGACCGTAGTTGTGATATAGCTGCGGACAGGAGAACATGATGTTGGTTTTCAACCATAGATAATAACACTCCCGTAATCCGGCATCAATGCGCAGGAGCAAAGGGATTTTTAAAGATTAGTTTTCAAGTGGATTGACGTCCACAGTGCAGGGGTCAATGGAAGTGGTTTAGGGCAGGAAAATAGATCTATAATTTAATTCTACTTAATCTTAATAAATCCAAAATTCTTCACAAAGGTCAAAACTCAGTTTTTTGGTTTTTTTTGGACACCGACCTGATGTTGCTGTTGTTGTTAGCCATTTAGTTGTTTATGACCCTCGGCGACCCTAAAGGTTCCCTCCATAGTTCTCGGTTTTGCACTGCTTCTTTCACTTGAGCAAAATCCATGCCAGTATCAGCTTTGGCAGTATTAGCCATCGTGTCCTTTAGCGGCCGGGTCTTCTTTTGCCACTGATCTGTCCAAGTATTATAGATTTTTCTAGTGAGTCTGCTCGCATTATATGGCCAAAATACATGATCCTAAGCCCCGTTATCTTGCCCTCCAGTGATATATCGGGTCTTATATGACTTAGGACATCTCTGTTTGTTACTCTCGGCATCCAGGGCATACGAGCAGCTTTCGCCAGCACCATAGCTCAAACGCATCAATCCTTCTTCAGCTTCCCTCGCAGTCCAGCTTTCACATCCATACATGGCTATGGGGAATATGGTGGTTTGCACTATCCTGCGTTCAGCTACTATGCTGATACCCCTACTTTTCCAGATTTTGTCGATGTTTAACATCGCGCTTCGCCCCAATACTATCCTACGTTTTATCTCTGGCATAGATTCTCCAGCCTGGTCAATTTTTGAGCCAAGGAATTTAAAGTATCACACACATTCTCAATTGCCGATATTGATTTGATTTTGGCTATTTTTTGCAGTTGTCATCATTTTAGTCTTCTTTAAAGGGGTTGTCCCGCGAAAGCAAGTGGGGTTATACACTTCTGTATGGCCATATTAATGCACTTTGTAATGTACATTGTGCATTAATTATGAGCCATACAGAAGTTATCAGAAATTATTCACTTACCTGTTCCGTTACTAGCGTCCTCGTCTCCATGGTGCCGTCTAATTTTCAGCGTCTAATCGCCGGATTAGACGCGCTTGCGCAGTCCGGTCTTCTTCTTTTCTGAATGGGGCCGCTCGTGCCGGAGAGCGGCTCCGTGTAGCTCCGCCCCGTCACGTGCCGATTCCAGCCAATCAGGAGGCTGGAATCGGCAATGGACCGCACAGAAGCCCTGCGGTCCACCGAGGGAGAAGATCCCGGTGGCCATCTTCACCAGGTAAGTAAGAAGTCACCGGAGCGCGGGGATTCAGGTAAGCGCTGTGCAGGTTTTTTTTTAAGTCCCTGCATCGGGTTTGTCTCGCGCCGAACGGGGGGGCTGTTGAAAAAAAAAAAACGTTTCGGCGCGGGACAACCCCTTTAAATTCAGGTAGAGGCCCATTTTTCACTTTCAGTTTTAATCTTCTATATCAGCTGCTTCAGACCTGCTTCTGTTTCTGCAAGCAGAGTTGTGTCATCCGCATAATGGAGGTTGTTGATGTTTCTGCCACCTATTTTCACCCTGATTTCCAACTCGTCTAGGTCCATTTTACACATGATCACTTCTGCATATAAGTTAAACAAGAAGGGTGAGAGGATGCAGCCCTGTTGGACGCCTTTGCCGATCCCAAACCAATCTGTGTCCCCATACTGTGTTCTCACAGTGGCTTATTGATTGGTATAAAGTGATTTTATTAGCTTGACTGGATGTGCTGATATACCCAGCTCTTGTAGGGCGTGCCATAGCTTGTCATGGTCGATGCAGTCAAAGACCTTGATGTAGTTGATGAAGCACATGTAGATATTCTTTTGGTGTTCTCGAGTTGCAGCAATATGGCACATTCCAGCAATCTACTACATGTCGCCCGCTTACACCTGACATTTTTTCCCCAGCAGTGTCATGAGGCCCGGTGAAGGGAGAGGAACACACAGCGCTTCTCAGACTTCTTCTCTTCTCCCGGTTCCCCCTCCTGGCCGCTTCTGACAGTAGCAGAATGCCATACGGTTGGGTTTACAGACCTGATACAGAGCTCCAAATCCAACTATTTAGTTTTATACATCCTCAAAGTTATAGGGAACCAGTCAACAGTGTTGCAGCTCCTAAACCACCACATTGTTAAACAATGTTGTAATGCACATTTCCACTATTAATTTGTTCATTCTGGGAAAAGCTTACCTTTAAAATTAAGGTTTTTGAATTTCACATGCCTCATGTAAAATACTGGTAAGCTGTCCAGTGGGCTGGCTGGACCATCTCCTCAAGTCTGTGTAACTCCCCAAACACCATTCCTCTCTCCTACAGTGTTGTGGAGACATCCTCCACATCATCGTCATGGCGATCAAACTCTCGTGCATGCGTAAGGGGGTTATGCAGCACAGCACTTCCCCTTACACAGGATTGGCATTCTGCTACTGTCAAAAGTGGCCGGGAGGTGGAATAGGGGGGAAAAAAGAGGTCTGAGAAGTGCTGCGTGTGTTTCCCTCCCTCCACCAGCCCCATGACACTGCTGGGGACTTCAAGCGCACGCGAGCTACATGTAGTAGATGGTGCCCTATTGCTGCCCATCCCAAAGAGAATGTTTTGGCGCAGTAAGACCAACAGCACACGCAACCCCAGCAGACATAGAGCAGAATATGTACAGAAGATCCCAACATCAGAATATGGCAGCAGCCATTGAGGGGTTATGCAGCGGGTAGTTTCCTTATGTTAGGGAGCTGCCTAGTAAGAGAGCGACCACCAAGGGTCCTGACGACCTAGAGTGTTGAAGATGGAGGGCAAGATGCATTCCTGGAGTGAAGCACCCTGCAGCACATGGGAGGATATGGAGTCTCCCTCCCCACAATCATCTGACAATGTGGCGACTGCGCTGAAGACATCAATGCTGCAGAGAGCGAGAACCGATGTTCATAAGTGGACCCTTATGTAAAATCCCTGGCCAGGTGGGGGATCATGGAATGTGTTCACGCTAGTTTAAGGACTGAAGTGTGGCGCCGGTAGTTTATGCAAGACCTTGCAATGTTAGGTATGGGTTAATGCATATGATCTGTTCACAGTGTGATATGACGTCATGTCAATTGTTATGCATAAGTGTAATATATATGGTATTTAGAGGATGCTGATATGTAATGGCGCAGTGAGGCACATGACAGAGTAGAGCTGTAACGAGCAATTGAGTAATGTGATTTGAGTAATTTAACGCAGTATTATGGTGTGACGACCTCTGGATACAAAACTGATGTCTACGACGTGTTAAAGCATTCTGCGTAGAGGTCGCTGCTCCTACGGGACATTTGAGGTTGGGGCCTATGACCATAAAATATGATGATGCAAGTAATGGCTCTGCCGCATTGAGGAAAAGTGACAAAAGACACTGATAGTGAAGTGAGAGTCACGTGCCTTGCTGCTGCCAGGAGGAACTAAAGGGATGCCATGTGATGGTGTAAATGCCAGCGAGAGATGCCAGTCACAGAAAAGTGATGAGAAGTACATTTAGTGTTGCAAAGGAGGACTGTCACCTTAAGAAGGCTAACCCTAAGTTGTCATGCAACGTTAAAGTATCACAAACCCTCCAATGGAGCGCAATAATGTTCATGCTAATAGTGTTCCGTAAAGTTGATTTAAAAACAGAAAACGTGCGCCTCTACTTCCGTCTGCCATTACCGTACCATCCTGAACCGGTGTCGAACCATCACCCATGACATGTGCGCCGTGAGCCCCAAGACTGGGACATTTGAAGTTCTTCTGTCCCTGTTGCAAGCAGATTAACCAGACTCAAATGTGCATGCACCACTAATCCCCTGCTTCTGGTACTGCGATCAGCAGTGCGGCAAGAGGGGTCACGTCACATTGGTGCCATACCACTGCAGCGAATAGGGCAATGTTTGGGGAGGTACACAAGCCAGCAGAGATAGTCCAATTTCTGGCCAACACCTGCTAAATCATTCCCCTTTTTTAGGGCTGCCTTGCTGTTGCCTGTCACAGTGCACCACCACTACTTTCCTTGCTCACCTACTGCTGTGGCTGCAGTCAAACAGAGATGCCATCTGCATTCTGCATGCCTCTCCTCTGCTTTCTCCAGGTTTCTGCCCATAGGACTCATGCACACTCCCACCAGCTTTTTAAAGAGGCAGTACACATTCCCATCACTCACCCCCCTTCAATCCACTTTCTGCACTTACTGAATTAGTCATCCACCCAGAGGCGTAACTTGAAGCTCCTGGGCCCCGATGCAAAACTTGTAACAGGGCCCCCAACTATAATGCTTTACTTATAGTACTGGGTTCCCTATATGGAGAAGAGAGGCCTTATGGGCCCCCTAAGGCTCCTGGGCCCGGGTGCAACCGCATCCCCTGCATTCTCTATAGTTACGCCCCTGCATCCACCCCCTTTCTGTATTGTGGTGGTGATGAACATTTCCTGAGAACTTGCCCAGGAAAACTCTGCCTCATAGGACCAATAGGTGAGGCTGACCTAAGTGACACTGAGTCCTCTCCAAAGTTTCTGCTACCTGCATCTCTGACCTGTGGTGACTCCCAGTTCTCTACGAAAGCATACCTAAACTCTGGTGCTACTTGGAACTTTATCTACCAGGCCCTGGTGATCAAGCATAGGATACCTATGCTACCCTTGAAGAAGCCCATTTCTGTCACTTCTGTTCATGGAGAGCTTTTGTCTGATGTCATAAGTTGTGTCACTGTTCCAGTGTATCTGCAATTTGGAGTACTGCACAAAGAGAAAATGTCTTTCCTGGTTCCACCCAGAGCCATAAACTCAGTGTTGTTGGGATTTCCTTGGCTTCACCTGCATTCTCCAGTCATTGACTAGCATACTGGGCAAATCACGTGTTGGAGCACACGCTGCTATATCTATTGTAAGCATGCTGTTTCTCCAGTTACAAGTTCCTCTGGAGCTTCCAGGCCAACCTCAACAATATGCTATATTTCTAGATGTTTTTAGTAAGAAAGAGGCTGAGATGACCCTACCGCCACATATGCCCCATTATTCAACCTACTGCCAGACACATCTCCTTCTAGAGGTCAAGTGTATCTGTATCTGTTGGCTCTTCCCAAGACTCAAGCCATGTCTGAATATATCAAGGAGAATCTTAAGAGAGGTTTCTTCTGCAAATCTTCTTCAGCTGGCACAAGATTCTTCTTTGTAAAGAAGAAAGATGGTTCTTTTACAGAGGTCAGTTACGGAGGTCTGAGTGCTTTTACCCTAAAGAATAAATATCAATTACCTCTAATTTCTGGACTGTTTAACAGGATACAGGGGGCTACCAATTTGCCAAGCTTGATCCCTGTGGGTTGTACAGTCTCAGAAGATGTGAGGGAGATAAGTGACTGATTTGTTCTGAGACCTCCTGTATCCTCCTGTGATTGTCTATCTAGATTACATCTTCATATTTTCTAGGGATATTACCTCCCACCACAAGAATGTCAAAACAGTCTTACAGCGTTCACAACAGAACCATCTTTATGCCAATCTTGATAAATGTCTATTTGAACAGTCCAGTTTACCATTCCTGGAGTATAGCATTTCATCTCATGGCCTCAATATGGAAAAAGAGAAACTGCTGTTTTCAACAGGCCCAAACCTCAGATTCTGAAGGCCATCCAGTGATTTTTTGGGGGATTTGCAAATTATTGCCGTCAGTTCATACCACATTTCTCATCTTTGACTGCTCTTCCATCTGCCATGACTTCTTGAGGTACGAACCCTAAAAATTGGTTATCCAAGGCTCAAGAGGCCTTTGCCAAACTAAAACAGATGTTAGCCACTGCTCCTATTCTTCATCATCCTGGCACCTCTAAAACCATTTTACGTGGAGGTTGACCCTTCCTCCCTGGGGGCAGGAGACTTTTTATATCAAAAGAATTCCAAAGGAAAAAACATTACCTGTAGTTTCATCTCCAAATTTACCTATGCTGAAAAAAATCTCCCATTGGTGATCACTAGTTACTGGCAATAAAGCTCACATTTAAAAAATGGAGACCCCTGTTGGAAGGTTTTGCTCATCCATTCTACATCTATATAGATCATAAGAATTTGACTTACTCAGTCTGCTCAGTGCCTAGATCCTTGTCAGGCCCATCGGTCACTGTTTTTTGCCAGGTTCAACTTCCTTCTACATTTTCATCCTGCATAGAAGAACACAAAAGTGGATGCTCTTCCCAGGTCTTTTGATGTGTCTAATGGCAGTCCTAAGCCTCAATTCATAATTTAATCTAAAAAAATAGTTTCCATTGATGCCACAAGTCTACACAACATTCCTCCAGGAAAAATCTTCATTCCTACTGCTCAGAGGTCTCGCATTCTGTCCTAAGGGCCTGACTAAACTATCGGGCATTAAGGACTCTTGAACTTATTTCTCATCATTTTTGGTGGCCAACCATGGATAAAGACATAAACGAATTACTCTCCACTTGCCAAGTCTGTGCCAAAAAAAGCCATCCCTTCTACACACTGCCAGTCTGTTCAATCCTATCCCTATTCGGCAGTCACCCTGGTCACACATCGCCATGGATTTTAGTACCGATCTGCCTAATTTCTTTTGGCAATTCTGTAATCTGGGTGGTTGTAGATAAATTCTCTAAAATGGCCCATTTCATACGTCTTTCTAGTCCCTCTACATACAGTCTGCCATTTTTGCATAGGCTTCTCTGTAGGATTAAAAGAGCCAAAAGAGAACACATGCAAAAATGTGTGAATGAAAAAAATATGTTGTCCAAAAAAAGGGTTTTTAGGGTCAAAAAATACCACCAAAACAGTATGTGTGAAGGAAGCCTAAAGGAATTTGGTGTAGAAAGTAGGAGGGTTCAGCAATCTACAGTATACAGACACCAAAGTGAATCTATTGCTTTTACATTGGCCGCAGTTCATTGTCTTTGGGGTTCTGCAAAGGTCGTTGTGAGCACAGTAAGCTTGTGTAAATGTCTGTTCATTGAATTCTAAAGGAATAAGATAGCTTATTATAAGAGATAACTCTGGGGAAACAGTTATTCTAAGTTCGGTGATCATGGCTTGGAGCATTTATGTAGTTTTAGAATACCAATCAGAGCTTGTTGACACTGAAGCATACAAATCAGGTGCCTGATGGAGGCCCGCTGGTGCTATTAAATGATATTAAAGTTATTATTTCACTCACTCATTTGAAGCAACACTCCTGATTTTACTGTGGGGGATTCTCGGCTGGACACGTCTGTTTCCTCAGCAAATAGAGACGAATCTAATTATAAATGTGTGTGACTTGCTTGAGCAGGCAGAGAGGAGCGATGGATGGATGGATGGATGTGTGTGTGCAAGTGGCTGTCAGAAGTCCCGGGAGGGGGGGGGGGCGGGAGTGAGCGAGCGGCAGTGATGTGTGTGTGTGTGTGTGTGTGCAATGTCCAGGAGACCCGGCTGTCAGAAGTCCCGGGGGGAGGGGGAGGGGGGGGGGTGCTGTTAGTGTACTTGTGTGTGGGCACTGTAAAGGGGGACTCTGTGGGGGAGGTCACAGGGGGGGCACTGTATAGGGACGCTGTGGATGGGGGGCATGTGGAGGGGGGCTACTTTGGAGTGCAGTGGGGGGGACTCTGGGGGGGGGTGGCATGTGTAGGGGGGGTACTGCGGAGGGCACTGTGGGGGGGAATACTGGGGGGGCACTGTTGGGGGACTGTGGAGAATGCTGTGGTTGGGGGGAATGAGGGGGGCTACTTTGGAGGGCACTGTAGGGGTGACACTGGGGGGCATGTGTAGGGGGTACTGTAGAGGGCACTGTTTGTGGCACTGTGGGGGATCATTAGGGGGGCACTGTGGGAGAGTGCACTGTGGGGGGGGGGTCATTGTGAGGGGGCAGTCGCTGTGGGAGGGGGACTATGAGGGCATGTGTGTGTGGGGAAATGTTTTGTTTCACTTTAGCAGGGTGGGGGGGCAGTAGGTAGCCTTGCAGTGGGGGGCTGCAGGAGAGTTCTCTCTGGGCTCTCCCCAGCCCCTCTCCATTCACTATACACAGTGCTAGTGTTTACAGTCATGCCAGGATTTTATCCTGACATGAGTGTATAACGCAGTCTCCCCTGGCCACACCCCCTCTGATTATAGTATGCAGCAGGGGGCGGGGCCTGGGCGGGGAGAGACTGTAGAGCAGTTCAATAGAGGTGGGCGTGTCATGGGCGGGGCTAGGACGTGAGCTTTGGGAGGCCATGAAATCCTGCCTTTTCATGTCTCTTACTACCATCGGGAGCGCGCACACAGAAGAGGGAGAGCACAGAGAGGCGCCATCTTTGAAAGCTGCAGTGAAGATCAGAATCTAAGGTAAGAAACTGACATTGCAGCTGATCTGCTGGCCGGTTTGAGCCCCTGTATGCTGTCTGTTACTATCCTTACTGAAAGGAAAGCAGCAGCATTATAAAAATTTTTACCCTGTGTGGCCGGACAACTCCTTTAAGAGCTGTAGAGACAATATTGTAAGAAGTTGCTTCATTTTTTTTAAATCTTAGATTCATTGCATCAATAGGTCACAGTATGTTGTGTTATTTATTTATTTCAGTGCATGTCTATTATTTTCATAGGGAACAACCTGTGGCACTAATGTATACAGGAAGCACAGTGTGTGGAGCTATTGTTTTCAGGGACAACAGGGATGGAACTATGAGAACGAAGAATATAGGATGATGATCTACTACAAAAAATGTCTGGGTGGCAAACTTTGCAAAGGCAAAGCATAGCTTAAAGAAGTCATCATGAAGATCTGGGCCAGATCGAGAGGAGAGAGAAAATATAATAACTGGAATTTATCATAAGGTTGTTTTTTTTGTAAATTCTGTTTTTATTAGATGGTATTTACTTTTTTTTCAGACAATCCAACAATAGTGACAGAGTAAGTAAAATATTAATATGGTTTCAACAATTTTCAATGAAAAAAAAGAAAAATTATTATTGCATACAGATATTCAGTTAGGCCTCATGCCCACGGGAGGATTTGATCCGCAGTTCAAGCCACCAGTAGGGAAGCATGGGCATCCGCACTTCGATTTACACATGCGGATTCCGGATTTGGAAAACAAATCGCAGCATGCTCCATTTTATTGTGGATTCCATGTGGATGGCTTCTATTAAAGTCAATGGAAACCGTCCGATTCTCGTCCCGTCCACAATTGAAATCGCGGAAAGGCCACTGATTCCGTGGGAAAGTAGGAGTTAAAAATAAATAAAACTGCATTGCACATGTGCACCGGTGCTTCCGCACACATCTGTAGTACAGTAAATAGAAGACCTAGGCAGGTACACAGGGTCATCGGCCGTGGGCAGGGTTGGATTCCGCTGTGGGCTCCCGCATATGGAAACCAACACGCCCGTGGATGTGAGACCTTATGCAGAAACCAGTTGCTGAAATATATTGGGGGGAAGCGGTGGAAGGTAGGTAAGTGGAAATAGGATTGGAACACACGGAGTAAATTGCATTGACTAGATATATCTTTCCTGTATTTAGGGCAGTGATGGTGAACCTTTTAGAGACCGAGTGCCCAAACTGCAACCCAAAACCCACTTATTTATCGCAAAGTCCAACACATCAGGGAGCGGGGCTTATCACATATGTTTTTACTCACATCATTTTAAAAAGGACAGGGCCGCTTCAAAATAGACAGGGTGCAGATTTTGACTCCTTTTTGGATGCGGAAATACTGCAGAATGTCCTCAGCGAAAATTTCTGTGGAAAATTCTGCAGCATTTCCGCATCCAAAAAGCAGTCAAAATCTGCACTCTGTCTATTTTGAAAGAGCCCTGCACATTTCTGCCACATGTAAACATACTCTGGCGGTAATAGTGAAATCCCCCAGCATAGTAGTGACACGCCACAGCGGCCCCCAGCATAGTAGTGACACGCCACAGCGGCCCCCAGCGTAGTAGTGACATCCCACTGCGGCCCCCAGCGTAGTAGTGACATCCCGCTGCGGCCCCCAGCGTAGTAGTGACATTCCGCTGCGGCCCCCAGCGTAGTAGTGACATCCCGCTGCGGCCCCCAGCGTAGTAGTGACATCCCGCTGCGGCCCCCAGCGTAGTAGTGACATCCCGCTGCGGCCCCCAGCGTAGTAGTGACATCCCGCTGCGGCCCCCTGCGTAGTAGTGACATCCCCCTGCGGCCCCCAGCGTAGTAGTGACATCCCGCTGCGGCCCCCAGCGTAGTAGTGACATTCCGCTGCGGCCCCCAGCATAGTAGTGACATCCCGCTGCGGCCCCCTGCGTAGTAGTGACATCCCCCTGCGGCCCCCAGCGTAGTAGTGACATCCCGCTGCGGCCCCCAGCGTAGTAGTGACATCTCGCTGTGGCCCCCAGCGTAGTAGTGACATCCCGCTGCGGCCCCCAGCGTAGTAGTGACATCCCGCTGCGGCCCCCAGCGTAGTAGTGACATCCCGCTGCGGCCCCCAGCGTAGTAGTGACATTCCGCTGCGGCCCCCAGCGTAGTAGTGACATCCCGCTGCGACCCCCTGCGTAGTAGTGACATCCCCCTGCAGCCCCCTGCGTAGTAGTGACATCCCGCTGCGGCCCCCAGCGTAGTAGTGACATTCCGCTGCGGCCCCCAGCGTAGTAGCGACATCCCGCTGCGGCCCCCTGCGTAGTAGTGACATCCCCCTGCGGCCCCCAGCGTAGTAGTGACATCCCGCTAAGGCCCCCAGCGTAGTAGTGACATCTCGCTGTGGCCCCCAGCGTAGTAGTGACATCCCGCTGCGGCCCCCTGCATAGTAGTGACATCCCGCTGCGGCCCCCAGCGTAGTAGTGACATCCCGCTGCGGCCCCCAGCGTAGTAGTGACATCCCGCTGCGGCCCCCAGCGTAGTAGTGACATCCCGCTGCGGCCCCCAGCGTAGTAGTGACATCCCGCTGCGGCCCCCAGCGTAGTAGTGACATCCCGCTGCGGCCCCCAGCGTAGTAGTGACATCCCGCTGCGACCCCCAGCGTAGTAGTGACATCCTGCTGCGGCCCCCAGAGTACTAGTGACACCCCGCTGCGGCCCCCAGAGTAATAGTAACACCCCACAGCAGCCCCACAGTCTGTGCTGCAGCCGCTCTGTGTCCTGCTCTGTAGCTGCTGCTGCCGCCGCTCCGGCCTCTACTGGCAGTGGATGTGCTCATGCCGCCGGTGCTCCATCTCCTGCTGCCGGCGCCGCTCCCTATCAGAAGCTGGGGGCGTTAGAACATGTCAAACTCCTGTATTATGTCGCCACCCCTAACGTTCGGTGGCGACATAATACTAGAATACCGAGGAGCTGTGGCCCCTGCCGGTATTCACAAGTGGTGAGCGGCCGATGGCGGCGCGTGCCAGCAGGGAGGGCTCCGAGTGCCGCCTCTGGCACACGTGCCATAGGTTCGCCACCACTGATTTAGGGTCTACCAGTTACCGGGTTAACGGCAGATCGCATCACATTTCACAACATATCTTCTGCCTTCCTAAAATAACTAGTTTGAAAACAAATTTTCACCTAGGATCCCATATAATCTTATAATTTTCATGTTTTCTGTTTGCCCAGCTTGTTAACTTCTAAAATCTGCGTATTTTATTAACCTTCTCTGTCCACTGCTGTATAGAAGCTGAGATCTGGAGCCACATGGAGGGTATCAAAGCTTTTGCCACTGAGATCATGTGAGTGATGAGATTTCTTTTCAAGGGCTTTTAATCAAATGAGGGTTTCAATAAGAGCAGAGGCGTAACTTGAAGCTGCTGGGCCCCAGTGCAAAATCTGAAACTGGGCCCCCAACTCTAAAGATTCATTGATAATAATGGTCTGCAGTATGGGGAAGAGAGACTTCATGGGCCCCTTAGGCCTCCCATACCCTCTGCACCCCTATACGTACGCCAGCGTATAAAGGGTATGTTCTCAGGGGAGAGCTTGAAAGGACCTCTAACAATACTGGAGATAGTTTTCTCAAGCTGAGAAAGGGCGTAAAGCCACCAGATGGGTAGAAGTGAGGCTACCTGTCTTTTGCAACACCAACATAAATTGTCAGCTAGTTGTATGCATGAGGGTTTTTTTAAGTCAGTATTTCTGGAGGTCACGCTGCTGTTTTTTGTGACAAATATATCACAATGTCGAACACTGATGATGAATTAATTACATCTTTATATATGACTAGAGATGTGTACTAACTTTTAATCCATCTGCGGGAGTGAAATAGTGACACATTTTCGCGACTTTTACACCATATAAACCACATTAGCTTTGGAAAAGTGTCAAAAGAAGTGCAAAACTGCAAAAAGTCACAAACTTTAGCGTAAAATCCTATATATTTATCTATATAATCTAATATGTGAGCGCTTGTATTAATGAGTATAAAACTGTGTTTCAAGGTGTTATTTCATTTCTCCATATTTTCATATTACCTCCGATACAATTTCCATTTCCATTCCTGCAGTAAATTAACAGTTGCAGTTTATATGACTTAGACGGTTTTTAAAAGTCAATCTGTAAATGGTCATTTACCGTCTCTGGTTTCCCACTTCCAAGAAACCTCGCCACTCCATGCGTTCTTCTACCACAAGAGGTTAGTATCAGCGACCTTATAAACTCACATGAAAGTGCAATTTCAGCCTGTTACTGCAATGCAGTTAATACTTCGGAGTTTCATCCATTAGTACTTCAGAGTGGTTTATATAGTCATTTTATGGTATTTCTAAAGCAATAGGCATTTAACAGAAAGTAAAACCTCCCTGGAATTTGAAATGTAGATGCCTATTCTATTACTGCCAATCAACCCTCTCCATTCTTAAGTGTTCTCCAGAAAAACTATTAGCCAACTGTCATTTCTGCCACCACCAAATCTATTCTCTCTTGCACAGTTAAACAGGTGGAGGAAGAAAAAAAAAGCATTATGTGATATCATTTTTTTTTCCAAATTACTTTACGTCCTTCAATGTTCAACTTGTCACTTTTTCTTGAATAAATAGCAGACATAAGAGGTGCGCTAAAAAGGGGGAAAAAGTAACTGTCAAGTGTGCATACTACAGCTAAGGAAATGATATGCAGAAAACGGGACAATCAGTGTAATAACATGAAGCAAAATAAACAAGCTTGATGTATCTGTGTTGATTAAACTCATTGTCACATACAAGGATATCAAAAGGGGTCTTTTTTTGGACTAAAGGCCCATTTGCACCACCCGATGATCGCTAAAAAATGGCAAATCGGCGATCGTTTTAGCGATCATCGTCGCGTCTAAACGTGTGCCCCTCACGAGCTGATCGTTAAATTCAGTCCAACCTAAAAATCATTGTTCACTCTTATCGGCAGTTCTCCCTGGGGAGTACTGACAGCATTGTTTCCCCATGGACAACAAAGGATCTGAGTGCAGATAACAGCCCTCGGGCTATTAACTGCATTCAGTGAAGGCTTCATTTGCACACTTAATTGCTATTAAGTTGCTGAGTAGCTACTTAATAGTTTATGCAAAATGACTGCTCAAAGCTGTCACTCAAACTGTCATTTGAGCGATCTTTTAGCGATCATCGGCCTGTGTAAATGGGCCTTAAGACACTGATTGGTGGAGGGCTGACCCCCAAGGACTCTCACTAATCAGCAGAATAATAAGGCCATATTATTAAAGTGACTCCACATCCATATGTGTTGTGTGCGCTAGCTCAACCCCATAGAATAGATCATTAATGTTTGAGGGATGAAGGTACAAGCTATTACCTCTGCCCATCCCACCCCCTCCAAGCATAATGAAGGGTTTTAACACAATTGCCCCTTCATGGCTGATTCTGATTAGTGTTCGCTTGAGCTAGTTTGCCGAATTTCTACAAAAAGTGGCAATCAGTCCGAGTTAGTACTTCACCAATACCCCTAAAATACTGTCTAGGAGCCATAAAAGCCCAATACAACACTCATAGGTCACCTAGGAGTGTATCTATGTACTGATCTGTTTTTAAGAGGAAAAATAAAAAGAGGAAGAAGAAAAGAAGAAGAAATAGAAAATGAAGAAGTTGTTTTAATGGGTTGGGCCAAGACAAACCACCAGAGGTTTAGGTTTGCACTGAACGGAACTTTTAGCAAAGTTCGGCCCAGAACAGGGCTCGACTGTTTTGGCTCACTCAATACTAATGCTGATGCAGAGGTCTTGAGGGTCAGTCCCCTGCGGATTAAACATTGGTGGCTTATTCTGATGATTACTAATGGCCATCAATGTTTTATTTGCAAGAACACCATTAAGAGCCATTTAAAGGCACATGAAACTTTAAATCTATCTGATGCATATTGCTGTAAGGATAAATGCAATCTATTGCTCTGTAGCCAATCATGGTTGATTGCAGTCTTCCGAAAACCATAATAATAATAATAATATTTATTTGTATAGCGACAACTTATTCCACAGCGCTAGATAAGCGCTTAACCATCTGTCCCTTTGATCACCACTTTTACCCTCATATATCTAGTTCTAAGAACTTCAAGAAACTTTGCTAAATTTGGTACTGATATCAATTTTAAAGGTGTTGCAAGGGATTAAAAAAATTAAAATACTTTTTTTCCCCCCAAAATTACGCCTCTCTTGTTCAAAGAGTGCAGTTCTTGAGTAGGATGAACTGCAATAGCAGATACAGTGCACAGACAACAAGCAAAATTGATGTGCCTAGTGTAGGATCTTAGGGGTGGGACATAATGCAGATATTTTAACCCTTTCCAATCCACTGTCTGACATCTGAAGACATTCTGATTGAAGGCTGTACAGCTCCGATGTCGTAAGACGTCCGTCAGGGTATTCTTACTGTATATTGCTGGCCACTCTGTTGTCGGGGGCTTTTCCAGCATGTACCATACCACAGTACTGGATTTAGCCAGCAGACGGCGCCATTGTATAATGCCAAAAAGAGAAAGCCCCCTAGGAAATCCTTAATCCAAAATTGGATTGCAAAGGGTTAAGGGCTTGTATCACAAAATGAAACTCTAACTACACTATTTTGACAAAAGTATTGGACACACATAGAAGGTGATGAAATTCAATTTTATTCAAATTTTTCAATATGATGTTGGGCCGCCTTTGGCCGCCATGACTGCAGTAACCCTCCAAGGCATGCTTTCCATCAAAATCTGACAGATGTGTAGAGAGATTTGCCTTCATTCCTATAAGAGAGCTTCAGGTAATGATGCAGGGGATAATGGATGTGTTGGGCGTGCACGGATTCGGCACTTTTGTTCATCCCAAAGATGCTGAATGGGATTGAGATCTGGACTTTGGGCTGGCCAATGAAGTCTGTTCCTCAAAGCAAGCTTCAACATTGTGTGCTATATATCATGATGCTCAGTCATGTTGACAGAGACATGGAGCTGTAAGAAAGTACTGGCACAGGGTAGGTAGTGGCACATTGTCCAGAATGTCTGTCTACCCATTAGTGTTGAGGGTGGACTTTAAAATAACCAATCACCCTAGTAGTTCCCAGCAGAAACACCACCACACCATAACAGAATCTCCTCCATACTTCATTGTTGGGACAATGCAGTCGTGTAGAAACCACTCTTCAGGCTACTGTCATATCCAAGTGCTGATCAGAAGATGATGTACCATGATTCATCTGTCCACAAAACATGTTTCCCCCCATTTACAGTCCAAGAAGAATGCTCTAAGCACCATGGCAAGAGCTTCTGTGCACTTACTGTTGTGATGTTGGACTTGTCCATAGTAACCCTCCGCATGGTTGCTTCTGGTCCTAATGGATGCTCCAATGGTCTGTGAGATCTCCTAAGTGAGTGTTTTGGCAGGCGATATGTGTGATGCCTATGTAGCCTGTACAAGGATTTCTTGTACATGTTCTGTCAGTTTACAAAGTGCCCCCGAATATGGCTATACTGCACACACATCAATGGTTTCTATTTCCAAATAGCATTGCCAACAGTAGATTTTGTAAGGTCCAAAAATACTGCAATGTCCCTTACTGATTGGCTGCTCAGATGACATCCTACCACCATACCCTGTTGGAAGTCTATCAACTCCTCACCTCATGGCATTCTGATAGTTTCTATACTGGCATATGCCTGAGTGATACTTTCCTTTATACCTAATGCTCACACATCTAATTTGCATATCCCCTTTCCTGATAGCACAGGATTTGTGGGTGTCCTGATACTTTTCTCAACATAGTGTATCTGATCGATGGGAGCTCAACTACTTGGATCCCTACCAATCACGAGAAAGAAAGTCATGAAGGTCCCCATAGAGTGTTTCGCACAAATACACATTGCCGCTCCATGCCTGCTCAAGCACTCGGCTCTCTCCGTCAGCTCTATTGAAATGAATGTAACAGTATTACACATACATAACCACCACTCCATTCATAAGGAGACCTGCGAAACCCCTATTCTCCAGATCATTTGGGGTCTCAGTGTTCTATCAATCATAGATAGGGGATACCATAACTTAATTTCATGGGACAAGTCCTTTAAGGAATGCCAAATAGAGAATTCTTGTGTTATTCACCATCCCTTCAGGATCTGTTCTAGGTATAATACAATGTTTTTGTCTGGAGTGATCCTCTAATTTACATGGTGACTATTCTTCTTTATGTGACTACTTTGGCTCTGCTACATTTGTATGCTGCTCATATTGTATAATTTTTCATTGTAACCCTTTTCCAACCTCAAAGAGTATTCCCAGAAGACCTCAGTCAATTATTGTCGTACCTTTTATTCCTTGTTGTGAATGTAAATAATATACAAGCTTTCTTTCTTGTATATCCCTTCCCTCCAGAGTAAAAAGCAATGTTCTTCTCACTCAGTGCAAGAATCTGCCATTCTCGTGAAATGACTCTAATTTTGAGGTACTGAAGTTTGCAGGATTCCCTCAAGCCCTGGCCCTTTTCAAGTTACTAATTTGTACAGGAAAGATCAAATAACATCCCAGAGGAGTGAAGCAAAGGGTAATTTAAATTTAGTTTTTAAAGATTTGCAGAGCTGCACTTATATCATTATGGCCTACAATTTGCAAATAAACTGGTCTCGGTGGGAGTTATAGGTAGAGAAATTGCCCATTGTTCGGCCAAATTTACAAGGATTACAGCTCCTGGTTGAAAACCATCAAACAATTACCTGCACCGCATTCAATCAAGTTGGTTTTGCTGCAGGACAGTAGGAGTGGAATTGTTGTGGTAAAGTAACGACGTGTTTTATTTAAATGCACAAGTTTTTGACTGATTACAACCATCCAGTGCTCAGGGAACCATGACAAGGAGAGAAGAGCATTTCTACACGAGAGCAGGTGGTGATGGAGATAGTCTTAAACCCATGCAGTCGAGTCCCTGCTGACTGGTGCTGAGCAATGCCTTGATTACAATCTCAGCTACTGGCACCCAACATACAGTATTCCAGAAATCCAGTGGAGAAGGTGGCATTCACTTCCTAATACGAAAAAAATCTAATCGTGAAACAGACAGAAGGCGAATGCTTCTGTGTGTCTGCAGGTTTTTACAATACGGCATTCTTATAATTTTGCTACATTGGATCATAATGACAAATTGAGTTAAAATATAGTTAAAAAGCCCTATGCATATATTAGATTTCTTCTGGGACCTATATGGGACCTGCTTGCATTTTTAAAGAGGTTTTCCGAGTAATTATTACATTGATGGTCGTGAGGGTGGGTAGGATGCATTTTATATATATAAAAAAAACATAGAATCAGTACTCACTTCTCTACTGCGACAATTCTCTCCCGCAGTGCATTCCGGTCTTCCAGTCTTCTATTTACTTCATGCCACTTGTCTCTCCCCCCTCTCCACGCCGCTTCTCTCTTCCCCTCCATGGTGCTTCTATCTCCCCGCCTCTCCATGCTGCTTCTATTCCCCTTCCCCTCTCCATGCCGCTTGCCCCCCCCCCCTCTCCATACTGCTTGTCTCCCCCTTTTTCCATGCCACCCGTCTCTACCCCCTCTCCATATGCTGCCTGTCTCTACCACCTTCTCCATATGCCGCTTGTTTCCCTCCTCCATATACTGCTTGTCTCCCCCCCTCTCTCTCAATACCACCTGTCTCTCTGTGTGTGTCGGGCGTGTCATTATGGGTTGTGTCAGTGCCTGGGGTCTCAGTGCTGAGGGTGTCAGTCATACCTGGACTTCTGTCTCTCACCGGTGCTTCAGCCAGCAGGAACGTTCATAGCCTTGGGACAGTGAAGGAGAGAGACGCCGTAAGACTATGAACGTCATTTAGCAACTCTTGAATCTCCCTAACAGCGCTCGCCTATACTTTAACATTTGAATGGGTCACTGAATGTACCCGACTCAATTTTTTGGCTTTTACGGCAGTGGTGAGGGTCTAAGGAATCAAATGACACCAAAATCTTCCTCCTTAGGTGAGGCAAAGTGTTCAAAGACTGGTGCAGGAAAAAACCTGTAGGCTTTTTTTATATTAGATTCTTATTCTTCTTCATGTTCTACTCTTCTGGAGAAGAAAGAAGAAAGGTTGTGGCTCAGTTGTTAGTACAGCTGCTTTGCCGTGCTGGAGGTCTAGGTTCATATCTAAACTAGGGCAGCATCTGGATGTTATGTTTGTGCTTTTCTTGATGTTCTTCTCACCCTCTGGAACAGAAAGGACAGGTGTGGTTCACTTGTTAGCACTCACTTGTGTGGCTCCCTTGTTAGCACTGCTGCTTCGTAGTGCTGGACCTCTAGGTTCAAATCTGACCAAGGGCAACATCTGGATGGAGTTTTTCAAAGTCCATGCAAATGTTATCCTTGATAGAATTTCAGCCTATGACCCAAGCACTAAAAGGCAAGAGTGCTATCAACCAAGCCACATTAATTGAAGAAAATGCACACATAATATGTGTATTTACTGCGTCTTTTTTTTACGCTTCCATAGAATTGAATGAGCAATTTTGGTCTGTAATATGGAACAAAATAGGACGCTGCTATTTATTCCAGATGGTAAAAAAAATCAATGAAAAACAATGATCATGTATGCTGTCTGTGTTACACGCGTAAAAAATAAGTGCATAATACTGACCGAAAATACACCCATGTCAATGAGCCCTTAAACCCTACAAGTCCAGTGAATATACTTGCCAGGGGGAGTGTTAACGATCGTGATGTCAGGGGAGAGGTGGAGTACAGTACACCTCTAGTGGCCAGAAAGTTTTCAGCCAAAAATGTAATTTTTGCTAGTGATCACATTGGCATTATCATGCAGAGGTTTGTTGAAAAGTTAGGAACAATTTATGTCATGCGTTATCTTCAAAGTAAGGTTCTGTTCATATCACATTAAAAACCTTCCGTTGGAGCTATAATTGGTGGAGATCTCCCAACTTTAAGACTAATGGAAGTCTGCCGAATATTCCACTGTATAATAATATAGTAGGATACATCAATAATAGATTGTAAAAAGTCATAAACTGCACATTTTCTGGGTTTTTTGTTTTTTTGTTTTTTTTTTAATTTAATAACTTTGAATGGAACAGTCTGTTATGTTATTTCATGTAGTAAAAAAATAAAACACATGCCGACACATCCTGGCCAGGTAGAGACCAAGAAGATACTCTTTTGTCCTCCAATGGGTGATTGGAGCCTTTAGGATATGCTTGATGTACGGGTTGGGAGATTTTCCTGTGCATATGCCAAACATAGGGCAAAAACATGATGTAAATATACTGTAGCCTAAGGGGGGTCCAGGCAGGCGGATTTGCTGCCTAATTTACAGTAGTGGCAAAGTGCATGAGATTTTGAAAATCTCATCCACAAGCTGCGGAATTAATCCACACAAAACCCGTGCGGAAATTGACATGCAGTGCGGAATTCCACCATATGACAATTTTATCAATGTTTCCGCTGCAGAATTCACTTCTTTTCAATAAGAGGGTGAATTCTGCACAGAAATATGCAATAAAACTTGCTTCAAAATCTGCATCAAATGGTGGAGGTTGAGAGGCAGACATACCGCTACTGATCTGCTGCAGAACACTCACAGCAGTCATTCCACGGAAAATCAGCCCCTGCGTGTGAGTTGTGCCCAAGAATGTTGAGTGCAGTTGACATTGGACACCTGCCCAAGTGCTGTCCAATCTGCATATTGTGTTTGTGTGTATAGCCTCATCTGACAATAAGTAGAATGTACCAGAGAAGGCAGAAAGCAATGGAATGCAATAAAAAGGCCCTGGTGCTCCAGTAGATTGGTATGTAAAAAAGAAAAAGAAAGAAGACTTACTTTGTACGGGTGTCAGTGAATGTGACACCCCTATAATTCTGGTAGGTGTGTAGTACTACAGATGGATTCGTGTTCATCATATCCATCTGTAGTACTACATGCCTACCAGGATTACATAACAATCTACTGGAGCACCAGGGCCTTTTTGTTGTATTCCATTGCTTTCTGCCTTCTCTGGTACATTCTACCTAGAGTCACCTTGCGATGCTCTCCCACCTTGGGATGTCCTCCTGACCAGTACTTTGGATCCACATTTGATATTACCTGCCTTCTAGGATCATTTGGATGAACCGTGACCCCCCGGCAGGGTCCGGTTACGTCTGGGGTGAGCTCCATTTTATCTTACTCCAGCACACTGTCATTCTCTCCACCCCACATTGGAGCGCCACTAATCTCATATCCTATTTTATCTCATCTGACAATAAGCCATTGAAAATATGTTGACCTTTTGGACCGCCCAGAGATTAGTGGTAATCTTAGAAGGATTGTAGAAAATCTTCAAGTCTCCTGCAGTGCCTCTAGAGGTAAAATAAAGCATTACACAGTTCTTAAAATCCAGAGACACTTTTTACAGTCTCTCTCTGCTCAGGCTAGTAGATAAAGGGTCCTGCGAAAGGACATTGACTGTCATGTGAGACCATATGAGCTGCCACAATAGTAATAGGAAAACACTAAAATAATAAATTTAGTTTTGAACGCAAATGGAGTAGAAAACAGTACGTAGAAAGTCTTTGCAAAGTTGCTTAAACTGTTATGTAGATTTTATACTTGTCTGAAAAATAACATCTCAAGCTGTGATTCAAAAGCAAGTTTCCCTTCCTTTTCCATTGTTTCCTTGTCAGAATCTGAATATTGCTGGCACAATCCTACCTGTTTGTGAGAAGCCGTATGGCCCTCCTGGCTGTACTTATCCCTGATAGGTACATAGATTTTAATATTAATACAACGGCAGTCTGAAAACATCCCTCTACTTTGTGCATGTAAATGTAACCTATTATGCTAATGATAATGACATGATCGCCTTTATCTAATCATCTTGTCTGGAATAGGGGAAATGAGAGGAAACACAATATGTACAGTACCGTTAGCTGCCAAGCACCTGCATTCGTTGTTATGATCACGGATTAAGCATGTTTTCTGTGAAACGGTAACCTTTATATATGAGGAGATAGAACATAAATGAATACTGTGATGTCACGTCACACATACACTTAGATATGGGTCGTTTGGTAGATGGTGACCATCCAGTGGCACTAACGTCATTAAGGATGTATCTCTGGCATCACTAACACCCAATTAGGTTCTAATGAGCCTCTCTCAATGCTCCATCTGCTTGTCTTCTGGGCTTATGCATGTCCAAAATTGTTTGTCCAAATAATGAGTTAGGAGCAGCTTTACAAATATGGAGCCATGTAAGTGACCGACAGATGTTATCAGCACATCGTGTTCTATATACAAAATACATGATTTCAGAAAACTTTCAATATAGAGTTATAGAAGTAAAATCTATCTATCTATCTCACATCTATCTATCTCATATCTATCTATCTATATCCTATCTATCTATCTCCTATCTATCTATCTATCTATCTATCTATCTATCTATCTATCTATCTCATATCTATCTATCTATATCCTATCTATCTATCTATCTATCTATCTCATATCTATCTATCTATCTATCTATCTATCTCATATCTATCTATCTATATCCTATCTATCTATCTATCTATCTATCTATCTATCTATCTCATATCTATCTCTCTATATCCTATCTATCTCCTATCTATCTATCTATCTATCTATCTATCTCATATCTATCTATCTCATATCTATCTATCTATATCCTATCTATCTATCTATCTATCTATCTATCTATCTATCTATCTATCTATCTATCTATCTATCTATCTATCTATCTCATATCTATCTCATATCTATCTCTCTATATCCTATCTATCTATCTCCTATCTATCTATCTATCTATCTATCTATCTATCTATCTATCTATCTATCTATCTATCTATCTCATATCTATCTATCTATATCCTATCTATCTATCTATCTATCTATCTATCTATCTATCTATCTCCTATCTATCTATCTATCTCATATCTATCTATCTCATATCTATCTCTCTATATCCTATCTATCTCCTATCTATCTATCTATCTATCTATCTATCTATCCATCTCCTATCTATCTATCTATCTATCTATCTATCTATCTATCTATCTATCAATCTATATCATATCTATCTAATATGGAGAAATGTAAGTGACCGACAGATGTTATTAGCACATTGTGTTCTATATACAAAATACATGATTTCAGAAAACTTTCAATATAGAGTTATAGAAGTAAAATCTATCTATCTATCTCATATCTATCTATCTATATCCTATCTATCTATCTATCTATCTATCTATCTATCTATCTATCTATCTCATATCTATCTATCTATATCCTATCTATCTATCTATCTATCTATCTATCTATCTATCTATCTATCTATCTATCTATCTCATATCTATCTATCTATATCCTATCTATCTATCTATATCCTATCTATCTATCTCATATCTATCTCTCTATACCCTATCTATCTATCTCCTATCTATCTATCTATCTATCTATCTATCTATCTATCCATCTATCCATCTCATATCTATTTATCTATCTATCCATCTCCTATCTATCTATCTATCTATCTATCTATCTATCTATCTATCTATCTATCTCTTATCTATTTATCTATCGATCTCATATCTATCGATCTCATATCTATCTATTTCATATCTATCTATCTATCTATCTATCTATCTATCTATCTATCTATCTATCTATCTATCTATCCATCTCATATCTATCGATCTCATATCTATCTATTTCATATCTATCTATCTATCTATCTATCTATCTATCTATCTATCTCTTATCTATTTATCTATCTCATATCTATCGATCTCATATCTATTTCATATCTATCTATCCATCCATCTATTTTACTATTCAAATATTATACATGTAGAAGACGCTAATTAGTCATAGCATTAAAACCAATATTTAACTGAAAAAGAGCCAAAAATGCAATACCTGATAAGGTGCAGAGCAGGCACGATCGCTGCTAAGCTGGCACAATTGCCATAAGATCGGCACAATGGCCGTATGGTAGGCACAATGGCCGTAGGGTCGGCACAATGGCCGTAGAACCTAACAATATGCAGCAAGCCAGACTATAAACAAGAAGAGCTAAGCTGTCCACTGCATACCTATATGCAGCTATCCACTCAACCCAGGCTAGATTGTCATGTCAGTGTGAGTTGTAATCCTGTATTGTGGGACCCACCCATCTATTGGCTGGCTTCGGTGGTATCGTTCACATTGCAGATCTAGTTGCATGCAGTCGCTCCTCCCCAATCTGGGCTGGGTTGAGTGGCTGACTGCATATAGGTATGCAGTGGACCACTTAGCTCCTCTGGTTTATAGTCTGGCTTGCTGCATATTGTTAGGTTCTACTGCCATTGTGCCGACCCTGCGGCCATTGTGCCGGCTTAGCGATGATCGTGCCTGCTCTGCACCTTATCAGGTATTGCATTTTTGGCTCTTTTTCAGTGAAATATGTTTTTGTGTTCCCCCTCACTTCTGTGATTTTAGCATTAAAACCACGTGCCTAATTTTGTAGCTCCCTCTCGTGCTACCAAAAAACTCTGAACCATGGAGACATGGTCTTCAAAAGACCTCTGGAGGTGTCCTATGGTACCAAGCACCAGGACATTAACTGCAGATCTTTAAAATCTTAAAACTTCCAAGGTTGGCCTTCATGGATCAACACCTTGAACTCATTCCTGAACAATTTTGAAATGTGGTAGAGCACATTATCCTGCTGAAAGAGACCACTGCCATTAGGGAATACTGCTGCCATAAAGAAAGGTACTTGTTTGTATAATTTTTAGGTAGGCGGTGCATGTCAAAGTAGCATTGGCACGAATGCCAGGATTCTGAACACTGCCCAGACCATCAAACTGAATCCACTGGCTTATCTTCTTCCCATAGTGCATCCTGGTGCCCTCTCTTTCCCAGGTAAGTGACACACATCTATCTGGCATTCCACATGATGTAAAAGTAAATGTGATTCGTCAAAGTAGGCCTCCTTCTTCCATTGCTCTATGGTCCAGTTTAGTTTTGATGCTCACGTCTCCCTTGTAGGCACTTTAGGCTGTGGATAGTATTATGAATTGTGTGCAATGTAAGTGCTATGTATTTTCCTTTATGGGACGTAATAAAATACTAATATGTCCAAATTCTTCCATCGGTAATTTTTTTACCATATTATGAGATATTCAAAACCTTAATAAGCTGTGTTACTTTTAGTTGAAGCAGATTAACCAGGACCATGGCCTATTGTTGGTTTTTCGTATACAGATAAATAGCCAGCCTACTTTGCATCCATACACACAGATTTGAACCTAGGACAACAGCACTATAAGCCTGCATTCTCACGGGACGGAAATCCCACGGAAGAGGGAGGAGAGAGGCCGCTGTGGAAAGGAAAAAAGAAATGACATGCATCTTGCCAGTTTCAGTGCGGCTTGGTCGCAGCATGTGGACGAGATTTTTGCAAAATCTCGTCCACTTTGCTGGCTAATCCCGGGATCAGGAGCCGCGGGCGGAATTGCCATGCGGACACTCCACGACAATTCCGTCCCATGTGAATCCAGGCAACAGCACTAATGTCTGAGCCAGCGCACTTATTTTTCTTTCTCCCAAGGAGAAGAACCAGAAATACAAAGAGAACATACATATAGATGTTAACCTCAATCAGATTTAAACCTAGGACTTCAGCACTGCAGGGCAGCAGTGCTAACCACTGATCCACCTTGCTTCCTCTACTTATTCCTTCTTCATCCCTCCAACTTACAAAAGTCTGGCAATTTAGATTTCCTACAGATGGGGGTGTATATAGTAAATCTGTCTAACTGCAAAATCTGCTTAAATTGATGCCATAGTTTTATTATTAAAATAATTGTTGGATATTGTCCCTTTTTTCCTCCTTTCATCCCTCTCTCACATACTATTATAAGGTGGCTACACCCTGTCATTTTAAGGCCACCCAATTTCTTCCTCCCTACCCCTTTAACTGTTGTGATTGAGATCACCAGAAGATATATCTAAGCATTTGGAATTGCCAGCCCTCCAGACCTTTTATAAATTTGAAGGGTCACCAATTTAATTTTGGCAGAGATCTTATTCCATAATAAACTCCTAAATATTGTATGGAGTCTAAAAAATATTGTGATGGAATCCAAACTGGAGAATAATGAAGTACATAAAAGAGTTGTGGCATCAAAACCATTTTGGTAAGATTTCCAATTATCGACAATGACAGATGATTGCAGACCTTGATTTTATCCTCAAACTTCCAAACCAATAGAAGCAGATTGGCAGAAATAGTCTTGAGGCTTAGAAGATACCACAACTCCCAAATATTTTAATTACTTCACTGTTTGTAATTGCGTATGTACCACCGGCAAGGGATCTAAAGGAAGAGTCTCAGATCTCCCCCCAGTTAATAGTGAGACCTGACATCTTACCAAATATATATAAAAAATGACATATTAGCACTCATTGATCGATTGACATCCAACATATACAACAACAGATCATCTGCATATAGTGAGATATGTTTCTCATTTTTTGTTATCAAATCAGCCAGGGGCAAAGAGAAGAGGTAACAGAGGACATCCCTACCTTGTTCTCCTCTCTAACACCATAAATCCAGAAATACAACCATTTACCCTCATTATTGCCCCTGGCACTAAATAGAGCAGTTTAACCCATGCCACAAACTTCTCATCAAAACCCAGATTATGAGGAACAAGCCACAAATAATTCCACTTAACATTGTCAATAGCTTTGGCAGCGTCGTATGAAAAAGCAGCTCTGTTTTCACAAACTCAATGATCTGCCTGAAGATTCAGATATAACCTCCTTAAAGTAATAGCAGTTGATTTGTTTGGCATGAAGCCGTACTGATCCTCATATATTAAATGGGTCATTACTAAAAGTAATCTATTCGCAAGTATCTTTGCCAAGATTTTAACATCAGTGGTCAATAGAAATATTGGATGATGGGAGTCAGGAATTGACAAATCCTTTCCCGGATTAGGAATTAAACATAGCATCTCTCATTGATGGTGGAAGTATACCTTCATGCAATGATTCATTAAACACAGTCAATAAATGTGGCAGAAGCATATCCTGGAAGAGCTTAGAAAATTCATTTGGAAGACCAACCAACCCAAACGAGTTTTCATAAGGAAGTGCTGCTACTGAATCCCTTAACTCATTCAGTGTCAAAGGAGCCTTTAACATCCCTCTCTGATCATCAAAGTTGGCAATTGCAACCGAGCCAAATATTCATACAGATCCTAACAGTCGACACCAAACTAAGAAGCAAGAAAAAAAATGTCTCCAAAATTTCATCCTTTATAACCAAAGAATTATCAGGTCTTCTCAACACTGCCACATAAGATGATACCTGTACCTTAATCGTAAAAGCCAAAAAAAAATTCCCACCTGATAAAAAGACACTTATTTTTTGTGACGCCTCTCAGATGATCTGCGAGTTGAGACTGTGCCTTTTTCCAATTGATTTCCACCTGCATATATATACACTTGCTCTCTATGTAAAACTCGTTGATGACATCCCAACATTAAGATTTATGTAAGCTAATCTTCTGTACATAATGACCATGTATAAATGCTTCATAGCATCCCACACTACAGACAATGAGGAAGAGCCAACATTAATCTGAAAAAAATCCAATAGAGCCTCATCTGTTACCATCAAGTAGGTTCAACCGAAAGGGATTTAACCTCCAAACTCTATCCAAACCAAATCCCTCACCATTCATAATCAATGACAAAAAGAGTGGGGAATGATCAGACACAGTTTGTGCTAGATATTCCACTCTACGAACATAAGGAAGCATAGATGGAGTACCTATTGGGGGGTCAATTCTAGAAAGTGTGAACTGGAATACCAAAAGTATCATCAAACTCATATAATAAAGTATTGTCGAAATCATATAACCCTGATTTCATTAATAAATGTTCAAAAGTAGTTGGGGAAGAGGAAGCTACCATAGGACCTTTATTCAAGCCATCCAAACTGGGATCCAGACAATTATTAAAATTGCCCACAATTAACATAGGAACAACAGGAGATATAGCCACAAATTCCATCATCTTCTTTATACATTCACTGGAATACAGAAGGGGAATATATATTGCCAGCAAAAAATATTTCTTTTGTGCAATAATTAGAGATGAGCGAGCACCAAAATGCTCGGGTGCTCGTTACTCGGGACGAAAATTTCGCGATGCTCGAGGGTTCATTTCGAGTAACGAACCCCATTGAAGTCAATGGGCGACTCGAGCATTTTTGTATTTCGCCGATGCTCGCTAAGGTTTCCATTTGTGAAAATCTGGGCAATTCAAGAAAGTGATGGGAACGACACAGCAACGGATAGGGCAGGTGAGGGGCTACATGCTGGGCTGCATCTCAAGTTCCCAGGTCCCACTATTAAGCCACAATAGTGGCAACATTGCCCCCCCCCTCCCAACAATTTTTACTTCTGAAAAGCCCTCATTAGCAATGCATACCTCAGCTAAGCACCACACTACCTCCAACAAAGCACAATCACTGCCTGCATGACACTCCGCTGCCACTTCTCCTGGGTTACATGCTGCCCAACTCCCCCCCCCCCCCTCCCGCACGACCCAGTGTCCACAGCGCACACCAAACTGTCCCTGCGCAGCCTTCAGCTGCCCTAATGCCACACCCTGGCCTCATAGCCACACCACCCTCATGTCTATTTATAAGTGCGTCTGCCATGAGGAGGAACCGCAGGCACACACTGCAGAGGGTTGGCACGGCTAGGCAGCGACCCTCTTTAAAAGGGGCGGGGCGATAGCCCACAATGCTGTACAGAAGCAATGAGAAATATAATCCTGTGCCACCGCCATCAGGAGCTGCACACGTGGGCATAGCAATGGGGAACCTATGTGCCACACACTATTCATTCTGTCAAGGTGTCTGCATGCCCCAGTCAGACCGCGTTTTTTTATAAATAGTCACAGGCAGGTACAACTCTGTAATGGGAATTCCGTGTACACCCACAGCATGGGTGGCTCCCTGGAACCCACCGGCTGTACATAAATGTATCCCATTGCAGTGCCCTGGACAGCAGAGCTAACGTCAGATTAAATGCCGGTGGGCTTCGGCCCACACTGCATGCCCCAACCTGACAGGGGTTTTTAATTCATAGACACAGGCAGGTACAACTCCCTATTGTGAAGTCCCTGTGGACCCACAGCATGGGTGGCTCCCTGGAACCCACCGGCGGTACATGAATATATCCCATTGCAGTGCCCTGGACAGCAAAGCTAACGTCAGGTTTAATGCAGGTGGGCTTCGGCCCACACTGCATGCCCCAGTCAGACTGGGGTTCTTTAGAAGTGGACACATGCAGTTACAACTCTGTGTGGACCGACAGCATGGGTGGCTCCCTGGAACCCACCGGCGGTACATAAATATATACCATTGCAGTGCCCAGCACAGCTGAGGTAATGTCAGGTTTAATGCAGGTGGGCTAATAATTAATAGGGCCCAAAAAAATTGGTGTACCAACAGTACTAATGTACCTTAGAAAAATTGCCCATGCCCAACAAAGAGGGCAGGTGAAACCCATTAATCGCTTTGGTTAATGTGGCTTAATTTGTAACTAGGCTTGGAGGCAGCCCAGTTAAAATAAAAATTGGTTCAGGTGCAAGTTTCAACGCTTTAATGAGCATTGAAACGTATAAAAATTGTTTACAAAAATTATATGACTGAGCCTTGTGGGCCTAAGAAAAATTGCCCGTTCGGGGTGATTACGTGAGGTTTCAGGAGGAGGAGCAGGAGGAGGAGGATGAATATAATGCACAGATTGATGAAGCTAAAAGGTCCCCATTTTTGATGGTGATAGAGAACAATGCTTCCATCCGCGGGTGCAGCCTACGTATTGCTTAGGTATCGCTGCTGTCAGCTGGTGGAGAAGAGAAGTCTGGGGAAATCCAGGCTTTGCTCATCTTGATGAGTGTAAGCTTTTCGGCACTGTCGGTTGACAGGCGGGTACGCTTATCTGTGATGATTCCCCCAGCCGCACTAAACACCCTCTCTGACAAGACGCTAGCCGCAGGACAAGCAAGCACCTCCAGGGCATACAGCGCGAGTTCAGGCCACGTGTCCAGCTTCGACACCCAGTAGTTGTAGGGGGCAGAGGCGTCACGGAGGACGGTCGTGCGATCGGCTACGTACTCCCTCACCATCCTTTTACAGTGCTCCCGCCTACTCAGCCTTGACTGGGGAGTGGTGACACAGTCTTGCTGGGGAGCCAGAAAGCTGGCAAAGGCCTTAGAGAGTGTTCCCCTGCCTGTGCTGTACATGCTGTCTGAACTCCGCGCCTCCCCTGCTACCTGGCCCTCGGAACTGCGCCTTCTGCCACTAGCGCTGTCGGATGGGAATTTTATCAGTTTGTCCGCCAGGGTCCTGTGGTATAGCATTACTCTCGAACCCCTTTCCTCTTCGGGTATGAGAGTGGAAAGGTTCTCCTTATACCGTGGGTCGAGCAGTGTGTACACCCAGTAATCCGTAGTGGCCAGAATGCGTGTAACGCGAGGGTCACAAGAAAGGCATCCTAACATGAAGTCAGCCATGTGTGCCAGGGTACCTGTATGCAACACATGGCTGTCTTCACTAGGAAGATCACTTTCAGGATCCTCCTACTCCTCCTCCGGCCATACATGCTGAAAGGATGACAGGCAAGCAGCATGGGTACCCTCAGCAGTGGGCCAAGCTGTCTCTTCCCCCTCCTCCTCATCCTCCTCATGCTCCTCCTCCTCAACGCGCTGAGATATAGACATGAGGGTGCTCTGACTATCCAGCAACATACTGTCTTCCCCCGCCTCCGTTTCCGAGCGCAAAGCGTCTGCCTTTATGCTTTGCAGGGAACTTCTCAAGAGGCATAGCAGAGGAATGGTGATGCTAATGATTGCAGCATCGCCGCTCACCACCTGGGTAGACTCCTCAAACTTTCCAAGGACCTGGCAGATGTCTGCCAACCAGGCCCACTCTTCTGTAAAGAATTGAGGAGGCTGACTCCCACTACACCGCCCATGTTGGAGTTGGTATTCCACTATAGCTCTACGCTGCTCATAGAGCCTGGCCAACATGTGGAGCGTAGAGTTCCACCGTGTGGGCACGTCGCACAGCAGTCGGTGCACTGGCAGATTAAACCGATGTTGCAGGTTGCGCAGGGTGGCAGCTTCTGTGTGGGACTTGCGGAAATGTGCGCTGAGCCGGCGCACCTTTCCGAGCAGGTCTGACAAGCGTGGGTAGCTTTTCAGAAAGCGCTGAACCACCAAATTAAAGACGTGGGCCAGGCATGGCACGTGCGTGAGGCTGCCGAGCTGCAGAGCCGCCACCAGGTTACGTCCGTTGTCACACACGACCATGCCCGGTTGGAGGCTCAGCGGCGCAAGCCAGCGGTCGGTCTGCTCTGTCAGACCCTGCAGCAGTTCGTGGGCCGTGTGCCTCTTCTCTCCTAAGCTGAGTAGTTTCAGCATGGCCTGCTGACGCTTGCCCACCGCTGTGCTGCCACGCCGCGCGACACCGATGCTGGCGACGTGCTGCTGCTGACACATCTTGATTGCGAGACAGAGGTTGCGTAGGAGGAGGAGGAGGGTGGTTTAGTGGAGGAAGCATACACCGCCGCAGATACCACCACCGGGCTGGGGCCCGCAATTCTGGGGGTGGATAGGACGTGAGCGGTCCCAGGCTCTGACTCGGTCCCAGCCTCCACTAAATTCACCCAATGTGCTGTCAGGGAGATATAGTGGCCCTGCCCGCCTGTGCTTCTCCACGTGTCCGTTGTTAAGTGGACCTTGGCAGTAACCGCGTTGGTGAGGGAGATATGGTCGTGCAGGGCTGGGACGGCACATCGGGAAAAGTAGTGGCGACTGGGAACCGAGTAGCGCGGGGCCGCCGCCACCATCATGCTTTTGAAAGCGTCCATTTCCACAAGCCTATACGGCAGCATCTCCAGGCTGATCAATTTGGCTATGTGCACATTTAACGCTTGAGCGTGCGGGTGCATGGCGGCATACTTGCGCTTGCACTCAAACACTTGCGCTAGCGATGGCTGGACGGTGCGCTGAGAGACATTGGTGGATGGGGCCGAGGACAGCGGAGGTGAGGGTGTGGGTGCAGGCCAGGAGACGGTAGTGCCTGTGTCCTGAGAGGGGGGTTGGATCTCAGTGGCAGGTTGGGGCACAGGGGGAGAGGCAGTGGTGCAAACCGGAGGCGCTGAACGGCCTTCGTCCCACCTTGTGGGGTGCTTGGCCATCATATGCCTGCGCATGCTGGTGGTGGTGAGGCTGGTGGTGGTGGCTCCCCGGCTGATCTTGGCGCGACAAAGGTTGCACACCACTGTTCGTCGGTCGTCTGCACTCTCAGTGAAAAACTGCCAGACCTTTGAGCACCTCGGCCTCTGCAGGGTGGCATGGCGCGAGGGGGCACTTTGGGAAATGGTGGATTATTCGGTCTGGCCCTGTCTCTACCCCTGGCCACCCCACTGCCTCTTCCAACCTGCCCTGCTGCTGCACTTGCCTCCCCCTCTGAAGGTCTGTCCTCAGTAGGCTTAGCAAACCAGGTGGGGTCAGTCACCTCATCGTCCTGCTGCTCTTCCTCCGAATCCTCTGTGCGCTCCTCCCTCGGACTTACTGCAATTACTACTACCTGAGTGATAGACAACTGTGTCTCATCGTCATCGTCCTCCTCACCCACTGAAAGCTCTTGAGACAGTTGCCGGAAGTCCCCAGCCTCATCCCCCGGACCCCGGGAACTTTCCAAAGGTTGGGCATCGGTCACGACAAACTCCTCCAGTGGGAGAGGAACCATTGCTGCCCATTCTGGGCAGGGGCCCGAGAACAGTTCCTGGGAACCTGCCTGCTCCTCAGAATGTGTCATTGTAATGGAGTGAGGAGGCTGGGAGGAAGGAGGAGCAGCAGCCAGAGAATTCAGAGTTGCAGCAGTGGACGGCGTAGAACTCTGGGTGGTCGATAGATTGCTGGATGCACTTTCTGCCATCCATGACAGGACCTGCTCACACTGCTCATTTTCTAATAAAGGTCTACCGCGTGGACCCATTATTTGTGAGATGAATCTGGGGACGCCAGAAACGTGCCTCTCTCGTAATCCCGCAGCAGTCGGCTGCGAAACACCTGGATCAGGAGCTCGGCCTGTGCCCACACCCTGACTTGGGCCTCCGCGTCCTCGCCTGCGTCCACGTCCTCTAGGCCTACCCCTACCCCTCAGCATGGTGTATTACGAGTAGAGCAGAAACAGAACGCTGTAATAAAATGTGCCGCTTATTGGCCTGTGGTTGGAGGCTGACTTCGCTTACGGAACGCACAGCAGAGCCAGGAAACACTTTTGCGCACGCCTGCAGTGAGATGTAGGTGCGTATGACTGAGATAGTGGAATTCACAGCGCAGAAGCAGTCAAGTGGCCAGATGCCACTAGTAGGCCTAAAGTATGTTGCTTCTATTTTTTGTACGGCAGAGCTGAGACAGTAGACAGATACTGTAGGCAGTGTATATATGTATACTGTTTCAATGTGGACAGGATGACGACGGTGATGTAACGGGCATCGCAGAGCCAGGAAACACTTTTGCGCACGCCTGCAGTGAGACGTAGGTGCGTATGACTGAGATAGTGGAATTCACAGCGCAGAAGCAGTCAAGTGGCCAGACGCCACTAGTAGGCCTAAAGTATTTTGCTTCTATTTTTTGAACGGCAGAGCTGAGACAGCAGACAGATACTGTAGGCAGCGTATATATGTATACTGTTTCAATGTGGACAGGATGACGGCGGTGATGTAACGGGCACCGCAGAGCCAGATAACACTTTCGCGCAAGCCTGCTGTAACGCTTAGCTGCGTATTAATTAGGACTACTACCCCCAGCAGACACGCAGTACACTGAGGACGGTCACAGGCAGCCCAAATATAGTATTTTTCCCAAAATTTGTTTGAAAAAGCCCACTGCCGATATAGACAGTATATCTCTTTCACCTTTTTCACTGTCCCTGCCTCACCAGTACTGGCCCTATACTATGTACAATGACTGCAGACTGAGGACGCAATGCTCTGCACGGCCGATATACAAAAAAAAAAAAATGTGCATCACTGCTCCCAGCAGCCTCAACAGTACTGCACACGGTCAGATGTGGCCCTAAGAAGGACCGTTGGGGTTCTTGAAGCCTAAAATAACTCCTAACGCTCTCCCTATAGCAGCTCCGGTACCAGCAGCACTGTCCCTGATCTCTGTCAGAATGCATCTGTGGCGAGCCGCGGGCGGGGCAGATTTATATACTCGGGTGACACCTGATCTCGCCAGCCACTCACTGCAGGGGGGTGGTATAGGGCTTGAACGTCGCAGGGGGAAGTTGTAATGCCTTCCCTGTCTTTCTATTGGCTAGAAAAGCGCGCTAACGTCTCAGAGATGAAAGTGAAAGTAACTCGAACATCGCGTGGTGCTCGCCTCTAGTAACGAGCATCTCGAACACGCTAATACTCGAACGAGTATCAAGCTCGGATGAGTACGTTCGCTCATCTCTAGCAATAATACATTTAAGAGAAACAAATCTCCCCATGGACTCTATAAAGGATGACTCACATTTAAATGAGATATCTTTATGAATCAGTACATTTACTCCACGCAAATAACTCAAGTGCACAGAATGAATAGAATGTGCCCTTGCAGAATGGTGAAGCAAGTGTTCAGTGTATTTTGCTATCTTTTAGTTTTTCCCCCCATACCACACACATCCCACGAAATTATATTAACCTCTTGAACCATGCTAAAAGATATTCATTATTCATGTTTTACACATATAATTTAAGATGCCGGCTGCATTGTATGGTAGAGGAAGAGAAGGAGAAAAAAGGGAGGAAAAAAAAACTCCTCACCAAACCCAACCCCATACACAGATTCCCATATTACATAGGGCTCTAATCACCTAGCCATAGTGATAATGGTCAAAAAAATCCAAATATCACAGTAAGGTCACTAATAGTAAAGAGCAGTACCCAGGGACCTCCCGCCTATCTAACAAATAATCTCATTTCAGGCGGTCAAATACTCTACTAATAATAAAAAGGACTACTTATTACTGTTATATAAACAGTTGCTTGCTTTCTTTAAAATAATGTTCTGATCTTTATAATGCAGGAGTTTTATCAGACAGTTCTCGGCGCGGCACCCGGTGGAGGTTGTTTAGCGGAAATTCTATGAGCCCGTTCCACAGCAAAGAAAGATGACAAAATATCTGCCCTAATAGGTGATTTCAGCCATCACTCAAAAAATCCTATTGGATACAATCCTTCCACCTTTTCTGGAATGCCCCCCCGGTCGCAAATTATTTATCTGTAGTTTTTTTTCCAGATCATCTACTTTAGGGTGGATTCAGATGAGCGTGTTTATGTGCGCACAATTATGCCACAAAATCACACGTCTATTAGAACCAATGGTTTCCTATGGTGTGTTCACATGTCCATGTTTTACAGGCATACAAACGCGCATACCTGTAAAAGATAGGACATGCGTGCAACACAGGGCCATGATGCGTGTAAATATTCACCGTTGGGAGTCCCCTTGTCACTGAACACTGTCACAGCACTGTCACAGTGTTCAATGACAAGGGGACTCCCTGCGGGGAGCAAAGAATCCCCCTGTAACAGCTGTTGCAAAGGATCGCAATGTTTTCCTATTGCTTTCAATGGGACTGGTTCTTCTGCAGTCCCATTGAAAGCAATGGACTGCCAGCAAGCCCTGCAGGGATTTTTTTGGGGAAGAGCTTTAAATATAAGCCCTTCCCTGAAGATCATCCATAGAATATGTTAAAAATAAAAAAAATATGTATTCTCACCTCTCCTCAGCTGTCAAGGCTCAGTCGTGTCCAGCCTGTCTTCTCCCTGCACTGCTCTGAATCTGTTTCAGCAGGCGGGGATTTTAAATCCCCACCTGCTGAAAGGGCTGCATCTGATTGGCTAATCGCTCAGCCAATTACAGGCAGCACTCAGGCATTCATTGAATGACAGCTGAATGCAGCCTTTGATTGGTCACAGCACTTAGCCAATCACAGACAGCTCTTGGCCATTCATTAAATTCTATGAATGGCCAAGAGCTGCCTGTGATTGGCTAAGTGCTCTGACCAATCAAAGGCTGCATTCAGCTGTCATTCAATGAATGCCTGAGTGCTGCCTGTTATTGTCTGAGTGCTCAGCCAATCTGATACAGTCCTTTCAGCAGACAGGGATTTTAAATCCCCGGTTGCTGAAACAGAGTCAGAGCAGTGCAGGTAGAAGACAGGGTAAATGCACCTGAGCCCCGACAGCTGAAAAGAGGTGAGTATATATATATTTTTATTTTTAACATATTCTAAGGATGATTTTTCAGGGAAGGGCTTATATTTAAAGCCTTTCCCCCGAAAATCCCTGCAGGGCTTGCTGGCAGTCCATTACTTTCAATGTGACTGCAGAAGCGCTGGTCCCATTGAAAGCAATGGGAGAACATTGTGATCCTCTGCCACAGTTGTCACAGGTGTGACAGCTGTGGCAGGGGATTATTTAACCCCTCATGGGAAGTCCTCTTGTCACTGAACACTGTGACAGTGATGTTACAGTGTTCAGTGACAAGGAAACTCCCCGCGGGGAATATTTACACGGCAGCGTCGGAGAGGTGAATATATATATATTTTTTTTTTATTTTTTTTTACACAAACCAGAAAGGATTTTCAGGAAAAGGCTTATATTTCGAACCCTTCCCAAAAAATCACTGCAGGGATTGCCGACATCCTATTGTATTCAATGGGGCTGCCGGCAGCAGCTGCGCCCTCAATGAAAGCAGTGCTGCATGGACCTGCATTCACGCGTCTGTGCACGTACATGGGTGCGCAGTTTTGCGCGCACCTATGTACGGCACATGCACACACTCGTGTGAATGCACCCTAATATTGCATAGTATGAATAAACTGCTCGCATTTACTAACTGTATGCTGCATAGGAACATTTTTTTTCGTCTTCTTCGTTTGCTTAGCAGAAGCGAACCGTTTAAGGTTCGGGCTCTTGCCAAGACAAATTTTTTAAAAAGTTCAACCCTGATTTAGGTTCTACAGGCTCAGTTTGCTCATCTCTACTATCTATCTTTCTAGCTAGCTAGAGATCATTTGTCTGCCTTGTTTATAAAATATATGTATAATGGACAATAGAGGTAGAGTCGAGACAAATATATCAATGACTGCAGAAACTATATAAGAACATCTCAATAACTGACAATATGCCAGTGTGAACAGAGTGTCTCCAAATTGGCCCCATATCTGAAATTATACTACTACCAAACCCCAGAGAGCAAAAGATCCTGAGTCGGTATAGACTGAGTGCCCACCACCTGGCCATCAAATCAGGGTGGTGCAGACAGAACTACAATCCCAGAGTGAGCAAACTGTGCCAACAGCATGACCAGAATGCCATGAAAGATGAGGCCAACTTCCTGCTGTGATATCCTAGATAAACAGCAGGGAGGGACACTCACTTCAGGAGACTTTCTAATCTCTTCCATTCAGCTCCATGTTGAAGGAAGAAAAACACTTACATCATGTTGGGGAAAGAGGAAACCACAGTGGCTATACAGCACACTATATGCGCACCATAGACTGAGAGGAGCATGATATGCCATGGACTTCTATACTCCTATCCCGGGTGTGTCCCTATCCCTCAAATCCTCATCTCCAATCCTTCAAACGCTATTCACTATTCTCAGCTCACTTTTTCAATGCTAATATTTATTACATCCTGCCAATAAAGCTTCTTTGAATTTAGATAGATAGATAAAGGGGGTGGACAAAAATATGGAGACACTTCCAAAATGCATGGGATTTTAACCATTAGCACTGAGTTGCCCTTTTGGCCCCTTCTTGGCTGAGAGCTTTCCTGCCAAATTTGTGTTTACTTCACCTCTTGCCCTGCTCTGGGTGGTTTTGGGAGCCAGCTGGTAACAGCAGCTGATTGGCTCAAACTCCTGACCAATGGAACCTTGCTGCTCAGTCAGATGTTCACTTCTGCCAAGCAGCATCTGTGTCATATTACCTCTACCTAAAATCAGTCTCTACATGTCTTATTGAAATATGATTTAGGATCCCATGTAACTTGAGACATGCATTTTGTACAGTGTTTCCATATTTTTGTCCACCCCCTGTAGATACCATAAGCTAAGAAGCTATTAGATAGAGTAGCCATCTGAAATCATATGCATCAAATTTGTAGATAACCAGCACTATGCCACTTACTAATTCTATCTATCTGACCATAATCCTTAACACTGGCTTAAATAAAAACCTTTCACAGCTACATTATATTGTCGGGAATCCGTTTCGATGTCTTCGCCTCATTCCTATACGTTCTTGCTGCGGACCAACCACTGAGTATATTAGAGCTCCTTATCTGGCTCTATTTTAAGTGCTTGCTCTGATCCTATTTAATTCTAAATTCCTTTCTTTTTTTTCCCCTACGCGGCCCAATTTTCTTTACTTCTTCTCCAAGACAAGAAAATGGATTAACAATGCCACAAAAACCCGAACAGGAAGTCTACAGGGAATGCTAGCAACTATAGGGAATCTATTAAAGCTTATTACCCAACCACAGGGAAGCTTTTATGGCAAGCAGTCTAGATGCCCATAAATATAATTATAAAGATGTCCTGCCTGTTAAAATTGTGGGTAATGATGCAGACTGGAGAAATACGCACCTTTTCAAAGCATCTTCCCTGCAATGAGCAGAAACTATGGGACATCACTGTGGCAGCAGTCAGAACTTCTCCAGCTGGAAACCACAGACTGCACATCCTTGAATCACATCATTCTCCTACGTGTAACATTTCTATAAGCTTAAGATATATGTTCCAAGTGTAAACCATATAACGCTACCTGGTAGAGCCAGTAAAGTCAAAACCTCAAAAAGATCCGAAGACAAGACCATGTAGAGATGCTCAGTATAATGCAGTTCTCCGAAAGCTAATGCTACAGTCTGCATGCATTGCAGATCCCATTCTGCACCACACAGTGGATATGCCCGTCTTCTGCCAACACAGAAACAACGAAGCTTTTCCTATGCGTCTGACTTACATTAATTGCTAATCCTATTTGTAGTACGCACACTCTAGACTCCTTGAAATTTCATTTTTTGGGAGCTGTGCCGTGCAAGGATTAGGCACTCCATCTTAACAAAGATGATTAGCAAGCGGTTGAACATAGGCTTGATGTAAAATGCATTAATAGCAAAATACGAAAGAGGAGGGGGGCACAAAGGGAAAAAAAGCCAAATATGTTATAAGGAATAGAATTATAATTGGGGGAAGTGTTTGTTGAGTCTCCTAACAACGCAGAATTTCAGGCGCCATGGTTACAGGCTCAGAAATGCCTTTGTATAGAATAGCTGCTGACATGGCATTGATGCCAGGAGATGGCGCTAAAGCTCATGCTTTAAGATCCGCTTTATTGTCGCTGTAAAACCGAAGTGCAGGGAGAAAACATCTTCTTAATCTTAAGGATAAATATTGTGTAACAGGCGCTTAACCTGAGGGGGTGCAGAGCAAATGCCTTTATAGGGGCAAAGGTAAGCTTGTCAAAAGAGAGCAAAACCCTGATCGAAGGAAAATGGAGAAGGCAACAGAAGAAAGGAAACTGGAAATGAATATATCATTTATGAGATTGGAATAATTGTATGAAATCGTCTTGTATTTTACATGTGAGTCGAAAGAGAGAGAAGTTTTAGTGGAGAGTTGTTCTCATTCCAGAAACGAATACTATGTTTTTGTCTTAAGGGGTCATTCTAGGCAAAACTAGCATACACTCTGCTTTGTGTGCAGTAGTGTTTATATGTTAATTAGAAGGCATAATGTGACAACAGGAGGGAAAAACTGTGGCTGTAAATTTTTCTAATAAGAAGCTGTAGCAGTAGGACATTTTGCATACAATGACACCTTAAAGAGGTTTTCATAGAAACATAGAAATTTGATGACAGAAAAGGCTGCATGGTCCATCTAGTCTATCCTTATATTATTTATCGCTTATGATAGATATATGCTTATTCCAGGTAGCTTGACTTCATTTATTGCTGTTTGTCCAAATGCATCTGCTGGAAGTCTGCTCCAGGCATCTACTACTCTTTTAGCAAAATAATATTTTTTGACATTGCTTCTAATTTTCTTCTAATGAATCTCAGATTGTGTGCCCTTGTCCTAGTGTATTTCTTCTTCGCTCCTGAAACTTATTTATACATTTAACATATATAAAGGTTTATATCTTCTTGTAATATATATATAGGTTTCCATCATGTCCTCCCTCTGCCTTCTCTCCACCTGTAACATATATAAAGGTTTATATCATGTCCCCCTCTCCCTTCTCTCCACCCGTAACATATATAAAGGTTTATATCTTCTTGTAATATATATATATATATAGGTTTCCATCATGTCCTCCCTCTGCCTTCTCTCCGCCTGTAACATATATAAAGGTTTCCATCATGTTCCCCTTCTCCCTTCTCTCCTCCTGTAACATATATAAAGGTTTCCATCATGTCCTCCCTCTCCCGTCTCTCCTCCTGTAACATATATAAAGGTTTCCATCATGTCCTCCTCTCCCTTCTCTCCTCCTGTAACATATATAAAGGTTTCCATCATGTCCTCCTCTCCCTTCTCTCCTCCTGTAACATATATAGGTTTCCGTCATGTCCTCCCTCGCCCTTTCCTCCTCCTGTAACATATGTAAAAGTTTCCATCATGTCCCCCTCTCCATTGTTCCCTTCTGTAACATATATAAAGGTATCCATCATGTCCCCCTCTCCCTTCTCTCCACCTGTAACATATATAAAGGTTTCCATCATGTTCCCCTCTCCCTTCTCTCCACCTGTAACATATCTAAGGTTTCCATCATGTCCCCCTCTCCCTTCTCTCCTCCTGTAATATATATAAGGTTTCCATCATGTCCTCCCTCTCCCATCTCTCCACCTGCAACATATATAAAGGTTTCCATCATGCCCCCCCCCCACCTCTCCCTTCTCTCCTCTTGTAACATATACAAAAGGTTTCCATCATGTCCCCCTCTCCCTTCTCTCCTCCTGTAATGTGTATAAAGGTTTCCATCATGTCCCCCTCTCCCCTCCTGTAACATATATAAAGGTTTCCATCATGTCCCCCTTCTCCCCTCCTGTAACATATTTAAAGGTTTACATCATGTCCCCCTCTCCTTTCTTCCCTCCTGTAACATATATAAAGATTTCTATCATGCCCCCCCTCTCCCTTCTCTCCCCCTGTAACATATATAAAGGTTTACATCATGTCCCCCTCTCCTTTCGTCCCTCCTGTAACATATATAAGGTTTTCCATCTTGTCCTCCCTCACCCGTCTCTCCTCCTGTAACATATATAAAGTTTTACATCATGTCCTCCTCTCCCTTCTCTCCTCCTGTAACATATATAGGTTTCCATCATGTCCTCCCTCTCCCTTTCCTCCTCCTGTAACATATATAAAAGTTTCCATCATGTCCCCCTCTCCATTTTTCCCTTCTGTAACATATATAAAGGTATCCATCATGCCCCCCCTCTCCCTTCTCTTCTCCTGTAACATATATAAAGGTTTCCATCATGTCCCCCTCTCCCCTCCTGTAACATATATAAAGGTTTCCATCATGTCCCCCCTCTCCCCTCCTGTAACATATATAAAGGTTTCCATCATGTCCCCCTCTCCCTTCTTTCCTTCTGTAACTTATATAATGTTTTCCATCATGTCCCCTTTTCTTCTCTCCTCCTGTAACATATATAAAGGTATTGTTCATTTATGCTCCTGGGAGCTCTAGTTCTATGGATTTTCCGGAGCACACCTTCACAGGTGTGGGATAATTGAACTTATTGGGTGTGGAGTTTCTCCAGCTAGCCAATCCCCTTGGGTCTGCTGCATATAAATACCAGCTTCTCTGATTAGAGGATGCTGGTCATTTTACTCTCTTTACTCATTTTGTCCTATTCCCACTCAGAGCTGGGTGTTATGCATGTTAGCCTGAAGTGTTCCTCTCACCTTCCCTGAGGATAGTCTGGACACTTTTGTCCCTATCTGCATCTTATGCGTACCCACTCTTCCCTTCTCTTTTTACAGGTGCAGCCTCCTCTCCTTCTCCCCTCCTGTAACATCTATTCCTATTTTCTAGGAGGAGCACAGGGGGCATTATTACTTTCAAGGGAGCACAATGTGGGTATTATTACTATGTGAAGGCAAAAGGGGCATTATTAACATGTAGGAACACAACATAGGCATTTTTGTATATACATAATTATTGTACAAGTTAATAGGAAGAACACTATTGCTGGTTGTGGTACAAATTATCCCACTTTTACTGTCTGGTGAACTAATAAAGTCTGAGGCACAATAAATCTGGCACTATTGTTTTTAGGGGTCTATTGTTTTTACTGTCTGTGTGGCATTATTTTTTGAGTAACGATAACTAGGACCTTATTAAAAAGAAAAGTGACAACTCCAGTGAGAATTGACGTCATACATGATCACTGGATATATTGGTACTGCAAGCACTTATACGATCTGCAAAGCGCCTGTTGAGAGCTGGCATCTACCATTATATGGTAATAATGTACGTACAATGTTTTTATACAGTAACAGTATGGAAGTAATATTCAATCACTATGTAGTTGTCATGGTGTGGTGGTATTATTTGGGCTTTGTATAGTAGTACTGGTAATACTGGTAATACTTTCAATAGTGGGTTTTATTCAGTAACAGTATAGTAATATTAATCAGTCTCTATGGAATAGTAGTGGTATTATTTGGCCTTTAGAGGTAAGATTGATATTTGTGTAGTGCATTTTGTTCAGTAACAGTATGTAGATTACTGTATGGTGTAATATTTGCTTCTGCTTAGCGGCAACAATGTTATATGGTAAGTATACTTGTATATATTTTTTTTCTGGGGAGGGATGGTGCACACAAAAGATGCCTTAGGGCTTGTTCCCCTGATCTGTTAAGACCCTAGCAACACCCCTGTTACATGATACATAAAAACTTCCAAATCATATATTGAACAAAGACTGGATGCCAAAATAAAGTGCGGACAGTCATCACTAATATCAGTGATGTGGGGGTAAAGAGGAATATCAATATACAGAACACATATGATGAGAAGGTCTGGATCCCAGTTGATGCTCCAGTTCAACTCAACATTGATCAGTTTTTCTGTGCAGGTTTCATTAACCATACCTATCAAACCATGTCTGTATTGACCTTGCTTAGATGCAGTGTGTAGGCCTGGATCATAGTCTAGGGTTAGGCTGGCAGTATGGAGGTTATAACAGGGGACCTCAGAGTGGTGACTCAACTCAAACTGTGGATATGTCAGTGTGTGATTTCGGGTAAACTCGGGTAATTAGTAAATGGCCCTCCCCAAACAACTGCCATAAATCTGAAAGAATCCAATTATTTAAAATGTCTTCAGATACTGTAACATTAACATTATCTCTCACTTAAAAGTAAGGGGATAGCTCAAACTCTGAAAAATAGCGCCACACTATTATAGCCTTCAAGCAAATTTTACAGTGGCACTAGTGTTCAGTAGAGATGAGCGAGCGTACTCGCTAAGGCAAATTACACGAGTGAGTAGTACCTCATGCGAGTACCTGCCTGCTAGTCTCTAAAGATTCAGGAGCCGGCAGGGGACAGGGGAGAGTGGGGAGGAACGGGGGGCGTGGGGGAGATCTCTCTCTCTCACTCTCTCTCCCCGCTTCTCCCTGCTCACTCCCAAAACTCACCACCGGCACCCAAATCTTTAGAGACGAGCAGGCAGGTACTCGCATAAGGCTCTACTCGCTCGATTAGTTTGCCTTAGCGAGTACGGTCACTCATCTCTAGTGTTCAGCGAACTGAACTAGTAGAACCCTATTTTAAGTCAAACTTTCTAAAACGTTTGCAAAACCAAGCTTTTTGCAAAGTTCTACCCCAAACAGGGTTCTACTGGTTCAGTTCGCTCAAAACTAGTACAATACATTGGTGTACAGCACCAAGTGCCATAAAGGTCTTGTTATACACCAGTTTTAGGGGTGGTTGATGAATGTCCACTTGGGTTTGAACTAATTTGGACCGAATGAAACTTTTTGAAAAAGTTCAGCAAACCAAAACTTCTTTAATTAACAGGCACTATACAGTTTGGTAGCATTTCTTCGCATCCACAGATCTTTCCATGAGACTGTTAGATAGACTCTCAGAAGCAAAATTCCAGACTACTGATTTACACCGAACACCACAAATTTGCTGGACATGAGGTATGAAGGGGGGGGGGGGGGGCACGTTTTTCAAACTGATGATGTGTAGTAACCCACAGCAATGTAAACATCAGGTCATATAACCGTAGTCTCAATGTTATTTTTCTCTTTGCCTACGTGGTGTTTTACTATGAAATGACCTTTACAGAATCCATGTTAAGCCTCCTGCAGTAAGCTGATTTTTTTTACTATACCATTTTTCAGTGTTTTGCATTCCCGGCTTCATTTTCTTCCCAGTTTTATTCAGTATAGAGAATATTTCATGGGACTCAAATCTGTAGAAGAGACATTTGCATTTGATACATGTAAGACTTTTGATGTAATATATGCAGACAAATTTGCATCTGAATATTAAAGCCGGGTATTAAATTAGAGTGAATTGTGTATTTGATTTTACACGAATGTTTACATGCTGGTCTGCAGTCACAAGTTACTGAATGAATACAAAGAGAAGATTCGTCCTGCAAAATGTACGCTATACTGCAATGGTTCGATTAATGATTAGATTGCCATATGGAAATACCTTGTGCATTTACTTATCATTGTACATCTATTGTATTGCATGAATCAGTAGTAGTGCATAAGAATACATAAATCTAATATATCCTATTAGGAGAAAACAGCATTTTCCTCACCCTGTATCTTCCTGTACTTTTACTTTCCCTTCTTGCCGGATCTCTGCAAATATTCAAAACGTGTTCACTTATCAAAAAATTCATATAGTAAGGCTAGTTTCACACGGCCGAGAAAATCGCGCAAGACTTTTGCGTTGCGAGATGCACAAATCTCACCCGAATATGAACCCCAATTTTGTAAATGGAGTCATATACATGAGTGATGTATGTCCTATCTTCCTGTGTTTTTTGGAATGCATCGCCCATTGTTTTCAATGGGATAGTAAAACACATCACACAGCCGATGATGTGCATGCTAGTGCAATGCGAGTTTTCCCACTGAAAACAATGGGGAACACTTGCCGAACCACCAATAAGGCTGAAAGTTTTTGCCCGACTCCACATTTCATACCAAAATACAGCGCTGCACATTTCGTAGCAGCTGTGCTTGGTATGGAAGTTCAATTTCATTCACTTGAATGGGAGTGAGCTGCTGAAAGGTCATATGATGAATGAATGTGACTGTCAGGTCCGGCGGCTCTGAGGGTCTCCGTGCCTGCACTACCGGTCCTATTACCCGGGCTGCAGGGGTGCGGCGCAGGGGAGCCCCAGTTTTGGTCACCGTAGTCCTGGACATTGGCTACGGGTGCGTGCTCCCGTGCATAGGGGGTGCGCGCCTAGTTAGGTAGGTTGCTGGAGACACGGCAGGTTACCGCCCTGCGCCGTGTCCCCGTAACCATGATAACCGGACGCGCTTGTTCTGCACTCGCTGCTTGAGCTCTGGGTCTCTGCTCTGCACTCACTGCTTGAGGTCTAGGGCTCTGCTCTGCACTCACTGCCTGATGTCTGAGTCTCTGCCTGTTCTTAGCAGGCGCTGGGGGATGTTGTCCCAGCGCCCAGTGATCAGGTCCTGCTGCTGTCAGGCTCCCCGCCTCAATCAGCTGCTGGGGCGGGAGTTCTGACAGCACTTTTACTTCTCAGTTTCTGTCTATGTTGGCAGTGTATGTTTGGTCTCCAGCTACACCCATGTTCCCTTGTATTGATCTCCTGCTTTGACTTACCTGCTCTGGACCTGACCTTGCCTTCGCCTGACCCCTTGTACCACGTTCTCTCCCGTTACCGACCCGGATTGCTTGACCTGCTTTTGTGTTTGTTTGTTTCCTGTATTTGTCTGTCAGTCTAACTCTGCCCTGCATCCCTAGGGAGTCTAGGGACTGTTTCCCGGTTGTCGCCCTATGGCCTAGCCTAGGGGGGGCAAGGAGGTAGGGACAGGTGTTGCGGGAAGTTTCAGGGACTCCAAGTTACCCGACCCCAGCTTCCAGACAGTGACGTAACTGGCCTGAGAAATGCTGTGGCCTCTTCAAAAAAGCTAAGAAGTGGACCCCCATAATCAGTTATCCTGAGGATAGGTCATCAGCATCCTATTCACAGAAAAACCCTTTAAGATGTGGCATTCCCTCAACCTACAAGGCAGTTCCAAAAAAGGTATTTCACATCTGAAACTACGAACAAATATTGAGGTATCTGTGCTCCAGATATGGATAGAGAATAGGTGAATAGAGTAGATTAAAGGTCAATACTAGTGGACTTACTTGTCTGGTATGGAGTTCATCATAGACAGAACTCTATACCCCAGGTCCACTTACGCCTTGTATAAATTACACAGTAGTCGGCCCCAGGTGGGTTAGGGGAGTATTAGGTGCCAAATCCCAAACAAAATCAGGAGAGCAGCAGGAGGAAAGGGATCCGAGGTGGTTAGTCTCGGTAGTAAACAGCAGAGAAAGAAAGAAAAAAACTTTACCCCTATGGGTGTTATTGGTAGTGCATGGGGGTAAAGTTTTTTCTTTCTTTCTCATCCGAATACTACGGGTAGAATTAATGCAGTTGGAAATTATTAAAACAGATTGGCTTCTTTCTTGCAAAAAAAAACTGTGACATCCCTGTCCATGGGTTGTGTCTGGTGTAGCAGTTCAGAGTGAATAGGGCTGAGCTATGATGCCATACATTATCAATGCACATGTCTGGTACAGAATTTGTAAGAAAGAAATTATATTTTTCTAATCCTGGACAACCTCTATAAAGTTGGTGAAGGCCTCCATCCCACTTTTGGGTCTCAAGCCCTACATGATGCCCTAACACAGCTACGAATGAAAGAGATGGTCCTTTCTGCTTAAGTCTATGGGAGTTATGAAGACACCCAATCCAGAAATTCCATTAGACTGTGTTGTTACCTTTCTACTTCTCATCTTGACTGTATAGGGTCATAGATAGTGCTGCTCATCTTGATCCACTTGGACGAAAAATCTCCCCGATTTGCACCAAATCTGATTGAGTAAATCCAACCCGATTTTTGTCAAAAATCGTTTGAAAATCAAATTTCCCATAATGCCTGCTGCAGAGGTCAGAATGCAGCCAATCAGCAGCCCAGGCACCTTGATGATGCCATCAAATGTTCCTACATCTTGCATATGGGCAGCAGTTTCATTGGCCGCCTGCATCACATGACCTAGCCATATATAACATAGGCACAGTGTAACCAGCGACTATTTTACTGCTGAGCACAGGGCAGAGAAGCTGCATCACATTTATATGCCTATATAAAATTTGGTCTGTTCTTAGGAAGAGATATTCTACAGAGCATATATTCCTGCTGGTATGAAAGCTTGTATACCAGCAGAGAACTTAAATTGGGTTCTATTGTAAGGACCAGAGAAAGAAGCTGCTTCACGTTTATATGCTTATACAGAACGTGTTCTGTACATTAGGAGAGGGTACATTTCTGCTGCTGTCACTGTATATAGCAGCAAAGCAGACAGAAAAGCGATGCTTTGCATTTCTTTATTTGTGGCCTCAGATGTTGTTCAAAGTCACCAGTCCGACCACTACAAATTATTTGCTAGCAGTGGGGTGAGAGCAGTTAGATTACGCTGCTCAAAATAGGGATAGTTCACAATAATTAATCTATACTGTATCAGGGAAACAGCAAATACACACAGTGTCTGTCAACGGCATCAAACATTGTTCAAAGTCCCGAGTCTGGCCACTGCAATTTATTTGCATGCCTTATGCAGCTATCAGTGAGGTGAGGGAAATTAAATTTTGCTGTGCCATACAGGGACAGTTTACAACATACAATCTATATTATGTTGCCTTCTGCTCTCGCACATCGTGCCACCCAGGAATTTTGGCCCACTTAGTTGTCAGTATTTTTTGTTGAATATAAACCAAAAAGAATCCCAAACACAGAAACAGGAAATACACATAGTGCATGTCAGCAGCCTCAGATGCTGTTCAAAGTCGCGAGTTCAGCCACTATGGATTATTTGCAGGCTTTGTGCAGCTACCTGTGGTTTTCTGCAAATTACAAAGTTAGCTGATAGGTTACATAAAACTTCAAAACAAAAAAATAACTAAGTAAAAATAATAAACAAAAAGGAAACAAAGAATCAAGGTGACGTGTCAGCGGTGGTGGTGGTGGAGGCGGTAGAAGACAGGCCAAGTTGGCAATTCAAGCGGCTCCCACTAAAGCAACACCTCCACATTCTGCAGGATGCTAAACAAGTGCACTGCCATTCCTATACATTACAACTGCAACACGCAGAACATGTCTTAGAGTGAATGACACAGCATGCCTCAAGTACAACCATATCCTCTTCCTCCCGGTCACAGGCACAGAACAGTCAATCAGCACCAGTCAACCCTGAACATCCCCCTCTACTTAAGCCCGTGCCACATCCCCTGCACCCTCTGAAGCAGTCCACATGGATCAGTCTGAGGAGCTGTTTGATCATTCAGTGTCATGAATGTCATCGGGGCAATCCCAACATACAGAGGGAAAAGACCAAGACATTGAATGCACTGATGCCCAACCATCATTTTCTTCCGAAGAAGAAAATTAGGGTGGGTCAGTGCATATGGTCAGCCCTTCACCGGCTATGTGTACTCAGGAAGTTGTTGAAATGGAGATGCCAGCTCCTGGTGATCACTGTAACATAGAATACATACAGGAGGAGAAGAATGAAAAAGAGGAAGAGGAGGTGGAAGATGATGAGGTACTTGACCCAAAATAGGCAGGTGAATCATCATAGCAGATCACAGGGGAAGGAGGAAGAGCCAGACGTTGTGGGGCAGCACCATGCTACAATAGAGAGTATGGTGTCACAGAAAAACATAAAGGGCGTACCGTCACCATCAGCTACTACTAGCCGCAGCAGCACCCACACCAGTGTAAGATACAGCCCAATGATGTGCCAAGTTTCATTTGTTTAAACTGTGTTAAAGTTGAGTGTATATGTGTTTCTGTGATTCTGGTCCTTTAAGACAGCAGCCCCTGCAATGGGAATGTGATGCTGGAGTGACACACCCCTATGAGGTCAGCCTGCCTGTCTGCAGACAGAGTGTGAGAAGGGAAGCAGAATGTGACCACACAGGAAGAGCAGCAGCCATCTTTTGCAAGAGAGAGTACCAAGTGTCTGTGCTGCATGGAGAGTGTGTGGAGATCTTGGAGGACTTTCCTGTGCAGCTAACCTGTGTGTCAGACAGAGTATAAAGAGACAGTATGTTCAGTGGAGCCATGCTGAAAGGACTGTGCCCAGTTGCTAACCAGTAATACTGACATTGTGGCTGTGGACATTGCCGCCAAAGCTAGAGACTGGCAGTGCTGTTGAGTACCGGACGGTAACTGCACAACCCTGGCTTATATCACACTGCGGTGTATGGATTCTGCAGGACTGCCAGTGTGCTGAGCTATTTGCTGTTGGATCCCATTTCATCCATTTTGTTTTCTTGCCTGCTGAGAAGAATCTTATTGCCTCGGATGTTGTGATAAACGTGAGGAGAGGACGCTTCGCTATACAAGAAAGGAACGACATCGGGCCCCAACGCACGCTTCTGCACACTGTGAGCAGTCCACCCGGACCACTGGTAAGAGGGGTGCGCACCCAAATGTGAAGTTAGGGTCAGTTAGGGATAGTTTTGGGAGTATTGTTCTTTCAGTGTCCGTGCTGTGGAGGTGGACATAGTAAACGTGGAATATATTGTGAAATCCAACTTGAATTGTTTAAACTATACTGTGTATTTTGCTTGTCCTTATTCCTTTTCTTTTACCATTAACTTGCCTTTATTAACCTGCATTTTTCTTAACTTGACCACCCCATGTGTGTTCTTTCTGGTTGCAGAGTCCAAACCACCTGCCTTGCGCTCGGTCCACACCAGGCCCATAGCTAAGCTTGCTCACAGGACTTATGCAGCCTGGGCATTCTTTGAAACCACATGGGATGACAGAAGAGCGGTCATCTGTAAGATCTGTGATAAGTGTTTAAAACATGTCAAGAATGTAAGCAACTTCAACACAACATGTATGAACAGTCACATGAACTCTCACCACCCACTGCCTTGGAGAGCCCATCTGGGTCAGAGGGCAAAGAGTCACCCTCATCCTGCTCCCTCTTCCACTACTGAAGCTGCCTCTTCCTCCATCTCCCTCTCTGTTCATGCGTGGTCTCTGAGCACAGAGAGGCAGTTTTGTGTAGGGAAAGTAGCACAATTTCTTCAGGCTTCTGGTCTGCAACTGTCAATCAGGCTGCAGGCTTTATATGCAGGAGTGACACATGTAGAGCAGAAGTTGAGCTGACGTCATCAACACCACTTTCACCGATAGTGACATCTACACCACATTCCAGCATATACCAGGGTCAGTACTCCAGACCTCCAACCCCCGGGTATGGAAATGTAAAAAGAAATACCTCACCAACCATCTACAAACACAGAGCCTGAATGCAAGAAATAAACTGCTGCTTGCAATGGAAATGCTGCCCTTCAGGCTAGTGGGTACAGACACCTTCCGCAATGTGATGCTTCATGCTAACCCACAACATCAGATGCTCAGCCACTATTTCTTTGCCATACGTCTAAAGGAATGCAGCCACATGGCTGAAGAGCTGTTGATAGCTCTACAGGCCCAGGCTGACATGTGGCTGACCCTGCACAATCTGTGGCCAGGCAAGGTCGTGTGAGATGATGGGGCCAACCTACTGACAGCCCTTTGCCTCAAAAATCTTACACACATACTTTGCCTGGCCCATATGATGAACCTGGTAGTACAGCACTTCCTAAACAATTACCCAGATTTCCATCCACTGCTGGAAAAGGTCAGGAGTCTGTGCTTGCACTTTTGGCATTCACATTCAGCCACCTCTTGTCTGGCGGAGGTGCAGCAATAGTTTTGGCTACCACCAAACTACCTCATCTGTAAGGTGCCTACACGGTGGAATTCCGCATGTCATATTGAAGGGGCTAAGCCAGCAGCAGAGAGTAATCACAGTGTAACAGATGGTGTATGCTATTAACAAGCACTATATGGAGGTTGGTTATTTGACGCCTATGGAGTGGCAGCAAATCAAAGATGTTTGTGCAATTTTAGCCTACTTTGAGGAAGTGACAAAAATGGTCAGTTGTGATGATGCACTGATCAGTATGATTGTCCCTGTTGTTTGCCTGCTGGAACAGATGCTACAGAGCGTCAGGGACAATGATGTGTTATTGTGACAGGAGGAGAAGGAGGATGAACAGAAAATCCCAACTGTCTGGCCAGTCCTCCATTACTCAATTCCACAGAGATAGCAGTTTCAGACAAGCCAGAGGACACGTTTAGACCTGACCCAGAGAAATGTAGGACATTATACTTAGGCCTAATGCCCACGGCCGGATTTCCGCTGCGTAAAACGCAGCGGAAATCCATGTTATATCACCATAGCTATTAGGTTCTATTGAACCTAATAGCTCAATGCTTACACTGTAGAATTCCACCGTGGAATTCCGCAGCATGAAATTACCCGCGGCATGTCCTATTTGCCGCGGGTACTCGTCCGGATGGCTTTCATATGATGCTGCCGGTGGGTCATGCCCTGTACTGCGCATGCGCGACGGAGCATTATGGGGGACATGGCGCGGCGGAATGGGAGGTGAGTATGGGGTCTTTGGGGGGGTGCCGTGACAGACTCCGCTGCAGTATTCCGCTTGCAGAGCCCATCACGGCCGTGTGCATAAGGCCTTAGGCACTTTGAGGTATATGAGTACTTTTATGCTGCAGTGCTTGCAGAAGGACCGTCACATAACCAGCATCAAAACATCAGAACATTAGTGGGTAGTCACCCACCTTGATCCCTGCTACTATACCAAACTGACAATTCTCATTCCAGCAGTGAAGAGGGACCTAAAATGCAGCAATATCAGAACAGACAGTTAAGCAGCTTGAGCAGAGCATTTTCTTATGGTAATGGGAATACATTCACAATGGATCGCAACTCTGTGGCTCATGGCAGACAAGCAAGAAGTCACCATAGCAGCAGCACCACCACTGGTGGCAGGAGACGTCTAACAAAGGAGTGGTACAGTTTTTTCAGCCTATCCAAGAGTATGTCAGCTCCTGTATGGATGTACTCAGACATAGAGTTGGCCTCTTTTACTTCTGGGTGACTAAGCTGGACAAGCGGCCAGAGCTTGCACAACATGCTTTAGAGATGCTTGCCTGCCCCACTGTCATGTTTCCACAAGGAGCACCTCAAGGTGCTGTTGCTGCTGGTGGTGGTGGAACTGCTGCTTCTTTCCTACTTTCACCATATTTCCTCCTCCTCCTAAAAGGAAAACTTTCTAAAGCACAAGAAATAGTTGTAGCTCTGCAGCTTTTCTTTGAAGAAGACCTATGCTTGACTGCTGTGTTCACCAGGTACAATTTATGACATTCATTTATGAAATTCATTTTTTTACTATATGTGCAAGCTCCCCTCACAGCGATCATTGAATGCACCTCATCTCTGAGTAGAGGTGGACTTTCTTAGCAGCAGGGTCCTATGGTAGCCAGAGGCGTAACTTAAAGCTCCTGGGCCCCAATGCAAAACCTATAACAGTGCCCCCAATTATAATGCTTTTTTATAGTACTGGGCTCCCTATATGGAGAAGAGAGGCCTTATGGGCCCCTTAAGGCTCCTGAGCCAGGGTGCAACCGCATCCCCTGCATCCCCTATAGTAACGCCAGAGCTGGTAGCTATGCTCTTGCACCTGCAGGTTTTAACAGCTGCGATCAGTTTATTAATGGGGACAATTACCAACCATTGTGACCCGATAATTGCTAGAACAAAGAGAATGTTGCTAGGACATCACATTACCACTTTGCTTTCGCCTGCACAGCACTTTCCTATAATCACTACTACTCAGTTCTAGTGATCGTCAGGAAGTCTCTACCACCATTAATTGGACATTGACATTATATTCTAACCACCAAAGTCTATCCTGAGACAACCTCTTTAGAGATTTAAAGCATCAGCATGGAGACAAAGACTCTAAGATGGTACTGACTCTTTTGGAGAATTTTCTGGAAGGGAGTCTTTAAAACATTGATCCCTGGGAAAAAAAATATGCAAAAAAGCTCTTCACCAGTAAAGAGAAAACTCTGTGGACCCACTGTGCCTCTGACTAATTTGGGCTTGGGCTACTTGTGAGGACTGCGCCTATGGTCCACAGGTTTTCACCCTTTAACACCTTTTTTGAGGGATGTGGTCTTTACTGCAGGAGCCCTCAGGTTGTTGCCTCAAGAGTCATTTTGGTGTAGTGGTGTCTGACATCAACAGGTCAGAGGCACTATAGTAAGTTACCGCTTTCCAAACCACTGTCTGACATCTTCCTACATTCTGATTGAAGCTTGAACAGATCCAATATCAGAAGACATCCGACAGGGTATTCTTACCGTCTATTGCCAGCCACTCTGCTGTCGGAGCCTCTCTGGCGCACACACACTAGCTTTAGCTAGCAGATGGCACCGCTGTGTAACAGCAAAAAGAAAGCCTTTTAGGAAGCCCTGAATCCAAAATTGGATTGGAAACATAGGGACAGGCAAAGATATAGTCAATATAGGAGACCAAAGTTGGGAGAGGCAGAGTTCATGCAAAATGTTGAGACTGGAAAAGGGTCAGGGCAGGTGGCAATCAGGCGAATTGTAGTCCAAGAACAAGCTGAGGTCAGAACAAGCAGAATATGAGAAAGCTGTGTATGCAGGCAAGGCTCAAAACTAGGAGTTAATTGAAAACTAGTAGCACCTTCACAGAACCTCATACAAGCTATTACTCAGGCATCCTCAAGTGAAGGGCCTAAAATAACTTGGAAATCACCAGGATTGGCTAGGGTGAGGCAGGCCAGTTCACTCTAAAACCTAAGCACTCATTACTTCCTGTTGGTGCCAACAGCGCCACTCCTCCCCCTTAAAGTGACCAATATCCAAAATAACAAAATACACCTATATAGCGTAAAAACTAATTAAGAACATACATCAGGTGCATCAGCAAGAGGGACTCATTAAACACTCAAACACCCTTACAGAAGCACCAAGGCCAAAACAAAGACTGTCTCTATAGTTCCACTCACAAGAGGCTACTCTCTAAGTCTATGTCAAACCCAGTAGGCTTGTGATTGGCTGGATAAAATTAAGTTTTCTTCCTTCTCATGGAGATAACATATTTTGAGAATTAAATCTGTTAAAGTTGAGCGAGCAAAAGCAAAACATGATAAAACTACATATAAAACACAGGCAGTTGATGCTCAGCAATTCCCTGATTATTACACTATAAAATATTAAAATGTAAAAAAGTGCATTTACTACTTTAAGTACAGTATCCTAAATAAAAGCCACATACTCGGTGAGTTAGCTGGCCTTGAATGTTGAGCTCGCCTCAGTCTGCTTTAAATATTTCACACCATTTTCTCATTTTAATTTCTCCAGCTTGTAAAACAGCTGAAGTAGTCCTTTCCTGGGAGACTGGCTCATTCGGCTAAATTAAAGAATGACTATTGTTTAAGTACCGAAAAGACCTCCGGAAAACTTTAGTGTCACCACATATGGTTATCCAATTAGAGAAGCAATTTGAGTCACTGGATGTCTGCTCTATTTCTGCAGATAAACACTTCTCATTATTATCATAATCAAAATCATATATTTATAATGCATTAGTGTACACAAAGGAGCAGCACGGGGAATAGAACATACAAATAACACCGGGATGATGACCTTTATGGACATTGTCATTGCAGGTTGTACAACATAATGCCCTTTTACAAACTAACTAAATCATTAGCGTGTTCATAGTATTTATTCCATATAGCTGAATTCCCCTATTAATATCCATTTTCACGTCCGAGGCACGTTTATATGTTAATTAGGCAGTTACAGTCCATTGGGGTGATGAGAGGAAAACACTCAGGGGAAAGGACTGGTGGAAGGCTGCAGAGGGCTCTAGATAAATTTTCTCTAATGTTGTCAGGAGCGAATTACTATTTTCTATGTCTGCCCCACAGAAGGAAGGGTAATTTCTACACATCAATGCATATGAAGGCAGAACAAATCCTTCTTCCACTTCTTTAGTAATGCCGTTCCTTCTCCCTCAGTAGTTACTACAGAGCCTCCCAACTCCTGTAGTTGTCAAAGCAGTATCCCCTTCAATTTCCACTAGTAGTCATAACAGTACCTTCCTCAGTAACAACAGTGCCTCCTTAACCCCGAGTAGTCATTGCAGGGATGTTTTCTTATTTGTTTTCTTTTCATGTTCCTATTGCTTATATATCACCAACATAATAAACATAGAGACATTGGGATGTTCGCCTACCCTGATCATAGCAGCAGTTTGTCCTCCCTCAATAGTCATAACTAGTGTCTACTGCCCCTTCCTGCAGTAGACACAACAATGCCTAGATGCCACTCCCTCAATAGTCATAGCAGTGCCTACATCCCACTCCCTCAATAGTCACAGAATCAAGATTTAGGAGTTTGGCCTTAAATGTCACTTGATAGGATTGCCCCGATCCAGCAGTGCCCTCTTTCACAGTAGTGTCTCCCTACCTTTTTTCCGCAGTACCTTTCCTTCTCCAACTGTAGTCAAAGCAGTGCCTCTTGTCTTCCTTCATTAGTTGTAAAAGTGTCTTCTATCTCTTTTTCCAACAGTGTCTAAAACTGTTCTGCCTCACATTAAATAGCTGTTGACTGAATGTGCAGCGTCCACAGAACAGGCCCATAGCCGAGGAGACAACGGGGGGAAGTAGAGATGGTCACTTGTCACGGTGGGTCTACCGTCTCCTCCCCAGTTATGGGTAGCGCGGGACCCATCCATGTTGCCACAGGGGGAGTTCACGGAAAATGAAATGGTAACCGACAAAGTTACCTGTAAGTCCAAGGTTGTCACAGGTGACGCCACAGTTCCTTTCTTCTGATGCAACTCCTCAGTAGAGTAAATAGAGTCCACACAGAGTAAGTACTTTTCTGGATGCATTGGGAACAGTTGATGATGTCTGCTTTACTGAATGTAGTAAATCCAATAACAGTCTAACAGCAGAATTAATGTAGTAGCGGTGGAGGTTTACAGGGCATTCAAGCAAAATCCACAGTCCCAGTTATCTGTGTCTTGTCTCTCTTCCAGTATCAATTCTCTAAACACCAGCTGGCCCACACTTACTTTCTGAACACTTGCATACGAGCGGCTCCTCTTCCTGTCAATACCCAACATTTATCCTGTGGGCGCTTGTCAGCATAGGTAGCACATCCAACAGTCTCTCGGCCTCTTCCATTTTCACTTCACACAGACTGATGGTGTCTGTCTGTGTGCAGGCAGACTCCCTCTTTACAGACAACTCAAAGCAAAACCACCACCATACAGCTTGCAATTGCATATATATAGTACGATCACGTGACTAACAAATGATACACACAAACTGATACAATTTCCAGACATACCCAGACAGTTAATCTTTGTGGTGCTGCAGACATGCAATACACATAATGCTGATTCATTCTACAAGCGAAACAAGGACCTTACAAAGGCACAGAACAAACAGATCATTCAAGCACATTCCGGTAAACTTCCATTAACTTCACGCCGCTACAAATGCTCATTCAGCCCACAACAAGGGACTGCAGACAGCGGACTGCAGGCCTCTTCCTCTGTTCCCACCCCCACTTAAAGAGACAGTACAGTCAAAATTAAACAATGATATTCCAACAGGAAAACACAATGTCTTTTACCCTCCTTTACACCACCACTACAATCATACACATGCATGCTCGACTTTGGGCTATGTATCTCCTCGGAGAGCAATAGGATCAGTCATGTTGATATCTTACTGCTCCTTCTCTTCCCTGACATCTTCCATCTGTGGAGAGTTGGTAGGCCCCAGTATACATTAGATGGTTAACCAGTCCCACCAAATTCAGTGGGTTTACCCAACATTAATTTAATATGTATAGCCAGTTTTAGTCTCTATCTTAATTTAGGTGGTTACTTACTTTTATATAAGATTTGTCGATCTGTTACTTATAACAGTTTTAGTTATCGTCCAGCTTACTTTCATGAAGGTTTACTTTTGTATTACCAAATTGGATCCATCACTCCCGATACAGTTTGTCTTCAAGAAGATTTTTTTACCACAAATATAGTATTTGCCAAGTTTTTTTTAATAAAGTGCAGTGAAATCTTCATACATATATTCATATTAAAGGAGAAAAACACAGAACACATTTTCATTTGTCGGGAAAATAAGTTTTGATATGAAAAGCTATTATGCAGATACTCAAAATTGGCAAATGAAAGCTTTGTGTAGTGAGTATCAAATATTTAACCTTCATCCTTTTACATCTTCTGACTCTCCTACTCAGTCAGAGCTTTTAATGTCCTTAATACAAAATCTGTAATGACAAAAAAAATGTTGTATTTATCCTTCTACATCCTCTCCTCGGCTTATAAGGTTCAGTTTTGAAAAGATCCAAAACATATTGATAGATTAATTGGCTTCTTGTGAAAGTAATACAATTGTGTATGTGCCCTATTGGGGACTGATGAGGATCTCTGTACAGTGCCGTGAAATATCTTAATGCTGTACAAGCAAGGGGAAATAAGTGATAAAATGCATTTAGCCCAGGGGCGTAACTATTGGGGGTGCAGGGGATGCGGTTGCACCCAGGCCCAGGAGCCTTAGGGGGCCCATAAGGCCTCTCTTCTCCATATTGGGAGCCCAGTACTATGGAAAAAGTATTATAGTTGGGGGCCCTGTTACAGGTTTTGCATCGGGGCCCAGAAGCTTCAAGTTACGCCTCTGATTTAGCCAAAAGAAAACATTACATGCTAAAGTAAAGGCATATAGAGCTTAAATGGGTTATAACGGGAAGCTGATAACCAGAACAAGGAGGTTGTGATGTTTGCAAGAGTGTTGAAACCTCTTCATTCTGTCGCTTGTGAGGATCATTTTGGTGCAACCCCCACCCATCAGTCACTGATATAAGCATTCAGTCTTCCATACAGTGAGGGTTAAGCACTAGTATTTTGTGACACTTTTTATTTCTCTTGGTGTAAGTATTTAAAATACCCTGACCCTTACATTCAAATAGTTACAGCCCCTGGAACTCTTTCCCACATTTACTGTACTCCATTTTGTACCTAGGATTGCCACCTTGCCCACCCAAAAATACCAGCCAGGTTAATTTGAGTAAAACATTGTAGATAAATTGTACACGGGAAGTAAAAGGGAGTCTCTCCCAGTTTGTGCTGCGGTGTAGCAGTTACAGTTCTACAGACAATGTCCTGCGGGACAAGAGTAACAGGCCGGTCAGAGAAGGTCGAGAGGCCTGAAAGGCTGAAGGTGCATGTTGCTCCATTTCCTCCTCCCCAACTACCATGTAACGGGCATTGAGTGAGTTAACCCCCAGTCAACTGGGTACAGGAGTTTGATTGATAAACTGCTTTCACAGACCTTTGAAATGTTATGAGAGACTGAGTTATCCTGATTTACTGGGTTACAAGTTGCCTATTTCTTGTTGTTTTTGGATGTGGCTTCACAAATTTGTCACCACTAGTATGTTCCCACATGGGGTTTTAGTGCCATGTTTGGTTAGGTTTGCCATACACATGAGATGACTTTCAGCCTACAATTTTTGCACTGCAGGCCAACTAGGTAATGTGTATGGGGGTGCCGGACTCTCTCCCCTTTGCAGATGCTGAGGATTGGATTTCCATATATCTGATTCTTTTGTTCTCAGAGAAGATAAGGTATTGCCAGAGGTGCCTGGCAGCAGTTTATTCCTTTTCCCTATAGAGAACATGTCTGACCTCAATATTGATTATTAAACAAAGGACTGACAATAAACAAGAGAATGATGATGGTTAAGCAACTGACCTTGTACTTTGCAGTTCCTTGAAACTATCTAATGCTAGCTTATATATAAGAATAGTAAGATTTTTGGGGAAAAAATCATAGTAACAGGACTCATTTTTAGCCAGTATCAATTGCACCCAATCAGTACTGTTTAAATAAATTCAGAGTACAGAATATAGTGGAGGTTAACACTCCAATAGGGTATTTAAATAATACAGTCAATGATCCCAGTTTCCAGCATGTGAAACTTGTACAAAAATATAGTGCCCATAATACTAACCCTAACTCCTATAGCAGACCTGCTGATTTACGAACCGTGTCTCTTTCTGGTGTGTACACCTAGTGTTTGTGTTGAGGCCGGCCTCACTTACAGTTCTGTTGCACCATAGCTACTACTAACACAAGCTTGTCCTGGGTTAGACTCAGCTGCGTCTCTCTTCCCTCTGTTCTGCATCTTTGCCAGGCACACTGCAGCATCACCTTCAATTGCTTGCCTAATACCCTATGCTCTTCCTGTGGCACAGCAGAAATTGACCTTTTAAGTGGGCGCCTTGGCTAATCAATAAGTATCCCTGAGACATGGTCTGTTCAGCCGTGCCAAAATTGGTAGCAAATTCTGATGCCTGTGATAATTTAGTACAATTTTGGGCGCATGCCACAGGCCATTGCCATAGCAGCATTTTAACCCTTCAGGGGAACCCCTTAGAAACACACTCATTCACAGCCAATCCAAGTGTACATCTGTATGTGCAGTATCTGTGAGAAGCACTCCAGAAAGTCACGCTAAGCTTCAATTACATGATGGTTCATAACTGATATGGGGGTTTGTCCATGACTAGTAAAAAGGGTCTTCTGCTTTTCCATAAGCAGAGATGAAATACCATTGTATCTGGTATTGTATATCTTCCCCATTCAAGTGAATGGAGCTGAACTGCAATGCCAGACACAGCCTATGGACAGACGTGGTGCTGTTTCTGCAAGACACTTTCTTTCTAATCCTGGAAAAACCCTTTAAGGTCAAAAATAGTAAAATAAAGGTCTTCCAAACAACAGAATTAATCCTGAAACTTTATTGTATTGACAAGAATTGATGAAAGAGATCAATCAGTTTAAACCAACCTTCAGAAGGAAATAGTGCAACAGATATTTTCCCATCCAATTACAATATAAAAAGAAGACATGATCTTCCTGTACAAACAACTCTCATCCTCAGATATCTGTGTAGGAGATCTTAAGCTTTCTTGCAAGTATGCTGCTGATTCACTATAAATATATATAAAGAATAAACCTCCATAAATCCATAATATCAGTAAACTGCCGTCACGGCCATGCTTATTTAAGCAATAACGTTAAAGTAATGAGTCATGTATGAGGCAATAAATATCGTAAGTACAAAAGCCCTGGCGTATGGGGGAAATCACACCAGGAATAAATCTCATTCTTTATCTTGCATTTATCTCTTGGCTGTGTGAGAATTCGATAATCTAATGTCTGATAGGAATTGTAAAATGTCATGTAATATTGGCGAGACAAAAGCCTTATAATGACCATGTAGAGTTATGTAAGGGTTAAAGAAAACTACCGCTAATATGTAAACTTTCATGGTCATCCTAACGTTTAGTACACTTATCATTCATCTGAATTGGAATTGGGAGCAGGACCTACTCGGAAGCCAATTGGCTTTTTTGAGGTTATTGATAGAACAGACCTGACTTTGTCCTGTGACAACTGAGGCGTGTCATGTGGCGGGTCCCACCTCTAAAAAAACACTCATAAAAATCTACACCTCATTAACAAGGCTAAATCCACACGATCCGCGCCAAAACCAGAGACAAGAATTTTGGCACAGTTTTTAGAAGTGCAATTACACAGAAAATTCTACAATGAATTCGACTATCTGAACATACCCTTAGGCCGCTTTCATATGTACGAGAAAATCATGCGAGATTTGTGAATTTCGAGGCGCATAAATCTGGCACAAATATGAACCCTATTCTTTTGAATGGGGTAATATACATGAGCGACTTATTTCCGCGTCGCAATGCGGTGCGGAATGAAAATTACAGCATGTCATGCTGGAGGGTAGTTACTTCCCTGACACAGAAACGGCTTGCAACCGCAAACACATTGCATGTTCCTGAGTGCGATATTGAGACAAGTTTCACGGCCCGATATCGCCTTCTTCAGCGTGAAATTAACCTCACTGTGATATCTTGATGTGTTATTTTTATACTGCTACAACATTTTTCTTTTGTTGCAACATAAACATGTAGAAGACACATTGTGACATCACCCCTTCATTGATTTTCTGCCTTTCCCATCCGTTTTCTTTATTGACCATTACCTTATATACCCAGTGTTGCCTGGGTTTCCACTTCGACAGCACACATCAAGAGGCCTTGCTTTATATTTCTTGACATGACAGTAGCTGCACATTTGGTTCATGCTTTCAATAACAACATTCAGATGTTGATCCTAGTCTTTGGGAAGATCCTACTGAAAACCTTCCAGCAACAAATTGAAATTCTTTGCTGCCCTTGATGTACTGACTTTGTCTTTCTCTTTTTGAATTTGGCACTGATACTGTTTCAGGGTCTCTGCAGCCCTTGATGTCCTTGCGCTTTCCTTCTTTTGGAAGTCTGGCATCATGCTTCTCCAAGATCTCTGCAGCCCTTGATCTAGTGGCTTTTTCCCACAATACTTGGAGTCAGGCCTGACTCTGTTCTGTGCTTTTTGACACCATTGATGTACTGGCTCTGTTTTTCTCTTTTTGAATTCAGGCCTCATGTTGTTCCAAGGTCTCTGTAGCCCTTGATGTCCTGGCTCTTTCCCGTTCATTCTTAAATCATTGGTCACTTGTCTCACTCACTTGAAAATTTTACTTTCTTCTGTTTTTTGGAGACTTTCAGAATCCACCACAAGTTTGAATAAAATCCATCAAGGCATGTATGAGCCAATGAAGAAGAAACACATTTTCACTTACTGTATTTATACATACACTAGAATGTCACTTTTTCCAACAAGTTACTGCTGCTTTTCAGTTTACATCTCATTTAAGTGGATACTGTACTTCCTGGACCCAGCTACAAGGACATGAGATCGAGAGTAAAACTGATTGATATGGACAGTACAATTAAATTGATTTTTGAGAATTTTAAAGAATAGATTTAAAATCAAAAAGAAAAAAGAAGCAGTACTCACCACTTATTTTTCCTGGCGATCCAGCACTTACGTTCCTGTGGTCCTCCGAGGGCTAACGTGACTGCTGAAGCCAATCAGTGGCCACTAGAGTTGGGCGAATATACTCTGCCGAGCTTGATGCTCGTTCGAGTATTAGCGTACTCGATGGTGCTTGTTACTCGAACGAGCATCACGCCGTGTTCGACCCCGTCCCAGTTTTTGGCATCTACCTGCTCTATTTTGATGTTCATCTACCATTGGGAATTATACTAGGAGGGTCTATTATATATAGATCCCCCTCAAGTAAGTGAAGACTCTCTCTATTATATACGACTAACCTGCATTGGACTTTTCTGAGAGCAGGAATTCTTTATTTGTTTTCTCTTTTCTTTTCCGAAATTGCTTTGAGAATTTTAGATTTCCCTTGATGCTCTCCCTAATTGTGGGTGATTAAGGTCCAAGGACTACATTATCAGCAGATGGGGACTACAGGCCCTTAGGAAGTTTAGCTGTTAACTTTGTTGGGTTCAAGGCGCTATCCTTTTGTTTATCCTTATCTCTCCTTGATTAGCTGCATAGCTATATGTTGGCCGCTCATAAATAAAGAATAGGGCCACCTCTGGAGTGCAAGCTATGGATCGCGAAGAAAAACAAGGCAGTGAGTAGCGATTCTTTTTTTGTTTTATGTTTGTAGTTGTTTTAATTTTTCTTGTTTGGATAACCCCTTTACTTGTTTGGTGCCAATGGGAAGGCAGCGTTGAGGCTCGTGATGTCGTAGGGCTATAGATGCTCTTCTACAGATCTGTACATCTTTAGCTATTATAGAGCATTATTTTTAAAAGCTGCATTAGGGGATTCAACTAAGTGTGTAGAAACTATTCAGTATTTCCAAGAGTACATTTCTCTGAAAGAGGTTATACTCGAAAGATAGAAGCTAATAGTATCAGTGCAAGTAACAAATATATAGTCATTTCATGTATAAATAAAAGACATAGGGGTCAAATCGAGGCAACAATTATGATATGACCCTGAGACACGTGTCTATTCTGTCCTCAAATTCCAGGAACATAAAAAGAAATGCATTTTCTATTATAAAAACACTCCTTATTGCATTTCTCACTGTGTATTATTAATCTCCTTTTATAAGCATTGCATCTCCTTTAAGTAAACCAATTTAATCTTAGAGCCCCATTGATTTCAATGGATTCCCTCTAGAGATGAGCGAGCACCAAAATGCTTGGGTGCTCATTACTCGAGTCGAACTTTCAGTGATGCTCGAGAGTTCGTTTCGAGTAACGAACCCCATTGAAGTCAATGGGCGACTCGAGCATTTTTGTATATGACTGGTGCTCCGCTAAGGTTTTCATTTGTGAAAATCTTAGCAAATCACCAAAGTCATGTAAAAAACACAGAAATGGATAGGGCAGGCGAGGAGCAACATGCAGGGCTGCATTTCGAGCTCCGAGGTCTCACTATTAAGCCACAATAGTGGCAAGAGTGAGACCCCCCCCCCCCCCCCCGCACTGTCAGCATAACGATTGTTCCCCTCTGCCACAGCTGTAACAGCTGTGGCAGAGAAGAATGATGTTAGCCCATTAAATTCAATGGAGCCGGCAATACAGCCGGCTCCATTGAAAGCAATGGGCTGCCAGCAAGCGCGGGATGAATTTTCGGGAAGGGCTTAAAAATATAAGCCCTCACCTGAATAAGAAAGATTTTAGTGTAAAAAAGAATAAAAATGCAGGCATTCTCTTCAATGGAGCCGCTGCTGCTGCCAGCGACTCCATTGAAGACAATGGTCTGCTGGCACACCTGAATTCTTTTTCAGGGAAGGGCTTTACATATAAGCCATTCCCTGGAAATGAATTAAAAGTGATTTAAAAAACAAACCAAAAAATAGATACTCACCTCCCTTCAGCTGCCGGGGCACAGCCGCGTCTTCTCCTGCTGTCCCCTGCACTGTGGTGCTGAACTGCTGTCATTCAGCTGAGAGCTGCACTGCGCCAATGAGAGGCAGCATTCACTCACCCCCATTCATGAATTCATGAATGGGTGTGAGTGAGATCTGCCTCTGATTGGTCAGGCTGTGACCAATTAGAGGCAGCTCATTCAGCAGGCGGGGATTTTAAATCCCCGGCTGCTGAATACTACTCACAGCTGTTCAGAGCATTTCAGGAGAACTGCCAGCTGGCGGCAGCTGAACTCCGTCTGCTGGGACCAGGTGAGTATATATATATTTTTTATTTTTACACATTTCTGGATGAATTGCAGGGAAGGGCTTATATATTTAAGCCCTTCCTGAAAATTCATTGTGCGATCGCTGGCAGCGCATTGCTTTCAATGGAACCGGCTGTATTGCCGGCTCCATTGAATTCAATGGGCTAACATCGTTCTGCCGGGACAAGGTGAGTATATTTTTTTTTTAACTTTTTACACATTTTAGGATGATTTTTAGGTAAGGGCTTATATTTTTAAGCCCTTCCCGAAAATTCATCCTGCGCTAGCCGGCAGCCCATTGCTTTCAATGGAGCCCACTGTATTGCCGGCTCCATTGAATTCAATGGTCAGTGCTCGTTTAATCGAGACGAGCACCACGTGGTGCTCGTCTCGAGTAACGTGCATCTCGAGCACCCTAATACTCGAACGAGCATCAAGCTCGGACAAGTATGCTCGCTCATCTCTAATTCCCTCACATGTGTGAATTTTCCTGCACATTTAGGTTATGCCCCAGCCCCGCAGCATGCTCCATTTTCCTGCTCATTTGCACACTAAAGGTCCCCATGTAAGTCAATAGGGGTGTGCAGATGTGTGCGCAATACGCAAAGGGATGCATGGAACAGTGTGCAATTCTATTAGAAACAGAACACATCTGGAACTCATTGGACTAAATAGCCATTTAAATCGGCGCGTGTTTGTATGCCGCATGCAAATAAGGCTGCATCATGTAGTACACCAGTTCTCCCCCTTTCCACAAACAGGAAGACAGCTGTTACTCTACATGAGTCGGCCATGGAGAGGCTGGCACGGTGAGTCAAACTTCAAGGTAGGTTTATGCTGAGGCATTTCAGAATAACACATACAAAGGGTTACTGTATATACCAGTCTCGTGTCCATGCTGCCCGTGTCTGCGTTCGGCGGTTTTTGACCCCTGCCAGTTTTGGTCCACCTACAACATGAGGCCATTTTATAATTTTTTTGCAGGGCCACTCCAGTCTATCCCTGTATGAGTGTATTTGTAAATGTCCATAATATGGATCTATACCTGTCCAGTGTCATGCTACCAGTAGTGACAGGTTCCCTTTAACCCCTTCCTGCTCCAGGACATAAGGGTACATCATGGCAGCGGTGTACTTCCCGCAACTGGACGTAAGCTTACGTCATTTGAATAGCACGAGATCAGAAGAGATTTTGCGCTATCCAGCAGCGGGAGACGGTTGTCACCGATAACTGTCCTCCTGCTGCAACAGCGTGGGTGCATAGGAGCAGTGACCCCCGCTGTGAACCCCTGGGAAGCAGAGAGCCTGGCTGGTTGACATGGTAACAGGATGCCACCTACAGGCGTCCTGTATTACCAGTGCATGTGATCGCTATAACAAGCGATAAAGCATTGCAGGAGAGAAGTCCTGCAATGCCTTATCAGGCCTTAGTCAGACGGGCATTTTTTCGCACGATTTGCGGATCGCATGACTGATGCGCATCCGCAAATCGCGTGACCGGTGCCCGAAAATCGCCCGAAAATCTGCTCCTAGCCGCGTTTCATTAGAAACGGGCCGGAGCTGTCCAGCGCATTGCATTCAATGGAGCCGGCAATACAGCCGACTCCTTTGAAAACAATGCGCTGCGGGCGAGTGTGGGATGAATTGTCGGGAAGGGCTTAAATATATAAGCCCTTCCCTGCAATTCATCCAGAAATGTGTTAAAATAAAAAAATATACACTACCGTTCAAAAGTTTGGGGTCACCCAAAGAATTTTGTGTTTTCCATGAAAAGTCACACTTATTCACCGCCATGCGTTGTGAAATGAATAGAAAATAGAGTCAAGACATTGACAAGGTTAGAAATAATGATTTGTATTTGAAATAACATTGTTTTTACATCAAACTTTGCTTTCGTCAAAGAATCCTCCTTTTGCAGCAATTACAGCATTGCACACCTTTGACATTCTAGCTGTTAATTTGTTGAGGTAAGCTTGTGAAATTGCACCCCACGCTTCTAGAAGCATCTCCCACAAGTTGGATTGGTTGGATGGGCACTTCTGGCGTACCATACGGTCAAGCTGCTCCCACAACAGCTCAATGGGGTTCAGATCTGGTGACTGCGCTGGCCACTCCATTACCGATAGAATACCAGCTGCCTGCTTCTGCTGTAAATAGTTCTTGCACAATTTGGAGGTGTGTTTAGGGTCATTGTCCTGTTGTAGGATGAAATTGGTTCCAATCAAGCTGTCCACTGGGTATGGCATGGCGTTGCAAAATGGAGTGATAGCCTTCCTTATTCAGAATCCCTTTTACCCTGTACAAATCTCCCACCTTACCAGCACCAAAGCAACCCCAGACCATCACATTACCTCCACCATGCTTAACAGATGGCGTCAGGCATTCTTCCAGCATCTTTTCATTTGTTCTGCGTCTCACAAACGTTCTTCTTTGTGATCCAAACACCTCAAACTTGGATTCATCCGTCCACAACACTTTTTTCCAGTCTTCCTCTGTCCAATGTCTGTGTTCTTTTGCCCATCTTAATCTTTTTCTTTTATTGGCCAGTCTCAGATATGGCTTTTTCTTTGCCACTCTGCCCTGAAGCCCAAAATCCCGCAGCCGCCTCTTCACTGTAGATGTTGACACTGGTGTTTTGCGGGTACTATTTAATGAAGATGCCAGTTGGGTACCTGTGAGGCGTCTGTTTCTCAAACTAGAGACTCTAATGTGCTTATCTTCTTGCTTAGTTGTGCAACGCGGCCTCCCACTTCTTTTTCTACTCTGGTTAGAGCCTGTTTGTGCTGTCCTCTGAAGGGAGTAGTACACACCGTTGTAGGAAATCTTCAATTTCTTAGCAATTTCTCGCATGGAATAGCCTTCATTTCTAAGAACAAGAATAGACTGTCGAGTTTCAGATGAAAGTTCTCTTTTTCTGGCCATTTTGAGCGTTTAATTGACCCCACAAATGTGATGCTCCAGAATCTCAATCTGCTCACTGGAAGGTCAGTTTTGTAGCTTCTGTAACGAGCTAGACTGTTTTCAGATGTGTGAACATGATTGCACAAGGGTTTTCTAATCATCAATTAGCCTTCTGAGCCAATGAGCAAACACATTGTACCATTAGAACACTGGAGTAATAGTTGCTGGAAATGGGCCTCTATACACCTTTGTAGATTTTGCACAAAAAACCAGACATTTGCAGCTAGAATAGTCATTTACCACATTAGCAATGTATAGAGTGCATTTGTTTAAAGTTAGGACTAGTTTAAAGTTATCTTCATTGAAAAGTACAGTGCTTTTCCTTCAAAAATAAGGACATTTCAATGTGACCCCAAACTTTTGAACGGTAGTGTATATATACTTACCTTGTCCCGGCAGCCGGAGTTCAGCGCGGCCGGCCTGCAGTGGGTGTGAAGGGGGTGTGAGTCAGACCTGCCCCCTGATTGGCTCAGCCCCCCCCCACCCTGAGCCTGCTCGGACGAGAATGCAGTTACTCGAGAAGAGTGATGCTCGCTCGAGTAACTGCCTTATCCGAGCATGCTGGCTCATCTCTTTTACTATCCCTTTTCATCTCCGTGCGACACAGATGCCATGATGACCTCTTCCGGTCACAACGTGCCTGCAGAATTTGTCAAACCGACTTCTTTTAATCCTCAATTTTCCAGTTGACTTTAATTTTCACATCTCCTCATAATCATCCCTCCCACAGTGCTCCACTCAATGCCCCTCATGGCTGAAATTAACTCATGGGTGCTGTTACACAAGCAGTAAAAAACTATCACTAGTGGTCACTTTTTCCCGACCATTGGTAGCCTGCAACTGCAAATGTAGCCCAACAATTAGTACTATTACACACTGCTAAAGGAGTTATCAGAGTTATTTAAAGGCCTCTCATGAGGCCCCCCATGGTGTAGAATAACAAAGCAGTTGATACACTCTTCTCTCTGCTCTTTCCCACCAGCATCTCCAGGTTTCTGCTGTGTTGTGTTTTTACAGACTGCAGTCAGGCTGTTTTGTCCCATAAATATGCTGCTGCAGCCAATGACAGCGCTCAGCGATTATTACTGAGCGCTGTCATTGGCTGCAGCAGCTTATTTGGAGCTTAGACTTACTGTAGCCTGTAAAGATGTTGTCAGCAGGGAGACCCGGAGCTGGCAGCAGAGGACAAGTGGGGAGCAGAGAGGGGTGTCAGCTGTTTTACACTACTGAGGACCCACTGAGAGGCTTTTATATAACTTGTACAACCTATTTAACCCTTTGTTTGATAACACTTTGCCGGGTTACACCTGCGCTTGAAGGTGCAACCTGACATTTATTGGGAAAATGTGAGCACTAGCAGCTGCTCCTAGCACTCATGTAATATCAGCCATAATGTCCGTACTAACCTTCATTAACTGATAGTGTCCCCAAGGCCTGCATTAAGTCAATGAGCCTTCTGGCCTCCATTCATTGAGAATATATATATTTACTTTCATCGCTCCTCCTACTCCTGGCCTCTGCAATCTGCGCCGCCTGAACTGCTCACTGGGGTCTTCGTGGTAGAGCGATCACTACAAGCAGTTCTTGGCCTTATCAACACTAAGGCTAAGGCTGGATTCACATGAACGTATATCGGCTCGGTTTTCACGCCGAGCCGATATACGTCGTCCTCATCTGCAGGGGGGGGGGGGGGGTAGAAGAGCCAGGAGCAGGAACTGAGCTCTCGCCCCCTCTCGGCCTCCTCTCTGCCTCCTCTCCGCCCCTCTGCACTATTTGCAATGAAAGGAGGTGGGACGGGGGCGGGGATAAGTTCTGAGAATTAGCCCCACCCCGTCCCGCCTCTTCCCATTGCAAATAGTGCAGAGGGGCTGAGAGGGGGCGGGAGCTCAGTTCCTGCTCCTGGCTCTTCCAGTCCTTGGGTGAGCAGTGTGGCCAGAGGAGACTGCAGAGGACAGGAGGAGAAGAAATGATGCAGATGAGTATATATATATATATATATATATATATATATACACTACCGTTCAAAAGTTTGGGGTCACCCAAACAATTTTGTGTTTTCCATGAAAAGTCACACTTATTCACCACCATGCGTTGTGAAATGAATAGAAAATAGAGTCAAGACATTGACAAGGTTAGAAATAATGATTTGTATTTGAAATAACATTGTTTTTACATCAAACTTTGCTTTCGTCAAAGAATCCTCCTTTTGCAGCAATTACAGCATTGCACACCTTTGACATTCTAGCTGTTAATTTGTTGAGGTAAGCTTGAGAAATTGCACCCCACGCTTCTAGAAGCATCTCCCACAAGTTGGATTGGTTGGATGGGCACTTCTGGCGTACCATACGGTCAAGCTGCTCCCACAACAGCTCAATGGGGTTCAGATCTGGTGACTGCGCTGGCCACTCCATTACCGATAGAATACCAGCTGCCTGCTTCTGCTGTAAATAGTTCTTGCACAATTTGGAGGTGTGTTTAGGGTCATTGTCCTGTTGTAGGATGAAATTGGTTCCAATCAAGCACTGTCCACTGGGTATGGCATGGCGTTGCAAAATGGAGTGATAGCCTTCCTTATTCAGAATCCCTTTTACCCTGTACAAATTTCCCACCTTACCAGCACCAAAGCAACCCCAGACCATCACATTACCTCCACCATGCTTAACAGATGGCGTCAGGCATTCTTCCAGCATCTTTTCATTTGTTCTGCGTCTCACAAACGTTCTTCTTTGTGATCCAAACACTTCAAACTTGGATTCATCCGTCCACAACACTTTTTTCCAGTCTTCCTCTGTCCAATGTCTGTGTTCTTTTGCCCATCTTAATCTTTTTCTTTTATTGGCCAGTCTCAGATATGGCTTTTTCTTTGCCACTCTGCCCTGAAGCCCAAAATCCCGCAGCCGCCTCTTCACTGTAGATGTTGACACTGGTGTTTTGCGGGTACTATTTAATGAAGATGCCAGTTGGGTACCTGTGAGGCGTCTGTTTCTCAAACTAGAGACTCTAATGTGCTTATCTTCTTGCTTAGTTGTGCAACGCGGCCTCCCACTTCTTTTTCTACTCTGGTTAGAGCCTGTTTGTGCTGTCCTCTGAAGGGAGTAGTACACACCGTTGTAGGAAATCTTCAATTTCTTAGCAATTTCTCGCATGGAATAGCCTTCATTTCTAAGAACAAGAATAGACTGTCGAGTTTCAGATGAAAGTTCTCTTTTTCTGGCCATTTTGAGCGTTTAATTGACCCCACAAATGTGATGCTCCAGAAACTCAATCTGCTCACAGGGAGGTCAGTTTTGTAGTTCTGTAACGAGCTAGACTGTTTTCAGATGTGTGAACATGATTGCACAAGGGTTTTCTAATCATCAATTAGCCTTCTGAGCCAATGAGCAAACACATTGTACCATTAGAACACTGGAGTGATAGTTGCTGGAAATGGGCCTCTATTCACCTTTGTAGATATTGCACAAAAAACCAGGCATTTGCAGCTAGAATAGTCATTTACCACATTAGCAATGTATAGAGTGCATTTGTTTAAAGTTAGGACTAGTTTAAAGTTATCTTCATTGAAAAGTACAGTGCTTTTCCTTCAAAAATAAGGACATTTCAATGTGACCCCAAACTTTTGAACGGTAGTGTATATATATATATATATTTTTTTTTTTATTTTTAATTTCACTGCACCAATTAAGTTTAAAAAAAAATTCAGCCTTCCACCGACCCCAGGACCGGACCGGTCCCCCTGGGATTTTTCCTGGTGGGTTCAATGGCTGGTCCGCCCCTCTGCTCATGTAACACAGCCCTTGTGGTACCTAACTGCTTTAGAAACCCCTGAATGTGAGTTTATGTGAGTCATTCGAGAATGATTAGAAGGAACTGATGAGACAAATAAACTCTGCTGACAAAGAGCTACAAAGCTGCTTTATGTAATTACTCCGATTTATCTGATGACAGTACCTGTCTCTTCTTCTCGCTATGTCACCTTTAAAAATGTTCTTCCTCATTGACTTCCTCCAGAACGAATGTCACAGCTTGAAATATTTACTTGGTTTTCAATGCTTCCGCAAGCAAAATACAACATGCTAATCTAATGGCGTAATAGCGAATGTGACACTCATCCTACTAATATTCTCACATTGGGACCAGTTGAGTAACACTTATACCCAGACCTGCTATCTTGTCTGAGTTATTAGATCCTCGTCTGTCTGCTCTAATCATTTAGATGCCGCAGTAAACTCATAGGTATTGATGTGGCTACATTACGAGAGGAGAAATGATGATGTGGTCTTTGCCATACTCATACATACGGAGAGCGAATGATGAAGAGGATTGATGCTCAGTTTAGTTAGAGGGATTCTACAATGAATATGTCAAGGGAGAAAAGTGTTCTCTTAGTCATAATCATTGTACTCTGAAAACTGTAAGGCTTGGGAATTATAGGGTTAATAAATTGGTTTCTTGTGAACAATCCATTGAGAAGCCTAAAAAGAGTTTTTGGATTTAATTATGAAAGTGTGTATTCTCATGTAGAGCGTGGCCCAGACAAAAACCGTACGGCAAAACCATGGTTTAGTGCAAATTAAGGCAATGAGTCTATGCGGGTTTTTTCTGCATGATAGTTACATATTGTATAGGGTGTGTCAACTGTATTTTTAATGCGTAATAAAACCATATAGAGAAAAAAAACTGCAGTAATTTATAGTAAAATGCAGTTTTGCTGCACAATAATTATCCTTTTGCTACACTGCAGTTTCCAGCAGGCTTTGGATTACAATCTTGCCCGGTAGCTGGTTTTGATTGGGTTTCATATTTTTTTAAGGGTGCATTCACACTTAGCCCTCTCTCATGTTTTTTTCAACATGTAACGCTGCACTTCTAGCGCAGCGACAAACACTGTCAGAGTCTGTTCTAGTTTTGGCGGCCGAAGTAGAATGCAGCAAAGTGCCACAATTTATATCGCGGCATTTTCAGCAACGCCTGTGTGAAAGGGGCCTTAGAGATCGTCACTGGTGTAACTATAGGCGATGCAGGGGATGCGGTTGCACCCAGGCCCAGGAGCCTTTGGGGCGCATAAGGCCTCTCTTCTCCATATAGGGAGCCCAGTACTATGAATAAAGCATTATAGTTGGGGCCCTGTTACAGGTTTTGCATCGGGGCCCAGAAGCTTCAAGTTACGCCTTTGCCTTAAGGGATTAAAAGAAGTTGCGGGGCTCCAAAATAAACTTTTGCACCCAGGCCCATTAACCTTTAGCTACATCCCTGGAGATCGTATCCCCTTTTTGCCACAATTTTTAAATGAAACCCAATTGTAATCAAGCATTTTTGCCATGATTTTCGAAAGCTGCTAAAAAAAACAAGATATGACCACAACATTGATTATAACTAGAGATGAGCGAGCATACTCGCTAAGGCAAACTACTCGAGCGAGTATGGCCTTATTCGAGTACCTGCCCGCTCGTCTCTAAAGATTCGGGTGCCGGCGGGGAGCGGCGGGGAGAGCGGGGAGGAACGGAGGGGAGATCTCTCTCTCCCCCTCTCCCCCCCTGCTCCCCCCTGCTCACTCCCGCAACTCACCTGTCACCCGCGCCGGCAGCTGAATCTTTAGAGACAAGCGGGCAGGTACTCGAATAAGGCACTACTCGCTCGAGTAGTTTGCCTTAGCAAGTACGCTCGCTCATCTCTACTTATAACCTTTTACCAAAAATGTTCAAAGAAAATTTTTTCTCAAAAGCTTACCACAGTTTTCCTTTAGGTCTTTGGACTCACACCCACTTGCGTTTTTTTAATGCTGCAATATCGCTGTGTTTTTTTTACGCGATTGTCAATGGAACTTTCTAATGTTAAAAACGCATCACAAGTTTGTGCTTTGCAATTTTTGTGTGCTGCGTTTTTAACATTAGAAAGTCCCATTGACAATCGCGTGAAAAAAACGCAGCGATATTGCATGAAAAAAACGCCCAAGAGAAACACAAGTGTGCAGGAGCCCTTAGGGTGCCTTCACATGGGACGGAATATTCTGAAGGATAAAACATTTTTTAAAGTCCCGGACAACTCCTTTAAATCAGGCTGACTCAATAGGTTTAACTATATTTGCTCAACATTGCCATGCACATCTTTACTATATCATATAGTACAAACACAAACGTCTTAAATGCCACCTGCCATCTGTTTAGACTAGCAGACCTTGCTACAATTGAATAAAGAGAGGTATGCCATTAGTGTAATTATATATGCAAACACATAGCGGGTGCAGGAGATAATCTGATTATTCATTTGCATGGTAACAGTATGAACACTCTGCTTTTCTCTGCCGATTGCCACGGCTGCATTCGGAAATCCCTCCGGTGGTCAGGAATGGGAGATGTGTGCATTGTTGCGGCTTTCCAGTGATAATACGGCGTACACATCCTACATGTTAAATATGTCTCAAAAGGCTAAGCGTGCAGCTGCTGCCTAATAAGTCCTGAGCAGAAGAAAGCAGACGGCTTGAAGAAGAGATGGATACAAGGAAAGTCATCATGGACAACATACTATATTCGGGAGCAGAAGGCGCATTAGAGGTGATCTAGGGATTGTGAGCTGAGCATACAGTGCGCTCACTTGTGCAGAATCTCCAGCAGCTGGCGATTAGCTTGTCTGATGGCGTCCAATAATAGTCAATAAAGGGCTTGTACCAGAATTACAAGTTGATAATCGTGGGGGTCCCAACACTTAAAACCCTACTGATTCCGAGAATGGATGTCCCATGCTCCTCGTCTTCCTCGCTGTGGGCTGACTGTACCCCCTGCCGTAAAAAAATACACACATCTGATTAGCCCTATAGATTTACATTAGCTCCATATTATAATCCTCTCAACAACAACCTAATACAGAGCAAAACTACATTAGTCTGAAAGTGACCTAAAGGGTGGAAACACACAAAACAGCTGGCCACATGTGTTCAAATCATGCCCACCTGTGTTGGCCAATGGCCACTGAATTACTGGCAAACTTGTGCAGCCATTGGCTACCGTGGGTAGGTGCGATTTGGTTGAGTGTGGCCAGCTGCTTGCTCTCTGTGTTTCCACCTATTAACCTGCTGATCTTAATGCATAGATATAAGAATAGAACCAAGCTTATTCCATCAATACGGTACCAGAACAAGGAGTACTACATAGATTCAGTACAGGAAACAAGCTTGATGTATAAATACAGTACAAGAACCGAACTTACCACATAGATACAATACTAGAACCAAGCTTACTACATAGATACTATAGTAGAATCAAGCTTGCTGCATAGATATGGTACTAGAACTGAGCTTACTGCATAGATATGGTGACAGAACATTTACACACATGCATAGGTGCACTTTTGCACATACATAAACCCCCATAGGCATACATTTTATGTTCAATACATTTTTATTAATTTTACAAATATCAACATCCTGTACATCACTGGCCTTATAGGACTTGCAAAATAGAAATGACTAAAAAAGCTTATAAGCCAAAATTGGAAAGGTTAGGTTTGAATCCAGTCACCTCACAAACTATTCCACGAAACCCCAAACATGAAGGAACAGAAAAGACAGAAAACCAAAAAAGAAAAAGGAAGGGGGAAAGGTGGGACTTTATAATGTGTAATCGCTTTATTCACTGGTGCTGTCTAGTCAATATGGGGGTATTCCGGATATCTGTCCATATAGCCCATATGCGGTATAAGACATCATACCCTGCCTCAGAGTTCATAGCCATACATTTTATATTATATACATACGTAGGCATACTTTTACAGAGTCACAGATAAGATTATGTCAAGGCAAGAAGATCGCCTAATGGGACGTTCTATATTTTTACTATTATTATTCTAACCTGATCAGATTCTACGAGGAAGTCAGCTCTAGGCTGGACCTGGGAGAATCTATTGATCTCGTATATCTGGACTTCTCTAAAGCATTTGACACTGTACCGCATAAGAGGCTGATATATAAAATGAGACAGCTCGGATTGGGTGAAAATGTGTGTATATGGGTAATGAACTGGCTCAATGATAGAAAGTAGTGGGTGATAATAAACGGTTCATACTCTGATTGGGCCACAGTCGCTAGCGGGGTGCCACAGGGTTCAGTGTTAGGCCCCATTCTGTTCAATATATTTATCAACAACCTGATAGAGGGGCTGCACAGTAAAATATCAATATTTGCAGATGATACAAAAATATACTAGATAATTAATACAACTGAGGACAATGTACGGCTACAAACGGACCTAGATAAGCTGGAGACTTGGGTAGAAAAATGGCAAATGAAGTTCAATATGGATAAATGTAAGGTTATGCACATTGGCAGGAGAAACAGATGTAATCAATATACACTAAATGGCGTACTGCTAGGGAAAAGTAAGATGGAAAAAGACCTCGGGGTACTAGTGGATTGTAGATTTAACTGGAGCAACCAATGCCAGTCAGCTGCTGCAAAAGCTAATAGAGACTTGGGGTGCATTAAAAGAGGCATAGGGTGAGGGACGAGAACATTATTCTCACACTATATAAGGCACTTGTCAGGCCTCACATGGAATACTGCGCACAGTTCTGGACACCGGTGCTCAGGAAAGATGTTACAGTGCTTGAGGGGTTTCAAAGAGGGGCAACTAAATTAATAAATGGAATGAAGGGACTGGAATACCCAGAGAGACTATCAAAATTAGGACTTTTCACCATGGAAAAAAGATGGCTAAGGGGAGATCAAATAACTATGTATAAATATATTAGAACACAATACAAGGATCTGTCCGATGATTTGTTTATGCCCAGGACTGCAACGGTAACAAGAGAGCATCCGTTACGTCTAGAAGAAAGCTGGTTTCATCACTAACACAGAAGTGGTTTCTTTACTGTAAGAGCAGTGAGACTGTGGAACTCTCTGCCTGAGGACGTGGTGATGGCAAAATCCATAGAGGACTTTAAGAGGGGACTAGACGTCTTTCTAGAGCACTATGATATTACAGGATATAGACATTAGGTGACCAGCGGGTTTGTAGTTCCAGGTCTTATATTTAGGTAGGAACTATCAAAACTTCATCCAGGGATTATTCTGCCATTATGGAGTCGGGAAGGATTTTTCCCCCAAATGGGCTAATTGGCTTCTGCCTCTTGGGGTTTTTGCCTTCCTCTGGATCAACTAGGGGTTGAAACAGGCTGAACTAAATGGACATTGTCTTCATTTAGCCTAACATACTATGTTACTAAGTAACATATTCCTTTTTATATGTTAATAGATAAGTTGGCTGGGAACTCTGGTGACCATTAATCTGTGGGAAGAAAGGCGGTCTCAAAAAAAAGACATCTTATCTGCAGACAATGTGACATACACCTTCCAGATGAGTTTCAATACTCCCTATGCAGAAGGTATCACCCATTGGAGCTGACCGGAACACCCATAATGCATGATGTGGCTATCTAAGTAAAGAATTTCGACCAGGAGTCAATACAGGAAGCTCAAGGACTTCTTTACTCAGCATTCTAAATGTTCAAGATGCCAGAAGAGACCATTACCTAGACCCTCTTCTGATGAGGAGTTTCAGAGTCTGGACAAGACATATTCTTTTTTCAGTGGAAAAAATCCGCAAGCTTCTAAGATCCATTTGGTCAAAGGACCAAGATGTTGATTTGGAGGACCTAGGATCTTCAAAGCAGACAATGCTTTAAATAAAGCAATGATGGTAGAATGGAAGCAACCGGAGAAGTGTATGGTCCTTTCAAGACAGTATAAGTCAATGTTCCCAATTGGGGAGGAACAAATCAACAGCTGCAGGCTGCCCCCCCCCCCCCAAAGTTGATATGGCGATTGCGAAGCTATCATGTTGCCCTGTGGTCCCAGCAAAGAAGAGATCCAGCCTGCAAGATTCGATAGACTGACAGATTGCACCCTGAGAAGCTGCTAATCAGCATCATCTGCTCAATGCTCTGTTGCTGTAGCCTCCAATGATGTGGTTTATTAATTAAAGAAGGATCTAGCTAAGGTCCAGACATACATAGATGAGGGGTATCGAGAGATGATATTCTCTAGGCTTTTAAAGCGCTAAGCCTTAAAGTTGAGTTCCTCTGCAATGCATCAGCATAACAAAGCTTGCTGCCAAGAGTATGGGCCTTGCCTCAACAGCTAGGTGGACTCTGTGGCTTCAGCCATGGACAGTGGATAATACTTCAAACCCCTGTGGGGTCTGAAAGCCTGCTATAACATCATGTATTTTTGTTGACCATTAAAAGGTATCATATCTACAAGATTACTTGTTTTTTTCTGAGAACAATCACACTATACTTTAAAATATCAGCTTTGTGGCCAACTGTATGAATCGGACAAGTTGTTTGGCTTCAAACTTGATACGATAATAGAAGGACTAGCGGACAAGAAAGGGCTTTCAGGGCTGATCCTGTACATCAAGGAGAGGTAGAATTCGCCCAAGGAGTCAGCAAACAAGAATGCAATATCAGTGTAACTTTGGTCAGAAAAGGGGCACTAGACACTCAAGAGGCCATGCCATTTCTCATGCCATGTTAATGGTCCCCTCTCAGCTACATTAGACGCTCTGGTAGGAGGGTGTCTCATCCTCTTTCATTAAAGTTGATTAACATTAATACACGACCTATGAGTCCTAAAGATAATCATTTTGACTATGCTATAGAGTTCATACCACTTCCAAGAGACAGATATGTGTGCACCTCCAGTTTGTCCCGAGAGAAACAGATGGTCTTAGATGGCGCTATCTCCGAATACATAAGCAAGGCAGCACTAGGGAAAACAGATGAACAAGTTTAATCAATGCTCATTCACTTTCCATAAAGGGTTCCAGTATTTCTGATGGCAAGAATGATGCATTCTGCAACACGTTTGTTGGCATCAAAAATATTGAAGTCCTGATGGATCCCACTGTAAGTCAATGATGGGTTCTGTCAGGAGTTTTAGGAAGGGTTTGAAAATAGATGTATCGTGGCTCTCATAGCTCCCTTTTAAATGGAAGACATGATGCCAGCGAGAAGGTAATCTTGTGTGTCATGAGTGACATTTCATAGAATAGAAATGGAAGTGGCTTCCCAGGCATAGCAAAGCACATGAAATCAATATAATCAATAATTACACTATATCTTAATAGGCATCAAGTACGTGTGAAGTTTACAGCTGGGATGTAAAGGGCAGGAGAGTTTGGATAAGCAGATCTTTATCAGTGGTGACATTCTTGGTATGTAATATAAATGCCCAGACTGGGTAATGTGTCTCCCTTAAGATGGTGTTTCGAAACATATTGCTTCCTAGTAATGTGCAGTCATCCATCATTGTGTTGTCCAGTTATTATCTGCTAGGAGATAGAGCATTTGACATTTTTATTGAGAAATGTTATTTTCTATAAACCGCTTTATTGCTCAGTGTACATGATGTTTTCTGCTTCCTTCTTTCAATGACATGTACACTGTTATCGGTGATAGAGAAGACTTTCCAGCACAGTGAGGCCACGTAACCCATTGAGGGAAAACTGTACCTGTATATTATATTCTAGGTAAGGTGACCAGACGTCCCTATTTAGGCGGGATGGTCCTGTTTGGGACCCTGTGTCCCACTTTTAAGATATCAGGTCACCATTATCGCGATTACCAGCCGGGCTGCTGCAGCACCATTGGTACAGATTTTGACTGGAAATCAGCTGCAGCTATGCAGCTGATTTCATACTATTTGGCACTCCCCCTCACCTCCTTAGAAGACTTCCCGTAGTCATTGCTCCTCGGCTTCCAGTTCTCTGCAGCCTGGTCAGGTGAGGCCACTACAGTCCACTGGGAACGAGAAGCTGGGGAGCGCTGAAGGCGGTAAGCCTTTGGAGGTAGTGAGGGGGAGCGCCATATAGCATGCAACCAGCTGTGGCCGATTTCCAGTCAAAATCTGCATCATTGGTAGATTTTTGGGATGCAGAAATTGCTCCCTGTCTTGAGCCAGCTGTGTACTTTATAATGAAGGTAAAAAAATTGTATGTTGTGATGAGCCCTGCCCCTAACCAGACCCCTTCATCCCGTTTTGACTGAGAAAGTCTGGTCACTTTATTCTAGGGCAGTTTTATCAATATACATAGTTGTATGTTCTATAATACAGCGCTGCTGGAAGTTGCCCATTGTGGGCCTGCGGCACCCAACCTTTTGGGTTGAGGCATCAAACCCCTTATTCCCACCTTCCTATACAATCAATTTTTTGATCCAACATACTAATTAAAACTTCTTGCTGCCCTATAATCATTTCATTTCTCCTTGTAAGGTTTTTCCATGCTTGAGGTTCGCATAGTACCAGTTGGGGGGACCTTGGACTACAGTAGCTCACAGGCAGCAACCTATGAATTATCCTGTAGCAAGGACATTAAACACAATACTAATACCCTAAGAAGAGTACCTTCAGGTGGGGCACATCAGTATATTTGCTGCAGCAGTGGCCACATCCAGATTTTGATTTACTTGTGCAAATTTTACTTAATTGTTGAAGTCCACAGCATAAATAAGCATGCTATCGATCAAAGAGGGTGCATGTCTCTTACGGACGTTTTCTACTGCACGTGAGATTTTAGAAGTCTCCCCCTGGCTTTTACAATAAAGGCCATCTTCTCATGTGGCAGAATCATTGAAAGCATTGTGCAGAATACCTGCAGCAATTCTGTGGTGGCCAAATCTGCACTCAAATGATTGAGTTTGCTTGTGGAACAGCTGCAGAATGCAACCCTTGTATTTCAAAGGCCCCTTCCCACAAGGCACAGTCACTGCGAGCGTTCTGCACCTAAATGACTCCAGATTTGGCCATGTTTTAACCTGAACAGCTGCAGAACTCAATCCTTGATGCCCATTAAGAGTGTAGTTGTCCTTGTGAAGTGACCCAGTACATCCTGGTCCCCTCCATAAATGTCATCTTACGTTGATGCCCTGTGCAAGCCTCTCTTGTAATTTCCAGTGTGTGTTGCACAGCTGCAGCACTTTGGGTTTTATTGAAAATGAACCTTAAGACTGCATGTAAAATGTATCAGTTTGTCATGTCACATGGTATGAGAGAAAGTATAAATGGGTGTGCTGAGAGAGGGGAAAAGTGGTAGCTAGTCATCTTCAACCTGTGTTTCATCTTGGCTACCACTAACACAGAGCCACATGAAGGCACCTTCAGCCTTCTTGTGGTGAAAATGGAGGAGAGAGATTTCCCATGCTGTTTGTGTTCTGGATGCAAGTGGAGTGAGCCCCCCAGTAAGAGCATTTGTAAATAACTACCTCAAGGCCAGTGAAGAGGTACTACCTAACCGTCTAAGTTTTCCTACGCAGCCATCCTGAGCCTAGATCCCCGTGTAGAGACACCCTTTAATTGGCACACCCACGAGTCTACAAGTCGGGGGTGGAGGTACTGCAAGTTAATAAGTTTTGTTCGCATGTGTGTCTTTTAGCCATGTAGAGGTACTACTACATTCAGAAGTCATTTGCCTGCACTGTAAATGAACAGCCTTGTATTACCTTTTTCAGATTTTAAGTAAAATTTTATGCCGGGCTCTAATCATTCCTAGAGACCTGTGGTACTCAAGAACTATTTGTAGCTGCATTTATTCTCTGCCATGGGTGATACTGGTGTGTAAAGGAAGGGTGGGCATATTCCTATCCTAGGGGTATCCCTGGTGGCCTGCAGTGATACTCTGGCCTTGGCTGCGTGTCCCCCTCCAGGAAGGAGTCTGGTAAGTGCTTCCCTGACAAGCCAGCACTTTACCTCCCTGCTCCCCACATATGTCAGGTGTTTCCCTATGGGACACTGCACTTGTATGGTGAGGGTTGAATTTCACAGCAAAAAGAGAGGAAGTTCTGTAAAAATCAAGTTCTGCAGAAGTTTCCAAAACAATGCAAATTCAGCGTGGAAACTAGCCACACCATGCAAGGGGAGTTTTTAAATCTCTTCCACATGGCTTGTACTGTAAATGCTACAGGATTTCTGCTGCAATTCTATAAGCATATCCTGACTGAAGGCAGCCTTGAAGTGTTAGGAACACTAGGTCATGGTTTTGCAATCCACAAACCAACGTGGCTACATGGAGAGTATACTTGACCCACAAATCTCATATGCCTCTGGCTCACCATCAGAGCCACAGGCGCTGCATCTTTTTTATTTTATTTTCTTTATCATTTGATCTCTTGATATCTTTTTCAAGACGGCCCTCTAATAGGATTTGATCTATCTATGAGGTGCCTTATTGCTTCTATTAGCTAATATTAATGAGCCGCATCCCTATCCTTTGGTGGGTTTTGAGCACTGGAGTCACAACTGCTATCTTGAGCACCTTCTGTCAGTCCAGACAGGTGACTATCTTTATCCGCTAAGCGGCTGGTCCTTTGCTCATAGAAAAAAAAAAAAAAAAAAAAAAAACCCCGTTTCGGCGCGGGACAACCCCTTTAAGTTCTATGAGTCTATCTACATTTTTGTAGATTCCCTGAATTAATCCATCTCGACTATCTACACTACCCGCAAACACAACCTAGTGAAGAGCTGTGTAGCTCACTTGTGTTTTGCCTCTGATCTTATTTTATGATCAGACACACTAATAGTTAAGATCAAAGAGTGTCCTTGTTATCGACCATCGTGTCTCTGGTATCTAGTATCAGGACCTCTTGACCAAGAATATAAAATTGTTGTGTGGAAGGGATACGGTGACATCCCTTTGTGTTTATGTTTTGTGAGTCCCTTAGCCCATACATGTCTTTTTAAAAGGATCTTAATAAAAATTATTATTTTAGTCTATAACTGTGAAGGGCATAACTAAAAATTCTATAGACTTACCTGCTCCTGTGAATTACTTGACCCACAAAGGAGCAAATATGTCAAGTAGCTCAGACAAGGGAAGGTAGTATGTAGCCAAAAAGCAGGTTTACACAAATATCTATGGCCAATCTGCCCCAAGTGAACATAGATTTCTGTGTCCCTAAGGCAAAGTCTGCTACTCTCAACCCAAGTACCAGACATACTAGTCCTACAGAGACCAGTCAACATGCATGAAGCATACTATATCTCTTCCCCCAAACCAAGAATGTTGTCCATGTTAGGCAAAAAAAAAAAAAAAAAAAAGTTTGGTGAGACAGGATTAACCAAAATGTGTTTATTTCTACATAGATTCTTTGTTGGAAAGTCTTCTCAGAAGATATTTTCCAGCCACAGTAAGAGCAACAGCAACAACTACTAATGTTACAGAACCAATGGCCACCAGCACCCACAGCTGCAGAGGTTTATGTGTTGCACTCATTTTGGAAGCTTCAGGTTTTCCTGCTTCGGAGATTTGGCTAGGCTTGGGTCCAGTCACTAGAAGAGGACCTAGTGTGGCCAGGCCATGTTTCTCTTGATGAGAACCTGTCAGAAGAAACAGTGAAGAATTGTATACTTCATAGTCACAGGAACACCAGCTGTTTCGACACATGCTTATCTGCATATTAGAAGGTGGGGGGGACCCAAAGCATGGTGAGGGGGTTACAACAAGTCTTACCAACATCTCTTTTCCCAATGCCCCTTGACCTTCCAGAGGAGGAGCCCCAAGTCATTCCATGGCCTGCTGAAGCAGCACAGTTCCTGGTGGAGCAGCACTGACAGATGCCATTTGGGCCTTCCACAGGTGACCAACTATAAGATTGAGAGAGAGAGTCAGCCAAGAGTTCCAAATAAGGGATGATTGGCCATTAACTATTGTATTCCTTACCTCCTAGATGCTTTATTGTAGGAGCAGGCTTTGTTCATAGGGTCAGGGACCTGGTTGATGTCAGCAGCCCTCAAAGAACAGGTAATGTAGATCTAGGACAGCACATTTACTCAAGTTAATCACTTGGGGATTCAGCTTACTTTTAAAATGAGTTTACATAACTGGACATTCACAATAAATTAAGGGTGAAAAATTGGGGGTTAGATGCAAGCCAATGTGGTGAAATAGGAGTCCTCACCGTAGAGAAGGCACTGTCTGCGAACCGGAAGGCATCAACCATGAAGCGAAGCTCATCTGCTTGAGATCTTGGAGAAACAAAGGCTGAAGAGGAATCATCTTGCATCCCATCCATCAGGCACCTGTAGAACACATTTGTTGTAGATAGGTTGCTTGATTTGTGCAGTATAGTAATAGTAACTCACCCATTGTTGGAGATGATCTCATAACGAGGATTGGAGGTAATGTCTGGAGTAGTGGTGGCCACACAGCTATCAACAAACAGGATCATTGGGATGTGATTCTGGGTGTCCAGGGAGGCTTCTAGGTAGAACATATCACCAAGCTGGAAGACCAATGATGGACTGGGAGCACTCCAGTCCTCTGAAGAGAAAATACTGTTTGTTAGAATGCAAGGGGGGGGGGGGGTAGATTTAACTTTCCTACATTCAGAGGGTAATTATGCTTGGAGTAAAGTTTATATTTGCAGAGTTATCCTATACATTTCTAGCATATATATTAGCTGTTTCTGTAACTGGTAGTTAGGGTCTTATTGAGAATTAGAATGTAGAGGCATGTCTTGACACAACATGTCTCTTATTGGCGCATGGTGGTCCCCCACAAACATAAGTCAAGGAGGTTCTGCACCATTTTCTAGAGCTGGAAAGCTTACCAGTCATGAGACGCAACGAGAAGGACAGTCTCTCTTCTGCAGTTATCGTTGTGCTGAATGGAATCCATGTTGGCTTGATGGCATTACTGCTCACATTGCCGTGTCTAGACAAAGAGGATACTTTCAGTTCTAACTCTGGTATTCCTCTACCCTGCAGCTCATGAATATCCAAAACCAGTTCTGTGTCTGGCTGTTACTAATAAAATGCAAGTTTCTCCAAAACTACTGTACAGATCCACACAGCAGAAGGGAAAATATATATATTAAAACCCCACTGCAATTAGTGTGACAGGCACACCCTTATGGTGTCAGTGTCTTCAGTGAGTTGCTAAAACATGACAAATTTCCTTTAAGCGTGACCAGCCACCCATACTGGTCTAGACTTACCTTGGGTAGAAGCACTGAACGGGAACCACAGCAGAGTTGGACCTGATAATGGGCACGTTGCTGGAGGAAGTGGGGGTGTAGCTTAGTATGGAGTTGTAGATGAGCCAATCTGGAGTCATCTTAAAGAAAATATTACAAGCTTAGTCAGCTTTTTCATACTGTAAGGAACAGGAGGGCAGAAGCTTTATATTAGAGTAAGACGTTCTCTTTAAGTGTAAAGCAGACAGCACCACTGGAGATAACCATTATATTTTATAAGTGTTCACTAGACCTTCATAATACCTACAAACTTTTTTTAGTTGCTGACTACAGTTTTAGCAGTGCCATATTGGTTATGGTGAAGCATTAAGGGTGGTTTCACTTCTGCATCAGGAATTCCACTTTCCTGCTCAGTTTGGGAGCAGGAAAGGGGATTCCTGGACCGGACGGACAGACTCCATTGGCTAATGAGGTCCCTTCTGCATGCTCATGTGAAGCCGCCCCAAGTTATCCCACCTTAGGGTGACTACCCACTACAGTTTTTTTTTCACTGCGAAATTCGCAGCGTTTTTTTTCCTGCAAGGCTCTATGGGACTTGTAATGTTAAAAATCACGATCGCGGTAAATTGCGATTTTAACATTACAAGTCCCATAGACCCCTGCAGAAAAAAAAAAAAAAAAAATGCAAATTTCGCTGTGAAAAAAAAAACAAAAAACACCTGTAGTGGGTAGTCACCCTTATGGTTTACAAGGAGCAAATAAATTCAACTCTACTACATATTTCCAGGCCCAACATGGTCTTTGCCTTGCAGAAGACTAGCTTAGAGGGGCTGTCTGGTTACTAGGCAATCCCTTTTTGGATAGAACACCCGCATGAAAACAGAAAGGTTAGCCCCCATGACCACCTGAATCCAGCACTGCAGTCATCTACGGTCCCGGCATTTGTTGTGACATGTCACAGGAAATCACATCACTGCTGCAGCACGACTTCCTTGAACTGCTGGGGCTCAGGAAGTAACTGCCGATGTTGCAGCAGCCATCTGATTTCCTGTGACGTCATTTGTCAAAGGAATCACCAGGACTGCAGTGCTGGATCCCATTGGCTGTGGAGTGGCAAGTACCCATTTACACAAAAGAGGTCCTATTGAAAAAAAAGGGGCTGTCCAGTAACGAGCCATCTCCTGCCACAGGATATGCTGACATGGTTCGATCGCTATTGTAAGCAATAAGGCATTGTAGTACTGCAGTGATTTAGCATAGCTACCACAGCTTTATGGTTCAAGTTGCTTTCAGGGTCGTTTTTTTTTTTTTTTTACAGATCCTAGATATGTTATATCGGTAATGACAAGTACTGTACAATAAATTGCACACACCAGTTATCATGCATTGCAAAACCCATAAGACAAGGTAAAATGCTTATTTTGCCTCCTACTCAAAAAAAGTTATGGCTTTTGAATAATAGAGATGCTATGGAGTGTGGAATAGGGAATAGGGAATATCCTTTTAAAATTATATCACCACACCATTATAAACAGCCATATGGACTACAAGACCAGCACACAGTAATCACTCACCTCTAAGCTGTTCCCACATTCTTGAAGGCCATTATCAAAGACCACCATAGTATCTGTAGTCTCAGGTCCATAGCTACAGGAACCCAGGGTCAGGTCTAAGGGCTTCACCAGCTTACCAGTCCCATAGAAGTCTCTCTCCACACTCACCACCATCCTGTCCTCACCACACTGTACACTGATAGGAGAGTATGGAGGGACTACAAGCTGTCGGGACTGAGAACTTTCTGCAAGATTCCTGGAGCCCCATCCAAATCCAGGCTGAGCACCTCTCTGAGCACCAAAGCCAGACCAAGGGTTTCCTCTAGGAGAGCCCTCTCCAAATGCAGGTTGTCCAAGTCCTCTAGAAGATCCCCATCCAGGCCGATCATTCCTCTGCCAACTATCTGACTGGTGCCGGTGTCTAGACAAGGCACTGCTAAAGCCTTCCACATGGATTAGCACTATCACTATCCAAATCCAGCACTCCATCTTGTCTAGAGAACAAGGCACATAAGGAGAGAGTGGATGGAGCTGAGCTTTATACCCCACCCATCACCACCTGATGCCTCATTACACTCAGCTGAACACTTCTATCATCGGTGGAAACCAAGGTGGAAGGGAGATTTTTGATGCCACTTTTTAGGCAGCTTTTTTTTCATCCCCTGGCATTAAGGACACATGCACTTGGGCATTAAAAAAGTTTCACCCAGGGTTCTCTGGCGCACCTTGGATCGGACAGTATATGGGTATCCGTCTATGTGTGTCTGATGTGCTAAACACCGCACATTGCTATTCCCATCTGAAAATCTGCCAAGAATAGGACATGCTGCGATTTTTTTTTTACATGGACATGAATGGGAGCTATTTGAGGCCTATTCTTTGGTCCGAAAATCGGACAGAAAAAAACGCCATGTACCATAAAATGCAACAAAATTATCAAATGTTGCACAATGTTCATAATTTTGTTGCATCTTTAAAGATGCCTAGAGATGTGCAGACTCGTTGTATGCCACCCAGCAATTGGAGTGAAATTCCAACAAATTTTGCAACTTTAAAAAAAAAGGTTTTGGCCACATGGCACTGGTAACTGTGCTTACGCTTTAGGGCTTATTTAGACGACCATATATTGGCTGGGTTTTCATGCCGAGCCAATATACGGTGTCCTTGTCTGCAGAGGGGGGAGCATGGAAGAGCCAGGAGCAGGAACTGAGCTCCGGCCCCTTCCCCGCCACTCGCCACTATTTGGAATGGGAGGGGCAGGGCTAAGCGCTGATACTTAGCTCCGCCCCCATCTCACCGCCTACTATTGCAAATAGTGGCAAGGGGCAGAGAGGGGGCGGGAGCTCAGTTCCTGCTCCTGGCTCTTCCATCCTCCCCCTCCTGCAGACAAGGACACCGTATATCTGCCGGGCGTCAAAACCCAGCCGATAAATGGTCGTCTAAATAAGCCCTCATGAAGGGAATCCTATGTGCACATTTACGCTGCATATTTGTCCGATGGGTGTTGTTTTTTTTTTTGCGCAATCCTGTGCTCATTTTACCGTATTTTTTGCGCATTGATTTTCACCTGGCAACTATGTAAGGCTGCATTCCCACGAACGTATATCGGCTCGGTTTTTACGCCGAGCCGATATACGTCGTCCTCATGTGCAGCGGGGGGAGGATGGAAGAGCCAGGAGCACAGAAACTGAGCTCCCAACCCCTCTCTGCCTCCTCTCCACCCCTCTGCACTATTTGCAATAGGGAGAGGCAAAATGGGGGCAGGGCTAATTCTCAGAACTTAGCCCTGCCCCCGTCCCGCCTCCTTTCATTGCAAATAGTGCAGAGGAGCGGAGAGGAGGCAGAGAGGGGGCGGGAGCTCAGTTCCTGCTCCTGGTTCTTCCATCCTCCCCCCGCTGCACATGAGGACGACGTATATCGGCTCGACGTAAAAACCGAGCCGATATACGGTCGTGGGAATGCAGCCTAAAATTAGTTTAATATGTGCTATGTTCCTGCACAATACACATGAAACTAGAACACGTTGCATATTTTTTTGCGTAAACAAAATTCGCACAAAATATGCTCATGTAAACAAACCCATTAAAATCAATTGGTTCTATTTACTGCATACTATAGCTGAGTTCTGTGCGATATTGCTGTGTTTTCTGGCAGGGATATCACAACTTTGTGGCGCTACAAAGTTGCGCGACTTTGTAGTTCCACAAAACCCCATGATCAGTGCTTCCTGGTCATGGGATTCAAAAACCCCGCCTCCAGGAAGCGCTGGCTCTGATTGGTTCTCGAGCACTGCAGCTCTTGATGAACTAATAATAGCCACTCAATGCTGTCTGAAGACTGACCAGGGAGCTCTAGCTGAAGACTACAAACAAGTGCCGCAGAAGTGCCAGAGGAGAAGTGTGGCGGAGCGGATAATGCCTGTTAGGTAAGGTACTGTTTTTTGTTTTTTCTTAATGCAGCCATGGCTTATTTTAGGGACAAATTGTAGAACTTCCTATCATAAAAGTTGCATTGCACCACGCGAAAACCGCATTTACGTGCGATGCAACACATGCACGATTTTGTCACTCGTGTTAAAGTGGCCTAAGGCTGCATTCCCACGAATGTATATGGGCTCGGTTTTCACGCCGAGCTGATATACGTCATCCTCATCTGCAGGGGGGGAGGATGGAAGAGCCAGGAGCAGCCCCCTCTCCGCCCCTCTGCACTATTTGCAATTGGGAGAGGCGGGACAGGGGCAGGGCTAATTCTCGGAACTTAGCCCCGCCCCGTCCCGCCTCCTTTCATTGCAAATAGTGCAGAGGGGCGGAGAAGAGGCAGATGGGGGGCGGGAGCTCAGTTCCTGCTCCTGGCTCTTCCACCCCCCCCCCCCCCTGCAGATGAGGACGACGTATATCGGCTCGGCGTGAAAACCGAGCCGCTATATGTTCGTGGGAATGCAGCCTAAACTTCACTTCACTCAAACCCTGCTGCCTTTTCAAGGCTCCTTAAAAAATCCTAATGAGGCCACTTTCACACAGCCGTGAAAATCGCGTAAGATTTGTGCTTTCTGAGACACTCAAATCTCACATGAATATATACCGCAGGGCTTTTGCACATGGGCAACAGCAATATCCCACCTGTGTTCCCGCAATTTTTTGTGTGCTATTGCTGCGTTTTCTCACAAAAAACATTGTGGCTGCTCGTGATTTTCTTGCGAATTTTGCCGCAGTGTTTTCACGAGGAAGCGAATAAAACTTTTTAATATCAAAGTCGAACTGCACGAAAACTGGGATTTTGTGCGATGCAACAAAAAACGAAGGCTCCATAAGGAAACGTGGGCTACAAAACATCGCAAATCGCGACAATATAAAACATGCCGTCATTTTTTTTCTCATAAGATAGCAGCAAAGAAAACACCACTAATGTGTAGGAACCCATTGGAAGTGTGGGCTTTACATACTTGTGAATTGTAGCGTTGTCACATCGCGAGAAAATCGCGGGATTTTGTAGCCCATGTGAAAGCGGCCTCATTCTTTTGAATGTTTTCATACATATAAGCATTTTTTCCCCCCCTACAGATTGTGGGGCAAATTAATCAGTTTATGCCAATATCATGTTGTATAAAAGTTGCAAATTTTGGCTACACCATATTTATGACTTTTACCTTTTGTAAAGTGTTAATATTGTGGGACGTGGCCTAGTGAAGGTGTGGCCTCCCATGGTCCATCACATATACTATAAGGCCGCCTGCAGACGAGCGGGTCGGATCCGGCGGCGAGAATTCTCGCCGCGGGACCCGACCCGAGCGCCTGCAGAGACGAGTGCATAGTCACCCGCGCCCGGCGGCCCTGGCTCTTTCATGTGCCAGCTGCCGGGCAGCCGGCGCATGCGCAGACCGGAGCCGGCGGCCGGGTGAGTGATGTATCTGTGCGAGGCTCTACGAGCCATGCACAAAAATAGGACATGCCGCGGTTTGTTTGCCGCGCGACATCTCGCGCGGACAAACCGCGGCCGTCTGAATAGGAGTGCATATTGTAATGCACTCCTATGCAGGCTTTGAGTGGCGGAAATCCCGCGGGAAATCCCGCCGCGGGATTCCGCCCGTCTGCAGGCGGCCTAACTAGCTGATATACCCGGCTTCGCCCGAGTTAATTTGGTACTGGTGTTTATCTGGTGTTCACACGGAAAATCTTATGAAGTCGTGGTTACTTTAGAGATACCGGAAAACATATATTTACCATTTTGCATAATTCTCTGCGTTACCCAGGAAATGCCATGGGAGGTAACCATGCGACGTTTCCTTTATATGAAATGACATCAAGAAGTGAGAGAATTAGATTCTATACGTAAAAATTGGACACTAATTCTATTGCACTTGGAATTGAATAATCGAGTTGGGACCCATTAACTTTTCCTATTTATGACATAATCAATGCCCGTGCCAAATTTCATGTTTCTATGACACCAAGAAGTGAGAGAATTAGATTCCGTACGTAAAATTTGGACGCTAGTTCTTTTGCGCTAGAATTGAATAATCGAGTTGGGAACCATTAGCTTTTCCTATTTATGACATATTCAATGCTTATGGCAAATTTCATGTTTCTATGACATTGGGAAGTGAGAGAATTAGATTTCGTACGTAAAATGTGGATGCTAATTCTTTTGTGCTTAGAATTGAACAATCGAGTTGGGACCCATTAACTTTTCCTATTTATGACATATTCAATGCCCGTTCCAAATTTCATGTTTCTATGACACCAAGAAGTGAGAGAATTAGATTCCGTACGTAAAATTTGGACGCTAGTTCTTTTGCGCTAGAATTGAATAATCGAGTTGGGAACCATTAGCTTTTCCTATTTATGACATATTCAATGCTTATGGCAAATTTCATGTTTCTATGACATTGGGAAGTGAGAGATTTAGATTATGTACGTACAATTTCAACGCTAATTCTTTTGCGCTAGAATTAAATAATCGAGTTGGGACCTATTAGCTTTTCCTATTTATGACATAATCAATGCTTGTGCCAAATTTCATGTTTCTATGACACCGGAAAGTGAGAAAATTACATAACGTACGTAAAATTTGGATGCTAATTCTTTTGCGCATGGAATTGAATAATCAAGTTGGGACCCATTAGCTTTTCCTATTTATGACATAATCAGTGCTCGTGCCAAATTTCACGTTTCTATGACACCGGAAAGTGAGAAAATTACATAACGTACGTAAAATTTGGACGCTAATTCTTTTGCGCATAGAATTGAATAATCGAGTTGGGACCCATTAACTTTTCCCTTTTATGACATATTCAATGCTCGTGCCAAATTTTAAGTTTCTATGTGAGAAAATTACATTCCGTATGTAAAATTTGGACGCTAATTCTTTTGCGCTAGAATTGAATAATCGAGTTGGGACCCAATTACTTTTCCTATTTTGGAGATAATCTATGCTTGCGCCAAAATTCATGTTTTTACGACATCGAGAAGTTGGAGAACTTTTGGCGAGTCAGTGAGTCAGTGAGTGAGTGAGTCAGTCAGTGAGTCAGTGAGGGCTTTCGTCTTTATATATATAGATTTATGTCACAAGCTGATGTAAATTCTAACTGAAATTGACCCCTGCTCATAGAGAGAAATGCATCAAACTTGCTGCGGAGGAAAAGTGATGCAGTTACCCGTAGCACCCTGATTCAGAGGTCTTATTGTATATGAGAGTATGGCTTCATGAAGGTATGTTGTGGTTGATGACGTAAGACCGGCTTCACATGTGGCAAAATCGCTGCGGCCATTCTGCAACAGAATACCCATAGCAATTAGGTCCCCGGAACATGGGCGGATTTGAATTGTGGAATCCGCAATCGGCAACCGCGTGGACGTTCCGCTGTTAAAGTCCCCCATAGGAAAGCATGGGCTTCCGCAGCTCCCTGCACACATGTGGATTTAAATTGCGGATTCCGCGAGAGGAAAATAAATCGCAGCGTGCTCCATTTTAGTGCAGATTCCGCGCGGACAGGCTCCATTGTTCTCTATGGAAACATTTGATCCACAATTCATCTGCAATTACATTGCGTATGTATTGTGGATCTGTAGGCGGATAGTTCTTAAGTTTGCTTGGAGACCAGGAAGGGAAGTGGGGGAAGGCACCATTGGGCTTGCAATTTTCTTTCTGCTCGTGTAGTGGCCCAGTACATCCATTCCTGGCCCCCTCCATTATGTCATACATGTCATGTCTTATGTTAGTGCACTGTGCAAAAGTATCTTGTCATTCTGTTATGTGTATTGCACAGCTGTAGCAAGTGAGGAGTTGCATGAACCTGGGAGATGCTTGCAATGTATCAATTTGTCTTGTCATGTGGTATGAGAATATAAATAGGAGTTTCTGAGAGCGGGAAAGAGAGATTTTTCTGGGTTCCCGAGAGAGAGTGCCGGCTGCATGAGGGTACCTTCAACCCTCATGTAGTGAAGAATGAAGGAAGAGGAGTGTACGACTGGGCCTAGTGCAGAGGTACTATGTGATTGCGTTTCCTACGCACCGTCCTGAAGTCTTGGATCACCGGGTGGAGGCATCCAGAACTTTTGCCTTAGTACATTTTTTGCCACACCCTGACCATTACCAGGGACCTGAGGTACGTTACTTCTGTCTGTGCCTCCATTTGTTTACTGCCGAGGGTCATACCGATGGGTTACGGAATAGTGGCGTCACCCGTGACATCTGCTATCCCTGTTCTTCAGTTTATTGGGCATACCTATCCCAGGGGTGTCCGTAAGAGGCCCAGGGCTGCCCTGGTGAGGCTACTTGCGTCCCTCCAGGGGGGAGCGTGGTAATTGCCACTCTAGCAAGCCAGCATCTTGCCCTCCCAGCAACTCAACTTACGCCTTGTGACCAGAGTCACCCTATGCGATGCTGCACCAGCCTACTTCTAATTGGCATCACAAACAGGATGGAATCCTCTGTGCCGCATTGTCCTACCTGTGATAATGCAGAGGTACTGCCTAAAAAAAAACTTGCAAAGTTGCAAGGTGTTCCAACAGATTACAAATGTTTACACTTCAGGTTCCCACCAAAATTGCTCAAAATGGCACTCAATGACCACCTCTCTCCAACTTGTTCCTGGCAGATGTTTGGCACCAAAAGGACCACACCCTGGCTGAGCGCGACGTTGGGGGAAGGACAACCTCCACCAAAGCGACTAAACTCCAGTCCCAAGACAGCCCCCAAAGGGAGGAGTTACCTGCAGCTACAGACTGCTTTGAACAGAACTCTTGAAAACCTTTTTCTAACAAATATTTCCTCCTGTGGCGTCCACTGGTCCGCCCATTGCAGGTATAGCTGCTGGTTACCCGCCATCACAACCAAGATTCTTTTGGGGTGACAAAGCGAATGTGGTGGAATCAGATATCCCTAGCAATTCCCCAACCACCTCCTAACCGGGTCTCTACTGCCCTCATGTCTGAGACTACAGTGGTGAACATCCCTTTGCCTAGACCACACGGGAGACCAGTCCCACAGTTGCTGCTGTATGATGAGAACAAACCCAACCTCCCGTGGATTGTAATTCATCGGGCCAACAGGGTGGCCTGTACAGTCATACTCCCAGGGTTGCATCCCTTTGTTAGGGACTTGCAGGATCCTGGGGTGAATATGTTTTTCCAAGTGAAAGGACACTTCCGCCTCTGGAGACAACTGTGTCCCCCACTCACTAGTCCAGTGTCTCTGGAGAAGTTCTGCTCTGATGGTGCTACTACGCCACCCAGGACTGCGACTCGTTGCCACAGAGATCCTGACAGCCCTTTGTCGGTGGCCTCTCTGGGAATTTGCTCCTGGGAAAGTTCCTTAATAGAGATGAGCGAGTATACTCGCTAAAGGCAATTGCTCGAGCGAGCATTGCCTTTAGCGAGTACCTGGCCGCTCGAGACAAAAGGTTCGGGTGCCGGCGGGGGGCGGGGAGTGGCGGGGGAGAGCGGGGCGGAACGGTGTGGAGATCTCTCTCTCCCTCTCTCCCCCCGCTCCCTCCTGCTGACTGCCGCTTCTCACCGCTCCCCCGCGCCGCCACCCGAACCTTTTGTCTTGAGCGGGCAGGTACTCGCTAAAGGCAATGCTCGCTCGAGCAATTGCCTTTAGCGAGTATACTCGCTCATCTCTATTCCTTAACTCTCCCAGAATCAGAGGAGGAAGACAGAGATCTTTGTTGCTCAGGTGATACGGCGACAACCTAACTCTTCCTTGTTCTAAGTAAAGGACTTTGGTAAGAGACTTGGTTCTTTTCCCCAGTTAAGCCCCTTCTAATACAAGAACTCCAAAGTTATTTCCCTTTTGCATAGTCATGCACTAAATGTTTTTCATATTGAAAAGTTCATGATATGGTTGAAAATGTTTGCAATGTTCAAGAGATGTGCAGGAGGAAGTTTATTTTAACGTGTTTCTTATTTTTCTGCTCACTTACACTCAATATATAGTAATTTATTCCTTTAAAATGTGATATGCTCAATTTAATATATGCTTAGTTTAAAAATGTTCCCGTGTGAGTGAAACTGTATGTATGATATTTATGATCTATGTTGGCTTAAGGTTTCATGTTCCCCACGTAGTGTTTCAGTGTTAGTCCCCCATCTAGTCTGTCCCAGTAGGTGGGACCTTCCTTTCACCTTTTTCCTTAGTCACGGACAGCGGTATTAACTCAAGCTACTGACTGCCGTAGACTACTACTTTTTCAGGGAGAGTGATAGTCCTTCCACTCGTCTCTTGTGTTCCTGCCACTCGCCCTTCTCTAATTTTTGTAGTTGGTAGCGTTGTGTTTCCATTCTCTGCTAGAGAAAGCGAAGTTCATTCCACTTATCTCATTTCTTTTTTCTGTGAGGAGAGGAGTAATGTATGTGCCCCATAGCTATACTAGTATTCCCAAATTCTGTTCAGCCTAGTAGGAAATTCTAAATGTACTTGCAAGTCATATTCAATACACGCTATCATAAACTAAAAGCCAAACTTAGAAATAACACTACTCGATAGTCTCAGTACACGAGGAGTGGGTTAATCCTTCATATAGGTAACCGGAGGGTAGGAGCTGTGTTTATAGGTTTCGCCTTGCACACTCCGTGACTGCGCAGAGGCCTCACAGGTGAAATGTAAGTAATACACTGAAGATAGCTTAACTCCGGATCTTACACTTTTTTTTTGGAGGCGCCGAGCTTGGCTTATTTTTAAGTAGGGGGAAATTGTAGTGGCCCAGTAAATCCATTCCTGGCCCACACCATTATGTCAAACATGTCATGTCTTACATTGGTGCACTGTGCAAAATTGTCTTGTCACTGTTATGTGTATTGCACAGCTGCAGCAAGTGAGGAGTTAAGTGTTTGCATGAGCCTGAGAGATGCTTGCAATGTATCAATTTGTCTTGTCACGTGGTATAAGTAAGAATATAAATAGGAATGTCTGAGAGCGACAGAAGAAATTCTTCTGGGTTCCCGAGAGTGTGGGTGCATGAGGGTACCGTCAACACTCATGTAGTGAAGAATGGAGGAAGAGGAGCAGTTCCTGACTACCTGTGTGACAGCAACCATGGCTGAGCGAGTTTCCGACAGAGCGTGAGCAAGGGAGAGGATGCATACGACTGGGCCTAGTGCAGAGGCACTATGTGATTGTCTTTCCTACGCACCATCCTGAAGTCTGGCATAACTGCGTAGAGGTATGCCCATTTGCTTTTGGCATCCGGCGGTCCTGAAGTCTGGGATCACCAGGTGGAGGTGTAAATCCGCATGGAAAAACTCTTGATTCAGTGATCGTCCGCAAGCATTTTTAATTCATTTCTGTGATGAATAGCAGGTCTCCCGCAGCAGAAAAACCACATGTGCCGTGTCCAGGCAGCCCCATTGTGGAAGATTTCTGAATCCCGTATAGGAGATTTCTGAAATTCTTTCATACGGCTTCTACTGTACACGCTGCAGGATTTCTACAGCATTTATGGTCTGTGTGAAGCTCACAAAAAGCTCTGACCTGGTTATGTATATTAGTGCAACATGCCTTTCTCCCTTTATCTTAACATAAGAACTTCACCTATGGAGTCAATGCCTTGAATATCCATTTAGTACTTTGGCGCTCCTCAGATTTGAACATTGTAAAATCCCTTTTCACAGCAAGAAAGTTTTTTAAAGTGTTGACCTCTGCAGACTGGGCATGCTCTATAAATCCTAGGATAAAGTGAAGATTTTCCCAGGGTCAAATTGGGACAAAGGGGTGTGGTGAAAGAGGCCAGCCCTTATCGCAACATATGATTTAACCCCCACAATGTTATTAAAAGTACAGGGCCAGTTCCAAAAAAATTAAATAGCAAATTTTGCATTCAAAACCCATTCCATTGGTGTGGATTGATTGTAAAGCAACTGTAAAGCCGCAGCTAGTTCTATGCAATGCAGCTCTCCCCCTCACCTCCTCTGAAGGCTTCCAATTGTCAGTGCTCCCTGCATAATTGTTCCCTGCAGCCTGTAGTGGCCTCTCCTGAGCAGCAGTGCCCCAAGGAACAAAGTCAGGGAGCGCTGACAGCGTAAAGCCTACGGAGTAGTGCTGCTTAGTAATAGGCTATGGCTAATTTCCAGTAAAAATCCAGTCAAAATAATTTCCTGCTGAAATTTTCGCTGCTGACATTCTGCAGCATTTCTGCCCTATATAAACATGCCCTAAGTCAGCTAGAGGTATGTCTTCCGCAACTGTACTTAAAGGGGTTGTCCCGCGCCGAAACGGGTTTTTTTTTTTTTCAACCCCCCCCCCGTTCGGCGCGAGACAACCCCGATGCAGGGAGGTAAAGAAAGCTCACCGGAGCGCTTACCTGAATCCCCGCGCTCCGGTGACTTCTCTACTCACCGCTGAAGATGGCCTCTTCCTCCGTGGACCGCAGCTCTTCTGTGCGGTCCATTGCCGATTCCAGCCTCCTGATTGGCTGGAATCGGCACGTGACGGGGCGGAGCTACACGGAGCTACACGGAGCCCCATAGAAGACTGCAGAAGACCCGGACTGCGCAAGCGCGGCTAATTTGGCCATCGGAGGGCGAAAATTAGTCGGCACCATGGAGACGAGGACGCCAGCAACGGAACAGGTAAGTATAAAACTTTTTATAACTTCTGCATGGCTCATAATTAATGCACAATGTACATTACAAAGTGCATTATTATGGCCATGCAGAAGTGTACAGACCCACTTGCTGCCTCGGGACAACCCCTTTAATGCAGTATGGATCAAGTTCAGATTGCATGTAAAAGACATTAACAGCTTCAGATGTAATGTGGATACTTCTGTGCTAGGATTAAATGCTGTTGTACTCTGAACATAGGTGTACCGCCAGAGGTCACAATGGTGACTGCGCCCCTGTGGTAAGGGGGGCCCAGGGGCCACCCTCCGCCACATACATATGCACATTCAGTGCATTACTGGCTGGTCACACTGCCGGCCGCAGCAATCATGCAGCCGGCAGTGGTGCCAGTCAGAGAAGCCGAAACCACCCTTGTAGTTCTGTAGCTTAAACAAACATGCTGTTGAATGACAGCCAACTGCTGTGCATTTGGCTTGGAAAATACCTGACCTCTTTCACCGGGTGTTCTCATGGCCAAGTTAGCCACGCCAAAAACTTAAGTCACAACTATGTCTGCTTTCCAAAAAAAAAAAAAATAATTCACATGAACAAATAGCTGTGACTGTCACAGCTACCTGCCATTTTTTCCTCTTCATCTACATAGCTGGCTGCGGTGTAATGTGGGGAAGTTACTGTAGCCCCGAAATTCCTCGGCTGGCAGAACTACTATTAAATGCCTCACTAGAGGCATTTGTTACTGTTCAGCAGTGCTAGCCACTGCTAAACTTCCTCCTCTCCCCTCTTTTGGCGGCTCTTTTTGCATGCAAAAAAAAAAATTCGTTTGAAAGAAACCATTGGTTTTGATGGTCAGTTTATTTCTGCAGCGTTCTTAACTGTGAAATACACTTGTGTGCAAAAGGCCTAAAAGGTGAAAATCTGCAGCAATAGCACAGGCAAGATCTGTTTTATGACAATTTAAATACATTGTACGAGTTTAGTTTAGTAGCAGTTTAGTAAGAGTAAAGCTAGTTTTTTGGAGGCCATTAGATGGCCATATTGGGGGGTATATTTTCCTTCCTATATAGTCAGTGCTATAATTAACTGGTATCGATTTGTCAGAACATGATCCAAGAAGGATTACAGATACAATACCCCCATGGAGCAGCATACAGACCCTCATCTGTTTAAAGTTGCATGGAGTTGTACCATCTTTATCTAAGCCCTCAACAGCTCAGTAGCAGTCTTACAGGGGTTCTGAGTCTTAATCACCCCCCCCCCCCAAATCCAGCAGCAAAACAGACTATAGACAAATGTCCTCTTGCAGCTCCAGAAACAGCTTCCCCAGCTCTTAAAGACTGCCGTCAGCCCATAGCCAGGAGGTCATGGGTTTCTGCAGCTAGACTTCAAATACGAATTGCCGAGGTCTATGACTGATGTCACAGGCAGCAGTGAAACAAACTAAGATGGAGCCTGTAAGCCATGACAGTGAAGGACTCAGTGGAGCTTGGACAGGCAGGTATGGGTTTATTTTTCTGCATGGCCAGCATTAAGTAGTTCTGTATGCCTCCATATAGAAGCTGTACTATAAAACCATACAACAGGAACGGAAGTAGTCGTGCTCCTTCCACGCTCAGTATGAGCTAGACCTGTCCCACAGAAAGCAGTCAACATGGGGTTAGGTATATTGTGCCTCTTCCAATCGTTGCCCACTGTAGAGCTTATGAACAAGAAATGGATTAACCAAAATGTGTTTATTTCTACATAGATTCTTTGTTGGAAAATCTTCTCAGAAGACATTTTCCAGCCACAGTAAGAGCAACAGCAACAACTACTAATGTTACAGAACCAATAGCCACCAGCACCCACAGTTGCAGAGGTTTGTGTGGTGGACTCCTTTTGGAAGCTTGGGGTTTTCCTGCTTCGGAGAACTGGTTAGGCTTGGGTCCAGTCACTAGAAGAGGGCCCAGTGTGGCCAGGCCATGCTTCTCTGGGTGAGAACCTGTAAGAAGAAACAGTGAAGAATTGTAGACAGCATAGTCACTGCAACACAAGCCAGTGTGAGGAACATATCTAACCCATGAATGCTAGAAGTCAGTCCATGCTATATTTTTACAAACAGGTAGACTGTAGCTATTGAGGTGTACTTGGGTGCAAGATTCACCTAAGGCTCCAGTAAAATGCATGAGCAAGATACTCAAGCTATTGCCCAACTTAATGAACAGGATGTTGACAAAACACTTGTGCCACACATCTGTCAGGCTTACCAATATCCCTCTTCCCAAATCCTCTTGGCCTTCCGAGGGATGATACCCAAGGCATTCTCTGGCCTGCAGTAGCACAGTTCCTAGTGGAGCAGCATTGGCAAATCCCACTTGGGCCTTCCACAGGTGACCAACTAGAAGAGATTGAGGATCAGCCAAGAGGTCCAGTTAATGATCAACCATCTAAGATTGTGGTAGCTGTTTGACCAAAGATACTTGCTTGGTTACAAGTAGTCTTACCTGCTAGATGCCTTGTTGTAGGAGCAGGCTTTGTTCATAGAATCAGGGGTCTGGTTGATAGGAGCAGCTCTTAATGAACAGGTGATATAGATCTAGGATGAAGCATTTGTCAAGAGCTAACTTTAAAAGTGAGGGTGTATACTAAAGTACAATTTTTTACATAACATTTTTCTTCATGAAGTTAGGCTTTGTGAAGAATACATGGGTTCTCAAATAATGGGCAACCAAGTTTAGTCACATGATAGCCATCATGGAAATTAAGGGTTTATACAAGTCAAAACTGTATATGCAGAGCCTGGTGATATAGCTCTAGGACAAAATGTTTACCCACGTTAATCAGTTTTTTAGGTTTCAGCTTTCAAAGTGAGTTTACATAACTTGAAATTTACAATAAATTAAGGTCCCTGTGAAGAATTGGGAGTTTATGTAATCCAATATGATGGAAGTAGGAGCCCTCACCGTAGAGAAGGAACTGTCTGCGAACCGGAAGGCATCAACCATGAAGCGAAGCTCATCTGCTTGAGATCTTGGAGAAACAAAGGCTGAAGAGGAATCATCTTGCATCCCATCCATCAGGCACCTGTAGAACACATTTGTTGTAGATAGGTTGCTTGATTTGTACAGTATGTTAGTAGTAACTCACCCATTGTTGGAGATTATCTCATAGCGAGGATTGGAGGTAATGTCTGGAGTAGTGGTGGCGACACAGCTATCAACAAACAGGATCATTGGGATGTGATTCTGGGTGTCCAGGGAGGCTTCTAGGTAGAACATATCGCCAAGCTGGAAGACCAGGGATGGACTGGGAGCACTCCAGTCCTCTGAAGAGAAAAATACTGTTTATTAGAATGGAAGGGGAGATTGGAAAATTTAACTTTAAGCATAACCCTCCGAATGTAGGAAAGTTTATATTTGCAGAGTAAATCCTATACATTTCTAGCCGTTTCTGTAACTGTTAGTTAGGGTCTTATTGAGCATTAGAATGTAGAGGCATTTCTTGACATTACATGTCTCTTATTGGCACCAGCACATGGTGGTCCCCCACAAACATAGGTCAAGAGATTCTGCATTGTTTTCTAGAGCTGGAAAGCTTACCAGTCATGAGACGCAATGAGAAGGACAGTCTCTCTTCCGCAGTTATCGTTGTGCTGAATGGAATCCATGTTGGCTTGATGGCATTACTGCTCACATTGCCGTGTCTAGACAACAGACGGGATAGTTTCAGTTCTCACTGTGGTGTATTGGCCAGTAGATATAATTCATGGTCAGGCAATAGCCTGGAGAAGATATATTTATTGGCTACAACAGTCTACCTTAGGATGCAGTGCAAAACGAACAGAACAGAGGGGTTGCCAGGAGTTCCACACCTCTGGATGTACCATCACATGGCTAAAACAGCTAGCTTGCATACTAACATTTTTTGGAGGTCAGGGTAGATTTCAGTGCACCAAAACCTGGGAGAGACTTAGGAGGAATGTGATTACTTCTAAGCCAAGCATGCATATGGGGTGGACAGGTGAAGATTGAAGTTTGCCAGAAAAGCATTAGACAGCCATACCCATTAAGTCAATTCTAAGATTCCTTGGATTGCACAGTACTTTATACCATGTACAGCAAACAGAATCCATTAATTCATTGCTGCACTGCTAATCCAAGCAGCAAAATAAACACCCAATTGCAGCATGCCAAGAAAAGCTCAATGAAAACTAGGGGCATTTACCCAAAAAAAAAAAAAAATGTGTGGGTGCTAATGTTTTGAACTACATCATGATGCATTGGCTTTGTGAGCCACTGAGTTAGACTTTTCCAAGGATCATCAACAGGCCCCATTCACATCTGTATCAGACATTCAGTGGTGATTTCATCCAACAAAGTTTCAGTAAGCATATAGACAGATAATATTCAATGGGGTCCATCTGGTATGTGCCGCTTATGGAATTGGTTGTTCAACAAATACTAGTTCAGAATGAAAGAAGCCTAAGGGCGCCTACCCACTTGCGTTGCCGATTTTTGCGCGTGAAAAACGTGGCGTTTTTTGCGCGTTTTCCGCGGCGTTTTTGCAGCCCTCCATTGACAATCATGGGTGCATTAAGAGAAAAATAAGGAGACATATGCAACTGACAGTTCCTATGTGAAAAAACCCCACAAAACGGAAAAAAAAACCCAGATGGGCAAGAACACATTCTATACTAATTGCTCTTGAGAAAAAAAACGCAAAACATCACAGGGGGGGGGGGGGGGGGGGGGGGGGAACGCAAGTGGGTAGGCACCCTTAAAGAGACCTCTACCATCTTTTTGTGATTAACATAAGGTAGTGACTCAGATTACAGCAATATGTCTGCAGTGTGGACCTGTGTAGTAGTTGGAAAAGTGTACATGGGCTGCTACTGATGAATATACAGGACTACTTTTAGTCCTCTATGCATTTTATGAGATGCAGGCTTACACCCCACCCTCCAGACACTGACAATGTTTGCCTATTGCTGTGCATAGCAAGAGCTAGCAATCATTTCCTGGAGTGGGGTGTGTGGATACACTGCAGCTCATGAGTATTCAGGACTAGTTCTGTGTCTGGCTGCTACTAATAAAATGCAAGTTACTCCAAAACTACTGCACCGATACATACAGTAGAGGGAGGAAAAATACACAGTAGTCACTGACATTATGGTGCCCTCAGTGAGTGCTGCAAAAACCTGGTGACAGATTCCCTTTAAGCAGTGTATAAGAGTAGTGTCCAGCAGCATACAGAAACAAAACCCAGTAGTGAGGTGGGGAGATGCAGAGCCGCTCTGGGAGACTAAACTTCTTAGATCTCTTCAATACTTCATAGAGTATTTAGAAAAACATGGCAGCATAAGTGATGAAATTCAGATTTTAAGACTTAAATCTTCTATGTTTTAAAAGAAACAGGAGAGACTTCAACCCCTCTTGGTCTTTATCAAGCTTCACCTACTATCCGCCATACTGATCTAGACTTACCTTGGGTAGAAGCACTGAACAGGAACCACAGCAGAGTTGGACCTGATAATGGGCACATTGCTGGAGGAAGTGGGGGTGTAGCTTAGTATGGAGTTGTAGATGAGCCAATCTGGAGTCATCTTAAAGAAAATATTACAAGCTTAGTCAGCTTTTTCATACTGTAAGGAACAGGAGGGCAATATGGTATTTGCAGAAGCTTTATATTAGAGTAAGACGTTCGCTTTAAATGTAACACAAACAGCACCACTGGACATAACCATTAATACGTTCCACAAACATTCACTAGAACTTCATAGGTGCATTCAAACTTTAAAAAGTAGCTGTTTAGCAGTGCCATATTGTTCTGGTGAAGCATTAAGGGTGGCTTTACATCCGACTCAGAGGTTCCACTTTCCTGCCCTGTTTGGGAAGCAAAAATGGAATCTGTGTCCAAATACGCCCGTCTCTTGCCAGATCTGAAGAGCACTAGACACCACTCCTCCCATCCCCATTTACTGTAAAGGGGTCAGTTCACACAGGAGGTCCTATTGAAAGTTGGGCTGTCCAGTAACCAGACAACTCCTTATTGCCACAGGCTGTAAGTTTATGTCCTGGCAGGCTGGTACTTAACTTATGTCCTGTGGATGGTGTAGAGTCAGAAGAGAGCCTGTAGCAGGAGCTGGGTGACTGATTGCCTGCTGTGAACGGGAGGCCGGCTTCGATAAGAACCATCGATTGCCTGCTATTAACCCCTATATGCCATGATCAATGTACATCACAGCATGTAGGGGTTTTACAGAGGGAGTGCCATGGTCTGGGCCTGGTTGCCATTGTAAGCAAAAAGGTGTTAAGTACTGCAATGCATTATTGTAGAGACCATGGCTTTTACAGTTAAAGTGCCCCTTCAAACAGAAAAAAAAAACAAAAACCCACACAACAATGTTCAGAGAGAAAGTTAAGTTATGGCTTTTGAATTGTAGAGATGCTATGAAGTGTGGAATAGGGAATATCCCTTTAAAATTATATACCACCACACCACTTATGTTTCATCAAACAACCATGTTATAGAACTACAAGACCTGCACAACACAGTGATCACTGACCTCTAAGCTGTTCCCACATTCTTGAAGGCCATTATCAAAGACAACCATAGTATCTGTAGTCTCAGGTCCATAGCTACAAGAACCCAGGGTCAGGTCTGAGGGCTTCACCAGCTTACCAGTCCCATAGAAGTCTCTCTCCACACTCACCACCATCCTGTCCTCACCACACTGTACACTGATAGGAGAGTATGGAAGGACTACAAGCTGTCGGGACTGAGAACTGTCTACAAGATTCCTGGAGCCCCATCCAAACCCAGGCTGAGCACCTCTCTGAGCACCAAGGCCAGACCAAGGGTTTTCTCTAAGAGAACCCTCTCCAAATGCAGGTTGTCCAAGTCCTCTAGAAGATCCCCATCCTGGCCGATAATTCCTCTGCCAGGTATCTGACTGGCGCCGGTGTCTAATCAAGGCACTGCTAAAGCCTGGCACATAGAGGAGCAGCACCACAACTAGCCAATTCCAGCACTCCATCCTGTCTAGAGAACAATGCACACAAGGAGAGAGTGGATGGAGCTAAGCTTTATACCCCACCCATCACCACCTGATGCCTCATTACACTCAGCTGAACACTTCTATTATTGGTCTAAACTAAGGAGAAAGGGGGATTTTTGATGCCACTTTTTCGACAGCTTTTTCTTTCATTCCCTGTTACGGGTGGATTCAGACGACCGTATATCGGCTCGGTTTTCACGCTGAGCCGATATACAGTGTCCTCATCTGCAGGGGGGGAGGGTGAAAGAGCCAGGAGCAGGAACTGAGCTCCCGCCCCCTCTCTGCCTCCTCTCCACCCCTCTGCACTATTTGCAATGAAAGGAGGCATGACAGGGGCGGGGCTAAGTTCTGAGTATTTGCCCCGCCCCTGTCCCACCTCTCCCCATTGCAAATAGTGCAGAGGGGCGGAGAGGAGGCAGAAAGGGGGCAGGAGCTCAGAGCACTGCTCCTGGCTCTTCCAGGCTCCCCCCCCCCCCCTGCAGAGAGAGAGACGACGTATATCAGCTGGGCGTGAAAACCCAGCTGATATAAGTTCGTCTGAATCCAGCCTAAGGGTGCATTCAGATGATCGTATATCAGCTGGGTTTTTACGCCCAGCCGATATATGGCGTCCCTCTCTGCAGGGGGAGGAAGCTGAAAGAGCCGGGAGCAGTGCTCTGAGCTCCCGCCCCCTCTCCATCCCCCTGCACTATTTTCAATGAGGAGAGGCGGGATGGGGGTGGAGCTAAATCCTGGAAGTTAGCCCCACCCCAGTTCCGCCTCCTCTCATTGCAAATAGTGCAAAGGGGCAGACAAGGGGTGGAGAGGAGGCAGAGAGGGGGCGTTAGCTCAGAGCACTGCTCCCGGTTCTTCCAGCCTCCTCCCCCTGCAGAGAGAGACGCTGTATATCGACTGGGTGGGAAAACCCATCCGATATACGGTCGTGTGAATGCACCCTTAAGGCTTTATTCACAGGAGAGTATATTAGCCGTGTTTTCACGCCCAACCGATATACGTGACCATCTGAGGCATTGGTTTCCAATGCATTCGTTCACACCGGCAAATATACGGCACGTAAAAGCGCTAAGGCTGACTTCACACTGGCAGGCACAATATAAACGGCCCCATATCGCACTCCCCACCATGAGAATTCCCCGAGGATGCGAGGCATTTTCATGTCAAAACGGGAAGAAGTGAAGAATATTTTCAATGGGCTGCAATGCAAGAGCATGCAGAAAGATAGAACATGCTGTGATTTATTTCCTGCATCACATCGCATTGCATTCACATTTGTACAAGATGTGTACGTCTCGCAACGCACAAATCTCGTGCAATTTTCTCACCCATGTAAAAGGGCTTATTCACAAGACAGTTTTTATGCTCAGTTTTTTGTGAGCCAAAACCAGGAGTGGAGAGAAAAAATAATGGAAAGATTTGTATGTCTCCCGCATTTTGGACCCACTCCTGGTTTTGGCTCACAAAAAACTGAACATAAAAACTGCCGTGTGAAAGCGCCCCAAAGCCTCTTTCCCAAGAACGTATATCAGTGGTTGGACGATATACGCTGTGATCTGATGCATTGACCACATGGCCGTATTCCCGCGACGTAAAAGCGCCCGGGCGGCTAATATAACGCCAGGCCCAAAAGATAGTCCTGGAACTATCTTTTGGGCTAGAACACGTCGGCTGCTGCATGGGCTCCTATGGGAGCCAATGAGAGCGGCCAGAGAAGGGAGGTGGGAGGGAGTTAAGCAGCGTGACTGCTAAACTCCCTCCCTCTTCTCTACTCACCTCCGGCTGATTCCAATGGGAGAGGGCAGGGCCAAGTGTCACCCCTTCCCGCCTCCTCCCAATGCTGGCTGCGGACAAGGGATGGGAAGAAGCTAAGCTCCCGTCCTCTCCCCATTCCTTGTCTGCAGCCAGCAATGGGAGGAAGCGGGACAGAGCGGCGCTTAGCTTTGACCCCGTCTGACCCCTCCCATTGGGAGGAAAGAGGAGGGGAGACAGCGAGGGGGAGAAAATGGGAAGGATCAACGGCATGGCAGCCTTGGCGTATATGCGTCGGTGCCCATGCCGTATGAACGGGTGCACAAACGTTAGATTTGTGCACCCATTCACAAGGTTTTGCACCTCACATAGTAGCGTAAAACGTCCGACCGTGAAAACGGTGGCTGATATACGCTTGTGGGAATAAAGCCTAAGGCTGTGCTCACACGTGGCATTTTTTTGTTGCGGTTTTCATCCGCAATTAAAAACTGTATCAATTAGTCACGAACCTACTGAGTTTGAGAAGCAAAAAAGAAGCAGAATGACCAAAAGTTAAGGTTTGAATAAGTTTTATTGTTTTAGTTTAAAAACTCTCATATAAAGTGGTAAACTGTATAATTTGTTATAACCCATTAAAAAATCTAAGATTGAATCTCTACTCTGAGTACAAGAATGTTACCTTTTATTTTTGCTCTTTTGCTATGTACGCCCTCTGCGTGGGGAAAATTATTGCATAAATGGCATGTATTTCGGTTTGTGCTACTTTGTGGTAATAAAAACCTTTTGAAACTGAAAAAATACTGTATCAAAAAACTGCATGCAATTTTTAACAATGCTATGTGTGTGCTTTTTTTATTTTAAATGCATGCAGTTTTTTTATGCAGTTTTAGGCTGGATTCACACGAATGTATATCGCCTCGGTTTTCACGCCGAGCCGATATACAGTGTCCTCATCTGCAGGGGGGGGGGGGATGGAAGAGCCAGGAGCAGGAACTGAGCTCCCGCCCCCTCTCTGCCTCCTCTCCACCCCCTCTGCACTATTTGCAGTGAAAGGAGGCGGGATGGGGCGGGGTTAAGTTGCAAGAATTAGCCCCACCACCGTCCCGCCTCTCCTCATTGCAAATAGTGCAGAGGGGCGGAGAGGAGGCAGAGAGGGGACAGGAGCTCAGTTCCTGCTCCCGGCTCTTCCAGGCTTCCCCCCCCCCCCCTGCACAAAGAGACGACATATATCGGCTCGGCGTGAAAACCGAGCCGATATACGTTTGTGTGAATGCAGCCTTAAATTGTGGTTGAAAAATGTAACAAAAAACGTAATTTGTGAACGCAGCCTATAAACCTCACTTCACTCAAACCCTGCTCCCTTTTCAAGACACCTTTAAAAAAAAGCCTAATAAGGCTACTTTCACAAGGCCATGAAAATCACGTGGGATTTGGGCTTTGCAAAACACACAAATCTCAAAAATGTGAACCCCATTTGATGTGGGGAAAAAAATCACAGCATATCCTATCATTAGACGTTCCCTCGAAACGCATCACCCATTGTTTCCAATGGGGCCGGAAAACACACTGCATGGCGTGTGATGTACATGTGAGTACAATGCAAGGTTTCCCATTGAAAACAATGGGAAACACTTGTCAATTCTCCAACGGAGAAAGCCAATCCAGAGGATCGCAACTGTACCGAAATGATGGGAGACGCTTTTGGCAGAAAAACGCCTCACATCCGCGGGGACATCGCACATATAAGACGTAACTTATGCCAGAATTCTAGTGCAACCCCAGTAATAAATGTGCTCACAAGACACAAGCACAACAAGGTCAGAAATGATTGACAGGTCAGCACTGAAGGGGTTAAACCACCTGAGAAATGTTGACTGAAATAACAGATTTAATGCAGATTGAGGCTAAATTAATCCGTTTTTGCCAGTGTAGTGTTGTATAAAAGTTGCAGATTTTGGCTACACCATATTTGTGACTTTTACCTTTTCTCGCTAATTTTGTAAAGTGTTATTATAGGGTGTGGCCTAGTGAAGGGGGCAAGGCCTCCCATGGTCCATCACATGTACTCACCCTAATTAAGCATTTTAATGCCATTCCGAGCATCTCTGCCGATCGCTGCATGCCAACACTTCTGCGTGTTTTTTTACATACACGCAGTAGCGCCCTATGTGAATCGTTTTAAATCTGCCAATTATGATTGGGAGTCGATTGTGGCAAAAATTAATTGATGCGAATATGTAGTGCGTATGAGAGAACATATAAACGCATTTGCTCATGAGAAGGAGACCTCAAAGTATCCTAAAGGAGACCTCAGGAATTTGCAGAATTCTGATGCGGAAATTAAAAAGAAGTGACATTGGAATTCCGCACACGGATTTTGATGCAGGTTTTTGAGGTGGAGTTCAAGCAGCAATTCTTCGGTGGATTCCGTCATGTGAACCCAACCTTATATTTCAAGGGTTAAATTCCAGAGCATAAACAGACATCCGGTGGAGTTAGAATCCACAGTGTTTTTCAAAAACGTTGCAGATTCATTGTGGAAAATTTCCGCACCCTGTAAAGAAGATTTCTGAAATGCCTCCACATGGCTTCTACTGTAAACGCTGTAGAATTTCTACAGCGACTCTGCCATCGGAAATCCCTTAGCTTCCATGGCTTGTGTGATGCTCACTAAAAGCTCTGACCCGGTTGTAATTTTTGTGATAACTTTATCAGCATGAGACACAGCAGTAGGAGAGCTCCGGTAAGGCAAATCCCTTATCCGCTGCCATCGGGCCTCCTACTTCTTCAGACACTTCCATGGTCACCTCTAGGGCTTTCCGAGTGCAGACGTACACTTTGTTGTGTCCCACGGCCTAATCCGATGCAGTGTAGGCTTCCAGCCTACTGCAGCCTAGTCGAGCAGCTGAAGCTACTGGCTAAATTTGTGGGGATGCTCGAGCAGCCACTCGCGTCTGTGACCCAGAGCTTGGGAATTCCCCAATCCAGCAGCTGGAGCCCTGGCAGAGACCACCTGACTTAGGGGAGCAGGTAAGGAGGCTGTGTAATGGGCTCATAGCCCCAATAATGGTGGCCTGAGTGCCGCTGGGAGGGCCCACAAAACAACTTCCTGAGGGGGACAGGAGACTCCATCTTCACCCCAAGCTATACACATAGCTTCAGTAGCCCCTGGTAGAAGCCGGATAGTCCCTCTGTAACAGACACGGTACTAATCCACAGTCGCTGCTAACACCGCCAGCCCATCAGAGCCCTTCCCGGAAGCAGAGGAAAAGTATGAAAAGAAGGACCCATCAGCTTTCCAACTCCATCAGGGCCGCAGTGACCATGCATGGCATTGCCCTGATCAGATAAGGTAGGCAGAACTGGGGCCTCTGCTCTCCAGGCATCCAGCGCAGACATCCCTGCGCCCGTCAACGGCCTGCTGAGATCCACCTCCAACCCTTGGCTACCTGGCCGCAGCTTTGCAGACAACTCCATATTCACCCGTACGCCGCGAAGATCCGCCTGACTACCAGGAGAGGAAGTGACAACGGCTCAGCTGCTCTGCTTGTCCCTAAAACGATACTGCAGGCTCCCCACGGACTCCACCAAGACGAACATCTACTGAGACCGGATGGCAGGGTATGACCTGTCAAAGGTTGCCTCCCCTGCTCCATCCTATTCTATATGCCTCATCACCCGAAATGACTGCTTTATTCCATTCATCATCCATCACTCACGCATAACTAATCTGCAAAGACTGCTTTTTCCCTCCACTGCTTTTGCTCATGCTTATGTTTTGCTCCATATTCCATACTAACTGCTCCCCCCTTCAACTATGCTTCACCTTCCACAATAGCCTGCTCCACATACACCCTGCCTTACTAACCCAACTGCTCAATCAAGCATGGCAGCTCGACAGGGCAGGGGAAACGTGGACTACACTAAATGGCCTAACATCTTGCATATTAACAATATCATCTCTGCTATAGCCTCTATCACCATCCTCATTGCAAGCCTTAACGCTTTCCTCCTACGCCCACATCTAATGCACTCCATCCACATTAGCCCTTCTCTCCTCTCCTCGCCCATGCACAGCTCACACCCACTATTCACCTTCCTCAAATGCCTCCATCCCCCTGACACCACCAAGAAATACCTTAGCCACCCTAACAAATCCTCCCACCACCTGCTTACCCTCTCCACCCTACTACTTCTAGCAGCTGGGAACATTTCTCCCAATCCTGGACCACCTCTTACTGCTCCCTACTACAACCTCCTATGAACCACACTAAAACACCGCCCAAATCCAACCCCTAGCCCCTGCGCACCCTCCCCTATCCCCTTCTAATGCACCCTCTGGAACTCCAAGTCTTCGTACAACAAACTCCCAACTATCCACAATCTCCTCACCACTAAACATCTCAACCTGCTCACCCTCACCTAAATGTGGATACAGCAGACTGACACTGCTTCCCCTGATGCACTGTCCTACAGTGGCTTGCAGTTCTCCCACACCCCTAGGTGCAGTGGAGCAGTAGGTGTCCTCCTCTTGCCGAATTATATCTTCCAAGTTATTCCCCTGGTGTCCTTACTCACCTTCCTGTTGTTTGAAGTTCATACACTCCATCCACTGTCCTTGCGAACTGCAGTTGTCTACTGACCTTCGGGTCCCACCTGCTTATTTTTGGACCACTTTGCCACCTGGCTCCCCCACTTCCTATCCTGTGAAATCCCTACCCTCATCCTATCACAACTATCACTCACTCCCCCACTCACAGTGATGGCAATACCCTCAATCTAATTTTCCTCCGCCTCTGCTTTGCTTCCCACTTCACCAACTTCCTCCTCCCACTTCACCACTTCCTCCTTCCCACCCCAGCATCTTCCCAGACCCTCCCACCTATCTTACCTACAGGAACCTCTAGACCATCCGCACCCAACAGTTTTCCAACACCTTACAGTCTTCCCTATCCCCCATCTCTCTCCTTACATGCCCCCAATCTGGCTACTGCCCACTACTACACCACCCTCAGACACTCACTGGAGGAAGCTGCACCCCCGTGACCCCAGTCTTCTGCTGCAGACCGCAGCAAGCCTGGATGACATCATAAAAGCACTTCATCCGGTGGTCCTCTAGGTGTACTGAACGGCTGTAAAGAAAGTCAAAACATCCCGCAGGCTTCCTCCACTTCAAATTTATGCTCAAAACCTACAACCTTGCCCTCCACCTTGCTAAACAAGTTTATTTCGCCTCCCTCATCTCCTCACTATCCAACAACCCAAACAACTTTTCAACACCTACCACTCCCTCCTCAACTTCAAAGAGCAGGTCCTAATTATGGATCTCAGCACTGGAGTGCTAACCGCCCACTAAAAAAATTTAGAATGCTTTATGTATGTCTTGTGTCTTTGTCATGCATGTGGTATGAGTCAGTTTTATGTGTATTAGCACTTCCAGGCATGAAAGGGTTAACGTCTGATAATGTCTGGTGATGTCTGGAAAATGTATCAATTAGTCTAGGTGTGTATTGGTTGGCGTGCACATGATGTGTTGTGAGGTGTCAAGGAAGAAGGTTGTGAGTAGAGAGTTGGAGTTGATCAAGCTGGAGGAGAGATGGGCTTCTGCACCTGCCAGGGCTCAGCCATGGCAGACTCCCTCCTTATAGAAGTTTGCTGAGAACGCGTGGGTATGAGAGCACAAGAACCGCATGTTCCTATTCAGAAACCGCAAGTCATGTGAGAGCAGTGAGTGACTGCCTGATGTTAACCACAAGTGTGAAAGAAGTCTATAGTTCGTCCAGTTGGGAGAGTTTTTTCCAAGAGAGAGAGATCCAACAGATAACAGAGACTGTGGATGTATATAGCTCGGGAAACCCGAATTGCACAAGGAAGAGGAAAACAGGTGAGCAATGTAAGCCTACGACTACTAATATAATCTAATACTGTACAAGTTGCTTCATACAAGTTCTTCTGCTGACTGAAAAAGATGTTGAAGTAAAAAGAACAAGACCGCACGTTCCCGGTTTTCGTAGAAAAAGTACTTTCTGTGTGTGGATTACTCTTTATTCAGGTTGGATAATCTGCCGCTGATTTAGGAATGTTGACATCACGGTAACAAAACAGGAACTTAAGGTAAATCAGGCTACTAAATATGATCTCTCCAGGTTAGTAGTCTTTGGAGGAGACAGTATGCCCCATGACAGGTTGCTACTTCGTTTGCTCTGCTGTCTCCTTGGCTGAGGCCCTGCTCCTCGGATGTTGCAGGGCGGAGCTTGGCATCACGAACAGGATGAATACCTCCACACCAAATGAATTCATGAAGAAGTGAATTGAATCTTTCCCCCTGCCAGATGCAGAGACCAAGTGAGAAGCTTTATTTGAAGCCGAAAATGTATGTGACCAGGAAGCGCTACAGACTAGAAAAACACTGATGTTACTAGACAAAGTTGAGTTGCCAGATTCGTGTACCCAAATGGAGAATTATGGTGACAATATGGACTTTCAAAATGTCGCTCAGCCTTCACTGCCCTTCTCTAAAGAAAAGCCCACTAATTCTTCCTGCCATAAAGTTCCCACAGTGAACACTCAGCAGAGTGAGGAGAGTGTCGGAGACGTACAGATGGCTAATACAAAAGTTTTAGGAGGTGTGCCAGCAGGATACCTGCCACCAAAGCCACAGTTTTACTTTGGTGATGAGAGAGAGGTGATGGACTTGCTGCCCTTTCTTTCTCCACAGTCTCTAAGAGCAGCAGCTGTTGAGGAGAGCACTGAGGAGCTGGTGAGCTCTACTGCCAGCATGGAGCTTGGAGGAGTGTCCTTGCCTCTTGCCACAACTGTTGCTGCTCCGCAGTAGGTCTACCCGCTATTGTGGAGCCCAGTGTTGGAGGACTGGTGAGGATGAATACATCCACTAACTTTGACCCGGAAAGAAAAAGAGACTGGCTGTTACATTTTTCCCTACACGTACAGAATTTGTGCCTTCTCTTTACCCACCGTGGATACTGATCCACCAGGACAATGATGCAGCAAAACAAGCTTTGCCCTCACACCTGTTACCTTATGTGGTGGAGTATGACACAAACTTTTCATTTGTATTTGTGGATGACCGAGATGATTGGCCTAGAGCAGGGGTCCCCAACCACCGGTCCGTGGACTAGGCCTGGGCCATTGGAATTCTCCACAGCGGTGCAGGGTACTGTCTGTCAGCAGACTTGACAACAGGTGATGCCCCCACCTTTTGATTGGCTAGGCCGCTGGCCTGCTAAGTCCGTCTCTCTGGAGGCCACTGTTGCCATTGTGCAGTTAAATGTCTGCGGTCGTGCGTTTGCAGCGCAGACACTATCGCCACCTAAGTACTCCAGTGCTATCTATATGGTGGTGGAGCTGCAGCGCTGTTCCTGATATATGGTCTTATGTGCTAAGCCAGAGTAAGGCGATTAGCAGCAGGGTTCGGGACACAAACCAAAGCGGGGTCCGGACGCAACATGACATCCCAGACCCACAGATGGCAGGGCAGGGGCGACAAGCAAGCCAGTGGGGACAGCCTATGTACAAGACGAGTTACAGCAGCGTGTGTGGACGGCACATCACAGACGCCAGCTGGGGATGGCAGAGCAGCGGGAACATGACTTTGAACCGAACAGTGTGAACAGCAGGGTCCGGACGGCACATAGCACGGCTGCAGGTAAAACAGCCAATCAGATGCTGGGGGCGTCACCTCCATGTCAAGTCTTTATGCTTTATGATGTGAACACCCCTAACTTCCAGTGTCGACTTAATACAACAGTACCCCGCCACAGACCAGCAATAAACACTGACAGTGTGCTCTGCAGCAGCTCAGAGCACATTGTGTGGGCTGGCCTCAAAAGATGCGGCTCCTGTCAGAGAACATTATTCAGGGCGTGCCTTCTTTCAGCTATAGGAAGCCGGTACAGTTGTATTATGTCACCACTGGAAGTTAGGGGTGGCGACATAATACAGCAGTCTTGAGATCTGTAGACGCCACCAGCTTCTGATTGGCTGGGGGCGCTACCGTGCTATGCGACTGTCTTACCTGTCTCAGTGGCCTCAGGAGGAATGCAGACCACCGCCGCCCACAGTAACAGCGCCAGAGCCCCAGCGCCAACACTAAAGCCAGCATTCAGCCTGTTGGATGGGAGCTAACATCCTTGCTAAGCTAACAGACTGTCAAGGGGGGTGAGTCACAGCAGGCGTCCTCCATAACCCCACCCCCATATGACCAAAGCCCCACCCATGCCCCACCCCCAGGCGCCCTGCTGGGCCATGGAAAAATGATCTTGCTTTAGGCCGGTCCCTGGTGCAAAAAAGGTTGGGGACCACTGGCCTAGAGGACTGTGGCGGCAGTCACAGGACTTTACACTGTCTAACCATGCAGAGGAACAGGACAGCACAAAGGAGGACAGAGAGGTGAGAGACTATACTCAGGCCAGCTCTTCTTTATGTTCATCGGTTGGGATTCATTCTTGGGAAAGTGGTGCAACACCAACAGGATTCAGCATTGAGTCGGAGTCTGAAGAGCCTGCAGAAGATGCTAAAGACTCTTGTTTTTCCCTGTTGAGAGATATTTTGCAGTTTTTCTTTCCCTTTTTAATTTCATTGCCAGAGACTACAAACTAATATCCTTCCTTTTTATTACAAGTATAATGTTTTATTTTATGCTTGATGGTCATTTATAAAGTTTAACATAGCGTTATGTTTAATAAATATGCCAATGTTTGGAGTGCGAATGTTTGGAGTGGTAAGAGTTAAAGTTTGGAGACATGGTGGTGTGAGTAACTATCTAGATTAGGAATATGTGAGGAGACAGTAGAGCCCTGTGACAGGTTGCTACGTTGTTTACCCCACTTTCTCCTCGGCTGAGGGCCTGATCCTCGGACTCTGCATATCCGTCACTCATTCACTATCTGTACTTGAACCAACGACAGAGGAAAAAGTCTCCAGACTGCATTCCTCTGCTCGCTCCACTACCTGCGCCTGTGATCCTCTCCCCTCACACCTCCTCCAGTCCCACTTCCCAGCTGTCATTACTCACCTCACCAACATCTCCAACCTCTCCCTAACCTCAGGCATTTTCCTCTCCTCTCTCAAAAATTCCATCATATCCGCTCTGCTATAGAAACCAACCCATGACCCAACTAACGTTAAAATGTAATGTCCGATATTTACCTAAAATGATCTATTAAGGTACCACTACTCTAATCAGTGACAACTGCTGGCTATTTTAAGATGGATCTGGTGGCGTAGTACCTCCTTGTAATAACTCCTGTTTTACTTTCTTTGTAGTTATCCCAAGTCAGTGTTTCTCAACTCCTGTCTTCGGGGACCCCCAACAGGTCATGTTTTCAGAATTTCCTCAGTATTGCACACGTCATGTATATGTCAGTGCTTCAGACATTGCCACAGGTGTTCTTACCATAGGCTATCCTGAAAACAGGACCTGTTGGGGGTCCCTGAGGACTAGGGTTGAGAAACACTGGTCAGTATCTAATCTCCAGGTTACCTGGCCAAGAATTGCAATGGACCATAAAATGTTTAGTTCTTGCTCTTCTAGTGTATCTCGTTATGAGTCTTTCTGATCCAGACACAGCAATGTGAGCAGTAATGCTATCAAGCCAACATGGATTCCATTCAGCACCACAATATCTGTTGAAGAGCGGCTGAGTTTCTCCTTGCATCTTATGACTGGTAAGCTTTCAGCATTGGGTAATGATAGTTTATTGGCCTATGCTAATGCAATTACTTCAAGTATCCTGCCTTTGTCTAGACACAGCAATGTGAGCAGTAATGCCATCAAGCCAACATGGATTCCATTCAGCACAACGATAACTGCAGAAGAGAGACTGTCCTTCTCATTGTGTCTCATGACTGGTAAGCTTTCCAGCTGTAGAGAATGGTGTAGAACCTCCTGACCTATGTTTGTGGGGGACCACCATGTGCCGGTGCCAATAAGAGACATATAGTGTCAAGACATGCCTCTACATTCTATTGCTCAATAAGACCCTAACTAGCAGTTACAGAAACAGGCTAATATATATGCTAGAAATGTATAGGATTAACTCAAATATAAACTTTCCTACCTTCAGAGGGTAACTATGCTTAGAGTAAAGTTAAATCGAACCCCCATTTGCATTCTAATAAACAGTATTTTCTCTTCAGAGGACTGGAGTGGTCTCAGTTCATCACTGGTCTTCCAGCTTGGTGATATGCTCTACCTAGAAGCCTCTCTGAATGCCCAAAACCACATCCCCATGATCCTGTTTTTGATAGCTGTGTGGCCACCACTACTCCAGATATGTCTTCCAATCCTTGTTATGAGATAATCTCTAACAATGGGTGAGTCACTATTATCATTCTGCACAAATCAAGCAACCTATCTACAACCAATATGTTCTATAGGTGCCTGATGGATGGGATGCAAGCTGATTCCTCTTCAGCCTTTGTTTCTCCAAGATCCCAAGCAGATGAGCTTTGCTTCAAGGTTGATGCCTTCAGGTTCACAGATAGTGTTTTCTCTATGGTAAGGGCTCCACATCTACCATACTGGCTTCACAAAGCCCTTAGTTCTTCAAAAATCTTATGTGAAAATTGTACTTTAAAAGTGAGCATGTATACTAAAGTTACTTCTTTTGGTAAATGCTTTATCCAAGATCTACATCGCCTGTTTGTTGAGAGCTGCTCTTATCAACCAGATTCCTATTCTATGAAGAAAGCCTGCTCCTACAACAAGGCATCTAGCAGGTAAGACTACTTAGGCAAGAATCTTGGGTCAAACATCTAGCACAATCTTAGATGGTTGATCATTAACTGGAGCTCTTCGTTGACCCTCACTCTCTTCTAGTTAGTCACCAGTGGTATCTGCCAATGCTGCTCCACTAGGAACTGTGCTACTGCTGCAGGCCAGAGAATGACTTGGATATCACCCCCTGGAAGGCCAAGAGGATTTAGGAAGAGAAACATTGGTAAGCCTGCCAGATTTGTGGCACAAATGTCTAGACAACATCCTGTTCATTAAGTTGGGCAATAGCCTGAGTATCTTGCATTTTACTGGAGCCTTAGACTAACCTTGCACCCAAGTACATCTCAATGAATATAAAACAATTTTCCTGTTTGGAAACATATAGTCTAGACTGACTTCTAGCATTCATAGGTTAGATATGTTTCCCACACTGGCTCGTGTTGCAACATCTGGTGTTGATGTGATTATGCTGTCTACAATTCTACACTTTTTCTTCTGACAGATTCTCATCCAGAGAAACGTGGCCTGGCCACACCAGGTCCTCTTTTAGTGACTGAAACCAAGCCTAACCAGGTCTCCGGAGCAGGAAAAGCCCAAGCTTCCAAAATGAGTGCAACACACAAACCTCTACAGCTGTGGAAGCTGGTGGTCATTGGTTCTGTAACATCAGTACTTGTTACTGTTGCTCTTAATGTGGCTGGAAAATGTCTTCTGAGAAGATTTTCCAACAAAGAATCTATGTAGAAATAAACACATTTTGGTTAATCCGTGTCTTGTTCATAAGCTCTACAGTGGGCAACACTTGTAAGGGTTGGAAGACCATGTTGACTGCATTCTCCATGGGACTGGTCTCTCTCATACTGAGCGTGAAAAGAGCATGATGACTTGGATTCCTGTCATATGGATTTGTAGCACAGCTCCTATAGATTTCTACATGGAGGCATATAGAACTACTTAATGCTGACCATACAGGAAAATAAAAGCTACTAGACTTACCTGTCCAAGCTCCAGTGACTCTACTGTCATTGTTTACAGGCTCCAGCAATTGACATTTGAAGTCTGACTGCAGAAATCTGTGACATCCTGTCCATGGGCTGATGGCAATCTGTGAAAGGGGAGCTGTTGTTGGAACTGCTAGAGAACAGTTGCCTATAGTATGTTTTATGTTGCCAGATGGAAAAATAAAGACTCTTTATTCATGTCAAACAGTCCAGTAGATGTAATAGCATCGGAGGAGAAAGAGTGTCCCAAAGAGGACCACGAGGTGAGAGAACTAATGTGTCCTAGCCCTTCGCTATGTTCTTCCATTGGAATTCAGTCGTGGGGAAGCAATCCGAGTAGTTTGCCTTAGCGAGTACGTTCGCTCATCTCTAGTGCTGTCACACCTTGATATGGAAGCCCCAGGACCTTCAGGTCCATAAATTGACTAACTGGTGACTTAAAAGCCTGTTTTCCTGTATTTGAAAAGTACATCTGCGTCGCACTGAAGAACTGCCAAAATGTGCATTCTTCTAGAACATTATATTTTAGAATCATGTGACCTTTCTATTTAAAAGGAACCCATCACCACCACCTCACTGCTAAAACAAACTTCACTGGCCAGCAGGGGATGAAGAAATCAATCACTTTTCATGCTCTCTCTTCTTAATAAGACCATGTCCCTGGGTTGGGTTCAAAAGTTATTCTGCATTGTATGCAAATCTGCAGAAAAGCGTCATCAAGCTGAAAAGAGGCCTGCTGACTCATGAGATGCAGAGCAAACCCCGCCCCTTTGTCTAGCTCATCATATCCTCCTTTACACAGGAAAGCCTAATTGTGCCGGTACAGAGGCTCCTTAGAAAAAGAGAGGACATTGGAAGTGATTGATTTTTTTTTGCCCTGCTGGCCAATTAAGTTAATTTGGGGGTGAAATGGCAGTGAAAGATTCCATTTACAGGTATAAAATGTTGCCGTGACTATTAAAGGAGTACTTAACAAAGTGTAAATCTTATGGGACATTTCATACAGGTAGAACTATTCTGCAAAATACAGTATAATTTGCCATCGTGCAAAACATTCTGCACCAAAATCATCATGTCTAATATGCTAATGTTGATGTGGATTTAAAAATGGCTGCTGCTATTTTGTATCAAAATCTGCATTCAGACATGTGGGTTTCTACACCTGCATGTTGAGAAAAATTCCATTCTATGTGAAAGGTCCCGATAATATCACATACAGCCATAACTCTCTGAGATGACCACCCAAAATGCTACAAAAAAGGTCTTCTACTGAGAGTGGTCTTCTCAAAGACGATGGCTTGCCTACATAAGCTCTTCTATGAATCCTTTGAAGGGTGTCCCGTTTTATGAAGTCCCCAAGAAGTAACTTTAGTCCATGAGATGCACATTCCATTGCAGCAATATGTGGATACTTGTCCATTATGATTTCCCAAGCAGCTTTCATATTACTTGCATTGTCAATCAGCAAAGCGAATACTTTACCGCTCTCAATTGTCTCTACCACTGCACACATTTCACTGCTGATCTACTCTGCAGTATGTCTGTTCTCTCCAGTTTCAATGCTTCTATAAAAGACTGGTTGAGGTGTTATCACAAAGTTGATGATTCCTCACAGATTTGTCCATCCATCTGTAAGTACTGCAAGACATAGTGCTTCACTGATTTTTCCTTGTACAGATTCCATCACACGCTCATATTCAGGCTCCAAAAGAGGCTTGCTCAAGGAATGTCAGCTTAGCAAATGATATGATGGTCGTAACATTTTAAGCTTCCTGCCTATATGCATTTTCAGTTATAGACAATGCTGATCCAGAAGCATATACTGCTCTTGCAAGGGCATGATCAATTTTCTCCTGACTTTCAGGTGTCATTTAGAGATGAGCGAGCATACTCGCTAAGGACAATTACTCGATCGAGTATTGTCCTTAGCAAGTAGCTGCCCGCTCGGAAGAAAAGGTTCGGCCACCGTTGCTGGTGAGAGGTGAGTTGCGTCAGTGAGCAGGGGGAGAGAGAGATCTGCCCTCCGTTCCTCCCACCTCTCTCCCACCGCCGGCAGCCAAATCTTTTCTTCCGAGCTGGCAGGTACTCGCTAAGGACAATGCTCGATCGAGTAATTGCCCTTAGCGAGTATGCTCGCTCATCTCTAGTGTCATTTTATCTATAAATGAAGGTATTGTGTGTTTTTTGTGAGACAGTGGTTTGCAATACTCCTTTACCTGAAGATGTAATGATCCAGAAGCAGCGGAAATAGTGTTTCTGGAATTAGAACTCTAGAAGATAAAACTACTTGCCCTTTCATTCTGGTCCTTATCATCTAATTCCATAAAGTATTTTTTAATGTCTTCAGGGCACCTCTGGCATGCAAGAATGTGTTTGTCATCCTTGTAGCATTTGGAAAAGAATATTTCTTCTCATAATATTTGCAAACTGCAGCTTTGCTCAGCAGAAATTGCACTGTGGAAATGTTTTCAAACTCTACAAGTTGTTCTGACCATTTTACTGAGAGGAGGAAAAGAAAGACCTATTTACTGACCAGACTATAGGTAAATATTATGCTGTGATTAAAGATGGGAAGGCCTGGAAAAAAAACGGAAAAATTGGGAAAACCACTTTTGCTTTTCCTAAAGCCATTTTTTATGTTACATAGTTTGAATGCCGTACTATTTCTTATTGGAAAAGAACATATTGTACAAACATTTTTCCCCAATTTTTTTTCCAGGCCTTCCCATTTCTAGCTGTGATGGTGGAGAACATTCATAGGAATCATTTAAGGGTTGCAAAAAAAAGCCACAAATTTTTTAAGACAACTGTATCCTCTTACCTGTCAGCTAAGGCCTGAGAGGAGGACAGAAACTATCATCTCCTGTATACCAACAATTATTCAACTATAGGACTTGCAATAAAAACACTCATTCAACCTTATCACGCTAGAACTGGACTTCTCTCGCTGCAGAATAAGACTCTTTACCCAATCTTTTCCTCCCTTTCCCCTCTACTCCCACCTTTAATTTGCTTACTATATAAATAGGGACCCTGCCGCTTATGGTAGTAAGAGACTATCACAAATAGATAAACTATTAAAAGGTGATGGCTACATCCAATGAGTCAACTAGAAAAATATATGGTCAGTTCAACTTTACGTTGTAGTGTGATGCAAAGCTGTTCCTTTTTGCGAATGCGGCCGTCTAATATTATTTATGGTTCAAAAAGTATGTTAAGGCTATATAAAATTGGTGTCATGATAGTCATACTAAACTGCAGGTTCATAATGGAACACTCACTCTACACTGACAGCGACATATTCATGTGCTAGACGTTGCAAGGTCACTTATCATATGGGAACATATGCTTGTAACTAGATATGGATTAGTGCACATCCTCACAATGATAGTGTGCTGATAGTTCACAGTAGCGTGAGAAGCATAATTTAGTGATTGCAAGGTGGTCACTTGTCAAGTGTGAATATGGGTCTGCACCTAGAAGTGGATTTGAGCACCAACTTCACAATGACAGTGTACAAGTAGTTCACAGTGACGCACTGCATAAGTGCTGACCCAAGTCGAATGTAGATGCTGCACTACAATGACCCTAGTCTGATAAGAGAACTTCAAGTCGGTGCTAGAGTCTATTCTTACTCCAGATAAGTTTGATATTGATCCAAAATAACACCCCTAAAGTTTCCCTAGCTACTTCTGGATAAGCGGGATATTTCTAAGAACACCCCATCTTTTCCCATGGTCACACTCTCAAGCTCTCTCATTCTCGAGCTCAATGCATTTCTATGGTCAATTTGATAGAACTCTCACCAGGAGCAAAGTCAAAGTGATAGAAATTGATATCTAGCTAATCGAACGGTCATGATAGCGACACGAAGGATTATCAAATTGCTATGAGATCAAAATAATAAAAGTTGATATTTAAATAATTCAACTGCCATGATAATGACTTAGAGGATTTTCAAATCACCATGTTGTCTGGCAGCATGTCAGGCTGCACATCTGCCTCAGGCTAGACAGCCCGGGTTTAAATCATGGTTGGGCACTTCAGCATTTAAACCCGGGCTATCTAGTCTGAGACAGATGTGAACACCGACATGCTGCCAGACAACATGGTGATGGTATAGTCCCTCGGGGCTTACAAATAAATATCCCACCCTCTATGAAATTACATACTTCCAACCCTGAGAAGGGGGAAAAAAAAATCACTTTTGGAGCATAATTCAACCTTACTAAAAGAAAATATAGAAAAAGCCAAAAAATTCATGTATGAACCAGACTATGAGATGCGATAAACATTTGCACAAACTAACAGTGAGAAATATACGGCCTATACACAGGACTGAAAACAGCATCAGTTTCATTGAGATCTCAGGACAGAGCCTATGATACTAATACTAGCAGGAGAATGGACATGAAATTAAGCTCTTCTAACTGTGAACAGTCAGGTAACGAGTCCTCACGCACCATTCAACTCAAGGTTATAACAGAGGTGGGAGACGTTCTTGAGCTAAAAGGAACCTTCCCTGAGAGCATTGTTTTTTTAGGGCATCCAATCTCCCAGTACATGTTGAGAGAGAGAGAGGAAGGAATAATGTCTGGGATACTCTCTTTTAATGTTGGCATGATGGGGAAATCCACTGTGTCAACAAGTTCCTCTGTAGTGAATGAGCATACAAGTCAGAAAAGTGCTTTGGAAATAATCAATTTCTTCAGTGTTAGTTTGGGATCTTTTATTCCCAAAACCAAGTATATCATATTTGATTGGGTTAAGGTCATTTCTCTCTTTACCCATAAGTTCCGATGGGCCAAGTTCTTCAGCACACACAATTGCAAACAGAGCCTTGAACTGGGCATTGTGGAAGATGACCTTCCTCACTTGCAGATGCTGAATGAGTTATTGGATGATGGAGAAAGGGACTTGGGAGATAGTCCTTTCACTGATCTTAGGCCTAAAAGCACCAGGCCTCCTCCTGTGGGAGCAGATACCAGCATTGATATCTTTAAGCACATGGTTGTGAGTGAGCTGAACAGCTTGGCCCTTTGCAAACAAGCTTCGGGATCTAATCTATCCGGAGATTAAATGCAAGTGTTACACACACTGGAGGGTACTAATGGACCGACCACAATACCAGGAGATCTGTACATGCATCATGGAAGACAAGAGGAGTTATTGTGTGTTGAGCCATAACCCTACTGACACCAATCTGAATCAGATATTCAAAAGTTTGACAGATATAAGAACTAGTTGCTTGATTGGACAGGGGGAAACTGTCATTTATGTTGCCCAAGATACCACAACTGTCAACTTTTTACAGTTTACCTAAAATCCACAAAGGCCTCTCACCACTGCAAGGTAGATCGATTGTCTCTGGTATAGGGAATTTAACACAGAACATTAGTGTATGTCATGATTGAGTCCTTAGGCCCTTCGTGGAGGCACTCTACAGCTCCATTCCTCATGAAGTGGGATGTTAAGCTGCCAAGTTCTTTTTGAATCAGAGGGGTTTACATCTCCATCGTTATAATGAGTTGTTGCTGGAAGTCCTTGAATTCATTTTGAAACACAACATATTCCTTTTAAATGGCAGACTCTTCCACCAGCTCAGGGGTACAGCAATGGGGAGCCCCTGTGACTGCACTTATGATAACCTGTGGGAGGAGAGCTGCGTTTGTGTTGAAGGAAATGACAAATGGACTAGTTGTGTGTCATTATGGCTGAGGTATATAGATAATGTGCTTATATTGTGGGCGGGTACACCTGAATCCTTTGTCGACTTTGTGAGAAATCTGAATGCCAACAATCTTGGTTTGTCCTTTACATTGGAAATACATAAATACAGCTTGAATTTTTTTGGATCTAATCATTATGAAAAGGTCCAGTCCATCGAAAATGCACTGCTATCAATAACTTGCTGCAATGGGATAGTTACCATACAAAAGGTAGGGGTATCCATAAAGGCCAGTTCCTACGCATTAAGAATTTGAAAGAATGGGAGATGGTTAGAGTTGAGCGAACATGCTCATCCGAGTTTGATGCTCGTTCGAGTAGTAGCATACTCGATGGGGCTCATTACTCAAGCGAGTACCATGCAGAGTTGGACCCCTCCCCGTTTTGACCCCTCAACGCATTACCACTTCCTGCTGTGACATGCCAGCGTGTACACGTCCACAGCAGTATGTGGGAGGATAGAGGATAAGAAAAAAACAACAACTCAGCACCCGGCGGGCCCAATACAAAAATGCTCGAGTCCCCCATTGACCTCAATGGGGTTCGTTACCCGAATAGAGCTCTCGCATATTATAAAAAACTTGACTCGAATAACGAGCACCCAAGCATTTTGGTACACACTTCTCTCTAGTGATGGTACTTTCATTAATCTTAGGCCTAAGAGCACCAGGCCTTCTCCTGTTGGAGAAGATACCAGCATTGATATCTTTGAGAACATGGTTGTAAGTGAGCTGAAGAGCTTGGCCCTTTGCAAACAAGCTTGAGGATCTAATCTATCCAGAGTTGAAATGCAAGTGTTAAGTAAACTGAAAGAATGGGATGAGATATGTCCATCAGATTTCAAAATAAGGGTTATCCGAGTGATGCAGGGTGACCAGCCTTTGAATATGCTCATAGCCAGAACAGGGCAGATCTGCTGGCCCCAAGGACCAAAACCAAGACGAGAGACATAGTAAGAATAGTTGGCACCTTTGACTATCAAGCGCATGATGTTTGTCGGATTAATAAATACTGGCAGAGTCCGATTGCTGATCCAGACCTTTAGACGAGAATCTCGCATCAACCAGGAATTACCTTCAGAAAAAGACGCAGTCTTAGAGACTATCCGTCATGAAGCCCGAGGAGACGCGGGGAAACATGCTGCCAGCTTCTCCCGCTCACACAACAAAAGAGCACTCTAGCCACAACTCCAGGACGAGTGAAGAGACCAGCGCTGACAGCGGGAGCGGAGTGAAATACAAAGTGCAGGGCTGCGGAGCAGCTGGCTCATCAGACACATGGGCTCCCTCGTCTTCCCCAACGCAGAGAGAACCCTCCCCCTCTGCATCGGCCATGTGCAATAGTGAGCAGGCATGGGGGAAGCTGCTAATGAGGTCTGGAGCAGGGATGAGGAAGAGAGGGATCAGCACAAGTCACCAGAGAGGGGGAGAACAGATGTGGAAGTGACAAGGAGACATCTTCTTGAGACTTATCAGCACAGTAGGAGAGCGAAACCGGGGAAGGGGGGGGGGGGTTGGGCTCCCTACTTCCCTCACTTGGTCAGTTACCGGAGAAGACTCTGCACAGCAGGTTTAGATCCAGAGGTGATGCATTCTGTGAGCACCAGGGGAGGCTCCCCTCATCACACCCCCCACCACATGCATGTAGTCACGGTCACAGAGCCCTCCATCTCCTGGCAGGGCCAGCAGTTTACACTCCTGGTTTCCACCTGATGGTAAAAACCCCAGGCATGTTTAATCTCAGTGTCCCTCTTCTCAGGGTTCCCGAGCTGATTATCACAATTGGGATTGGAAAGCACACATCAAAACTTTACCCACAAAATTGGAAATTGACTCTCTATTTCAACATCTAGAACATAACCAAAAACAAGCCCTGACCCAAATTCAAAAAGAAGTCCAACAAATAGGTCACAGAGTGAGCAAAGTTGAGGAGTCACAAGAACAGACCCGTTCAATGCTGGAGTCGCATAGTCAAGTGATATCAGCTCATTCTACTTAGATCACCAGTATCCTCATCAACATTGAAAATTTAGTAAACAGACACAACAGGAATAATATACGCATCCGAGCTTTACTAGAGGAAGTTTTAAACTCACATTTAGAACAATGAGCTCAGAAGTTTTTTGGAACTTTAATCCAGAGATCTCGAGATAAGCCCATAGAAATAGACTGGATACATCTGGCTTTGGGCCCCAAGAATCCTGACCCGAAGCGCCCTCGCAACATTATCTGCCGCATTCATTTTTTCAAAGACAAAGAGGACTTTCTAAAAGGGGCTAGAAGCAGGTTACCCCAATTCAATTTATGGCAGACCTCGCCAGGGAGAACCCTGCAACTCTGTAGAGCCTTGAAACCGCTTCTGAAAGCACTTAAAGAAAGAGAAACTCCCTATCGCTGGGGTTACCCTTTTCAGCTTTCAGCTTGGAAAGAGGGGAAATCAGCATCACTTCGCTCTTTAGGGGATCTCCCAAATTTTCTGGGGACATTCAAATTACCTATATCATCATTGCCAGATTGGCCTTCCCTGCCAACTCCAGCTCCAAGAGAGACCTAGCACACAGCAGCGTCGAAAAAACAGAGATCGGCGTAGATCCTGGTTCTCCAGCTTGAGAAAATGGCCAGCTCACTTAGCTCCACCATATATAACAATTCTAATACCTCGAGATGGTTGACTTAAATATGTCTAAATGTTTTAGTCAGGGTGAATTATTGTTATGATCTGTTACTGCATTTTCTTTGATGGGTTGGGACGTGGGATATTCACCCTGTGTCCTTTTCTAATTACCTATTGTCTTTCTTCCATCTGTTTAATATTCCTCATTTTTTAAAATCATTGCCTGGTTTAATATTAATATACATAACCCGTTAGGGTTTCAATTCCTTTCGCGGGAGCCGTTTGGAGTGCTCCTACGCTAATTCCTTCCATTACCGCTAATAGTTTGGACAACATAGAGAGTTGTCCAATGACTGGTCCTAGACTAGTAGTAGACCTACAAATTTCGGATTTAGCCCCGAATGTTTATATTTCCCCCATCTCAGTGCCCCTCCTCTCCCTTTCCCCGATGGACTAGATGGTTACTATGGATAGTTTGACATTTTGCTCCTATAATACCAGGGGCCTAAACAAGTCAGCTAGGAGAGGCCAGATACTAAACCACCTTCATAAAAACATGGTGATGATCGCTATGCTACAAGAGACCCACTTTGTCGCTACTAGCATCCCAAAATGCAAATCTAAATTTTATACCACCTAGCACCACAGTCACCACCCTGACAAAAAAAATCTGTGGGGTCTCAATTGCCATTCACAAACAACTCCCTCATCTCAGAGGTCGATCCTGGGGGATGTTATATTTTCCTTAAAATATCAACAGGTTCAAAGGTCCTAACCATAGCCAATGCTTACTTCCCAAACCACTCCCATGTGTTCTTTGGACTCCGGACTATTAGGTCACGTTCAAGATTTGCAGAGGGTTCGCATATAATATTTAGAGGTGATTTCAATTATGTTTAGACCCTGTAGTGGATTCTTTGGCAGGCGGGTCTGGGGTCTCAATTTCTCTTACACGCAAGCTTAAAAAAGTATTGGCCTCCCTGAGGCTAGTCGACATATGGCAACTCTTACACCCAGGTACTAAAGACTACAGTTACCACTCCCTTGCCCACAATAGCTATAATCGTATAGACTACCTATTTATCTCCCATGATATTCTGGACTTGTCCCCCTTTTGTACAATTGGTATTTTCCTGTGGTATGACCATGCTCCGGTTTATGGGGCCCCTGGAGGCGACCTTGCGAAAGATTGGATTAGGTCCTAGATTTTTGAGCTGGATTATGGCTTTGTACCATAAACTGACAGCTTGAGTAAGAGTAAAATGGAGCCCTTTCCTCCAACCTGAAAATTATTAATGGCATGAGACAAGACTGCCCCTTATCACCCTTCCTATACGTTGTGGTGAAGGAGTCTCTGGCCAATGCTCTAAGATTAAATCCTGAAATACAGGGGTTCAAGACAGAAACATCGTAACACAAATTGTCCTTGTTTGCGGATGATCTCCTGCTCTACCGTACGAACCCCCAAATCACCCCGTCTGCCATTTTAAGTGAGTTTGAAAGGTTTGGTAGAGGAAGTAATTTTAAAGTTAATGTCTACAAGTCTGAAATCCTCAATATAACAATCCCACAAGCTGAGGCCTCAACTCTCAAATCATCATTCACTTTGCGTTGGAGCAATGATTACATTAAGTATCTGGGGATTCATCTGGCAGGTGATCCAAACCATCTATTTGACTTGAATTACAAACCAATGCGCTGTAACTTCAGAAAAAATCTTAAAAAGTGGCCCCCACTTACCATCTTGTGGTTTGGTAGAATTAACACTGACAATGGATTCTCTACCAAAAATCCTATATCTATTTCAGACTTTACCTCGAAGACTCCCAAAAGCTTACTTTTCTCAGATCCGACAGATGTCCCTGGATTGTGTTTGGGGGAGGCTCGAAACCTAGGGTGAAATTCAAGACACTTTTACGCTGCAAGGAAAAAGGAGGAGTGGGTCTTCCAAGCTTTTCTTTATACCATAAGGCAGCTATATGCAATTGCGTTCTAGATATTATTCATAACTGATCTAAACTCTGGGTGGAGCTAGAACACCAGAGTGCTCCAAATCAGATTCTTGGCTCACCCACAGTGAGCCGTCAAACTCCAATAATGTCACCCTTCCTAAGGGGGCTCCTGGACACTTGGAACAGCTTCACTACTCGCATGAGGTTGGTGTCCCGACCAGGTCCCCCTCACCCCCTGGTGGGGAATCCGGACTTACTTTCTTTTATGGGAGGCATGTCCCTTTTGACAGGACTGCAGCCCCACTCCCAAGGGTCAGAGACGTAGTCTCGCTTTCAGGCATTCACCCGATTCAGGAGTTTATGGGTGGGGCTCATGGATCAGTGCATGGTTTCAGTATATGCAGATTAGCCACTTTGTCCGTTCCCTAGGACCCTTATCTATTATCTATTCTCCTTTCCCCTCTCTCCCAGTTAAGACATTTGTGTACTTCCACTATGCCCATCTCGGCTGAAATCTCAATCCTATATTGCCTTCTATTGGCGACGGAGACGAGTAATGATATGGTAACGTGCAGAGGGAACTGGGAGCGAGAGTTCGGAAAAGCATTCCTAGAGGACTTATGGTCTAAAGCTTTTTCTTTAACCCACTCTCTCTCGATTTCCTTTAAGCACCAGGAGATCAATTACAAATTACTGACTCAATAGTATAGGACACCCACGCGACTGGCCAGGATGTACCCAGAGATCCAAGACACCTGCTGGAGATGCTCACAGGAAAAGGGCAGTTTCCTGCATATATAGTGGTCTTGCCCGCGGATCTCTCCATTATGGCAAGAGATTATCAATCTATACAACACAGTATATAGAGATGCAGTATAGCGACTTTTTCCCCAGAAGCAGACCTAATTTCCATGATTCCAGGACCTGTCAAAAATTAAAAAAACCCCATCAGATTTTTTTCTCATGGCCATGCGCCAGATTATTCCAAAACTTTGGAAATCCCCTGTCCCCCTGACAAAAATAATGTGGCTGGAATCCCTGGATCACATAATTCATATGGAAGAATTTAATGCAGATGATGAAAACAGACTCACAAAATTTTATTCTACTTGGACGGCTTGGTTGCTATTTTGTGGGTCATCTTAAGTGGAAACTTGGCTTCAAACGGGCATTGTAACATCATAGATTGGAACCAAATACTAAGTCTCCTCTCCGCCGTGGGCACTTATACCCCCTCCTAAACCCTTTTGTTAACTCTTTCCACCCCTCCGCATGCCTTTGTTCATATCTTCCTTCAATATGCAAATGGATTTTCCACGGTTTCTTCTCCTACCAGGTCTTTGGTTGTGGGTTTGTCGGCCTCCAACCTTAGGTCAGCAAGATTTAGAATAAGTAAACACAAGCTTAAATCACTACTTTATTGTACTGCTGAACATGCCAACTATGGAGAGTATGTTTACAGTGAAGTCATTTAAAAAAAATCTTAATAAAAACTTGACGAACATAAACTTCTTTCTTCCACCGGGCACGTACAAATGTGCAGGCTGTAAGATATATTAAGAAGAGCACTTTTTACTAGTGTTGTAACAGGTCAGAATTTTTGGAATAGGAACTTCATCGATTGCCACTTGCAATTTAACTACACGGGCATGTCCCAAAAACTATCTAGAAAAGATGATGCAACAATTCAGGCGACAAATTCTTGCCCACAGATAACATCTTGTATGAAGACACATATATAGCCACACATATCCGCGAATGTCATAATAATGACCATATAGCCATTTCATTTCAAGGGGTGGAGATTGTACGGCCAAACGGACGGAGAGGTGACAGACAATAAATTGATGTGCAAGGAGTCAAAATGGATCTTTCGGTTCAATACCTGCCATCCTCAAGGATTAAACGAGATACTATTTTGCTACCTTTATTCAGCAGATACTGTTCACATGACATTTCTGTATTTTTTATAGATTTAATCGGAAGGCACCATTTCTATTTTATTCAGGAGGAATTTCTCTCTAATTATGACATTTCATCATCTGGTCTCAGCAAACTACTCATGGAGGAAAAAGAAGATGACTAAAAAGGTCCTTTTACATGCAAATTAAGATGATTAAAAGTGGTAATGGTCATTAACACTTTATGCAAATACATCGCTAAATCTTTCAAACTTTCGGCTGTTTAAAAGATTCCTTGCGTGTGAAAGGACCTTAACACAGAGAAGTCTAGCAGTAAAGGCCCTTTTACACGCAAAGATAATTGCTCAAACTTGCGAAAGATTGAAAGATTTAGCAATAGTTTTGCATAAATTACATGCACGGATTATCATTCCATTTCCCTCATTGGCAAAGTGTTTTCCTCCATGAGTTGTTTGCTCAGTCCAGCATGCATCTGGCTGGAGCATTCCATTGTTCTCCGCTTCTCAGTAGCAGCAGGGACGTGTGCTTAGTGCAAGGGATTTTCTGCCCAGCGGGATTCCCTTGTTTTCTCCTGACATGTTTGTCTTGCACTATCAATGAAATCATTGTGTATGCAGGGTAAACAAATCCATTGTGGAGTCTTCAGTGGCTTCAAGGATGGATGTTAAGCAGATTGCAATCCATCATTAAAAGAAAAGTGCAATTCTCGGCTGTTTGAACAAATGTTAGGCGATATTCGTTCCATGTAAAAGGGCCTTAATAGTTGAAATTTCCTGCAATTTGTGCATTATCCACTCCATCCAAATCGGTGGGTTGACTGTCATCACAGGTCCTCCAGAACAAAACATGACCTACAAAGGTCATGACATAAAAAACACAGCTCTTGATCTAGCCAGGACAATCCTGAGCAGGGAAGGGGTATTCCAGTAAGGGGCCTTTTTTTTTTCTTTAGTTACCCCAAAAGGGTGAAAACGGATAGATTACTTGGTGTCCCACTGATGGGACCCCTGCAATATAAGCCGCTGCCAAAAGTGTCTGCCAGCGTCACGTCCCTCTTCCCTTTGAGATATTTATGGGCACATAGTTGTGGGAGAAAAAGTGTTTTTCTGACAACCGGGATTAAAGTGGCCCCGCAGTCCTGGACGTGCACGCACCACCTCTTCTGCCAAATGCACCACGGCCAGCACCTCTTTTGCCGCCAAATGCACCACGGCCACCACCTCTTTTGCCGCCAAATGCACCACGGCCACCACCTCTTTTGTCGCCAAATGCACCACGGCCGCCACCTCTTTTGTCGCCAAATGCACCACGGCCGCCACCTCTTTTGTCGCCAAATGCACCACGGCCGCCACCTCTTTTGTCGCCAAATGCACCACGGCCGCCACCTCTTTTGTCGCCAAATGCACCACGGCCGCCACCTCTTTTATCGCCAAATGCACCACGGCCGCCACCTCTTTTGTCACCAAATGCAGCATGGGCACCACCTCTTTGGCCACCAAATGCAGCACAGCCAACTTTGCTGCTATCCTCTTTTGGTTTTGCGAATTTTAATGTAACTTTCTTTCCATCAATTTTCCCATTCTTCATTGCTTCTTTTGCAGCTTTAGCATCTTCATTTGTAGAGAATTCTACAAAACCAAACCTGCGAGAACACACAATACAACATTAAGGCTAGGTGCACACACTACCATATTTTGGAGTGCATGCTGTCAGTGTTAATCCTTGGACAGCACACAGACATGTTATATGCCTATGAGACTATGCACATTGACTTTTTTCATACAAACAGACTGTCCACCTGAAAACATACATCATGTCCTATTCCTGTCGGTTTCAAGGATGAGAAATAGCGCAAGGACATACAATGGCATATCTTGTGCCAAAGCCAGACAGCACACAGACTAGTGTCCGTGTGCTATCCGATACGAGCTGCGCCCAACCTGCACCCACAGCTAGTGTGGTGGAGGCCTAAATGAAGGGACAACCAATGTTTTACGTTTATTCCAGTTAGTATGTTGCACTGAAGCATTTCAAACCTCACTTGAGTACATTCATTTTTATTCTTCTCGTTCGAATCCGTCTACAGCCACATAAATACTGGCTGGACGGAGCTCAATCAGAAGCTTTCTGACCAACTTTGCAATTTCTCCCAGGACGATGAATTGCACATCTGACAATTCAAACCTAGCACTTACCCCAGTGATGCGCCAGTGTCTCTGTCTTTTGCTATTCTCGCACTAACAGATCCGTTAAATGCTTCTTTTAAGGTTTCCTTAGTTGTGTCTTCAGAAAGGCCATTGACAAGCAGCGTTTTTAATTGAGCTGATTTTAATTTCGTTGATCCTAAAACAGTTCAGGAAGATTGGTGAACACCCAAATCGACATTAGAACAAACCAGTTAGGGTACTAGTACATGAGCGTTATCAACACATCCTGAGCATTAGTGGTGGTTGCTAACTACCAGGCTGAACTTGCAAGTACCGATGCAGCCTGGCAATTAAAGCTATATCACAAGTGTTGGTGGTGGCTCATGTCATAGCACCCTTACCAGGATTAAGAGATGCAATTCCTACAGCTGGATCAGTACTTGACTATCTAGAGAAAAAAAAAAGTTCTCATCAGAAGTTCAGATGGTTTTATCATCATTTCCAACATAAGACTGTCAAGTTTTTTGGGTGGGGGAGGAGGGAAGAAAAAAAATATTCGTACCTTTTACACCTTGAGAGGCATGTCCTAGGCAGAACTCAATCTGTATTGCCCTGCCTTCAATCTCTGTGTCGTTACAAGATTCTAGGGCTTCCTTTGCTTCTTTTGCAGATGAAAATTTCACAAGAGCATTTCTGTGAAAAATAAAAAAAAAGGTTCAATGACATCATGATCAATAGTTTATATTCTTATTGCTAATCCCATGGTCCCGATCCCTACCCAGATCTGAACATCTTCTGCATCACAGAAGAGAAACTAGGAAGCGGTAACCTCTATCTGCTACAACGTACAATGCTTACTTACCCATTGTGCTTTCCTTGCTTAGTTTTTTTTATTTTAATGGACGTTGCCTTCTCGAAAACCTCCCGTAATTGGTCTTTGGTAGCACGGAATGCCAAGTTCTTTACGAGAAGCACCTCGGAGACAACTAGGAAAATAGAAATACAATTCACATGCATGTACACATTTAAATTAAAAGGCAATACATTTCTTTCACAGCCCAAGGTTTAAGGTTCTAGTTTTTGAAGTTGAATTGCCATTTAAAACTTTATAGTTTGGGCAGGTCATAGAATAGAAGTGAAAATGCATTTTTAACAGCTGACAGCATTTTTTTAGCCTGTTCAGATGAGCATGAAGTCCATCCTCAAATGGAAGAATTTAATACAAATCAGTCAGCTGAATCAGAACTTGACTATCGAAATGTATTTCGACATAAGTTCTCAGATTCTCTCATTGGTCATTATGTCCATCCACTAAACCAGTGGTTCAAATTGAAATACTTTACTGACAAGCAAGAAAGCAACCAACATTGCTGCCTCCAGCATGGAGAAGTAGTTTAAGGAAATAAATCCCCAGGAGAAGTTATAAGTGTTGAACCATTGGTTCAAATAGTGTTGCTATACACTTACCTCCCACCGATACTCTTCCGCTTTTAGCCTGCTGATTCTTCACCCCAGTGTAATCTATGAGCATTGGGCGACCATCAATTTCTGTACCTTGCATGTTTTGGATGGCTGCATCAGCCTCTGCTTCTGTGCTGAATTCCACATAAGCAACCCTACATGAGAACAGAGAATTAAGTATTCCTACACCGAGCCATCAACAGCTTCTCATCAGGCTTATAGCTGACTGTAATTCAAGCAGAATATAGAAATGCAGATATTCAAGATAACAGAAATATTTCTACATCAGTGTATAAGCACATTTATGAAACTGACTCTATAGAACAACGCCTATTCAAAAGTGTGACTTTAGCATTAATTACAATTACAGTAAAGGCCTTTTTACACACGACGATTATCGCTCAAAAGCCATCTTTTGAGGGATAATCGTTGCGTATAAATGTGTGCCCATCGTGCACTTTTCGTCCATCGCTGACTTCAGGTCAGCATGAAATCCGTCGTCCCTGATAAGAGGGACCACACGCTGAGTTCTCCACGGGCAGCGCTGATAACATTCTTTAACAGCTGCTGTCCTGCTGGAGAACAATAGTGATGTATTTAGAGAACAGATCACCATTCTCTAAATACATGCAAATGAAGCTAGTTAGCTACTAATAGGCTGCTTAGCCCATTAGTAGTGAATGCAAAATGATCGTTCAAAACCGTCAGTTTCTGACAAATGTAAATGGAGCTTAAGTTTTAGATTTTACCATTTACATAATTAAAGATATTTAATGACAATTAACTCACCCTTTATTCAATCCATTCCTTACAAAAGGAAGGCGAATGTCTTTGGCATTTCCGAACATCTCTTGTAATTCGTTCACACCTATTCTATAAGGTAGGTTCTTCACAAACAGAATTCGTGCCTCTCTCTCTGTTGACAACATTTGCGATCACGCAAAATAAGTTAGGAGTGAAGTGTGCAAACAGCTGGTAGACAGAGTTAAGACACAATATGTTTCCATATTAAACAAATTAAATACCTTTCTTGTTTTCAGCATTTTTGCTCTTTTCAGCAGGAGAATTAACCTTTACAACCTCTTCTACAGAAGACAAATCCAAAACGCCAAATTTCCTAGAATACAAACGGTACGTGGTTAAGGGTGGTCCGCTGCAGCTTTCAGATGCTACATTAACCAAGAATTTAAAAAAAAAAACAAAAAAAAAACACAAAAAAGCCACTTACTTTGTAACTCCAATAAAGTGATCCTGCACAAGTAAGATTTTCTTAGAGAAAGCCTCCATCAGAGAATCTTTTAGCTCCTTAAAGTCCTTAATAGACTTCAAGTTGGCAACAAAAAACATCAAACCTTGTGAGAGAATAATAAAAGTGATTAAGTGAATATTTAAACAGAAATGCTATGGCAATGTGTGACAATTAGTGGTGGGGCAACAACTGTGAAAACGAAGCAACCCAACATCCAATATTCTGTATTAACTGTCTTCCTACATCAACGGAGAAAAGTTATATTTTTGTTTTTCTTAAAGTGGGGATTAAAAACACAAAATGTGGGGTGGGGTGGGGGCCTTAAGGGGTGGGAGGCAAATGTTAACTAATAAAAATATATGTCTGACCTTCCTCATCCTCGGATTCTTCCTTGGATAGCTCCTTGGTTGCCACTTCCTTTACAATCTCCTTAGCAATCTTCTCCTCTTCTTGAGACTCTTAACGATGTTAAAATATATATGATCAGAAATGCTAAAGTGACAGCGGGCTGTATGGCATGGATGGAAGAAAGCACTTCCCAGTTATCACAAAAGGATTGCATTATGGGTTTGCATTGAAAACATAGGTCCACTACTAATGACTGAGCTCTCTTAACCCCTTCATGACGCGGCCGTTTTTTTTTTTCCATTTTCGTTTTTTCCTTCCCCCCCCCTTAAAAAAAGCCTAACTCCTTTATTTATCCATTGACATTGCTGTATGAGGGCTTGTTTTTTGCAGGACGAGTTGTATTTTTCAATGGTGCGATTTAAAGTACCATATAATGTACTGAAAAACTTTTTAAAAAAATTCCAAGTGGAGTAAAATAAAAGAAAATTTTTAATCGCTTTTTATTGCGTTTTTTCTGGGATACAGGGTGACTGAAAAAAGCGCATTTCTTGTGTTCTCTATTTTTTTTTTTCGGACGACGTTCACCGTGCGGGATAAATAATGTGCTACTTTGATAGATCGGACTTATACGGACGCGCCAATACCAAATATGTATTTTTATTTTATTAATTTCCCTTTTTAATTATAGATATAGCAAAAGGGGGGGGTGATTTCAACTTTTATTACTTTTTTTTTTTTTTTTTTTACAAATTAAAAAACTTTATTACTCTTTTTTTTACTTTACATTCAAGTCCCTGGGGGACTATAATATGCGATACTTTGATTGCTCCTGCAGTATGACGTAATGCTATCGCATTACGTCATACTGCATTCTGACAGGCAGCCTATCAAGCCATCCTCCTAGTGGCAGAAGCTATACCCACGGTCTTTAGCTATGTTCCCCAAGGATATAGACGAGAAAAATGTTTAATAAAATTCTTTACTATAAGCAAAAAAAAAAAAAAAAAATTATTTCCAGGAATAAAACAAAAATGAAAACAATTGGTAATACCACATTTGTAGAAGTCCAAACTTAAAAATATTGCATTTATCCTGTTCACTGAATGCCGTACAGACAGAAGAAAAAAAATTCTAACTCATGAATGGAACAAAAAAACATGACAAAACAAAAAAAAAAAAAGGGAAATGGTTTGGGAGTGAAGGGGTTACGCAGTACTGATCAGTTTACACCTTGTGACCAGTAGTAAAACTTCCAACTTCTCTGTCCCCTATAAAAGTTGACTATTGCAGTCAACACCAGATTCTGTGGCAATGCTAAAATCCAAAAACAAATCCAAGCCAGGTAAATACCTTCGGCTCCTTCTCTCTTCCGTTTCTTTTTCTCTGGAGCAGCTACATTTATCGGCAATTCTTTTTTGCGTTTTCCAGATCTCTTTACAGTTTCTAAATGGAAGGGGAAAGTATTTAAAATAAAATAAAAAAGCAAAGACAATTCAAGATAGTTTTCATGAGACACTCCTAGGAATCCTATACTGAAGGTCCGCAAGAAACTAGTTGTCTAACCCCTTAAATCTTCCATGATCACCACGCACTGTGAAGTGTTGCTACTATCCACAACTACTGCCGCTTCCCTCTAAAATGTAAGTAAATAATAGTGCAATAGTGCAAGATATACAAACTGTAAATAACCACAGGTAGTTAAAATAACTGCCTGAAGGCCCGTTTACACGCAACGATTATTGCTCAAAATTTGTCCAAACGACTGAAAATGAGCGCTAAATCATTACACGTAAATGCAGACATATATAAACGCCACCACATAAAATCCATCGTTCAGACACTGGAAGACTGAGCAAATACTTCCATTTAAATGTATTTAGCTCATCTTTGAAAAGACTGCAGGATACGCAGGGCACTCCTGAGTTTTGCTTTGCATACATAACAAGTACACTGTGTACTCTGCTTCAAGGAGAACAATGGAATTTGCCAGTAGATGTTTACACAGCTGGGCGTGTGTTTAAACACACAACCAGCTCAGCAAACAACTTAAGAAGATCATTAAAGGTCCTTTTACATGCAACTGAAGATGATTAAAGTGTTAATAGCCATTAAAAGACATTACCACTTTATTCAAATACATCGCTTAATCTTTCGGCTGTTTGACAAATTCTTTGCGTGTAAAAGGACCTTAACACGTAGGGAAATCAAGCAGTAAAGGCCCTTTTACACTCAAAGATAATTGCTCAAACTGCCGAAAGATTTAGCGATTGTTTTGCATAAATTATATGCACATATTATCACTCCATTTCCCTCATTAGTAAAGTGTTTTCCACAATAAGTTGTTTGCTCAGCCCAGCATACGTTTATTGCATAAAGATGTCGCTCAGCTGAGCAAAACATCTGGCTGCCACATTCCATTGTTCTCCTCATAGCTTCTCAGTAGCAGCTTGAACATGTGTTTAGTGTCATAGCATTGCATCATACTGCTATTGAGTGGGCAGTCTATCAAGCCACCCCATGGATTCCCTTGTTCTCTACTGGCATGTTTGCCTTGCATTATCAAAGAACTCATTGTGTATGCAGGGTAAACAAATCCATTGTGGAGTCCTCAAAGGCTTCAAGGATAGATTTAAGCAAACTGAAATCCATCATTTGGGCCTTAGTCACACGGGCGTTTTTTCACGCGATTTGCGGATCGCATGACGGATGCGCATCCGCAAATCGCGTGACCGATGCGCACAAATCCCAGCAAATCGCCCGAAAATCTGCTCCTAGCCGTGTTTCATTAGAAACGGGCCGGAGCTGTCCAGCGCATTGAATTCAATGGAGCCGGCAATACAGCCGACTCTATTGAAAGCAATGCGCTGCGGGCGAGTGTGGGATGAATTGTCGGGAAGGGGTTAAATATATAAGCCCTTCCCTGATATTCATCCAGAAAAGTGTAAAAATAAAAAAAATCTATATACTCACCGTGTCCCGGCAGACGGAGTTCAGAGCGGCCGGCCTGCAGTGGGTGCGAGTCAGACTTGCCTCTGATTGGCTCAGCGCTGAGCCAATCAGGGGCAAGTCTGACTCACACCCCCTTCACACCCACTGCAGGCCGGCCGCTCTGAACTCCGTCTGCCGGGACACGGTGAGTGTGTATGTATATATATATATATTTTATTTTTACACTTTTCTGGATGAATTCCAGGGAAGGGCTTATATATTTAAGCCCTTCCCGACAATTCATCCTGCACTCGCCGGCAGCCCATTGCTTTCAATGGAGTCGGCTGTATTGCCGACTCCATTGAATTCAATGGGCAAACATCGTTCTTCTCTGCCACAGCTGTTACAGCTGTGGCAGAGAAGAATGATTTGTCTTCTATATGTTCTCAATGGGGTCGGCGCTGCTGCCGCCGGCCCCATTGAGCTCATATAGAGAAGAGAACAGGAATCGCAGATCGCAGATAGGTGCGATCTGCGATTTCTGTTCTATAATTTATCGCAAATCGCGCGAAAAAACGCCTGTCTGACTAAGGCCTCAAAGAGAAGTGCAGTTTCCGTCCACTTGAATGAATTTTGAGCGATAACTGTTGCGTGTAAAAGAGCCTTAAGAGTTGAAATTCCCTGCAGTTTTTGCATTATCCACTCCATTCAAATCGGTGGGTTGACTGTGTCATTTGACAGTTCCTCCAGAACGAAACATGACCACAGCTCATGATCTAGCCAGAAGAATCCTTAGCAGGGAAGGGGTATTCCAGTAGGGGCCTATTTATTTTTTTTTTTCTTTAGTTACCCTGGATGGGTGAAAACGGGTGTCTCTCTCCCCTTTGAGATAGGCATATTTATAGGCACATAATTGTGGGAGAACAAGTGTTTTTCTGACACCCGGGGTTAAAGCGGCCCCCCAGTCCTGGACATGCACGCACCGCCTCTGCTGCCAAATGCACCAACCTCTACTGCTGCCAGACACATTTGGTTTTGCGAAATCTAAATCAATTTTTTTTCCATCAATTTTCCCATTCTTCATTGCTTCTTTTGCAGCTTTAGCATCTTCATTTGTAGAGAATTCTACAAAACCATACCTGCGAGCACACACAATACAACATTATGGCTAAGTGCACACACTGACACATTTTGGACTGCATGCTGTCAGTGTTAACGCCTTAGTGACCAAGTTTTTTTTTCTCCTTTATTTATCAATTGGCGTAGCTGTATGAGGGCTTGTTTTTTGCGGGACAAGTTGTATTTTTCAATGGTGCTATTTAACCCTTTCCAATCCAATTTGTATCCTGGTTTTCCTAGGGGGCTTACTCTTTTTCTGCCGTTATACAACAGCGCTATATGCTGGCTAAAGCCAGTACTGCATGAGGTGACACGTTGGATAGGCTCCGACAGCAGAGAGGCTGGCAATGTACAGTAAGAGAACCCCGACGGATGTCTTCCAACATCGGAGCTATACAGCCCTAAATCATAATATCTTCAGAGGTCAGACAGTGGATTGGAAAGGGTTAATGTACCATAGAATTTTTAAAAAGCTTTTCAGTACATTATAAGTGAAGAGAAATGGAAAGAAAATGAAATTTTGCCATCTTTCAGTGCGTCCTGTTTCTTCGGAACACAAACTGCAACAAAAATGACCTGATATCTTTATTCTATGCGTCAGTACGATAACTACGCTACCAAACATACATATTTTTTTTTTTTTTGCTGTACGACTTGTATTTTTTTCAAAGAGATTACATTTTTTTATGTTACTTTCGGCCGCCATCTTCTGAGCGCAATAACTTTTTTATTTTTCCGTTGACATAGTTGTGCACGGGCTCAATTTTTGCGGGACGTCCTGTAGTTTGCATTGGTACCTTTTCTGAATACTTGCGACATTTTGTGATTGCTTTTTATTGCATTTCTTCTTGGAGACAGAGTGATTAAAAAAAGTGCATGTCTAGCGTTCTTTTTTCTTTCTGATGACGTGTGGGATAAATAATGCATTACTTTGATAGATCGGACTTTTACAAACGCAGCGATACCAAATATGTATGTTTGCTTTAGTATTTAGATTCTATTATTATAAATATGGTAAAAGGTTTTTGTTTTTCTTTTTTTTACTTTTATTTAAAAAAAAAAATCGTAAAACTTTATTGACTTTATCTTTAGGTTTTCCTCCAAAGGGGACAACAACTTGTAATGCTTTGATCGCTCCTGTACTATGATGTAATGTCACAGCATTGCATCATACTGCTATTGGGTAGACAGTCTATCAAGCCACTCAACTGGCATGGCTTGATAGGCATTCTGCCATGACAGCCGTTTCGGGAAGGCCCCTGGCTGCCATAACACCCTGTGATCGCATCACACGGGGGGAGGGGAGGGTTGTCGTTCGGTGGATTTAAATGCCGCTGTCAAAATTGGAATTTAATGGGTTAACAGTTCCGATCAGCCACACGGCTGATCGGACCGGTTGTCGCCAGGCGTCAGGTCTAAGATACAGCCGGCGCCCGTGATGTATGGAAAGAGGTTGCAGCGCAATCTCTCTTCATACATAGACCAACGATACGGTCGTCAAAAGGCGTATTGGTGGTCACTAAGGAGTTAATCCTTGGATAGCACACATTATAGGCCTATGAGACTATGCCCATTGACTTTCACACAAACAGATGAAAACTTACGGCATGTCCTATTCCTGTTAGTTTCAAGGGTGAGAAATAGCACAATGACATGCAATGGCTTGTCCTGTGCCAAAGCCAGACAGCACACAGACTAGTGTCAGTGTGCTATCTGATACCAGCTGCGCCCAACCTGCACCCACAGCTAGTGTGGTGGAGGCCTAAATGAAGGAAGGGACAACCAATGTTTTACATTTATTTCAGTTAGTATGTGGCACCGAAGCATTTCAAACTTTACTTGAGCGACTTACAAGCCAAGAGTGCATTTATTTTTCTTCTTCTCGTGTGAACCCATCTCCAATGACTGGCTGGACGGAGCTCAACCAGAAGCTCTCTGACCAACTTTGCAATCTTTCCCAGGACGATGAATTGCACATCTGACAATTCGAACCTAGCACTTACCCCAGTGATGCGCCAGTGTCTCTGTCTTTTGCTATTCTCGCACTAACAGATCTGTCAAATGCTTCTTTTAAGGTCTCCTTAGTCGTGTCTTTAGAAAGACATGAGACAAACAGCGTTTTTAAATGAGCTGATCCTAAAACAGGAAAAAAGAAATACAATTCACATGCATGCACACATTTAAATGAAAGGCAATACATTTCTATCACAGCCCAAAGTTTAAGGTTATAGTTTTTGCAGTAGAATTAGCATTTTAAACTTTATAGTTTAGACAGAACATAGTATAGAGGTGAAAAAAGCATTTTTCACAGTGGCCAGCGAATATGAGTATATATTTATTTTAGCCTTTTCGGATATACATGAAGTCCATCCTAATAAGAGAGATGGAATAATACAATCACAGTGCCACCTAGTGGAAGGCAGCATTCCTTCACGGCAAAGTTAGACTCTTTATACAAGCCTTGTACCAATGACTGGGAATTAAAAGCAAAGCCAGACTCCATGTACAGACAGCTGTTTCAGGGTATTTGCCCTTCAGCAGTGTACAGTAGGAGTCTGGCTTTGCTAGTGAGAGGCCTGGGACGGGGATCTCTCTAGTAAAGCCAGACTCCTACCGTACACTGATGAAGGGCAAATGCACTAAAACAGCTCTCTGTACATGGAGTCTGGCTTTGCTAGTGAGAGGCCTGGGACGGGGGTCAGAAACGCTATTTTTTCTCCTTAGGGAGAGCACCTAGACGGTGAGTGAGGAGATTCAAAAGGCTATTCCTGCTCCTCTGGGTAATACGCAAATAAGGGAGATGGAATAATACCTCCAAAGTGTACTCCTACTGTACACTAATGAAAGGCAAACACCCTGAAACAGCTGTCTGTGCATGGAGTCTGGCTTTGCTTTTAATTCCCAATCATTGTTACAAGGCTTGTATAAAGAGTCTAACTTTGGCTTGAAGGAATGCTGCCTTCCAATAGGCGGCACTGTGGAGGTATTATTCCATCTCCCTTATTTGCATATTACCCAGAAAAGCATGAATGGCCTTTTGAGTCTCCTCACTCACGGTCCAGGCGCTCTCCCTAAGGAGAAAATATAGAGTTTCTGACCCCTGAAGTCCATCCTCAAATGGAATAATTAATACAAATCAGTCAGCTGAATCACAACTTGACTATTGAAATGCATTTCTACATAAGTACTCAGATTCTCTAATTGGTCATTATGTCCAGCCACTAAACCAGTGGTTCAAATTGAAATACTTTACTAACAAGCAAGAAAGCAGCCAACACTGCTGCCTCCCGCATGGAGAAGTACTTAAAGGAATTAACCCCACGGGAGAAGTTATAAGTGTTGAACCATTGGTTCAAATAGCGTTACTATACACTTACCTCCAACCACTCTGCTTTCAGCATGCTGACTTTTCTCCCCAGTGTAATCTAGGAGCATTGGGCAACCATCAACCTCTGTACCTTGCATGTTTCGAATGGCTGCATCTACCTCTGCTTCTGTGTTGAATTCTATATAAGCAATCCTACGTGAGAACAGAGAATTAAGCATTCCTACACCGAGTCATCAACAGCTTCTCATCAGGCTTATAGCTGACTGTAATTCAAGCAGAATATAGAAATGCAGATATACAAGATAGTAGGAATATTTCTACATCAGTGTATAAGCACATTTATGAAACTGACTCTATGGAACAACGCCTATTCAAAAGTGTGACTTTAGGTTTAATCCCTTAATGACCGCAGATACACCTTCTGACAGTCTCACTTAACGGCCTCACTGTGGAATGGACCTGGGGTCTGTGCGGGTGACAGCTTTCAGCAATCAGCTACCGGAGGTAGCCAACAGCCTGGAGCTGTAATGGGGAGCCGTGGTGAGCGGCTCCCGCTCACATGATCAACGTTATCCAACAGATAACGTCGATCACGTAAAAGTTTTTAAAAAGTTGAAGTTCAATCTCTCCTCATCGATGCGGTTGGTGAGAGTAGATGAAACTTCTTACCGGAGGCCTCCGCATTTGAACCCTGACACGATTCACCTCCACGCACCTCCCCGGCTTCTGTGCATGCAAAATGATGGACACTTGTGCAGGAGCCGGGGTGGCCAAGAGCCTGAAGCAATGACCAGCGGCCTCGTTGAGCGGTCCCCGGTCACATGATAAAAAAGGTAGCGATCTACCTTAGGCCGGCCTCACATGAACGGATAGAAATGGTGGATTCCGCATGTGTTTGACCCGTGGTAATACGTTGATCATGCATTGAATTACACAATTCCGCTCACACCAGCGGGTCAAAATTACGTAATCCACTCACAGAAAACAGAACGCGGCATGTTCTATTTTACTGCGGATATCTGCAACATAGAGCCCATTGCCTCTATGGTTGCGGATATACCCGCAGCCCATAGCAAACTATATTGTGTACGGGCTGCGAGTACCCACGTCATCACTAAGCAACGGCGCTGGAAATCTAAACAAAAATAGGTGTACTGCGCATGACCGCCTGTGTAAGTACGCAGTTATGCACAGTACATAACACAGCAGTACGCAGGGCCCCGGCTGGGATCCGCTGCGGGCCTCTGCTCATTCCACATACGGCCGTGTGAGCCCAGCATTATTCAGATTGTTACCTGTAAGACGTAATTTACAAGACGCCCTGGGAACGCTGGCCTTCCTGTAGTTCCAGGAGCAGCTTGTTGAGTGCCTTATCGCCCATGTAAATACCCATGTTTTCAGATATACCACACAGTTTACATTATAACTTTTATCTAAGAATGGCAAAAAGGGAAGTGGGGCGGGGGATTATTTTTAGGGAGTCAATTTCTTTTCCGCACAAGTGAGCAATGGGGCCTGGAATTTATTCAGGTGCGAGTTGGAATCCAATAGGTGTTCCCTCCATTATTGGTCTAGCCATGTGTCCAGTAAACAGATTGGGGCTACAATGGGTATGTTCCTTAACACGGGGCAAACAGGGGTATTCATTTTGCGGTTAAAGGCTTCATTCACATGTGTGCTGTACAAAACAAAACCTGTTTTTAAAATTACGCAATTGCAAAAAAAATAAAAATCGTAAATGTTTTCCTTCTGCTTTGCTTAGATTCATTCAAAAACTGTGGGGTCACTATACGCAGTACAGCCCTAGATGAATTCTTTAAGGGGTCTAGTTTCAAAATGGGGTCACTTGTGGGGAATCTCCATTGTTTTCGCCGCTCAAGGGCTTTACAAGTGTGCAGTGGAACCTGAAACCCCTTCAAGCAAAATTTCTGTTCTGAAAGCCACCAGGTGCTCCTTTCAGTTTGGGCCCCGTTGTGCATACGAACATAAGATTAGGGCCACAATGGGTAGGTTTCTGAACAAGGGACAAACAGGGTGTAATGACTGTGGATGTGGAACCACTGTGCCAACCTACCAGGTAGGTGAAGATCCGATCCAGCACAGCTGACAGCCAACCCCAGCGTGGAAGGTAAGATACCAGATGAACAGCCCCGTATACAGATGGTAACTAAGGAAGGTATCTTGCCCTGAACTGATAACCAGGAGATAGAGACCCCTGCCTATAGGTGGAGCACTCATCCTGTTAAGGACAACCCCACAGTCTTCCTTTAGGCACTGACTTACCCTGGTAGGCTAGAACACCTACAGGACAAAGCTAGAACAACACCAGGGAGTACAGAAACAAAGGAGGAACAAGCGGACAAGGATAAATAGAGAAGCGGGCAACAGGAATAACAGAGCACAGAGTACACAAACGAAGAACACAAGCAGAACGCAAGGTAACTGCCGAAGCAGCAGCTGGACATGAAGTGAAGGGAACAAACTCTCATCAACACTGCAGCAAGATCTGACAAGTCCAGGGCAGCTATATAGTACGGTGATTAGTAAAGGAGCATTAGCTGAACAGAAGACCAGAAGCTATAAACCCCAGGAGTGCTGGATGAGAGTGATTATAAGCTCAGGGAACAGAGGGAATGGGACGATGCCAATATTTGCCAGACACAGAAGCAGAAGATTGTGTCTGAACAGTGCACCTAACACAGCGGTATCCTTTTTGGGGTGCAAATCCTCATTTGCATGTGAACTATAAAAGAAAAAATGCCTTCAAAATGACATATTTGCAAAAATATGACATTTTCCACTTTTTTCTCCTCTAAATTGTATTAGCTCATGAAAAAAAATTGTGAGGTCAAAATACTTATGACACCCCCTCAGGGAATACATTATGTTGTGTATTTTTTTAAATGGGTCATTTCCCGGGTTATCTATCATTCTGACACCTATGAGCCTTTGCAATCTTGGCTTGGTGTAGGAAAGCAAAATGGTCTTCAAAATGTTAATGAATAATGTTAAATTTGTACTTCTTTTAAATGGTTAAAAAAAAAAAAACTAACAGTTTTTCAAATCTGCTTCCAGAATAAAGTAATCCGATAGAAATATATATCTTATCAAAAATGTGTACAGTATATTTGCAAATATTTGAGGTATAGCATTTGAAAATGTGAAAAAAAATTCCCGTCAGAAAACAAAGGAGCTGAAAGCAGATAAGAGCCCTCCGGCTAGTAACTGCATTCAGCTAAAGACTTCATTTGCACACTAATAAGCTATTAAGTTGCTGAGTAGCTACTTAATAGTTTATGCAAAATGATCACTCAAAGCTGTCACTCAAACTGTTTAAGCGATCATTGCTCCGTGTAAATGGGCCTTGAGTTTTAGTGTTCACCATTTACATAATTAGTTTAATATATTCAATGACAATTAACTCACCCTTTACTGGATCGATTCTTTGCAACAGGAAGGCGAATGTCTTTGGCATTTTCAAAGATCTCTTGTAATTCGTTAACACCTATTCTATAAGGTAGGTTCTTCACAAACAGAGTTCGTGCCTCTCTCTCTGTCGACAACATTTGTGATCACGCAAAATAAGTTAGGAGTGAAGTGTGCAAACAGCTGGTATACAGAGTTAAGACACAATATGTTTCCATATTAAACAAATTAAATACCTTCCTTGTTTTCAGCATTTTTGCTCTTTTCAGCAGGAGAATTAACCTTTACAACCTCTTCTACAGAAGACAAATCCAAAAAGCCAAATTTCCTAGAATACAAACGGTACGTGGTTAAGGGTGGTCCGCTGCAGCTTTCAGATGCTACATTATCCAAGAGTTAAAAAAAAAAAAAAACAGAAAAAAGCCACTTACTTTGTAACTCCAATAAAGACATCCTGCACAAGTAAGATTTTCTTGGAAAAAAATTCCCTCAGAAATTCTTTTAGCTCCTCAAAGTCCTTAACTGACTTCAAGTTGGCAACAAAAAACATCAAACCTTGTGAGAGAATAATAAAAGCGATTATGTGGATATTTAAACAGAAATGCTATGGCAATGTGTGACAATTAGTGCTGGGGCCAACAATTGCGAAAACGTGTCCAATATCCAATAAGAACACGTTTCCATGGATCACACTTCTCCTCCCCCCCCCCCCCCCCATCTTGCCATCTGCCAAACTTGTGATCAACTGCTCATGACTGAATCCACAAGTATGCAACTATTCATTTACACAGCTAGTGAAGGAACTGCATTTATGTATTCGCATAGGGTGAATACACTATGTATTTTCTGGGCCATTTTACCAAATCTCATCCATACACTGGAAAAAAAAAATTGCCACAGATATTGACCCGCAGTGGTGCGATTTGAAATCCACAGAATGCTGTGAATTTACAGTGGATTTAATCACTTGTAGGGGCCTTGCGTGGCGCATCCTAAGCTCTCACTCACAGCCTGAAGGTTGCGGTTTCAATTTCTGCACTGTTTAGTTAGCTGGCTCAAGGTTGACTCAGCCTTCCATCCTTCAGAGGTACCCAGCTTGCTGGGGGGTAAAGATGACTGGGAAAAGCAATGGCAAACCACTCCGCAAAAACACTCTGCCAAGTCACCCTAGGACTCTACCTTTTACCTAATCCCTTTTAATGAGTAGGGTGAAATCTGCCTGCACCAAATGCGGATTTTGCCATGGAATCAATAGAAAATTTGCCCTGTGTGGCCATTCTGCAACCGGGTCATCTGGGATCAACGAAAATATAATTTCTTCTAATTGTGGACATCGTTTCACAGGGGCAGAGGGATCAAAAATTATATCTAAACTTTTCACAAGGCAGATCCCTTTTATTAATTTCTTCTAAAAATGGCTCAAAGAATGACACACTCCTACATAAACAAGTGTCACCACCACCTCAATTACAATATATCTGGTGTATACATGCTGCACTGTTGACTCAAAATAGTTTAAGGTGTAAACACTAAATCTGGTTATAAACTGGTTAAATTCCCAAAAGGTAATAAATGGGTATACCAGCCTAGGCTATTCAGGCCAGCCCCCAGAAAAGCGTGAATCCCTACGTCCGGTGTCCGACCCCAATGTCATTTTTGTCGGACCCAGAACGGTTAGTAGCATCCTATTTCATACATCTGTGAGGGAACAGGACAAGCATACGGTTTCTTCCACTATCCAGATGTTCCCAGATGCTTTCTAATTAGCAGAAGCGGGATGTTTCAATATCCAGATGTTCCCAGATGTTTATTTTTAATTAAGCTTTTTCTTTACTAATGGGAAATTATAGTATTAACCCCTCATATGGATTCAGTGTAGATGTAACACAGATATAGGTTCATGGATAGATTTATAGGTTCGACACGTTATCGCTTTCAGCGAATTCATCAGGAAACGGATGTTCCCCCGAACCTTATCTGGAGGTGTCGGATAGAAAAACGAAAGACATCTATATACACCCATATCTCTTACATGGATTATAGATATTCAACCCCATCTATAATCCATGTGAGTTTATCATGGATCAAACTTAATGAGGTGGATGCCAAATGTAGGAGCAATCTCTCTTGCCTAATTCCTAAGATAAAGGTCTCAGCATGTATAGGGTAGCTGATAAAGCAGTATCTCAGAGCAATATCTCAGTTACAGATCAAGACCCTATGCCAGTGATGGTGAACCTTTTAGAGACCGAGTGCCCAAACTGCAACCCAAAACCCACTTATTTACTGCAAAGTGCCAACATGTCAAGGTGCGGGGCTTATCACGACGTATGATTTTTACCCCCGTCGTTCTAAAAAGGACAGGGCCGTTTCAAAATAGGCAGCGTGAGATTTTGACTGCTTTTAGGATGCGGAAATACTGCAGAATGTCCTCAGCGGAAATTTCTGTAGAGCATTTCCGCATCCAAAAAGCAGTCAAAATCTGAACGCTGTCTATTTTGAAACAGCCCTGCCCATTTCTGCCACTGTAAACATACCCCAGCGATAAGTGACCCCTACCCAGCGGCCCGAGCGACAATAGTGACCCCCCCACTCCCCAGCAATAATAATTACCCCCCCCCCATTGGCCCCAGCAATAATAGTGCCCCCCCCCCCCCCCCCCCAGTGGCCCAGGCAAAAAATGGTGACTATCCCCAGCGATAATAGGGACCACCTCCAGCAGCCCCAGCGATAATAGTGACCCCCCAGCAATAATAATGACCCCCTTCCCCCACAGCGGCCCCAGCGATAATAGTGACATCCCACAGCAGCCCCCGGTATAATAGTGACGCCCCCACCCCCCTAGCGGTAATAGTGATCCTCTGCAGCGGCCCCCCAGTAGCACAGTGACCCTCCGCAGCGGCCCCCCAGTAACACACTGACCCTCCGTAGCGGCCCCCCAGTAGCACAGCGACCCCCACCCTGCATCGGCCTCCAGTAGCACAGTGACCCCCCTTTCAGCAGCCCCCCAGTAGCACAGTGACACCCCGCAGCGGCCCCCCAGTAGCACAGTGACACCCCACAGCGGCCCCCCAGTAGCACAGTGACACCCCACAGCGGCCCCCCAGTAGCACAGTGACACCCCACAGCGGCCCCCCAGTAGCACAGTGACACCCCACAGCGGCCCCCCAAGACCCACATCCTTACCCCCTCCTCCTCATGGAAGCGCTGCTCCTCCTCTGCCCAGCGCGCATATTAACTTTTTCCTTACCATTTCTGCCCTATTCAGCAATTCCAGCAACCTGATTGGTTGTTTGGTGAATCAGTCAACCCAAAAACCAATCAGGTTGCTGGAATTGCTGAATAGGGCAAAAGTGGTGTGGAAAAATTTAATATGCCTGACAGACACCTCCTCCCCCTGCTCTCGCGGAACCAAGGAAGAGACATCGGGGGAGTGGGGGAAGAGGATAACGGCTGCAAACTGACGTTACAGTGTGCGCCAGGATCAGCGCAGCTAGCAGTGCTGCTTAGTGAATGGTGAGCGGCCGACGGCGACGCGTGCCAGCAGGGAGGGCTCTGCATACCATAGGTTCGCCACCACTGCCCTATCCTAATGGTAGTAGTTAAAAATAACAGAGCAGCATTCAGGCATAGCTTCCAGCCTTGATGGTAGGCTCTTGGACATCAATTACAGAAGCTCGAAGCAGTACTGTGCCGCAACACAAACACCTTTTCCTCTGAACTATGATCATTTGGGGAGGGAATTGGACAAGCCACAACTCCAAAAACAACATCTGCAGCAAAATCAGAGGGCACAAGTAATGCTACATATGTATGTAAAGCCACAGAATGACTTTAGAAACTATAGAGACGACATTCTTTGTATAGCGCCAACTTATTCTGCAGCGCTTTCAGGTAATTTATTTATTACCCCCCCACCAAGATGGGTACTTATTTTACTGACCTCAGAAGGATAGAAGGCTGAGTCGACCTTAAAGGCTGGCTACCTGAACCATGTGGAGATCGAACTTGCAACCTTAAGGTCGTGAGCAAGAGCTTAGGACTGCATTTCTGCTCCCTAGGCGACCCTTCCTAAGGGTAAGCAGACTGTCTGCCATCATCGAAAAAAGCTTCTGATAGCTGCCACGGCAGCCTGGGGCCTAATTAATGTCCCCATGCGTGTCAAGCGATTGATTCCTGTGGCAATATCTGAGGCACTGACAATAATTACATCACCGGTGAAATAGTGAGTAAATCCAGAAAACATGACCTGTTGGGGTGCCGTGGGGCCTGAATTTGGGAACCTCTGTATTAACTACCTTCCTACACAGCTATATCAATGGATAGAGAAAAGTTATATTTTTGTTTTTCTTAAAGTGGGGACTAAAAACAGAAAACGTGGAGTGGAGGTCCTAAAGGGGTTAAAGGCAAATGTTACCTAATAAAAATATATGTCTGACCTTCCTCATCCTCGGATTCTTCCTTGGATAGCTCCTTGGTTGCCACTTCCTTTACAATCTCCTTAGCAATCTTCTCCTCTTCTTGAGACTCTTAACAATGTTAAAATATATATGATCAGTAATGCGAAAGTGACAGCGGGCTGTATGGCATGGATGGAAGAAAGCACTTCCCAGTTATCACAAAAGGATTGCATTATGGGTTTGCACTGAAACGAAAGGTCCACTACTAATGTAAGCTTGATGACCATTAGGAAGAAAATCATCATGGGACCTGAGCGGTTAATGCTAAATATAATAAATATGCCCTCAGTAATGATGGTTAGGGATTTAACCTTGTGCTTGAGTTCAAGTCAGGGTCAGACGAGATCATCATTGAAAGATTCTTGAATATCTGCCCCAGTAGCAGCTGGCCCGACGGCATCTGATTGGCTAGCGCAGAAATGGAGGGAAAAAGAGGAGCGAAATCACTGGCCTAGAAACAGCAGCTGATTGGCTGGCTGAAGAACTGAGGGAGGGAGCTGTTCTATAAGAATCCTGGAGATTAGTGAGGCAGCAGTAGTTAAAGAATCCAAGTGAACGTTCCTCTGCCCTCCCTCCCCTTTTGGTTTACCCCATCGCGGTATTTCATTAAGAGGGAAGCCTCAATTAAGTTATTGGGGCCATAAGTTATATGGTTACTTGTGTCGTGGCGATCAAGTATTCGTTTGAGGGGGACTTAAGTTGGGTGAACTAAGTCCTCATTTAAGTTATTACAAAGTTGAAGATGTTATGGTGCTGAAGTCAGATTGACAAGGCCTTCATAAGTTATATGGGTATTTTTGTCGTGGTGACCAAGTATTACTTTATTACATGGTGATTGATTATATTGGTTTATGGGAGGAAAACTCCCCAACGGAACCCTTTAATAACATACTGTGGCCTTTTTATCCCCAAAATGCTGTCATGCGTTTTTATTAAATGAAGTTGGTTTAATTATATGTCAATAACGCATAAGATCCCATGGCTCCCTTAAAGACCAAACACTGAATGGCACGTCAGTTAAAAATGTCACCATGGGGTTTGCAGTATAAAGTCCCATAAATATTCAATATTTGAGGCATCGCTTAATAGGCAAATGGTAAAAGTACAACATACTGCAACTCTGAAGCAATACAATATGCTGCACAAGTGACTGATCTCAAGTTCAAGTACCACTGGTGGGTCAAAAGTAAAAACAAGATTTTTGTACTTACAGTAAAAGCTCTTTCTCGTCATGTTTATTTGAGGACACAGCTAAAGACTGTGGGTATAGCTTCTGCCACTAGGAGGCAACACTAAGCAGAAAAGTGTTAACTCATCCTACTAGCTATACCCCTCCTGCAGGCACCAGCTACTCAGATTCTACGCAAGCAGTCGGAGCAGCCAAGTAGGATACAACAACAATAGGTAATAAATAACAATCCTCATGAACTGTAACTCATTCCAACACCACGTGTGAACACACAGAGGCCACGCCAACCAAGAGGAGTATAGGTTACAGTCCTAACAACAGACTAGGTGGCTGCTGTGTTCCCCAACGAACATGACAAGAAAAAGATTTTATGGTAAGTACAAAAATCTTGTTTTCTTGTCTGTATCATTGGAGGACACAGCTAAAGACTGTGGGTCGTTCTAGAGCGGTTTCTCAAGGGTGGGAAAGTATAAGAAGATGCATGTAGTAAACAAAACAATTATCAGCTCTTTAACTGCGACTAGCGCTAACGTATGCCTATACATCCAGTATGCTTAGAGAAGTTACCGGTCTTTAGCTGTCTCCCCCAATGAACTGAACGAGAAAGAGATTTTACTGTAAGTACAAAAATCTTGTTTTCTTGTCTGTATCATTGGAGGACACAGCTCAAGACCGTGGGTCGTTCTAGAGCGGTTTCTTGGAGATGGGAAAATATAAGACGACGACGCAAGAAAGAGTTATCAGCTCTTTAACTGTGACTAACGCTAATGGATGCCTATACATCCGGTATGCTTAGAGAAGGAGTATAAGGCGGTCAGTGTTATGGCCCCATCCACCCACCAGGTAAGAGCTCCCGACGAGACACCCACCTCCCGAGTAACATTTGCCGTAACACGGCCTGATGATATGATATCCTTGGCACTGTAAACCTCTACTGCGGCGGATCGGAGTCAGTGCGAGAGTTGTTAGGATTACAAGCAGAGAGCTAGGGTGTCTGAAGAATGCCACTCGAGAGAGGTAAGCCAGCAAGTTCATACAGAGCCCGCTTGTGACAGGTGCATCCCTTGGGCTCAATCGCTATAGATAGAAGGGTAGACCGATGTTACCATGCGGCGGCTGCGGGTCCTCCCAGTTCAGCTGGGCGCTGGGTCCCGTGGTCGGGGCGCATCCCCCCGGCTACTTGTCCGGCTGCCGGGGGCGTGGGAGGCTGGTCGGCGCGGTGCGTACTCTCGTGGGTCCAGTAGGAGCCATGTGCCTGCGAATGCAGCTCCGTGCTCAGTCTCCTGTTCATTTGATTCTGCTGGGAGGTGTTTATAAGGCTGGCAGTGAGGTGTATTCACTGCCAGTTATTGGTTTCTGCCAGTGTGTTTATATCCTGCCTCTGTCAGTCTCCTGTTGTCAACTTGTTTGCTATATCTGCCAGGTTATCCCAACTGCCTTGGTCTGCTTGTATTTTCTGTTGGTTTATTCATCTGCCCTTCCTGTCGGTATTCTACCCTGTCCCATCTTGGTATGCCAGCGTCCCTCCTCAGTCCCTAGCTAGAGTAGGGACCGCCGCCCAGTTGCCCGCCTGGGATTAGCCAGGAGTGGAGGCCAGTAGGCAGGGACAGGGGTTGCGGGTAAGTTCTAGGGCAACCCGGGCTGGCGTATCATCGGGTAGGATACCGTAACATAATAACTGTCCCTTAAAATTACCCTGTGGGTTTTGTTTTGCTCTCCAATGGAGACTATGAGTGTCCTTCCTAGTCAGTTGCAGGATCTAGTGGGCGTGATCCAAGACCTGTCCGGTTGTATGGTGGCCCAGGAGCAGCGAGCATTGTCGTCTATCCCTGAGCCCAAGTGTCCTCTCTCTGAGGTATTTTCAGGGGAGAGAAGCAAGTTTTTTGTTTTTCAGCAGGCATGTAGACTGTATTTTCGGATGCGGCCCTGTTCCTCCGGCTCAGAGTCCCAGAAAGTGGGATTGGTTACGTCCCTACTGCAGGGTCCCCCCCCCAGACGTGGGCCTACTCCTTACCCGAGAGTTCGGCTTGCCTGCAGTCAGTGGATCCGTTTTTTCAGGAACTAGGGCGGGGTTGGCGGTGTCACAGCTCATGTCTCTATGTCAGGGGCAGCAGTGGGTAGAGGACTATTGGTCTAAGTTAAGACAGTATGCTGGTGAAACCTCCTAGAACGATAGTGCCCTCAAAGATGTGGTTTTTGTTGGGTCTTTCTGATGATGTCAAGGATCTACTTATTTCTCATCCCGCTCCCCTAACACTCAATGAGGCAATGGAATTGGCAGTAAAAGCTGACAGGAGGCTGAGATCTAGAACAGAGGAAAAACGGCCTGTAAAACTAGGGAATCTTCCAGACCCGCTTCCACTTCTTCCACACCAACTCCTGGTGCCGAGCCTATGGAAGTGCACCAGCTAAGTCCCGAGGAACAGCAACGGTTCCGGATGTCTCATAGTCTTTGCCTCTACTGTGGGGAAGCCGGACATCTGGTAGCAACCTGTCCACAGAAGCAACTGCAATGTCAGTCTGAACCAGCGGAAAAACTTCAGATCCTAGGCGATTGTCGGATCGCCAAGGATCACAGGTACTCCCTAAGTTGTTGGTGCCTTGTCAGATGGGCTTCCGGAATTTCGGTCGGTCCGGGCAAGTCTTTATTGACTGGGGGGCTCCGCCAATTTGATTAATTTAAATTTTGTCAGACCTCTGATGACTGAATTCTCAGCGCTAAAGTCCCCTATACACTTCCCTAGCATTGACTTTACCCCTCTGTCCGCAGGTGTTGTCCAATGGAGGACTCCCATTCTGCAGTTCACTGTGGGTGTTCCCCACTCTGAGAATCTGTCCTTCCTGGTTATGGAAAAGGATGTCCATAGATGTGGTGCTGGTATGCAGTGGTTGGCATTGCACAACCCCCAAAATGACTGGTCCACCCGGGAATTGACACGTTGGGGGTTGTCTTGTTGTAATCATGTAACTACTGTATCCATGTGCTCAGCAGATACCGTACTTATCCCCAAGTATTTGTCTTATTTTAGGATGTATTTTCCAAGAAAATGTCTGAGACTTTGCCTCCTCACAGGGAGTGGGACTGTGGTATTGATTTAATCCCCGACAGTCTAATCCTTTAGGGAGCCATTTTCAACTTGTCTGGGCATGAGCACGAAGCCCTTAAGTCCTATATCTCACAATCTCTGGCCAAACGACATATCAGGCTATCCAGGTCCCCTGCCGGGGCAGGTCTCTTCTTTGTGGAGAAGGATGGGACATTGAGGCCTTGTGTGGATTATCGGGCCTTGAACAAAATTACAGTGAAGAACCAGTGCCCCTTGCCCCTGATTCCAGATTTATTGAATCCGGTAGTAGGGGCCCACTGGTTTTCCAAATTGGACTTAAGGGGGCGCTTACAATCCAATTCGCATTCGTGAGGGAGATGAGTGGAAGACCACATTCAACACCCCGTTAGGACATTTTGAATGTCTGGCCATGCCCTTTGGACTTTGTAACGCTCCTGCTGTGTTCCAGGGATTTATGAACGCAGTCTTCCACGACTTCCTGGGGGTATTTATGGTCATATATCTGGATGACATTCTGGTGTACTCCCCGGACTGGGATTCCCCGTCATGCGGCACCTGAGGTTGGTTCTGACCCGTTTGCGTGAATACCAGCTTTTTGTCAAGTTAGAAAAATGCATATTTGGTACTAAGCAAGTGTCTTTCCTGGGTAATGTGATTTCACCCATGGAGATTCAAATGGAATCTGATAAAGTGGCTGCAATCTTCCAATGGGTCAGATCAAACAACCTAAAAGCTCTCCAGCGATTTTTGGGTTCCGCAAATTTTTACCGCAAATTCATTAAAAATTACTCAGTTATTGCCCAACCCCTGACAGATCTTACCAAAAAGGGGGCCAACTTGGTAAGATGTTCACCAGGGGCCCTAGAGGCTTTTAGTTGTCTAAAAAGGGCGCTCTCCACTTCCCCGGTGTTAGTACAGCCGGACGCGCGGCAACCGTTTTTTATTGAAGTCGATGCGTCTGAGGTGGGGGCAGGAGCGGTATTGTCTCAGGTCGTCAGCGGGAGAACTGGGTATAGCCCTTGTGCGTTCTTCTCACGGAAGTTTAATTCGTCGGAACGTAATTACGACGTGGGGAACCGTGAGCTATTGGCCATCAAGTGGGCTCTAGAAGAGTGGCGACACCATCTTGAGGGGGCTAGACACCCCATTACCGTGTACACTGATCACAAGAACTTGGTATATCTCGCCGATGCTAAAAGACTCACAGCTCGGCAGGCCAGGTGAGCGTTGTTTTTTGCCAGGTTTAACCTCGTCGTTACATATATTCCAGGGAAGAACAACGTGAAGGCAGACGCCCTCTTACAGAGTTTTGGTCCGCCGGAAAGCGAGACGGTGGCTCTCAAGAATATCTTGGCACCTGGGGTGGTGGTGGCAATTGTAGAATCTGATCTTGTTCCTCATCTACAAAATTGTCAGCAGGACGCTCCCTCAGGGGTGCCGGAAGGCAGATGGTTTGTGCCAGAGACCTTGCATCTCAGAGTCATTGAAGAGTCTCACTCATCTGTTCTCGCAGGCCATCCGGGGGTTCAGGGGACTCTGGATCTTTGTTCTAGACACTTCCGGTGGCCAGGCATGTCTCAGGAGATCCGAGACTTTGTTTGGGGATGCTCTGTCTGTGCACGCAGTAAAAGTCGGCGTCAGGAGGGGCCTCTGAGACCGTTACCGGTACCTTCTCATCTGTGGGCGCATGTATCGGTAGATTTTATCGTCGATCTACCTGAGTCTCAGAAATTCAGCACTATCTTAGTGGTTGTCGACCGGTTCTCTAAGATGGCACATTTTGTGGCGTTAAAGAAGTTATCTACCGCGATAGAATTTTTCAAGATTTTTGTAAAAGAAACCATTCGTCTACATAGGGTTTCCAAAAAAATTGTATCTGATCGTGGGGTTAAGTTTGTTGCGCAGTTTTGGCGAGCCTTCTGCAGAAACCTGGGAATGTCGCTTTCCTTTTCATCAGCATTCCACCCGCAAACTAATGGTCAGACTGAGCGGAAGAACCAGGATTTAGTTCAATAGTTATGGTTGTTTGCTAATAAAAAGGCTCATCAGTGGGCAGAATTCCTGCTGGTGGCAAAGTTTACGCTAAACAACCGTACTTGTTCTTCCACTGGGGTAACTCCATTCCTTTGCGTATATGGTCAGCCTCCTCGCTTCTTTACAGCTATTTCTACTCCGTCTGCCTGTCCTGCAGCTGATGTCGCCACAAATGCACTGCAGGGGGTATGGAAAGAAGTACAGAAGAACCTGGAAGCAACGGGGGCTCGTATGCAGTTGTGTAGTGGGAGGAGTCTGTCAGTATCTGAACCTTACAGGATGGGACAGAAGGTATATTTGTCTTCTAGAAATCTGAAATTGAAGGTTCTGTCTTTGAAACTGGCGGCGCGTTATGTGGGTCCCTTTGTCATCACGCGTGTAGTAAATCTGCTCACTTATGAACTTGATTTGCCAACTACATGGAGGGTTTATAGGGTTTTTCATAAGTCATTATTGAAACCTTTTGTCCCTTCGGTGAAGGCCCCATTCTGTTCAATACATTTATTAACGACCTGATAGAGGGACTGCAGAGTAAAATATCAATATTAGCAGATGACACAAAATTATGCAGGATAATTAATACAGATAAGCCTGGACATGGTGGCGGGGTCCCAGAGGTCCCTCATCAGAGGGGGGTAATGTTACCATGCGGCAGTTGCTGGTCTTCCTGACGCGGCGGTAAGCGGGGTCCCATGGTCGGGGCGCATCCCCGCGGCTTGTTGTCCGGCTGCCGGGGACGCGGGTGCCTGACCGGCGTGGTGCTGGTGGCACCATGCACGCGCACCTGTGAGTGCAGCTGCCATGTACGAGCTCCCTTTTATTATGTTCTGTTGGGACTTGGCTGTCTCCCTCTCTCTGCCCCTGGCCGGAGGCTTTTGTTTATAGGTCGGGCAGAGACTGGCAATCACTGCCAGTTATTGGTTTCCCTCAGTGTCCTAGCTAGTCTGCCTCTGTTGGTCTCCTGCCTCTGTCATCTTGTCTGCTATACTTGTTTCTATCCGCCAGGTTTTTCGATCTGCCTCAGTTCTGCTTAGTATTGGTTATTTTCATCTGCCTATTCTGTCAGTATTCTACCCTTTCCATCCAGGTACGCCAGCGTCCCTTTTTCGGTCCCTAGGGAGAGTAGGAACCGTCGCCCAGTTGCCCGCCTAGGGTTAGCCAGAAGTGGAGGCAAGTAGGCAGGGACAGGGGTTGTTGGTGAGATCTAGGGCACCCGGGCTGGTTTATCAAGGGTAGCATACCGTAACAGCTTGAAGGCTTGTGGGAAAAAGGTCTTGTTTCCACGGAACAACTGTCTTTGAAGAAGACGTATATCCAGCTGTCTACCCCAAGTATATGTGTTACCAAGAACTGATCTTCCGCCCAAGTCAAGATCGTTGAAGTGTGCTTCATGACCTTGATGCTGCGTGTCCCGACAATCCCTGTACGCGACGTCTGTTGTCTTGTTAGCTTTAACCAAAAAGGTAACCCTGTCCGCTGGTGCTAAAAGTTGCAGAGACAGGAGGATGGATCGAATATCCATATTGATTGTAACTTCCCTTTTCGGGACTAAGGGACTTGTTCAAAGAAATTCTTCAGCCCATCCCAGCTGGACAGGCTGTTGAAATCAACAGTACAGCTGGTGAAGGGTTAGGAGGAAGCATTCCAGGTGAATGTGTGGGGGCTACAGCTACTGGCGAAGGAGAGCCAAAGCTACCAATTTATCCAGGTGTATGAACATATATAGTACACAGGCCTGTGTGAGAGAATATCCCGCTGGGAAGGCTCAAATGAACGATGGGGAAACATGCGTTCGGCGCGTCAGCCATAGAGACTGTATTGCGTTTCACCAAACCGGACACTAGAGGATGCCCTGCTGGTGGGTACAACCACTGATTTTTAGTGTGTCGACTGGATTAAGCATGCATGAACTCTCAACACTTCGGTTTAGCAGCAAAGCATTTGTTGGACAGACTCCACCTCTTGGATCAGAGCTCTTTGCATTGTACCTGTGGAGGAAGAATCCTTGGAGAATGCTCTAGGAGCGTATTAGTACGCTGCTCTGAATTTACAGCGTACACCTTTCGGCAACAGTCCAGCTATCTCCATAGGGGAAGATTTGTGGCCTGTTCTGCAGCCAATTCAGGGTCAGCAGGGAATTTCGTCCCAACAATTAGTCATCCAGCAAAGAAGTCATGAGTGAACCACATCCACATGGAACAGCTGACAACTAGCAGTCCAGTGTTTATAGAATGCACTAGATGCAGTTTGGTTCCGAGACTGCCTGCAAGAGACATTGGGCCAATACTAGTTCAGTGTCTTATAGGGCTGACCGGAGTAGTGCCAGGTGGATCTACAGCCACCTGGCTGCCTGTTGGGGGATTGAACACCAGACTTACCACTATATAGAACAAGACTGTTCGTAAGAGGAGATATTCTCTGACTGGATGTAATCTCATATCACTGTGGTGAGACGGAACATAGTATGTGGCTCTGGTCGTCCCCTGTCTATGTTAAATCCTGGGCTCGGACACTGTGCAAAGGCTGGATGCTAGGAAACTGCCGGCGGACAATTATAGAAGGGATAGCCGTTAGGTAAGGCTCACCCATTCCAGAGCAGAGATGAGGAGCGATTTGTCCGCAGAATTCCTCTGCATAGTACTCTTTCCAGTATGGAAGGTACCACAGGTCTAAGTAAGGCCAGATTCATTCTGAGGTTAATATGGCAGGAGGGAGGCAGGCCTACGTTGCCTAGGACTTAGGGGCCAATTTGGAGAAAGGGGGCTGGAGAACAGGCTGTGCAGAGAATGGACCGTAGACCTCCATAGTGTAGGCCCCAAGCCAGGTGGCTTGCGAGCCACATCAGGGCATGATGACGTAGTCCTCACGGCGACTGTCAAAAAAGCAGGGCAGCCAAGCAGTCAGTCTGTCATGTCGCTCAGCATCAAACACAAGCCGCATGGAAACGAGAAGGGCCACATTGCAGCAGGCAAACGAAAGGCTGCATAAATACAAAAAAAAACTGCATGGCGAGCATAGTGGCACAGGAGAGGGCTCCTGTTACAGGGGCAGAGATACTCAACTATTTACTTACCTAGGCTGCCAAGTGTCATGATGCTGGGGAATGCTCCTTCGTATCCAGCAGTGAACCCCATCTACTCGCTGACCTACGGAGAGGGGAAGTGCTCCGGGATGGGGAACCCTCTGGTAGGCAGGTCACTACCAAACATAGTTGATGTGCCTCCATTTCTTCTTGGAGGAAGACAGACAACTTGCCGTCTGCCCTCCTCGTGGGGGAACAGGGAGAGTCCTGCCTGCCCTGCGTTTTCCCCATCCATGTTCTCCTGAAGACTGCTGATTGAAGAGGTCTGCCTCCTGCAGACACTAAGCTAAAAACCGAGTAGCTGATGCCTGCAAGAAGGGTATAGCTAGTAGGTGGAGTTAACACTTTGCTGCTTAATGTAGCCTCCGAGTGGCAAAAGCTATACCTACGGTCTTTAGCCAAATTCCCCAATGATATAGATGAGAAAAAGGTTTAATAAAATTCTTTACAATAAGCAAAAAGAGTTCAAAGCCCCACCCCCTTTATGTTTTTCAAGGAATAAAACAAAAATTAAAACATTTGGTAATACCACATCTGTGTAAGTCCGAATTTAAAAATATTGCATTTATCCTGTTGATTGAATGTCATACAGACAGAAAAAAAATTCTAACACAAGGAAAAATGGTTTGGGAGTGAAGGGGTTTAAGCAGTACTAATCAATTTACATCTTGTGACCAGTAGTAAAGCTTCCAACTTTTCTGTCCCCTATAAAAATTAACAAATCCAAGCCAGATAATTACCTTCAGCTCCTTCTCGCTTGCGTTTCTTTTTCTCTGGAGCAGCTACATTTGCTCATACACTCCTAGGAGTCGTATACTGAAGATCAGCAAGAAACTAGTTGTCTAACCCCTTACATCTTCCATGATCACCACGCACTGTGAAGTGTTGCTACTATCCACAACTACTGCCGCTTCCCCTCTTAACCCCTTAGTGACAGAGCTTTTTTGCTTTTTTCCATTTTTGTTTTTTCCTACTCCCTTTTAAAAAAATCGTAGCTCCTTAATTTATCCATCGACGTCGCTGTATGTGGCTTGTTTTTTGCAGGATGAGTTGTATTTTTCAATGGCACTATTTATTGTACCATATAATGCACTGAAAAACTTTTTAAAAATTCTTAGCAGAGAGAAATGGAAAAAAAAGGCATTCCACCATCTTTCGGTGCGTCCTGTTTCTACAGCACACAAATTGCAACAAAAACGACCTGATATTTTTATTCTATGGGTCAGTACGATTGCTACGATACCAAACTTGTATAGTATTTTTTTTTGCTGTAGTACTTTTATTTTTTTTTTTAAGATATTTAATTTTTTTCAATTATTTTCTGCGGTCATTTTGTGCGCGCAATACCTTTTTTATTTTTCCGTCGACGTAGTTGAGCAAGGGCTCATTTTTTGCGGGATGTCCTGAAGTTTCCGATAGTAATTGGGAATACATACGACTTTTTGATCGCTTTTTATTGCGTTTTTTCTGGGAGACAGGGTAACTAAAAAAGTGTATTTCTGGCGTTCTTTATTTTTTTTTTTCAGACGACGTTCACCGTTCGGGAAAAATAATGCACTACTTTGATAGATCGGACTTTTACGGACGCGGCGATATCAAATACATATTTTTATTTTACGATTTTGATTTTTAATAATAGATATGGCAAAAGGGGGGTGATTTAAACTTTTATAACTTTTTTTTTTTAACAATTAAAAAAACGTTATTGATTATTTTTTTTACATTACTTTGAAGTCCCCCTGGGGGACTTTAACATGCAATGCTTTGATCGCTCCTGCAGTATGACGTAATGCTATAGCATTACGTCATACTGCTTTTTTACAGGCAGTCTTTCAAGCCACCCTGTGTGGATGGCTTGATAGGCAGTCTGCTAAGGCAGCCCTGGGGCCATTCATTAGGCCCCCGGCTGCCATGACACCTGCACAGCTCCCCCGATCTCACTGCGGGGGGGGGGGGGGGGGGGCGTGCGGGACCGAACAGCCGAATGGCCGAGCGCAGCTATTGCCCACGGGTGTCAGCTGTAATAAACAGCTGATGCCCGCGCTGTATGGAGGGAGATAGCGCCACTACCTCCCTCCATACACGTCCTGCAACAGCAGGACATAGTTTTACGATAGGGCTGTCACTAAGGGGTTAAAGTGTAAGTAAGTGACAAATACATGAATAGTGCAAGATATACAAACTGTAAATAACCGCAGGCAGTTAAAATAACTGCCTAAAGGTCCAAATGCTCAAAATGTAAACGCGGGCATTGTGCACTTTTCGTTTGAATAATAATTTTAAGGTGAACTTAAAATCTATTGTTCAGCTACCGAAAGGTAAAGCAAACACATTTACCTCTCAATAGACCGTACGCGGTTATATCCACAGGAGTCGGCAGATAACATTGTAATCTGCCATCAGCCGCGAGCAGAAGAATGCAGCTGTGTGCACAGCCGAGCGAGTAATCACACGCTGGGCCCTGCAAATAGCTCCTGGAGGCCCTTTTACATGCAAATGAACATGATAAAGTGTCAATGGCCATTAACACTTTATACAAAGAGATCGCTAAATCTTTCCATTGTTTGAAAGATTATCTTTGCGTGGAAATGGGCCTTAAGTCCCCTATGTTGATACCATCGGCTTAGAAGGGTGTAGCTACTAGCTGGGGATACAAGCTGCAAATTTCATCTGAATTAGGACAACTACTCACAGCCTAGGAAGAAAAATACAATATCATGTGGATGTAAAGTCTGCTCTACCAAGAACAAGTGCAGCCAGCCACCCCTGTGATAATAGTGAGTCCATTGTATATGAGCTTGTCCTTTCCATCAGCCTTCTGTATATCCAGGGGAGCGCAAATGTCTTACGCTATTCATTTGGCTACATATGTTTAGTGTTTGGGCAGGCGGCTATTAATATGAGAGGCAGCCCATTATATTCAGCAAACACTAGTGTATTGGACTTTAGATAACAAATCCATACCAGACTCCACTTTATCTTCGCTTTCTGCCTCTTGACCATTCTTGGCTCCGGCTGGAGGTGCAGCCGTGGCTGGAGGTGCAGCCGTGGCTGGAGGTGCAGCCGTGGCTGGAGGTGCAGCCGTGGATGGAGTGGCTGCCTTCTTCAGCAGTGTTTTAACCAGAACCATCATCTGTTGAAAGACAATAAAATGTAACAACCAGAATAATGTTTATTTTAGCCGTTCATTTTTCCAGCAACTCAATAGAACAAGTGGTCATAAGACACTTAGAAAACATCGTATCTGCAGTAAGATATTTCATTCTCTAGTTCCCAGACTCCTCTCTTCCATCTGCACGCATTATCCATTCTGATATCAGTGGGAAAATCAGAATTAAAGACATTGGAAAAATCTGATAAAAACTTGGCAAAAAAAAAAAAAAAATGTGCAGTATCTTTGCACATATTTGACTTATCGCAGTTGAAAATGTGAAAAAAAATTGCAGTTTTTTCAAAAGTTTCCCAATTCTGGCGCTTTTAACAAATATACATAAATTCTATATTGGTCTATTTTTACCACCTAAGTGAATTACAATATGTGGTGAACAAACAATGTCAGAATTGCTTGGATGTGCAGTTATGTGAGTTATTATATGTTAGAGTGACACTTAGCAGATTTCCAAAATCTGGTCTGGTCATTAGGCCCTCCTGCAGTCCCCCGGGTCACCTCACCTCCAACCGGCCGATTCTTCTTTTTCCGTTGACGAAGCATACATTGCCGGCATTCTCCTTCCTGCGGGGCGATGTACCCAGTCGCTAGTGATATTGCTTTCACTGCCTTGCAGGGAGTGTCCAGCTATTACCAAGACTGCACATGTGCGCTATCGCCCTGCAATAATGTATGAATACTTGCAGCAAGACAGCTTGCATGCACAGTTTTGGCAATAGCTCAGCATTCCTTCCTAGTTTGTGAAAGCTACATCACTAGTGATGTTACTCACACCGACCTGCAGGAAGAATGCCGGCAATGGACGCATCATAACAAGAAGAAGAGGATCCCGCCAGCTGGAGGTGAGGCGACCAGGGGGAACTGGAGAAGATCGGTTAGGAGAAGATGCAGTAAGAAGGCTGCTTGAGGAGGATTTTTTTTAACGACCTGTCCAACTTCAACTAAGAGAAGTATATGTTACAGTCCTAACTACAGACTAGGTGGCTGCTGTGTCCCCCAATGAACATGACGAGAAAGAGATTTTATTGCAAGCACAAAAATCTTGTTTTCTTGTCTGTATCATTGGGGAATACAGCAAGACCTTGGGATGTTCCACAGCAGTCCCTAGGGGGTGGGAAAAATATAAGACAACGCATGTGTAAAGAAGCATAATCAGCTCTTCAACTGCCACCACCATTAATGGATGCCTATACATCCAGCAGGCTCAGAGACAGAGTATAAAGGGGTCCGGGTAACGGTGCCATACACCCACCGGGAGAGATCTCCCAACAAGGAGCTTCCTACGAGGCACCCGCTGTCTGAGTAACATGCACAATAACACGGACTGACGATATGATGTCCCTGGAATGGTAAACCTGCACTACTGCTGAGCGGAGTCAGTGAGAGGCGCCCACCTCGGAAACCCAAGGGCACGGTTTGGGTTGTCAGGAGTACCAGCAGAGATCTACGGCAACTGAAGAATGCCACTCCAGAGAGGTAAACTTACAAAGTCTGACAGATGCAGCTTGTGACCGATACGTCCCTTCTCCCACACACTTGCAATTGCGTTTTTGTTAACGCGATTGTCAATGGGACTTTCTATTGTATAAAAAACGCAACGCACGCAACTGCGTTTTTGGTGCGTTGCGTTTTTAACATAAGAAAGTCCCATTGACAATCGCGTTAACAAAAAACGCAACCACAAGTGTGTGGGAGCCCTAAGTCTTCATTGATGTGGATCCAGATACCATGTGCAGTTAGGCAATATGCAACAGGACGTATAACAACCTTCTCCTGATGACAAAATGGCCAAGAAAAACTCCACCCGATAGCTCGGGAGGGAGAAAACAATTAAAATGCCATGCTCCCCGCCAAGGCTAGCTGCACATGAACTCAGGGCTCGAGAAAACTTGGCTGTACCAAATTCAGTACGAATAAGTGTCCAGAAATTTGATGTGGTGGCACCAGCAAGCAATGGAGCTGAATCCTTAGAGAGGGGGGGGGGGTTCTCTGCAAAACCCAATCATCTGTACGACAGACTCGTTGCGTGCTGAAAATGTAACTGCGGTCCCTCCTATTTCTCTTTTTTTTCCCCTTCAATGAGGAGGGCCTGTCTAGCTGTCGACCTGGTCAAATGACAGGCTCCAGAGAACTCCAGACTGCAAACATTGCCTTCACAGTCCCACCTGGAAGAAGGAAGGTGATTGAATCCAGATACCAAAAAAGACCCATTGCGCCCCACAACCGTGTCTTGTCCGGGACCCATGTTGACCATTGCTGAGGGGTGAGGTTCAGAAACAAGGGGCAATGGAGACACATGCCTCAAAAATGCCAACAGTACTAACACTCTCAGACAGTGACCATGGCCACAGCATCCACCTTCTGCATGAAGCCTAAGGGTGTTTGAAGAAGTCTAGCCTTGGAAACGGCGATTCTCTAGGTAGACAGCTAGGGTTGGTCCTTTAGGCTGGGGTCACATGGGGCGGATTCCCGACGGAAATCCCGCGGTTTGGCCGCAGCGAAAAACCACAAGATTTCCGCCGGGAGAACCGCCGCGGAAAAACCCGCAGCGGCTTTGCAGCGGCCCGGCCGCTCGCTCTTCTGCTGCGGCCGGTGCTCCCATAGAGGAGAGCGCGGCCGCAGTGGAAATAAAAAAAGAATGCACATGCTGCGGTCGGCAAAGCCGCGCCACAGCCGCGGTTTATGCCGGATTAACCTCAGCGGATTGGCCATCCCGTGTGGACGAGATTTCTGAGAAATCTCGTCCACTTGGTTGGCTAAAACCGAGATTAGCGGCCGCCGGCGGATTTGCTGCGGCGAAATTCTGCACGGAATTTCTGCGGCAAATCCGCCCTGTGTGAATCCAGCCTTAGGGCTCATACCCACAGCCGTGACTGACTCAGTCAGCAGAATATCGCAGAGGAGTCTGCCATGGCGACCCCCCCTAAAACCTCATACTTACTACTCCGGATCCTCCGCCCGCATCCCACATGGAGGGCCGGCCCACATGCACAGTACAGCGCGTGATGCGCCGGCAGCGTCAAATGACGTGGCCGGCGGTGCCGTGTATTACCGCCGTGTAATACTTTGGATGTGCTACAGTGGAAGTATAGCGTGACAGTCGGCTTCCATTGACTACTATGGAAGCCGGCTGCGCGTGTCCCCACGGCAAATAGGACATGCCGCGGGTTATTTCACACGTGAACATTGAGCTATTAGGTTCAATAGAACCTAATAGCTGTGGTGTAATCCAGCGAATTTCCGTCGCGTGAAATGTGGTGGAAATCCGTCCGGGAGCATTAGCCCTTACCAAGATGTAGTTGCAACCACATGATTTTAACTAGGCACATGAAAATTTGGCGTTACATCAAGATCACACAAGTACGTGAATCTCGCTGGTCCCTTTGTGGAAACATCAGCAGTAGGGAGAGACGAGTGCTAAGAATTGAAAGCAGTATACGTGTATACTGTTCCACGGTCTTCTGCAAGCAAGAAAGCAGGAGGATCGCCGCGTGCTTCTGGATCCGTCTGATGTAAGGTCTTTGTATCCCGGATGGCGCTCTATAAAGCGTAGTCTGAAAACTGAATCAGACATGTGTAAAAGAAAAACTTACCACCAGTGGCTCTCAGCCATACTGGTGGCAGAGGACCTGCGCCCATCAAGACCAGGTCCCTTAAGAAACGGCATTTGCATTCTGGGACGTTAATCCCAGGGACTGTAAATTCAGGGACTGAGTCCATGGATGATGGAGACGGCCAAGCTAAGAGTTCCCCGTATGCTGGACATTTAGCTGATAACTTCCCAATATAATTTGTCCTGGCGCAACTGCTTAGGTACTCCAGCAAATGTTCTGCTGACGCAATTTCACTGATTTGGAGGGAGGAACATCAGCCGTAGAGAGCGAATTAATTTTCGCCAAACGTGACGCTAGAGGATGCATGACATCGCAACTCTTCGGATTAGCGAAGCTTTCGTCGGGCAGGATCCACTGTTGGACCAGAACCCTATGCATTGTACCTGCGGAGGAGGGATCCGTGGAGAACTCCCTATGAGTGTAGTAGGAGGCTGCTCTGAACTTCCAGAGTACACCTGACGGCACAGCAGTCCGGCAAATCCACATAGTGCAAAATAGGTGGCCCGATCTGCTGCCAAATCAGGGTTAGCAGGGGATTCCATCAAAGCAGTCTATGAGTGACCCCCCTCCGCATGGACTAGCGGTCCGGTCCTTCTAGATAGCACTAGATGCTATTTGTGGACCATTTGGTGCGGAAAACAAATCGCAGCACGCTCCATTTGTGTGCGGTTCGCGCACGGACGGCTTCTGTTGAAATCAATAAAAGCCGTCTGATCCGCAGCCCGCTGGCAGCTGACACTACGGATGGGCCGTGGATCAAGATTTAACACTTAAGTGGCCTTAGGCCTCATGTCCGCGGCATGTGGGGAATCCTGAACACAATCCTTCCATGACCGCGGTGGGTGCCCCTGTGTGTGCAGGCAGCCACGTCCGTGCAGACCTCTCTTCTTCCGGCTTCCCTGTACAGCAGATGGTCCGCACGGCTCGCCAACAGATGTGTGCAGGACAGTCTTTTTTTAAATTTTTAGGCCTCATGTCCACGGGGAAAAATCAGGCCCGCCGCTGATTCTTCATGCAGAATCCCACAGCGGGTCCCTCCTTTCCCCGCGGACATGAGGCTAAAAAGAAGAATTTACTTACCTGTCCGGACGCTGCGGACCTGCCCTCCGTCGCGGCCGGATCCTCTTTCTTCGGCCCGGCGGATGTGCTGAGCACGTTGGCAGCATGCCGCGTGCATTCGCCGGGCACTCCATTTTTTTTTTTTTTTTTAAACTCCTGCTCTCCCGCACGCAGAGAGCAGAAATTCAGGTACGGGTGTTCCACGGATCCGGGCGGCTTCCATAGGCTTCAATAGAAAAATTCGGGAGACACGCACTAAAATGGAGCATGCTGCGGGTGTTTTCCTGCACACGCAATCCGCGCCTCAGGGGAAAATGACATTCGCAGGCATTTAACTACCTGCGGGTGTCCAATGCATCCCTATGGGGCGCGGATCTGTGTGCGGGGAAAACGCTGCGGATTTTAAATTATATTTTTACCGTGGAAATGAGGCCTTAGGCCTCATATCCATGGGCAAAAGAAGAACTAAAATCCGCAGTGGATTTTAACTCTTCTCCTGCCTGCGGATCCGCACCCCATAGGGATGCATTGACCACCCGCGGGTAGATAAATACCCGCGGATCGTCAATAAAAGTGATTTAAAAAAAAATGGAGCATGAAAAAATCTGGACCATGCTCCATTTAGGTGCGGGTCTCCCGCGGGCTTCTATTGCAGTCTATGGAAGCCGTCAGGATCCGCGGGAGACCTAAAATAAGAATAACTTACCCGCAACAGGCCGGGCAGGTCTTCTCTTCCTCACGGCCAGATCTTTCTTGCTTCGGCTTGGCGGATGTGCCCGGCGCATGCGCACGCCATGTCGCCGACGTGCCAAGGTCATCTGCCGGCGGAAGAGAAGAGGTGCCCGGCCCGCTGCGGGTGAGTTAATTCTTTTAAATTCTTCTTTTCAGCCCTCGTGTCCGCGGGGCAGTCCATGTAGAATCCGGAGCGGGCCTGATTTTCCCCGTGGACATGAGGCCTTAAACTTCTGCTTTTCCTGCGGAATCCACAGGCCGTCCACAATGTCAACTGCTGACGGACCGCGGATCGGACGGCTTTCATTGACTTCAATGGAAGCCGTCTGTGTAAGCACAACGGGAAAATGGAGCATGCTGCGATTTTCCACTAACAGAAACTGCAATTGCTTTGCGCTCGTGTGCAGAAAGAGCCCAGGACGACCGTTACACCCTCCCCCCACAACACTGGTGGTATCACCCTCGGGGGCCACGTGGAACACCCCACTCCTTCCACAACCACGTGCTCCTCGGCAGAGCATGCGGACGGTAGTGAGTGACGGGGCGCACACATTAAGTACAACCAGCGGGAAAACAAAATGGCGTCGTCAGAGCATCACGCACCTCGAGCATGAGAGTACGCTCCTAAATACGCATGTGCGCAACTACCCCACACTGATCCTGCACCGCCATTGTACAGCTGCGGCTCGCAGGCAGCGAGGGGCACACGGAGAGAAAGCCTTACATTGTGGATAGATTAGCACAAGCACATCACGTCGGCCGTTAATACGTTTGTTTACCGTGGCTGGGTTCATCATGTCAGCGGCTGATGTACAAACCCCGCGAATGTGCAGGTCACGTGTCCGCATGGCTCACGTGACCACGGAAAACAGCATGGCTGCAAACATCACGCCCCTAACGAACGTGTAGCCAATGACAGGCGGGGAAGCTGATTTGGAACGCACACCTCCAACCAATGAAGTAGTGAGACAGCTACTAACCTATCAGCTGATCCGCCACGACGCTGATAGTGCCCAACATGGCCGCGCGGGAGAAGGCTCCCACGTGGGTACGGCAGCTTTAGCAGATGCCTGTATGCTGCCGCGGGGACGAGGACGGCGTGTGGCGGCGCCGGTGTTGCCACTTCCCTGCCGGTGTCTCGGTTGTGAGGCTCAGGGACGCGCCGGCTGTCGTGTGGTGGAGTCACGTGCTTGTAGTCCCTGTTGGTACATAGTGGACAAGCTGCGCCGCACAAGCAGGCTGAGAAGGCGGGAGCGCTGACAGCTGTGTGAACAGCCTTTCCTCCACGTGTAAGACTTTACATGGGACTGCTAGCACAAGCCGTGACTGGACATGAGCGCTGTGCTGTGCGCTCTTGCACAGGCCTTAGGACTCCTGCACACTTGCGTTTTTCTTGCACGTTTTTTTTCATGCGGTATCGCAGTGTTTTTCTCACGCAATTGTCAATGGGACTTTCTAATGTTAAAAATGCATCGCACAGAAATCACAAAGCGCCTACTTCGATGTGTTTTTAATATTAGAAAGTCCCATTGAGAATCATTTGAAAAAAAATGCAGCGATTCCAATAAGTTCATTCACATGATGTATATTTGCACACAGCATGACCTATTTTGTTGCGTACTATGCAGCCCAATAGGCCATTGAAGTGAATGGGCCGTGCAAATACATGGTGAATGCGCAGGAAACCTGTGTATTCACTGTATATTTGCGCACCATCTCAGTGGGCCCATCTGCGCTCTTTTTTGCGTGCGCAAATATACAGGCATAAGCGATTTTTGATTGCGCAAATATGCAGCGTATTTGTGCGACCGAAATACAATTACACCTGTGTGAACGAGCCCTAATAGTGACCCTGATAGTGGTCGCAGTAAAAATAACGACCCCCACAGTAGTGATACCCCCAAAGCAATATTAACCCCCCCTCAGTAATAATAGTCCCCCATCCCACATACTTACCTCCTCCTAGCTGTCATCGCCGCTCCCCCTTTGCTTGCGCTGAGCCTTGATGCACACTGACATCAGTGTGTGGGCCTGGCATGCTTCCTACCCGAGTCTTCTCCTGCGGAACTGATGGGCAGGGGAGGAGGATCCCAGCTGCACACTGATGTCAGTGTGCACCGGAATCAGCGCTAACAGCATGATTACCAGCGGAAAGCTGCGGCACCCCCACTGGTAATCGCTGCAGTGGTGAGCGGCATCGGCACGTCACGGGCCACATAATATGAGGCAGCGGGCCGGATTCAGCCTGTGGGCCTTGTGTTTGACACGAGCCCTAGACTGACTAAACCAACATACTTCTAGTTGTACAGTCAATCATTCTTGCTTTCTGTCTGACCACATTGTTGACTCATTTTGAAACTCACAGACATCAAAACCTCTAAATTCTCCCCTAAAGTCCTCAATAAGGGCTCCTTCACACTGGTGAGGGCGATATTGGATTGTGATTCACAGCCCAATATTGCCCTCGCAATCAATGTGAGGTGAAAATGTAATTTGCTATTTGTAATCCTCCATCTTTTATTTGAACAGCCATGAACGTTCAATGTATAAATGTATAAGAATAGTATAACTGAGTCTTAAGGCCCATTTACACGCAATGATTATCGCTCAAAATTTGAGCTGTAATCGTTACATATAAAACTCTGACATCGGGCACTTTTCGTTTGAACAGTGATTTTAAGGTGAACTTTAAATCCATTGTTCAGCTATTGGAGATAAAGCAGTTTGCTTTATCTGTCAGTAGATCGCATGCTGTTATCTAAGCGGGGAGTCGGCAGTTAACATTCTATTCCACTGGTATGACAACTCCTGGTCACCAATTCTGGGTAAATTAGGATAAACATTAATGACCCGCTAAATTCCCCTCTTTCTCAGCCCCCCCTCTCTTTTCCTCCCCCCCCCCCCCCCCCCCCTCCCTCCAGTTTTGGAGTCAGGATGAGGACGTGTCACGCATGTCGGTCTACTGAAAAGGATACTCCCAATGATGTGTCTGGTAATGTGTAATAATGCGTAGCTAATGATGTAATGTAACTTGCGGTCTTTAGACTTAGTAATGTGATGTAAAGGTCCACTGACATGCAAAGACAATCTTTCAAACAATGGAAAGATTGAAAGTTTTAGAGATTGTTTTGCATGAAGTGTTAGTGGACACTAATGTCCATTAGCACTTTATCAGCTTCATTTGTGTGTAAACAAGCCACCTGGAGCTGTTTGCAGAAGACAGGATGTGGTCTGAGCTCTGCACACAATTCCACTGTTCTCGCAGGGGCTGTCGGCAGAATACAATGTAATCTCCAACTCCCTTGCAGAACGCAGCATGCAGTCCCTGTTATCTTCTCTCTTGCTGAACTATGGATTTTAAGCTCACCTTAAAATCATCGTTCAGCCGAAGAGTGAACGATGGCAGTGTTTACGCACAATGATTATCGCTCATGTGCCATTGTTTGAACGAATTTTGAGTGATAATCCTTGCGCGTAAATGGACATTAAGCTGCAACCTTTATGCTTTGTATATAGATCTAATAGTTTACAAACGTAGGATAATTATTCACCACTACGCTTCATTATCACTTACTTTGAATACATTCTTATTGCTAAACCTTTAATACCGTCTTACTCCCTTTAAAGCGTAATCTGAACTTAAAACTTGCCCCTTGCAGCAATACGCCTGGATATGAGGCGTTTTCATGTAAAAATAGCCTCACGTCACTGTGGGGAATCCCTTGTTCCCGTCGCAGCTGAAGGGATTACCCGTCCAGGATGAGGAAATCCCACAGCCGTGGCAGAGGATTACGGAATTCTCCCATTTCTTTAAATGGGGCGCTGCCCATAAAACGATAAAATCGCAGCATGTTCTATATTGTTTCCTACGTTACATCGCGTGAGTGAAAACATGGGAATGAAAGCATTGAAAATCATTGGAGAAATGCAAACCAGAAACCAGTTTCTCTGCAGATGCTCCCACGCAAGTACTGGCTGGAAACCACAACTGATGCACAGGGAAATGGAGAAAGTCCAGCATTGGGTTAAAAGCTTTCAGTCTTTATTAAATGATCCAGGCAGACCTAAAGGAACAGAGGACATGTGCCGTCTTACATGTTTCAGGCAAGCATGTTGCCCTTAGGGTTCCTGCTCATGGGTGGATTTCATTTGTAGAATTCGCAATCAGCATCTGCATGCACGATCCGCTGTCTCAGGTCCTCATAGAAATGAATGAGCGTTCTAAGTTCAGTGCAGACATGCAGATTTGAATTATGGATTCTGCAAGCAGAAAAGAAATTGCAGTATGCTCCATTTTAGCGCGGAGTCCACGTGAACGGGCTCCGTTCATTCGTAACATTACGCATGCGTTGCAGATTTGTAGGCAGATACTTCTTAGGTTGCTTGGAGACCAACCTAGGAGATGGGGATAGGCAGGGCTTGTTTGTAAAAAGTTCCTGCAGCCATTTTTGACCAAACATTATTGACATGTGGTGACTTGTTGCTGAAATACTGGACTTCCCTGCGATATGGGACACCAACAGTGCCCATTACATTGACAGAGCAGATCGTTGTGCCAGTCCCGCAAAGCCAGCGCTTAACAGGGTTTTACTCAAACGTATTTGTCGTACCAAAGAAGGATTACTCAGTTTGTCCAGTACTGGACCTCAAATGACTGAACCGCTACTTTCAGATACAGCATTTTTGCATTGGAATCCATCTGCTCGGTCATAGCGTACTTGGACCACCACAAATTATTTTTGTCCATCGGCATCCAGGATGCGTATCTACATGTTCCAATTCGGCAAGCGCATCAACGGTTCCTACGGTTTGCCATTGAAGGCAGGCATTATCAGTTCCAGTTTCTACCCTTCGGGTTGGCGACGGCTCCTAGGGTCACGGCTTCACTAGGGTGCTGGCAGTGATAATGGAACTCCTTTACTCCAGGGGAATCATAGCCATACCTTACCTGGACAATATCCTCATCATGGGCCCATCGCGGATGGCCAGCCTGGAGAGTTTTTGCATTTCCTTACTCACTCTGGAATGCTTCGGGTGGAAGGTGAATTATGCCAAGTCATCGCTTGTCCCCTCACAATGTTTGGACTGGGGATGACCCTGGACACTGCACAGGCACATGTGTTTCTACCAGCTGTAAAGTGTAAGGTGCTTCAGCGTCAGGTTCTGGGCCTTTGTCAATGCTGTTCCATTTCCATCCGGCATGAGATAAGAGTCTTGGATCTCATTGTGGCGCCCTCTCCGGCCATGCGCCTTGTGCAGTTTCACTTGTGGGACATGCATCAAATTCTCTCTTTGGAACAAGGACTTAATGAGCCTGGACCATCGGATTAGTCTTCCAGAGTCGCTCCGAGGCTCCCTGGAGTGGAGGGTATCATCTCCTCTCATACTCCAAGGTCAGTCATTCCTCGACTGGAGAGTGGTCCCCACTGACGCCAGCCTCTCGGGCTTGGGGAGGAGCGCTCCCTCCTCACACCGTCCTGGGCCTGTGATCTGCGGCAAAAGCACGTTTCCCAATCAACGTGTATCTTCGGCCAATTTATCTGTCAATTCTCAACTTACCTTGTTTCAGAGACCGTTAGCTACTCTTCCATCAGTTCACACCTTCATACAGTGGGTGGCGCATATGGCTCTGCTGTACCATTCACCTCTCCCGGTGTGGGATCTCAATTTGGTGTTGGAAGCTCTATAGTGACATCCCTTTGAACCCCTTGTGCAAGTGTCGCCTTGCATGCTGACCATCAAGGTGGCATTCCTGGTGGCCATCACCCCCATTCAGAGAGTCTCTGAATTGGCAGCACTCTCACCAGTACCACTATTCATAGTTTTTCATCAGGACAAGGTGGTCCTGTGTCCCAATCCTTCCTTTTTGCCAAAGGTGGTATTGGCCTTCCACCTCAATGAGGACATTGTTTTACCCTCCTATTATGCGTAGACGGTGCTTCACATGAAGCTGGCCCTTCACAAATGCTATCTTGTTCAAGCTCTGAGAATTTACTTGGTGCAGGAAACCCAAGGGTGCACTCTGTGATCAAGCCACCTCCAAGGGTGGATTTGTTTGACAGTGGCTGAGGCCTATCAGGCCAAGGGCCAGGCTACCATTTTTGAGTGACTGCTCACTCGATCCAGGCTGTGAAAGTGTCATGGGCAGTGCGCCATGGGGCATCTGCTGCACAGGTGTGTAACGCTGCTACATGGTCCTCTATGCACACCTTCACCAAATATTACAGGGTGCATGTGGCGGCATCGGCTGATGCCATCCTTGGCCACAAGGTTCTACATTTAGCTGTTGTCTGACAACGGTCTCTCATCATAATACTGCTCGTGTATGTACCACTGTAGCCTGTATCCTCGATATTCCTGACAAGAAAACTGAATTTTTTACTTACTGTAAAATCATTTTCTTGACCAGGATTTCGGGGATACAGCACCTCCTTTTATTGTGTTAGCAGGTTATGTGGCTCCCTGTTGGAGCCCTCGGTTTTCAGATTTCACATGATGTTACTAGTATCTTGCTGTTCTGTACCGTATTATTGTATTTCATGTTTATGTGGTTCACGGTTTTGGTTGTCTTCTCTGCTAGGACTTCTTCCACTGCTTGCTGACAAACTGAGCTTCCCCAGCAGGCAGGAAGGGGTATAGCTGACAAGAACAATCAACTTTTGTTCAACCTTTATGTCACCTCCTAGTGGCAGCTATTACTCACTGTATCCCCGATATCCTGGTCAAGAAAAGGATTTTATGGTAAGTAAAAAAAATTGTTATTTAGACCGGTATGTAAAATACTGGCCAATCAGGAGGCTGGAATCGGCACATGTCACGGGGGCGGAGCTATGTGATGATGCGTACAAGGGGGCGGAGCCAAAACGCCGCTGTTGCCGAGCCGAAGGGAGAAGTCCCATCCTTGCAAGCGCATCTAAAAAAGCAAGAAGACACCGAAATTAGACAGAGCCATGGAGACGGGGACGCCAGCAACGGAGCAGGTAAGTGAATAACTTCTGTATGGCTCATATTTAATGCACGATGTATATTACAAAGTGCATTAATATGGCCATACAGAAGTGTATACCCCCACTTGATTTCGCAAGACAACCCCTTTAATAAGAAATGGAGCATAGCCTAAATGCAATCTCGTGTGTCAAAACTATCAGCATTTTCGGTTAAAAAAATGCGTAAAACTGAACTAACTCATAGTTGGTAAAAACTTATATTAGACAGTTTAAGTATGTTCCAGATAAATCTGGCATTCTTTAAAGGGATTATCCAGGGTCATAAAAATAGGGCTGCTTTCTTCCAAACACAGCGCCACCCTTGTCCATAGTATTTTTGTGAGTGGTCTTACAGCTCAGCTCCATTAAGGTGAATGGGAAGTGAGCTGCGGTAAGTACCATTAAAACATGGCTGCTTTCTTCCACAACTCATAGAAAAAGTTGGTGCCATGTTTAGAAGAAAGCCGTGTTTTTATAACCCTGGAAAACCCCTTTAAGACTAAGTTTGCACTGTCTAACTATTAGACTGTATTAGTGAATTTTTCCCTTAGTGCCTAAGGGCTTGGAATAAGGACTAGTAGGCATTATCAGTGCCACCATACAAGGCTCTAACATTTCGGAGTCTATCAGACGGATCAATTATCATGGCAGCCAAAGTCAGCAAATGGAAGTGGAAGAATACCCCCCAATCTCTACTCTCAAGAACCCAGCCAAAACATTTACCAAGTAAATCCATAATGTTCTCCACCTGAGTTACCGTAAATTTGTTTTCTATTCTTCGTTCACAAAACGGCAGTGAACAGGTTAACCACAGAAAGTTCACCACTGAGATTAAATTCGACTACAAGCACAGAACAAACTGAAAATGTTCTAACTCTAAATGAGAAAGTTTTCATTCATCTTGTATTTTTAAGACTGAAGCTTGGGAATTCCTTTATTTTTGATGGGTTAATTAAATAAGTAATTAAATCTTAAAACAAACTGATCTGAATCAATTGTGTTTGTTCTCAGATTTCGGGGAGTTTTTTTGAATCAATAATCATCAGTCGAATAGCAGTATGAATGAATGCAGCAGCACGTCTCTGTGCATCACATATCCACTCATCCTGCTTCAAGCCCCAGACCGGATTTAAATCGTCCAGTATTTTTCCTGTTTCTCTACCGTTGTCACATTAATGGAGTCTGTTGTGGCCAAACTCTTCGTCATTTATAGTTTCATCTATGATGGAGATAAAACATCAACCGGCACATATAGGTCCTTGAGATATCCGTTTGTTAGAATTGTATTTAGATATTTCTTAGTCATAACTGTTTCTTTTCCTGTTGTTTTTGAAAAAGTTTTATAGAATATGGCTACCGAACACCCCAAACGGAAAAGGCATGTGACTATGACAAGGGCAACTTTAAGTCAGACATTTTGCCACTTCCTACGGTCACCTATAAAACCAATTGTTAAAAGCAGCTTCCTTCACCTCCTCCCACTGTTCGCAGCCATCAGCAGTTTCCCCATCTTCTGTGCACTATTTTTTCTACCATGTTTCCCTTAAAATAAGACATACCCTGAAAATAGGACATAGCATGATTTTCCAGAATTTTTGAGGATGCAAAAGGATTTTTCAGGCTTTTTGAGGATGCTTGAAATATAAGCCCTACTCCAAAATTAAGCCCTGCTAACAGTTAATTAAAAAAGTCAATTTAAATAGTGTCCAGGCAGCTATACATGTAAAAAGGTTAAACCTTTTTGAACAAAAATTAATATAAGACACTGTCTTATTTTCGGGGAAACACGGAATTACCACTGCTGCCTGTAGGGTATTAAAGGGTGTTAAAGTATACCTTCAATTTAGGTCATACTTAACACTCAACAGGTATAGTAGAATTAACACTCAGGTATGCCTAATTGTTTTTCGCTGCAGTTTCACGATTTCACCTGAGCCGTTTCATCCAGCTTTCCTGACTTCTCCTGTCCTGAACTCGGTTTGTAACTTGACCACAATTTATCTTACTATCACCTTCTCTGACTCTGTCCCCATCTCTCCATTTGCGCAAGACCTTGATCTGTAATATCGACTAAGTATCTGCTTGTCCCGTCGGTATCGAGTTAAGGTCCCTCATAGCGGTCTTATTTTTTCTAAAATTCAGAAAACTGACCTTTTCAAAAGTTTGTTCATCTCAAATATTAACCTATTAGCATATTTTAGGAGTGTGGCAGGAAAAAAAACATGCAAATTTAGGGAACACATACAAACTACATGCAGATGTTGCCTTTGGTCAGATGTGAACTCAGGACCCCAGTGCTGACCATATTATATATGCCTATATTACATATCGCTTTCAGCAGGACTATTCTTGCAGTGTTCCAGGCATGCAGACCCACAAGGAACACATGCCAGCCCAGCTTAGGTGGCATAACAGATGGCCTGGCACCCAAGGCTAGTGACCACCATGTATCTTAATATGAATAGTCATTGTATGCCAGTATTAATTGAACATAGTATACAACCAGAGGCGTGACATGAAGCTTCTGGGCTCCTGGGAAAATCTGTAACAGGGCCACCAACTATAATGTTTCATTCATAGTACTGGGCTCCCTATATGGAGAACTGAGGCCTTATGGGTACCTAAAGGCTCCTGGGTCCAGGTGCAACCGCATCCCCTATACTTATGCCCCTGTATAGAACTGTCATGACCATAATTTATGTATAGAGCTAGTCCCTGGTTACTGTATTATTTTAGTATTGTATGGTGGTATTGGCTTAGACATTGCGTGGCGCTGATGGGCATAGTATAATATGTTATTCTTATTTCACTGGATGGTGGTTGAGGCACGATATGGCATTCTAGTTTGGCAGCTGCATATAACTGTAACACATGATATATTTGGATACCGTACTGCATAGCATTCTTCTGCACGGCCATTTATACACAATACAGATTATTTGCTGGTGCCAACAGAAGATACCACAAAGGATGAAATCCAGCATAAAGCCAGCTAAGCATCACTAAGTGTTAGCATTCCAGCTATCTTTCCACTTCTGCATTTGTGCAAGAACTCTGCCTGCCCTGACCTCGACCTGCAATATCAACTACGTATCCGCTTGTGCCTTTGGCACCGCGCCAAGGTGCCTCTTAGCTATCTGTATCAGCTGACACTGCACCAAGATTACTCTTGGGATAACGAGCTAGGGACGCCTGCAACTAAGACTAAATCCCACTCGGAGAGGTTAAATGGTGAGCTCTAGAAGACCCCTTTTGTGCAGTCCTTAGGAGTAGTCTAAGGGTATGGTCACATGTAATGGAAATGCTGCAGATCATTCGCAGCAGAAAATCTTCTGCTAAATCTGTAATATTTCCGCATTCAATGTTGCTTTTTATAGGACTTCATGAATGCCACGTTCCAAGGGTAGCCCAGATGATAGTGATATGTAAGATGCATCACAGAAGGGGAAATATAAAAAAAATTACCATGCAAGTAGCTGACTACCAGATGAGGGAGGTAATTACACCTGTGCAGGACACCAATAAAACAACCACTCACACTGCCTCTTGATATAGAGGGGGGTGGCTGCTTGGCGTACACTCCTACACATAGTGGATACAGGGTGCCAGACCATTCTGATATATGTAGTACACCATGCAGACCAGCAACCTATTAATGACGCCATGATAAATCGGCGGGTTTCCCTGCATTTCCACATTGGTACTGCCACCCTGGGCTCCCCCTGGAGCCTTAAAGTCACACTGCATGTGAATGATAGATAATAAATGCAAGGCATTGGTTGGATGTTGGCCAAGATACATGAGCCCACTAACCACTTCACGGTTCCTTGCGTTGTAGTGGGTCCCTACACTAATATAAATGCATCACAGAAGGGGAAATAAAAAATTAAAAACAATCACAGAAAATGGCTGTTACTTACTGGGTGAGGAGTGCATATAGATGCATCCTCCTCTCACCATGCAGGTAGCTGACTACCAAATGGAGGAGCCAATAACACCTGTGCGGGACACCGATGAGACAGCCACTCACACTGCCTCCTGATAATGAGAGGAGTGGATACTTGGTGTACACTCCCACACATAGTGGATACAGAGGGCCAGACCATTCTGATATATGTAGTTCACCATGCAGGCCAGCAACCTATTAATGATGCCGTGATAATTCGGCGGGTTGCCCTGCATTTCCTTCAGTGAACCACATTGGTACTGCCACCCTGGGCTCCCCCTGGAGTCTTAATGCCACACTGCATGTGAATGATAGATAATGCAAGGCATTGGTTGGATGTTGGGCAAGATACATGAGCCCACTAACCACTTCACGGTTCCTTGCGCTGTAGTGGGTCCCTACACTAATATAAATGCATCACAGAAGGGGAAATATAAAAAAATGTAAAAACAATCATGGAAAACGGCAGTCAACTACCTGCCTGGTGAGAGGATGCCTCTATATGCACTCCTTACTCAGTAAGTTATGGCCGTTTTCTATGATTGTTTTTAAATTTTTTTATATTTCCCCTTCTGTGATGCAGATGACAGATCTTTCTCACTCTCTCCTCCGCTATTCCCCCGACGCCTTCCTATAGCACGCTCGGATGAGAATGCAGTTACTCGAGAAGAGCGATGCTCGCTCGCTCGAGTAACTGACTTATCCGAGCGTGCTCTCTCATCTCTATTTATAATCATTATTTTGACTGCTAAATAATTATTTTATATTAGTAAACTATGCAGTATAAAAGTTTTGGAATGAAACATATTTCCAAATTCAAATTGGTACAATTTTGGCGGACGTAGTAGTGCTAGTTGGAAATTGGTGCATTTTATGGTGCAAAATAAACTATATGAATAGGGTGTTTTTTCATGTTTTTACCCTCATTTTATGTGATAAAATCAGTAATTAGAGCGCTGACTAATTTTGTTTTTATATTAGTATATAAAGCAGAATTCAATTTGTGGTTTCAGGAATACAAATTGGTGCATGTTTAGGTGCATGCAGCACTGCTATGCAAAAATTGGTGCATCTTTCCTACTTTTGGCGTGGTGTAAAATGCACCACATTTACACGTCTGTGCGCCACTTTTGTAAATTCTGCTTTATTTAAGACATTCTAAAAAGAATTGGTCCAATATACACCAATGTTCATTAATAAGGGCTGATGGGCTATGTTTGTAAGAGGTGGTCTAGAGGTCACTTCCTACAAATCTGTCATAAGACACTGTAGGAGGTTGTCATTTTTTTTTTCAATTTACAACTAGTTGAGTCCTCCGCTGAGATGTCTTAGAGGTGACTCGCTTTTGAACAGTTACCATGAACTTTCCCAACAATGAATTCTCAGACCTTGTTCGGGTTATTAAATCCCTGGCTCATCTAGTATTAATCAAGATAGCTACATCCTTTTATCATTAAGCCTGTGGACTCCTTATGGGTCTAACATTTACCACAAAGTGAGTTAAGGTATTGTCAGGTCTATAGATCTTAACAGTCCCTGGGAAATGAGAGCATTAAGCATCTACATTTATAACACATTTAAAATCAATTTATTGTCTCAGAAACTGAGCTTAATCAAATCAGACCATTATACTTTATCAAAGAGCATGGAAATAAAGATACACTCCTTCTCCAGTGTATGTATTTTCTGTCTGCGTGGAATATTGATCGCAGTGAAGAGATGGGATTTTGAGTTGGAAAGGTTTATTTAACCGGGGTTGTTCTTCTACTTGCTGAGACTTCTACATTAAATGGGAGAAACTTTGGACTTGTAGACGAATCAAATAAAGATAGTGGAGCTGAAAAGGTATAGCTTGATGAAATGAAGAAATATCCATCTCAGTTTTTCCAACATTTCCCAGCCTGAACTGTCCATCTGATTTATACTTTCGGTGAATGCCATTGTTTTCCGGTAATAATGGAAAACCAATGCACAACTTACTCGCTGTGAAGAGCATTACTATCAGAGCTTGGCTATACCTCCATAAAGTAAAACAGTAGATCAGCACCTTTTGATCCTGAGGATACATGCACCCAGGTTTTGTTTCTGTCCAATTTTAAGGCCAAAAAGTTGGTCCAAAAATCGAACAGAAGTACAACCCATTCCTTTGAATGGGTCTATGCACATGGATTATTTTTACATGGATGAATAGTCCTTGTAAAAAAAAAAATCACAGCATGTCCTATTACTCCCGAAGAATAGCACGTCGATGTGCAGTATTCAGCACATTGGACAGCATATGAATGGAATGTCCATGTACTGTTCAATCGAGTTGCACCCAAGAACCTCAAACACAACTTTTTGACGCACCTGTGCAAGTAGCCTTAGGGTTTCTCATTCAGTTGATTGTTAGATGTCATATTTAGAATATTGATATTTGGAGGTTTGGAAAGTGGGAATTTCAACCAATAGAGAACTGTTAGCAGCAATCAGCATGCTTGGTAATTATCTCATTAACGTATGCTTAACCTGGGTGCATGTATCTGCAGTACTGTAGAAATGCCTGCATTAAGGCTAAGGTATTGGCAAGGACACAGTCACTCACACAGTCCATATAAAGTCCATCCAGCTTTATTTTATTCCAGCAACAGAAGATCAGCACAGAAATAGCCATTTGCTGCATGTAAACTTTGTGCAATAAGCAGAAATAAAACACCTGCCCAGCTGGTCACTAACTAGGCAATGCTGTGCTCACTTAGCAGTAAAATGCAGTGTTTGTCAACAAACAATTAGAAGTTTTCAGTAGACTTGTGAGCACTCTCAGGATCTGACTCAGACTGCCTAGGATTGCAGTCTTTTAAGTCCCAGTAATGAGTTCAGTGGAGGCAGCTGAGCTAATTGACAACCAAGGAGAAGTTCTGAACTGGATTGGGAGTGATGGGTCCCACTACCAACCTACCCTTCCCTCCAATAAAATCCAGCCTGTAGCGCACTTGAATAACTCAGCAAACAAAATTTACTGAACAAAACCATTATTTCTGGATTTTTCATCTCACCCAGGCTAAGCATTGGGGTGAGATGTACGCTCCCTCCAGTAACTTTCCTGTCACATGCCTGCATTACTAAACAAAATTATTAAAAATACCCTACCATTTTATGTTTACAGGTCCTCCTGTGATACAATCTAGTACAGGTTTCAAATGCATTGTGATATGTTTTGATATCAATAAAGGATACCAACAAAGCAAGGTATTCCTGGCTCACTCTATTGGGTCCTGCGCCAGAGAGCTCTTCATTCTAACTACAGTGTTTAGCTCAATTCCATCACCGGCACAGCAGGTATCCGGCAACTGTAGAGCGGGCAGCAGTCCAAAGATTATTCTTCATATGGAAATGGTGTTGTGTACTCACAACCTAATTGGGTGAGCAAGTTATATCCGCTATCTAATTAGCCTGGCCAAAGAGTATTCACATGAAGCGCCTTTTCTTCTCTCCTAGTTCAACTGATCAGTGTCAAATCAACCTTGATTGGGGTTAGGAGACCAGTGGACGGTCCTACACCATGACTGAAAGCCCTTATTGTATGTACCCACAGAAAGTGAAGGCTGTAAATCATTAACTCGAGCCCTACACAGAAATGGTAAGATAAAATTAATAAAATACACATTATTCAGAATGTCTCTCCAACAAACCATACATCAACCTTCTCAACCAGTTCTGCTCAATAATATCCTGCCTGTGGATTGCGTGCCATATTCAAAATGGCAGGCTCCCTTTATTGTCTGTGAGTCCAGTGGCCAGTCCTACTCAGTGATTGGCAGTTATTCTTGTATGCACATTCATACGGGAAAAGCTGTTAATCACTGAATAGGACCACCAATGGACTCCTAAGCCCAGAAAGAGCAGGTCTTTAAATCATTAACCTTTAGGTTATACTGAGAATTTTCTATACATCAATTTTCTCAGTTTCTTCTTCTCCACAACATGCTGTCTACAGATACAGAATATGTAGCAGTGCTAATGCATCTCATGTTAGCATAGCGCCTCTGCCATTCAAACGGAGTGGTAAATGCCATTCTAAATGGTGTAACAGTGCGGGATGCCAACACAGAAGTCATAGAGCACCAACCAGCATGGTTGGTGTTGTTACAACTCTAGGATAGAATATTCAATGTAACTGATTCCCTTTGAACACAAAAAGACAGCTCTAATGTGAATAGTGTAAAGTATGCAATTTGCTTATTGTCATTGAAGCACCCTTACAAGGTAATGCATGCAGCTACTGTAATTTTTAATCATTTAATTTCCAAGAGTGGATTGAGGGCTGTTTTAACCAGAGAGCAAATGGTGCACCTGCAGAAGCATAATTTCAACTTTGTTTGCATCTTAATGTATATATGCCAGCTATGTTGGATTGGGACCAGGATGACATCACAGCATCAGCTACGATCCATGTTATACACACATCAGTGCATGGTCAGTGTAATTTCAGTGCTGGACATCAACATGAGCATTTCTCTGCTGGTGAGTGGATGGATTGGTTGGGAGGTTTGTGTCCCAATAAGCCAATCAGAGTGTTATGTCTGCGGGGCGCTCCATGCCTCATCATGCACGCAAGAGCGGGGTCCTAAAAAAAACCGCTACAATTCTCACAATATTTGCAAAGACAGATTACACCACTCCAAGCAAAGATAGAAGGAAACCTGTCCCTTACTAATCAGAGGAAGTGGAGCATTCCTGCCTAAGAGTGGGGTAGGCGCCCCAACAAGGATGGCCCCATGGAGAGATGCACAAAACACATAACTGTTCCACATAGAACAGGAACCCCACTTAGAACTCTCATGCATATGTATAGTAAACAATAGCCAGTCCAAGTGTTCTCACACCAAGGTGAAAGAGTCAGACACTGAACTGACATAAAAGGAACCGTGTTAGACACCACCCACCTGACAACACACAAGACATCAGACGTTTGGAGGCTGCACCTGTCAAAGAGAAGGAGAGAGGGGGTCTGCATAAGATGCAGACAGGAATGCAGGTGTCTAAACCGTCCTCATGGAAGGTGTGAGAAACACTTCAGACTAACATGCATAACACAGAATGGGAATAAGACAGAATGAATAAAATGACCAGCAACTTGTAGCCAGAGGAGCTGGTATTTATGCGCAGCAGACCAGAGGGGATTCGCTGGCTGGAGAGACTCCACACCCAATCAGTTCAATTATCCCACACCTGTGAAGCTGTGCTCCTGGAAACCCATAGTACTACAGATCCCAGTAGCACAACCTAACACAGAGATTGTACACATTTATTTCTGTCTCCTCAGAGGACGCTGGTTATTCTCTTAGTTTGAAAGTGTTTCTGGTCAAGTTGTAGACTCCTGTCCTGTTCCTCAATTCAGGAAAGTCTGTTTGGCTTTTCATGTAATCTGGGGTGTTTTAACATCTATCTCCTGACTATTGGCTATTTATGCATTTGTGTAACATCTGGTTCATTGTGTCCTCGTGAACATTTAACTGCATATACTGTTGTACATTCTTTGCAGTCATTATTCCTGTTTCCAACAAGGTAGAGTCAGGTTTGCCCCAGGTTCCTGATGTGGGGTTATTCTCCTCATGGTGGGTACTCTGTTTCTAGTTAGGGTCTCCACACATTAATAGGTTAGGGTCAGATTTCCCCTGTATTCCCAGTTTGTGGTTCCATTATGTGAATATTGTTTTATCTATGTTAGTATATTGTGTATATCCATCCTTTTAGGACAATATATTACGTCCAATCTAGACGAGGTGTTTTGCGTTCAACTCAGACGCAATAACTCTCAGTTAATTCCTGGCTAAATCAATATATTTCAGTTAATTAAAGCAAGAAATTTGCTGTCTACATTAACTCTTAAGAACAAGATTAAATAATATGATGCATTAAAAATACAATGCAATACAATTAAGACAAATGGCCATATATAGACTTTCCTTTTTTTGGTTCTTTCCTCCCTATTAGAAGGCAATCTGTGAATCTGACCTGGCCATCTCCTCTTTTCATTTTCTACCTATTTAAAAGAATCTCAGAGTAATACAAGACCATCTGGTTTTGTGGTTCTGTATTCCAGAATTCAGGTTAGGTCTGCCATGTAGACTTCCAAAACGTAATTGTCAATCGGCTTCCAAATGTTGGTTCAGCAATAACCATAAAAACACATGAGAAAACTGAAGCACTCGAAAACCGTATGCTGCAAGCTTTTATTGTATTTTTTGTTTCCCTGGTAAACAACACATTAAACAAAACCGCAATCCAACCTCTTAACATTTTATGGAGCAAAATATCTCTCCACATCCACCATGCGTAATATTGCCTCACCCTCCCCTAGACGTTATCACTTTTATGTTTGCTTGAAGGATAGAACCTTTTTTTTCCCTCTTCGACAAATGTATTGATGCCACATTCTCCTAGACAGTGGCTGGTTAGGAAGTTTTAGACAGGTGGCTAATTGTTCTTAGAACTTTGTCTATCAATGAGTATGTGTGTGTATGTCTCTTTACATTTTGCAAATAGCTGACAAATGTTTGACTCGATGTGATGTGAAGCTATAGTAATATTAGTATTAAATAATGTAAAGTATCACAGCCAAAGCAAGTAACGGTAGATTAATAGGAGATGACTTTCTGATCCCGAGAGTTCAACCAAAGGGAGCTCCCATAATTATGTAAATTAAGGTGTTGTAGCCCCTTTGACACTGCTCAGACTCCCCACTGGTTCTAAGAATGGGGGAACCTGTTCCCCCTCATCCTCACTGGAGGCTTATTGCAAGTCCCACAGTGAGGAGGAGATTGAATGGAGTGGTGGTTGGCATGTGCTGTGCTTCTCCAATCACTTTCAATATAACTGCCAGAGATAGCCGAGTACAAGCAATCAGCAATTTCCATCAGCCCTATGGGAATGAATGGCATGTTGGCGAGCACTCCATTCAGTTTGACATCACTGTGGGTGGGAGAGAAAACAACATAGTGATAAAAACACTAAATCCTTTTAGTGTTGAGACCCAATGGATTATAAAGCTATCCCCTATCCTTTGAATAGGGAATAACTTTAGATTTTGGGATATCCTCTTTAAGTGAATGGGGCTGAGTAACAGTATTTGCAGTAGCCCTATTCAAATACAGCAATACATGACTTCAATACCGTACCTCCTAACTTTTGAGCAATGAAAAGAGAGACAACTGTAGCAGCACGCATAGTGCACCGCGACAATTTTTAGGAAGGACACACCCTTTTAATGTTATGGGTCATTGAATTTGATGATCCAGATACAATTTTTAAGAGTTTTATTGTGCAAAAGTAGTTAAAAAAATTAAGGAAAAATATAAATTTGATATTGCAATAATTGTATTGACCCAATGAATAGAGTTAACATATTATTTATACTGAATCGTGCAGGCTATAAAAAAAATGGGGGGAAAAAGCCAGAATTGTTGCTTTTTTGTCATCTGAATGCCAAGAAACACAATGAAATGTAGTTTAAAAAATCACATGTACCTTGAAATGGTACTAGTGGAAACTGCAACTCATCCCACAGTGGCCAACGGCGATATTATTTAGCCAGTAATCATGTGGCCATTAGCTGCTGCCGTGGGTACGACTTGGCCACATGCAGCCAGCGAGGCAGTATACACTTAGCCGGTGACACACCAACATATTTTGGCCTCTGTTTTTGTCCATAATATGGAAGTACGTCCCAGTCTGCCTGCAGGGCACCAGACCAGAAATCCGAGCATCGCAGAAATGTACAATGCTTAGGGTTTGGGTCAGGAGCTCTGCGGTCAGGTCAGATCGGGAAGCATGTCCATATTATGGACAAAAATGGAGGCCAAATTAAGACCGTGTCACTGGCCTTATCGTCTCCCAAGATTATAGTAAAACTACATGTCCTGAATGTCTGGAACAGTCAGGGCATACTGGAAATTGTAGTTCAATCAAAATCTCAGCAGATGGAGGGCCTAGATTTTGATGGAACTACAACTGACAGCTGCAGACTAATGGCATGCTGGGAGTTGTAATAGGTTGAACTGCTCCCATCAGCAGCATTTTACCCCTAATTATCCCTCCTCCTCTGGCATTATCCCGCTTCACTCTCCTATATGTGATGCTGGAGGTGGAGGGAGCTATACCAGCTCCTCTCTTACCTCCACTGCAGACTGCCCATGAGTTACACAATGAAGGCCCTGCAATGGTCATGTAATGTCATTGCAGGTCCTTCATCCACTGTAGCACCATAACTGCACTGATAATACAGGGCAGTATTATAAGTGCAGTTTTACTGTGTAGTAAGGGTGGGCCCACTGACTGACCAGCCCAACATGAATCTGCCTGGCCTAGTGTATGACTGAGGAGGAGCATTGTAAATCCAGGATTGTTGTGCTGAATCTGCGAGGGTTGGGATGCACGACTTCCTTTATACTGGTAATTAGTAGGGACCTCCACTTTTGGACTCCTCCTATATGAGCAAATAAATAAAGTTTTAAATTGGCAAACCTGCCAACAGATTCTCTTTAAAGCACTTGTCTCGCAACTGATTTTACCTGTCATGCAGAAATCCCAGCTGCAGCTCACCCCAAAATGCATGGCTGCCAGTGATTGTGCATGTGCACCACTGCTCCATTCTAATTGGGATGACAGAGATAGCGGAGTCTATGGTCCCACAGAAGGGAATGGCGCAGTGGTGCACATATAAGGCAAAACACTACCATACACTTTGGGACGAGCTGCGGAAAAACTTCAAAAGTGCAACTTAGGGGCGGGGGGGGGGGGGGGGGAGTGGTATAATCATGCATGTGAATATAGTTTGATTTGAAGCAGCAAGCTGTAATTACTGAGTCACCACTGCCACAAGTGCTACGAGAGCGGGACTTCTCTCTAACATGACATCCGCTTGATGACAGCTGTGGCGGTTCCCTGGTTGGATGCTACAGCTATCAGTCAGAACTGTAGAACAACGTATGATTGCACCCCTCTACCTTGTCTCTGACTAATTCTGTCAGCAGTTTTACATTGGCAAAACTGCTGACAAACTCTCTTTAGGTTCCATACAATAAAGCCCTCTACATTATGCATGTAATATAAGTGGATGTGGGAGGTCCTGCTAAGCATAGAAGAGCAACAAGAGATACAGATGGGGACCGGGTAGATTACTTCAGGACTAGATGAGGTGCAGCTGGAATATCAACAGTAGCCAATTAAATATGCATTGACATATGTTGTACGTATCATAGCCTAGATATCGACTGTAAGCAGTTTCATTTATAATTCTGGAAATTAAAGCCGGACTCATCCCTGTTCTGTACTGACAATATTATGTACCTATATTTAATTGGCCAACACATTGATTTTGCCTGATGAATTTTTTCTTTTGATGATATTAGTCACAGGATGATTCATAAGGGCCACCTTGAATATCTTCTGAACAAAAAGAGATACAAGTAGGAAACTTCATAGAACACTTAGATGGGTGTGCAAAACGTTTTCGCACTCTGGTGGTTCCTGTCGGCTATCTTGGTGGCAGCCATTCTGGATTCAGCTCAAGACACTTCAATAAAAAGGGGTCATGGGATACACTATTATAATTAGAGATGAGCGAACGTACTCGTAACGAGTACTTACGCACCCGAGTACCGCCATTTTCGAGTACTTCAGTACTCGGGCGTAAAGATTCGGGGGGCGCCGGGGGGCTGGGAGAGGCGCGGCGGTGCGGGGGGGGGGGAGCAGTGGGGAACAGGGGGGAGCCCTCTCTCTCTCCCTCTCCCCCCCACTCCCCACTGCTACCCCCCATGCCGCCACGGCGCCCCCCGAATCTTTACGCGCGAGTACTGCTGTACTCGAAAATGGCGGTGCTCGGGTGCGTAAGTACTCGTAACGAGTACGTTCGCTCATCTCTAATTATAATGTACAATTTCATCAGAAACTGATAGGTAAAGTCATATTTTCTATAGCTGCAACCCTTTTTGAAGTTATGGATGATGTCATGATGATTACTAATAAAGTTGTTATGTTCAACTTTTTGGTAAGGAAACCGCTAAGCACATGTATTGTCAGGTACCGAAAGATGTTATTAACAATCCGAGACTTGTTTGTTTGAGCTATTGTCCGGCCAATAGTTGTCCCGTATAAAGCCACCCGTAGACTTTTTCTATGATCTTAAGGTCATTCTCCACCACCATGCTTGCAAACAGCAGCAAAGGTAATGGGACTAGTCATCTCTCCAAGATACTCATGGCTGCACAATATATATTCGTAGTATCCAGTGTAATTCATAAACATAATGAAATATTTTGAGGTCCCATCACATTTCGACTTCCAAAAGTCATAATGGGGGTCATTTATGAAGCCTTTCCTGATACACGCCATAAATGTATGGCACCAAGGGCCAGTAGTTATCAGAGTGGGATTATGGCTGTAAATTGCAGCCGCAGTCCCATTGCAACCAGCAGGATGGAGCTGAGCTCTGATACCAGTGATTAAACTCTTTAAATTCTACTGTCATTGCAAACGGCAGCATCTAGAGGCTTTAGAGATGAAGGGGGCTCTCTCCATCACCCCATTGATATGTCTGCGATCTGATCTCGGGGAGCCAATGGTTACCTTGACAACCGGAGATCAAATCCTGTGAGGGTCAGTGCCAGGGTTCCCAACGGTCTAGAAATTCCTGGACAGTCCCTAAAAATTAGGGACTTTTTCCAGTGTCCGGGAAGAAAAATAGATGTGTCTGTGAATTTTTTGAGGATTTTGGTTGTTGCGCAGATTATTATGATTGTAATTATTGTCATTTTATAACTCACGGTAAATGCTGGTAATGACATCATATCAGTATCTGACCTCCAGATTTGTGTCACTTAGCCCGCTTTCACATAGCCGAGAAAATCGCATCGCCCATTGTTTTCAATGGGACTGGAAAACACATTGCACGGCATGCCAGCGTGATGCAAGGTTTCCCATTGGAAACATTGACCTGAAGTGATGGAGGGCATATTTGACAGAAAAACGCCTTGCATCTGCGGGTAAATCGCACGTTGGCAAGCGTGATATCGGGCCGAGTTTTACGGTCCAATATCTCGCTCGCCGTCTGTAGCTAGCCATATAATCTTTACCATTCAGAGTGGTTTCCCAATCTGTACATTAAAAAAAAGTTGGCTGTCCATGATATTTTAACAAGTTGTCCAGAAAAAATTAAAATTCACGTTGGCAACTCTGGTCAATGTTCATCACTGACAGTAACTGTGCCTCATAAGCGATCAAACGATTGCAACTTCAAGTCCCCCTGTAAGACAATGTGGTAAGAAAAAAAAATAACAAAAAATGTTTTCATGTCCAACCCCCCCCCCCCCCCCCCACTGAAAAAATAAATACAATTTTTCCAATAGGACTATGTATTATTGGAAAGATGCAAATAAGAAAAAATCCCCACAAATTTGGTATTGACACATTTGTAACGACTTGTGCTATAAAGGCCTTATGTCATTTATCCCATATGGTGAAGACTATTGAGAAAGAAGTATGATTCTTCCCAGTAAGAGAAACAAAGTAATCCTGTAGATATGATACCTTTTAATGGCTAATAGAGATGAGCGAACGTACTTGGCCACGCCCCTTTTTCGCCCGAATACCACGATTTTCGAGTACTTCCGTACTCGGGCGAAAAAATTCGGGGGGCGCCGCGGGTGAGTGGGGGGTTGCAGCGGGGAGTGGGGGGGGGAGAGGGAGAGAGAGAGGGCTCCCCCCTGTTCCCCGCTGCTACCCCCCGCGCCGCCCCCCGGCGCCCCCCGAATCTTTTCACCCGAGTACTGAAGTACTCGAAAATCGCGGTGCTCGATCGAGTAATTACTCGAAACGAGTAGGTTCGCTCATCTCTAATGGCTAACAAAAATACATGATGGTATAGCGAGCTTTCCAACCTACGCAGGGTTCTTCCTCAGGCATAATGGAACAGATCTAAAGACATTTTTATATGAAAAAAGGGGTTTTTGATTATGGCTGTTTTTGATTATTCTGCAATGCACAAAAAACTAAATAAAAAGTGAACAAAAAGTTGTATGCACCCCCACAAAACAGGATTCATGATAATGTCAACTAATACCACAAAAATCAAGCCATCATACAGCTCCGTAAATGGAAAAATAAGAAAAAATTATGACTGTCTGAATACGGGGATGCAAAAAAAAAAAAAATAGTCAACTTATTCTGCAAAAAATGCAGATAAAAAAATTAAAAGTTATGTGTCTCTGAATACAGCAATGCAAGAAAAAAATTGTATGCACTCCAGGATAAGATGCATCACATTTATAAAAAAGCACATGTTCCTTGGTAAGTTTCATCACTATTTGGCCGTCCATGAGCCCAAAAATGAAATTTACACCAGTTAAAAGCTATTGTAGATTTGAGCTACATTTAAAGGGGTTGTAGCAACACGGGGGTTAATGAGTACGCCAAATGGTCACTTTTACTTCTTTGTTAGTTTATTCATACAAGCTTTAGCAGAACATAAACGACTGGGTCTCCAGAGAAATAATGTTTGCAAAAGTCCTTTTTAATTTAACCCTCCGTAGTCCACAGGAGGAGCAAGTAAGTCCACAGCTGATGGAAACCGTAATAAGTCCATTTGTTCTCACAGACCTGTGATTGTCCAGAGCGCAGCTGGTCCTTAAGTTGTAGTGTCTCCATCCCCTAGTCCTAGGGCAGGTGTTCCCCAAGGGTCCTGCTGGAACAACGTAGATCTTTGTCCACAGCATCTCTCTGCTCACAACAGAAGTCAGGTTACAACTGAAGTCTGGTTCTCCCAGACACACACACACCTCCTCCTCACTTCCACCTGTCTCCTTACATAGCTTGCTTGTTTAGGTGTAAGATCTGACCTGGAGTAAAATTGGACCGATCTACATCACAGAAGCTAACAACCTCTGTGGCATATACCTTCCATTCCAGACCACACCTCTCACCCTGTTACACAAGTCATAAAGTGATTCCTTATCCACCAGATAGTGGATAACTTTTTGATCATTGGGATCTGACCTCTGGGACCTCCACTGATTCCAAGTATGAAGGCCCAGTCAGTCCATGAGCAAATGGAGCAGAAGTCGTCAAGTGTGCTGCTGCTCTATTCACTTCAATGACAGTACTGAAAATTGCCGAAGTGCTTGAACACGGTAATCTTTGCTGCTATCATTGTAATGAATGGAGTGGCAGCACTCATGCCAACATACCTCTGCTCATTTCACTCGAGGAACAATCAGACCTCTGTTCAATGAGGGTCCCAGCAGCCGGACCCCACAGATCCTATAGTTATCCCCTATCATGTAAATAGGGGATAACTTCATAACTTGACTAAACACCTTTTAATATTGATTTCTGCTGTAAATTATTGTAAATCTATCAGACTGCTGGAAGGCTTTTGCTAAATACCACTTACAATCTTGAAAAGTGGCAAAGAGGCATAAAATTGAGTCATTTTCAAGCATGGAAAAGGGCAAAATTTGTGATCCCACCCAGCTGTTCAATATATACCCCTAATTCCGTATAACTAATACTGTGCATAATGAAATAAAGTACAGAAGTGATCCCTGCTGCCATTATTGAACCACCAATTGTGGACATTGGACTATGATGCTAGCTCATACAGTAAATGAGTATAGTTGGCTCACACCACCAAAGATAGTGCGTCATTATTGGATATACTGTATGTTGTAATATATACTTTGATGTACCAGTGCAGTCATCTTATAAAAGTTCTGCAGCCTACGGCTCATATAAACTACGGCAGTAAGTGTTAGTGGGACATTATTATCCTCTACCACCATGCACCTCTATTACATCCCGTACTACTGTACAGTGCAAATAAAATGAATCAGATGGAATTAAAACAACTAAATGTATGTTTTGGAGGGATTTTAGATTGTCGGGTTCTGCGGTGACCATTTTCTGTAACTCAATCTGCCAGTCACCTGGGGCCTGTGTTCTGTACTTTAAATGAAGACATTAATGCTCCATTTTATCTCAGAACATTATTGCCTGTAATGTTCCCTCTATTAGACACATCAAAATCTGCTTGATGTGAGAGCTGTCTCTTACTGATTCTGTCGCTTTCTGCTTTTCATTAACATCAAAACCAATTTTCTGGAGTTTGTTAGATAAGTGAAGCGCACGTGTGTGCCGCGTGATAGCGAGAGCGTACAGTATGTGTATGTTTACACTTCAGCTTCACGTCTGCTTTATTCTCCCTGCTCTCCTTCTTCCATGGCTGTACATGGAGGGTTAATTAGTGTTCAGGAAAGTTTCTTGTCAACGTTACTTTTGTAGTATTAAGGACCAGAATAAAGTTACAGATAATACACTGTGTGATGTCAGATAGGTGTTATGCACACAGACATATTATGTAGGGTTTATGTATATGGCCATGGAGCTATAGCATAGGTACAGAAGAGATGCATGAGTACCCTACTGTATGTCCATATGCCTCTGATTTCATTCATAGGCATACAGAGGTTTTTGTCAGATTTTGTAAAAATCCAACTGAGGGAGAGGTGCAAAAATATGGAAATGCCTTAAAATCGATCTCTACATGTTTTTATAGAAATATGATTTATAATCCAATGTAACCTAAGTGGAGGTATAATGACACAGCTGCTGCTGGGAGAAATGAATATCTGCCCGAGTAACAAGTTTCACTGGTCAGGAGTTTGAGCCGCTCAGCTGTTGTTACCAGTTAGTGCCCAAAACCATGCAGAGCAAGGCAAGAGGTGAAGTAAACAAATTTGGTGGGAAAGCTCCCAGCCAAGCATAAGTCAAAACTGCAGTTCAGTGCTAATGCATTTCGGACAATTTTTCCATATTTGTTTTGTCCACCCCCTGTAATTAAAGCTGCTATTCCCCTTTGCAAAGTGTGTAATATGGTCCCTCAACAATAATGTTTCATTTATAATACTGATCTCCTCATATGAGGAAGAGACTTCATGAACCCCCAATGTTCCAGAGCCCAAGTGTGATTGTGTAGTAACCTGGTGGGGCACTACAGCATAGAAACACTTAATTGCAAGTCAAGAGCACCTGTTCTCACTACAAATCATTTAGCAAAGGGTAGTAATACTGAATTTCATTTAATAAGAAGACAGAGTCAGGATAGGGAACTAAACAGTTAAGTCAGCTTAGCCAGTTTACTGTCATAGATCATGTAACTGGAGCAGAGCTTAGAAAAGCCGCTGGAGTGAAGAAGAAGGGGGGACTTCCTTTTTTTTTTCATCTGTGTTGCAGTTAGAAAATACAACATTGCGTCGTGTAATGAGAAGTTTGCAGACAACTTCAGAAACCCTGTATGCAGCAAATTAATCATCCACTATGCTGGGAGAAGCCTGCTTTTCTCTTCAAAACCTGATGTCATTTCAAGCTGGGCTTACATGCTTTCCAGCTCTGCTTCCAGCCAGCAGCCTACACAAAGCATTGTGAGTTGCAGAGTCCTTCCAGACAGTTCCCTTGGCATGAGTACTAGAGATTGTTAGCTCATGTATCAGGTTGGCAAATTACTGTTAGTTGGGATTTTAGGGGTTTTCAGCCATAGTCAGTTCTTTCTCTATAGCTCTTTTTATCTCAGGTGCTGCCTCCCCAAGGCTTACCCTTTTGTGTATCAGGTGTTAAACTGTGCATATGCCTTTTACTGTTTAAATATTCCTGTAGACTGCCACATACAAAAAGTAAATGGTATGCCTGCAGTTTACTAGCATATGTGTGTTAACCTTATTTTGCTACCAAGAGCTTTTAACCCAGGCACTGGCATCACATTCACCTAATTCCATTAGTCATTCCTATCCTGTTGTTCACCGTCATCTTCATGCTCTCATCGCCACTATGACACAGCTCCTCAGCCTCCTCTTAGAAACTGCTCGGAGAGTGCAGGCCTCTACTCGCTTGTTGCATTTTGTAACTGCATCCTCTGCACCCACTATAGTTTTGTTCCTACCAACAGAACAAAAGGCATATTCATTCTCACATTGTTGGATTACTCCTAGAGCAATCTGTGACATCACAGAGTGAATCGTGGGACCTTCTGGAGTGCACAGTGCTCATGGTCCAGCTGATGCAATCATGAACATCTGGTAAACGGAGGATTTCCTTCAACCTGCTCCATTCTAGACTGCTCAGTACAAACTGGATCACACCATAATTAGCACACTGAAAACTGGCTTGACAGCTACATCCTTGAAGTTTCTTCATCCATTTTTATGTCTGCCCAGGATAAACTACATCAAAGTTTTTGCATTGGGTGCCACCATATAATAATGGATGGAGCACGGCCAGCACAGTCTGAGTATGCTCTATGGAATGTGCTCCAGTAATAATGAACAGCTAAAGAATGTGCTCAAGAGATGCCCCTGGCATCAATGTAGATCAGGAGCATGTGTTCTGTACTCTGTGCATGCTCAAAATATAAAAATGAATATGCTTAACATTATGGCATGTATAGAGGAGTAGTAAAGCTCTGCTTTACCCCTCTACACTGAAGTGGCCTGAGAGCTGTGGCTGTAAGGCCACCGACCCCCAGTCTGTGATGCGACTGGGAGGGAGTGATGGAGAAGGGACAGGTGCTCTCAGTGCCCATGAAACCCCACTTCCCAGTTAGCTTCAGGGAGTGGGAAGGATAAGGAGTGCTTATAGCGCTGTGTCAGGGAGACCCCTCTGCCATGACTGGGAAGGGGACGGAGAGAGATGGTGCACTAAAGTGCCAGAGCAGAGTGCGAGGAAGGGCTAGTGAGTGATGAAGGAGGCTCCCAACTCCAATGATGCAGTGCTAAAATCCCTACTGCTTCAGCACTGTGAAGATCAGCCCCCACTGTAGGGACTGTGATGAAGGGCTGAACCCCACCCCTGAACATGGGATAGAACATTCTCGGCAGTCTGCAGGCACCAAAAAAGGAATAAGAGCTGCATCACACAGAGTAAGTGATGCAGCTACTGGAAACAAACAGAGCACAGCAGCATCTGTGTTCAAGGAGCAGCACACAGAGGGAATTGGCAGCAGCAACAGTTTGGTGACCAAGCAGCAGAGACTGGTGATGTGGTAGCATCCACTGATTGTTAAGAGTGGCCTGAGCAGCACTTTCCTCAAGCTGTGTGACAGCACAGGCAATAGAGTAAAGGTTCCGACGATCAGGGACGAAGTCGGAGGACCAGTTGGACCCATATGATATAGGCCAGTGAGGGTCACTCCACCCGCTGGTAGAACAAGTGAGTGAGGGTCAACTTTAATAAGGCGTGAACACCATGGGATTTTAGCTGGTTAGCTGGCCTGCAGTAGTTTGAGGGATTGCAGATTTGTTAGTGACAGGAATGTGTTGCTTAGAGAGCTTGGATATATTTGATTATTGTGTTACATCTACATGGGTAATGGGATAGCGCAGTAAGCTACCTGAAGAATAGGGAGAGTTTGAGGGTAGGTGTCGTAGTGGGATAGACCTGTGATGAAGAGTGACGTCAACGACGTTGGGTGTATCATGTGAAGATACACAGTTCCCGCGGGGCAGAAGAGGTTGAGGCTACAGGTAGTGAGGCAGATTTTGGACATGTTCTGTGAAGACCCAAGTTAATGTCAGGTGGCCTGCTCTTGCCTGGCTGAAGTGGTGATGTAAGGAGATGTACCCGACCATGAGATGTGATGTTATGCTGAATATCTTTAACATAACATTCAAGTATAACTGTCCTCCTATGGAGTTGAAACATAATATAGTCATTGTCCCTTCAGAAAAGTTCTTTTGTTCGAAAAAACATGCTGCCTCTACCAGTCACAGCTGCGCCACCCACCTGTTTAATCAGATTTTCTATGTAAATTAGAAACATGATGACGGGGATGGAATATTTTGAGGTCACATCACATTCAAGTCTTCAAACTTTGCTATCCCTGCATTATTACCTGCTGATTATATTTTACATAATCTACTCCTAATGACGATAAAATACAGTCAATACTAATAAAATGGCTCAGCACATATAACTTCTTCAATTTACTGGCACCTATAGTAAGATCTAAATCTACAGATGTAGCACACATCAATATGCTTGCAGTGTGATGTTATACCAATGGACAATCACCCTATAATTAGTGGTGCCATGGCACATTGATGTAACCCTTATGATTAGCAAGTAACATTCTCACCTGCTAATTGATATTGATCTCCTTGTCACTTGTTCGGCTAATGAGGGCTATAGCTACTTGTAGTTTGTGTGCAAGATAAATTGCAGAATCTGGGATCAAGTTTATGTAAAATCACAAAAAAGGGCACACTTAGTAATAGAAGGACAGGTTCAAACATAAAATCATAGAGTTGGAAGGGACCTCCAGGGTCATCGGGTCCAACCCCCTGCTCAGTGCAGGATCACTAAATCATCCCAGACTGATATTTGTCCAGCCTTTGTTTGAAGACTTCTATTGAAGGAGAACTCACCCCCCCCCCCGTGGTAACCTGTTCCACTCATTGATCACCCTCACTGTGATAGGCGATAGCAAATCCGGATGCTATTGTCTGGTGTTTGGTTGTGATTATATAGCGGAGAGGTGATGACATAATGCCCTCCCTCTGTGAACCATTCACATGCTGCTAACAACATTGACCTACATGTAAGGGTTTAACAGCGGGGATCGGTGTTGCAGTAGGAAGTTCGCTGTCAACCACAATCGGGCCCCATTGTGGATGGCACAGACTCAACTTCTGAGCCATGCCATCTATAAGGCGTGAACTTATGTCCTGGTGCAGGAACTGCTTTCCAGCCAGGCTGTAAGCTTATGTCTTATAGCGTTATTGGGTTAACACCAATGATTGTGCCAGCCGGGCTGAAATTTGGGCCCTTGAAGTATATGGCCTTGACTGCACTTGTGACCACTATGGTTTTTAGTTGACCAAGAACTTCAATAAAATGTAGGACCTGAAGAATTGACCAATCTTTATTTAAAAAAAAAACTATAGAGATTTTGTTAGATCTAGACTTCAATCATCACGGTCTTCCACAGTTTTACCTGAATCCAGGAGTATAGCTAAATGTATTGCAGAAGTATCTTGAGGTGTCCACCCACCCACATAAGAAAGGATCCTGACTAATTGCATAATCATGTAATAATTCACAATGGAATCTAACTAATAAGTATATATTAAATTGTATATAGCTTTATAGATGGCATAGGGGCATTTAAGCCATATATAATTGAGTAGAAGTCCTGTGTATTGCATAGCTTATGCATTGGCACTCATGGCAATGAAGCTACTCCTTTGGCTGAGTCACATCCGCTAGGCTGATATTACACAATCTGACAGCAGATAGAAATAATTAGTGATATACCGGTAATCATATTTTCACTTTCTCTATAGTTACTGTAGAATTAGAAAATTAAATTTAACTGTTGTCAAAATGAACATATCTACATCCTAAGCCTAATATCATTGTATTATGACATTTGCAATCCTATTAGTTGAACATTTATTAACATTTTTCTTTCTACAGCTGCTTTCAGTTCATTGAAATGTGCTATACTGTAACAAGTGCAATGTCTGTTATGATTTCCTCATTCTATTAGTATCGTGTTCTCCACCTTCACTGCTTATTACTTTTTCTCACCTGAAGACAGCTGATCACATCTGCACAAAAAACATACTTAATGCATCACTGAATACTTTTTTTGTGTATTTTGATAATTCTAATTTTATGCTTTTGCATGCTACTGTACCATGAAATTAGCTATCTATGAATATTCATGAACACTTACAGGGCTTATCCTGGTTCATGCCACTAAGCTTCCCAACCTCTGGAGGCAGCCTATGTGGTAGATAATGGAATAGTAGATTGTTATTTAATGCTTATTTCGTTTTATGTTAAAATTGTTACTTATTAAAAATACTGTGTATCTTCTTATAATACATTATATTATAAGGCCGGTGTAGCAGTTTCAGGCACTGGGTTGGAGCCTCAGTTGTAGTAACCACAGGTCTGGAGTGAATAGTCAGGGACGAGCCAGGAGTCACCAATGGGAGGTCTGTTTGCAGTACAAATGGAGGAGGTGGGTCACAATTTCAGTAGGGGAGCCAGGAGTCCATATAAGAAGGTCTCAGTGCCATAGTACAAATGGAGGAGCCGGGTAGCATTGTCAGAAGGGAAGCCAGGGGCCAATATCAGAAGGTCTCATTTGAACAGCAGAGGAGCTGTGTAATACCAAGCATGGGAACAGAGCTGTCTGCTTCCTGCATAAATCAGCTCAGTGCATGAGCACCCCACTCCGTCAAAAGGTTAATCAGCGGGGATCTCGGGCGGCTTACCCCAACAATCTACTAAGAATTGTCCATCAATAGTTTACAACCGGACAACCTCTTTACTTCCTCTCATAGCAGAATAGCTAGGATTTCCTCCACCTGGGGTAATGATTTAAAGGAGAATTGCCATTTCAGCACTTCCTGGCTGGAATCAGAAACCTGCGGCTTGCTTCCTGATCACCTTGCTGGATGTTGCGGAAGCAGCGGAGCACAGCAGCCTTATGCTGTTTCTGTAACTTCCATTAAAGTGAATTGGAGTTACAGAAACAGTGTAGCACGGCACTTTAATTCTGTTTATTAAACTCACATGCCATGGTAACAGCTGTTCAAATACAGTACCCTACTTCCTTGCATACCCTGATAAGAAATGCAAATAAGAAAGATGGAACATTACCTCAGCAGTGCCACCTATTGGATGGCAGCATTCCTGCAAATCAATGTCAGAGCCTTTAAACAAATCTTTATAACAATGACTAGGATTTGACCACAAGCCAGAAAACCATACACAAACAGCTGTTTCAGGGTTTTTGCCACTCATCAGTGTGCAGTAGATTTCTGGCTTGGCCTTATAAGTCTCCTCACTCACTATCTAGGTGTCTCCACACACCTTTTAGGTGGTCTCCTTAAGAAGAACTGATACCCTTCCTGACCTTTGATAAGAAATAATACAGATATCTGGGACCTTTACTATTGATGATGACCCATCTTGAGCATAGGTCAGCAATAGTTGAACAGCATGGGGTCCTACACTTGGGCATTCGGTACTGTATTTGGTGTTAAATGGGGAACATTTACTTTAACTATGCAGAATAGGATTCTAAAGGAAAGATCTGCCTATATAGAATAATAATTGGATTTTTTTTTTACTGTATTGTCCCTTTTACTTTTTCATACATAGCACTGCTGAAACTAGAATAGCAAAACTGTTGAGTCTTTGGCTGGACAGAAGATAGCTTCTTCCATCTGCAACACCACCTATGTAGTACATGGTAATCATTGGGGGTCATCATGGAAGTTGAGTTGTACTTCTGCTTGAGTTATTCGTAATACCTGAAATAGACTATAGGATAAAGGAGCACAGGGAGTACTGCTTTTTTTAGGTGGTTGTGTGTGTGTGTGTGTGTGTGTGGGGGGGGGGAGGGTGTTTAGAAAAGACGAATTCTGAATTCAGTAATAACAAGAGGATTTACAACTCTATCTCTATGGACCTAGATTTTAACAGGGTTGGAATATTCTCAGCATACTTGTACCACATATTGAAACAAAGCTGCAAAAATGTTGAAATATCAGAATGCAGGGAGCCCGAGCTGCTGGAGGATGAGGAGGCTCGTAAAATGTAATTTGTCTACATTCCTTATTTGCTTTTAACAACTTGACATGCAGAATCGTATTGTTGGGGTGTTTGAAGTGGCAAATCTATTTCCCATAAAACCTTTAAATGGAAACTCGGCGCTTTAATGAGGGTGACAAAAGGCAAACCTGTTTTGTGCACTCACAAAGAGAGAGCAAAATAGTTGAAGCTACTGAGAGTATGAAAATTTTCAGTCCGTAGCCGGTTGCCAACTTGCATTAAGGGCTCAATCATAAATCATGTTGTTTCAAGACACGGGGAAATGTAGAAAGTAGAAGAAAATGAAATTAAACATAATGCCGTATGTTGGCAATATACCAAAATATAAATTAGTATATTTTAGTGGAGATTTGATGGACTTTCTGCCTTTAACCCCATCTTAACCAGGTTTATGTGAGTTCATGTTGTAGCTTGGGCTAACACAAGGTTAATACAAATGAAAGGAATAAGATGCGGACATTCAGTACGTGTTTAATTCAGTGCTGAAATATGAATATGAAAGTGGTTGGTTTATTGTAAAATCACCTTTTTAGACTGAAGCTGACTGAATAATTATCTGTTTGACCATGAGGCTGCAGGAATAAATGGACAGGCCAGGTCCAAAGAGCTACTTTTTTTAGCAGCTTCATCCAGTGAAGGAGTGGGTTTTCGAGCAGAGGACCACCCCTCTAGGATGACCTGAAACAGTATATGGGAAGAGACGGATGTTTGTAAGGATGTCATTTATGCATAGACAAAATTTGCTGTATGGAGGTAGCGCTTACCCCGCATTTTTGAGACAGATGATGTGTGTGCAGCATCCTGTAGAGTGACCCTGGATACATGGTATACGCTGAAGAGCTGGGAGGGCAAGATGCTGGTTTGTCACAGCGGCATTTGCCACGCTCCCTCCCTGACGGCCGCACATAGCCAAGGCCAGGGTAGCACTGTGCCTCTTCCAGACAGCCCCGGCATGGTGATGCTGAATAAACAGGGAAGCAGGTGTGAAGTTTGTCACGGGTGACGCCACCGTTTTGGTACCCCCCGGTATGAACATTGGCAGGGAAATAAATGAACCACAAACAGTTCTAGAGTTCCTCCGGTCCCCGGAAACAGTCAGGGCCTGGAACAACTTTACTAACGTAACTTCAGCAGTATACAAGGCACAATTTGAAGCAATCACAGTGCGGGCAATTAAATAGACTTGAACAGTAGTACCTCCACACGGTGATCCAGACTTCAGATCACCCGTGCGTGACAGACATAATGGGTGTACCTCTACCCAGTAATCCAGACTTCAAATGGCCGCATAGGAAAATATAAGTTTAGATAGTGCCTCTGCACTAAGCCTTGATACACAGTCACACATGGTTGCTCTCGCTCTCACTATTCTCAGGTGGAGCTCACACTTTCCTCCTCACAAGCACATCCAAGACGGGAAACCTCTCCTCCTCTTCCATGCTTCACTACATGAGGGCTGAAGGTGCCCCCATGTAGCTGGACCTCCTGACTACCACTCCGGAAGACACGGAACACCTTTCCTGCTCTCAAGCACTCACATTTATAACCTCACTCATACCACGTCACGGGATGGAATTGATACATTTGCAGACAGTCAGCTCATACTTTTGCAGGCATTAACCCATCACACGCTGCAGCTGTGCAATACACATAACAGAATGACAAGACAGTTTTGCAGAGAGCATCTACATAAGACATACATGTTGACATTATGGAAGGAGCCAGGAAAGCATGTACTGGGCCACTACATGTGCTACATTGTGGACTCTTGCCATATGAGGCCAGAAGAGCGGTGGCTGTTTCTATTTCCATAGCATTTTTTTGTCATCCATCTTTCAGTTTATCGGCAACAGAACCCGTTTCTCAGAGATTAGCAAGGGGTTTGGTCATTGCACTGTGGTTAATGGGAGGTCTGATTGGGTGACGTTGGTTGAAGTCTTCTGTGAAGACACATCTACTTCATTCACTTGATCAAAGCACAATCTCAATATATTCTTCTTGACATAATGCCATTCTTCACATTGCCTGTAATGAAGAAAAATCACTGTATTAATATGAGAACAAATAAAGTTATGTTGAAAAGAAAGAAGCACATCGTTGTTTTTCTGTAAAATTCTCTGCAAATTTGATATATCACACACCTTCCTTCCCATTGGAAAAATTAGAGTTGACTCCGAGATGGCGGCATTTAAAATGGCCATCAGATTGGAAACATGGCTTAACAGGTCTCCCCTTCCTGGGCAGAGTTCATGCAAAATTAGATTACCAAACCATTTTTATTCTACTGTATATGGGTCTTGCCACACTTTTGGGATGCGCTATATATATAGATTACAGTGGCCTTCTTGGGACTGGCTTTCTACTAGTAGAGCATATGGACAGGGGGTCGTCAATGTGAGTCAACACTTTTAAGGCCGACTTCAGATGATCATAATTTTTAGGGTTTAAACACATGAACGTGTTTTTCTCCTGCTATGTGGCAGTGATTATCATGGACAAAACACAACCACTGATATCAATGTACTTCAATGGTTTCATTTATCGGGATTCTCGTCCGTTAATTGTACGGTCAAGAAAAGATAGGACTTGCCTTATCTTACCCGCACGCAGTATTAACTCTGTGCAGGAAAGATAGGGCAGGACCTATCTTCCCACTATTATTTCACACTCCTCTGCTATAACGTGGAGTTTGAAAAGTCTGAAAAGGCAAAAAAAAAAGATGTTCATGCGCAACTACGTTTCGTAGCAGTGAGTGCAGTTGCGCATACGAACGCCTGGAACTGCCCCTCCTCTGTATTTGGTCCATGTTTTACTGACCATAATACGGAGCTAACATGAGTCTATGTATCTATTCACGTGGCCGTATTTTTCTGGGCTGTATTCTAAAAATGCAGCATGCTCTACTTTTGCCTGTTTTTGGCTCCATATTTCCTTCTACTGAAATTATCTTCTATTGAGCAAATACGGCTAAAACCAATAACAGTAAATGCAGAGGCAAATACAGATGATCAAAAATGATGAAATATTGATGACATACGGTTGCAATGTCATCTGTAACACATCTGTATTTTAGACATGTTACAATATACTCATTTTTGTCCTCATGCACATGGGCGTATTTGAATTACGGAATCTGTGATCAGCACCCACGCAGGAGATCTGCTGTTCAAGTCTCCCATAGGAAATCATGGCACGTCCGCAGCTCTATACACACATGCGGATTTGATTTGCGGATTCTGCTAGTGGCAAATAAATCACAGAATGCTCCATTTTAGCATGGATTCCACGCTCCATTGATCTCTATGGAAGCGTTCCATCCATAATGCATCCGCAATTACATTGTGGATTTGTAGGCAAATACTTTTCAGGGTGCTTGGAGGTTAGGGAAGGCACCATTGCGCTTGCGATTCTTTTTCCCGCGAGGATGATCTGCTGTGCATCAACACAGAAATACCATTGAATCTGTGATTTCCCGCAAGCATTTAAAATTCATTGACGCAATAACTCACAGTTCATCCGCACTAAAACTAGCCTAATTGTAAAAAAAAGGATGTTATGGCCTTTGCATGGGTTCTTTATCCCACTCTGCGCTAATCTTATGCTGTTCTGTAGTATTTGTCAGCACCTTGAAGAGGGATTAGACAGACCTGAGCTGTAGTCCTCTATCCATGGTCCCCTACCTGGTTTACCTTTATGCTCCACACACTTTTTCCTGCTACTCCGTAGTAACTTCTGAGTTTATTGACTTTACCTTGAGTAATATCACTAAATATTTGGTGATTCCTAATTAAAGTCCTGTGCTTATATTTCATCTACACCTCCTGTTTGTTTGCTGCAGTTATTTTGTACATAGCGTTTAATTATTAACCATCTACTTGTTACGCCGAAGCCTTTCCGCGCCGCAGACTGTTCTTTTTTCTGACGTTTACTTTGGTAAAAGATCATTGCATTGTATGTCTTATTAAAAATCCTGCTGCTTGTATCTGACTGCAAAATCTAACTTGTTCTCTAGTATCAAAGTGAGATTGTGACTGTCATACACCCAGCATTTTTAATTACATGTATAATGCATTTCTAGATAGTGTAATTATATATGCAAATACACATTAGTTTTGCGAGATTAGATTAATATTAATTTGCATGGTGTCACTACAAACACACAGAGTTTCTCGGCTCCCCTCCCTCTCTGCAGGCGAAGATCCAGATTCATTAAGTACATAAATTTCCCCTCTTGCCTCGCTGTAATGGAATATGAATTGATGTCTAATGTTATCAAGTGGTGCTATTAGCATCTACTACTAAGGATGGTGCATTACGCTGCATCTTCATTTACACACCTACTCAAACCATTCAGGGCTTAGAAAAAAATAGTTAGACATAAAATTGCATTGGTGCAAAATCCAACTCTGCAGAACTGACTGCAGTATCTCAGCCAAGTCAGTGATACGGTTCTTACCCCTGCACCAAATTTCAGTAATGCAATGATATCTTAGGTGTCACTAATGTACATGGGTATTGGCAGATACCAAGACCTATGAAGTCACATGGAGAAGGCATAAAAGCTAAATGTGACTCCAGACCCACTAACTGGGGAGAATCAAGCAGACTCATTGGTCCTCCTCCACCATTAAAAAAAACCTATATATATTGCACAAATAGGCAGTCTGTCTGTATTCTGTTTGTGCAGAAAGCAGCAAAACCACACCAGTACTTCTCAATAAATAAATACAGCAAGAGAAACAAACTCATAACATAAATACAACTCTAGAACCAAGTTAGTAACATAAATATAGAAATATAACCAAACTAATAACAAATACAGTACCAGAACCAAATTAATAACATAAATACAGTACCAGAACCAAACTAATAACATAAATATAGAATATAACCAAACTAATAACATAAATACAGTACCAGAACCAAACTAATAACAAAAATACAACACCAGAATCAAGCTCATAACATAAATATAGCACCAGAACCAACCAAATAACATAAACACAGCACCAAAATCAAACAACATAAATGCAGCACCAGAACCAAACTAGTAATATAAATATAGCACCAGAACCAACCTAATAACATAAATACAGCACCAGAACCAAGCTCAGTATGTAGATACAATACCAAAACTAAGATTATTATATAAATACCGCTCCATAATCTTCAAGATTGACCATCACTAGTCGATCAGCGAGGGTCTGATGCTGCAACCCCATGACTACACATGGCCTGAGAGTATCAAAGTGTTGCAGACTGCACCAGAACCAAGCTCATAACATAAATGCAGTAAAAGAACCAAACTAATAACATAAATATAGCATCAGAACGAAGCTCAGTATGTAGATACAATTCCTGAAGTAAGATTATAGTATAACTACAGCTCTATAATCTTCAGGATAGACCATCACTAGTCAATTAGCAAGGGTCCAATGCTGCAATCCTCCGCTGATCAGCTAAAAGAAGAAGCCACGGCGCTCGGGTGAGTATTGCGGCCTCTTCTCATCTCACGTGTTCATCGATCACATGGCCTGAGAGCAGCTCAGCGCTGCAGACTGCACTATTTATTCCGGTAATAAATGGAGAAATAATGAAGCAGAAACAAACTGAATGCATCCCATTTTCTTTTAAACCCCTTTAAATCAATGGGGAAAAAACAAAAACATGTATTTCCATTTTAATTCTGTTGCTCTGCTCCAGAAATGGAACAAAGAGACAAAATTATAATAGATAGCCCTGACGGAAGTGTGAATAAATCCTAAACTGTAGCAAAGTGCATATGATCCGCAAACACTAAAAGGTGTCATTTTATTCACGGTACATGAGAATAAGCCAAAAATGACCTTAATGATATTGCTTTTATTTCCCAGCTCATTAACAAATTGCACTGGCCTGAGTCTTAATTATCAGTGATCAGGACAAACTTGTCTGGAAACATTAAGTCACCTGAACATATTGATTAGATGTAAAGCAGAGTCCTCATTAGTCGAAATGCCTCATTCGTTTGTCAGACCAGTCCTGAAAATTGAAATAAGGATTTTTCCCCCCTGTGTGTTGTATGTTATTTCTTTGTTGGCTTCTTAATGACGTTTCCCGCAGACCTCAGGGGCCTGAACTCAAATATTATTTTTTACATTGGAATAATTTGTGACTTTGATAAGAATTAAGGTATTGCCAGTGTATTATTCCATGAAGGATGAGTCAATGATGGCTGTTACGAAGGCAAGTAAGTGTTAGAGTCTTACTTACAATAAATATTCACAAATATTATTCAACACTCAAGTCTATCTAAAGGGAGAATAGATTATGCATCTGTAATGGTGGTCTGACAGTGTTGTGCTGTCCAGGTGGTTAGGGCCGGGTCCAGAAATATATATAATCCGGAGGCACATAAAATATATCCACAGACAGACAGCTGGTGCTTCAGTGACTCAATTTTATTTGCTGCAGGCAGAAAACCGTTTCAGTCATTTTGACAGTCAGAGAAATTCTCACCCATCCCAGGAGGTTGAGGGCCATGTGCAAGTTCTAGTACAGGGAGTTAAAAACATCCTTGTCAACTGACCCCAAGTCTCTCAGTCGGGACTCTCATCTGTGGTATTCTGGAGGTCAGGTCTGTTGGACTTTATGTCGATTGACCACCTTAGTTGTGCAGGTGGTAGTGCGTCTTCTCCCCTCCGCAGACACCTCTTTGTACTCTGCTAACGGCTTCACTCCCTGAAAGACACTCTGTTAGCGGCTTCACTCCCTGAATGACACTCTGCTAATGGCTTCACTCCCTGAAAGACTCTCTGCTAACGGCTTCACTCCCTGAAAGACTCTCTGCTAACGGCTTCACTCCCTGAAAGACACTCTGCTAACGGCTTCACTTCCTGAAAGACACTCTGCTAATGGCTTCACTCCCTGAAAGATAATCTGCTAGCTGCTTCACTCCCGGAAACTCACTTTGCTAACTGCTTCACTCCCAGAAACTCATTCTGCTAATGGCTTAACTTCCGGAAGCTCACTCATAAATGCTGTGGCAAATGTCACATTTATATACAGTACGTTCCCATGTAAAAAAACACTTACTATCGGATCTCCTATCTTACTAAGGTTTGCCAGCTTACAATGTAACATATAACATAATAAAACTTCATAACATAACATTACTTGAAGCGCATGAAAATACATGAAGTATTTGTCGCGGCTTGTTGGTCGCGACAACGTTGTGGCATGGTGGCTTTTACATGCATCATGTGCAGAATCAGCTATTGCTGTCTGCCTTGCTGCATGACTGCATGTTGGATTAGCCATGCCTGAGAGTAGGGTGGAGGTGTGGTTCTCTATTCACTCTGCCATGGTTTCAGGTGCAGAGTAGCTATTTATTCTCTGCCCTCCTGGTTATCAGTGCTGCTTATTTTCGTACACAGTGGAGTACGTAGAGTTGGAGCTTTACTGTGCCGGGTGTTCTGCAACTGCAGATAAGTAGCTGCTGGGTCTTTTCCAGTTGGTTTTGTTGTTTGTCTATTCTGTTAACTTTGCATGTCAGTGCGTTTCTCCAGGGGTTCTTATAGGGACATTCAGGCCCCAGAAAGAAGACCGCTGCGCCATCTTTTTCGAGATGATGTCCCCACTTTAGGTGAGGACTAGCACCCTCCCAGCTAAGTTAGGGCCAGGCTTCCTTCCTCTCCAAGAAATGGTGCCACCATCCAGCATTAATGTGTTATGGTTTCTCTACCATCTGTACTTCCCTGCCACCGTGCGGTGTGGTGTACTCTGAGGTTGCACGGTCCGTACTATTGTGGTTATCACCACCCCGCGTCTGTGCTTAGCGTGTGCTCGGGCTCTGCATGGACGTGACAGTGTTTTGTTAATTAGAGGGGTAGCAGAACTAAGGTTGTTGTTTGCCACATTGTACTGTGATATTTTAAAAAGCACACTAAATCTTTTTATAAGGTTTCTCTATAAGGCCAATGGATATCTATTGCATGATAGCATTGGTTGCATCTTACGGGGGAATCTACGACCTACCTTGGCTAAAGGTATTGCTGAGTACCTTCCAGCTGTGCAGCACAATCTTCCCGCCAACTGTCTCCCCCTCAACCCACATGCACTCACTTTTCCTTTAAAAAAAATTAACTCTGACACTAGGTGTCTATGGAGAAAAAATGATCCCAACAGCCTCTTTATCACATAACAAACAATGCAATGAATATATCAAAACACAAATAATTCTGCATAACATACATTAGAGATGAGCGAACTTACTTGTTTAGGGCGTTTTTGCACTCGAGCACCACATTTTCCAAGTAACTGACTACTCGGACGAAAAGATTCAGGGGGCGCCGGGGGGCGTGGTGGAGCAGGGGGTAGCAGTGGGGAACAGGGGGGAGCTCTCTCTCTGTCCCCCCCCCCCACTCTCCTCTGCAACCCCCCGCTCACCCCCGGCGCCCCCCGAATCTTTTCGCCCGAGTAGTCGGTTACTCGGTAAAGGCGGTGCTCGAGTGCAAAAACACCCTAAACAAGTAAGTTCGCTCATCTCTAATTAGCACTAAACATCAAGGAAGCTTGGAAGGGCTCTTACTAGCAGTACTGATAAGCCACAATATGCCAACTCAGGAGGTGACAAATATGCAAGCGTTACTGTGTACCATACGCCCTGTTCCCTTGGGACTTGACTTTGACTTCCCTGGAAAGTTGATTTCTAAAGGCTTGAAGTGGCATACAGCAGCCAGAAAGTAACAGAGGCCCAGGGGCGGTGGGTGGAGACCCACATGACAAAGTTAACATGGAGTGGAAAGGAAAGGGTTAACAAGAGTTGGAGGAAAGGGAGAGGAAGAGTGGGGATAGGAGGAGTCAAACAAGGATGAGTAAATAGCGGGAAGAAAAAGCAGGGAGAGAGAAGCTTTATACTTACATCATGGACATTCTGTGCTGCTGTCCGTGGTCCTGAATGGTTAAAGCAGGTGATGAGGAAGCCCTGGAAACAGCTGATACGGTGACTGAGCCAATGCTGAAGAGAGAGAGAGGAGGCTGAGGAGATTACATCCTCCAGTATGGCTCAGCCCGGACCTTGCGGCTAGAGACCCCTACTGTCTGTGGAATCCTTCTGCGGACCCTCCAGGCTGAGTTTCCCTTACAACACCTGCCAGGAGAGAGAGTCCTATGAGATGGTGTGGCTCAGCGCTAGATGGTAGGCCTTGCTTCAAAAAAAGGGGTCGGGCCTACTGCAGTGGAATCGATGATCAAGGATATCCTGGGATGAGTCTGGGCAGAAATGGACTACCGACTTGACATCTGCCATGTCATCACTGGCACCAGCATCAAACATCTGTAACATTTAAAACGAGACAGGTTTTAGGGCATCCCAAGAATCCCAGGATACTCAAGTCATGGCTACATGGTCGCTCTGGGTAATACAGCAGCAGCTGGGCTTAGGTGAACACCTGGTCATATGCATTACCCACGATATAAGCAATGTACAGGGGCGATGGGATAGGCTGCGACCACATAATGAATCAGTCTGTGAGGATGCCAAGGATGGTTTAATGTTGCATCTTGCAATCAGAAATGATAACTTTTCTAACTCACGTATTTCCTTACAAGTGTAGGTGGAAGGCAATATTCTGTCAATGGCTGTGGGATGAAGCTGGCAGCACATCATTCTGAGCTCGAGGGCTCGGCATGAAACTAGTTACTCAGATTATGTTTCTTCCATAGTGTCCTTTGGCAATGGATACTGGAGTGGATTATCCACAGCGATCTGGCTTTTCTGCTTTTCTGCATCCTCCTCCAGTAGCATTTTGCTCCTCATTGACCATAGGCCTCTCCTAATCCTACTTCCGGAGCCTGCTCAGTGAAAGAGAATGCCCCCAGCTTCATAAAGAAGCAATATTGCAATGGTTTGGGTGCACTGGGGTATTACCAGAAAGATGCATTAAAGAATTCATAGAATCGAACAGTTGAAAGAGACCTCCAGAGTCATCGGGTCCAACCCCCTGCTCAATGCAGGATCACTAAATCATCCCAGACAGATGTCTATCCAGCCTCTGTTTGAAGAGTTCCATTGAAGAAGAACTCACCACCTCTCGTGGCAACCTATTCCACTCATTGATCACCCTCATTGTCAGAAATTACTTCTAATATCTAATCTATGTCTGCTTCCTTGCAGTTCACCCCATAGCATCTGCCTTCTTTTTTGCAAGCTAAACATTCCCAGATCCTTTAATCGTTCTTCATAGCACATGGTTTGTAGACCACTCACCATCCTCGTAGCTCTTCTCTGAACTTGCTCCAATTTGTCAATGTCTGTTTTAAATTGGGGTGCCCAGAACTGGACACAGTATTCCAGATGAGGTCTGACTAAGGAGAAGTAGATGGGGATAATTACCTCACGTGATCTAGACTCTATGCTTTTCTTAATACATTCCAGATTTGTGGTTGTTTTTTTTGTTACTGCATCACACTGTTGGCTCAACTTGAAGCATTCTTCTTTTTTATCTTTTCATGTCATTCTGGCTGTTGTATGACAAGTCTTGTATGAAGAAATCAGCTTTCCTTGTACACCATTCTTTCTGAATCACTCTATATTTTATACATTGATTTAATACATATTAGGGTCACATTTAAAAAAAAGAATCTATAAAATGAATAATCTGTGTATTTCATGGGATTCAGTCACTGAAACAAATAGATCAATTTAATAAAAAAATGAAATGTGCCCCTGTGCTGACTGACCTTTTAGATGAACAAATCGAGAATGGTTGATTTTCCGCACGTCTTGTGAGTCGCACAGTCAGAGCTTTACAGAAATGTACGCGGGCAGACACGAATATCTAGTAGACGGGCGGAAGAAGAAGAAATTTTAAATACCTATTATAAACAAATGAGACAGTGAATCTTTGTATCTCCCAACTGCCTTGTGCTGCCAAGCTTCATACAAAGGAATAGTAGATGTAAAGAATATAGATAACAAGTATGAGGAAGACAGTAAGATAAAGATTGAGTGGATGACATATACAGTAAGATACAGAGAGAGAAAGACGGAGCTGGGAACTTATTCAAATAAATCAACTAAACAACGAGTGAAAGAAAACTACAGTACTGTCAAGAGCGAGATAAAGTACCGCGAGTAAAAAATGAAGAAAGGAGGCGAATGACAGCAAATTGAGAGAGAAGCATTATATAGGCCAGATATTAGCAAATATTTACAGACTTATTTATTGCCTGGATCAACTTAGATATTTCTCCCGCAGCGAAAACAAATATATCTCGCAGGTAATTGGACAGTCTGATATATGCTGATGCTGTTTGAGTCCATTTTTGTAAAGCTGCAATAGAGTGTTTGTGGAAGGAAGCATTCATTAACATGTTGCTAGTATTTCGCCTTGAATCTGCTTCTTATGTGCAGGTACCGCGTGCTGACTTTCAGTTGTAATTTCGAGCGGGTGTAGTGGAAAATGTGGGTGATGAATGCTATGGGGGCACCAAAGAGGCACATTTTGCCTTGATCGGGGTATTTAGATTAGGAATGCAAACTCAATCTTTGCCATGGGATAAAGAAAAGCAAGCTACTTCTCTGAGCTCAATTATGTGTTCTTCTGCCTTAGGCCTCTTTCACAAGGGCGATGTGTTTTTACACTGGCCGCATCATTGCCCGAAATCGCATAAATGGGAAAAAGCTGCGGTTGAGTCGCGGCTAAAATTAGTGTTTTCTCGCCATTCATGCAGCGTATATTGGCTCTAATATGAGTCTATGGGAGTCGCCAGTGTATATCAGCCTAAAGATAGGGCAAGACCTATCTTTTCCGTCTGCATATAAAATCTGCTACCATATTTGCTCACTGATGTTTTCGGCCAAAATGTTTTATGTGGCTAAAAATTGCTTATCTGAATTAATGCATTGGAATCCAATGCTTCAGATGGTCGCGATTTTTCATCGCGGCTAAATCAGCCACGTAAAATTGCTTGTGTGAATAAGGCCTTAAGTTCATGAGAAAGGATGTAACTGTCTGAATACTACTATGTTTGCCTATATTAAGCTCTTCAGGACACGGCCATTTTTTGTTTTTCCTAATTTTAGTTTGCTTCCCTCCACTTTTAAAAAAAAATCATAATTTTTTTTTTATTTTACCACTGGAGCAGATGTCTGTGGGCTTACTTTTACAGGACGAGTTGTGCTTTTCAATGTTATTATTAGAGATGAGCGAGCATACTCGTCCGAGCTTGATGCTCGTTCGAGTATTAGGGTGCTCGAGATGCTCGTTACTCGAGACGAGCACCACGCGGTACTCGTCTCGATTAAACGAGCACTGACCATTGAATTCAATGGAGCCGGCAATACAGCCGGCTCCATTGAAAGCAATGGCCTGCCGGCGAGCGTGGGATGAATTGTCGGGAAGGGCTTAAATATATAAGCCCTTCCCTGCAATTCATCCAGAAATGTGTAAAAAAAAAAAAATATATATACTCACCTTGTCCCGGCAGAACAATGTTAGCCCATTGAATTCAATGGAGCCGGCAATACAGCCGGCTCCATTAAAAGCAATGGGCTGCCGGCGATCGCGGGATGAATTGTCGGGAAGAGGTTAAATATATAAGCCCTTCCCTGCAATTCATCCAGAAATGTGTAAAAAAAAAAAAAATATATATATATATATATATATATATATATATATGCACCTGGTCCCGGCAGACGGAGTTCAGCGCGGCCAGCGGCAGTCCTCCTGAACTGCTCTGAACAGCTGTGAGTAGTATTCAGCAGGCGGGGATTTTAAATCCCCGCCTGCTGAATGAGCTGCCTCTAATTGGTCACAGCCTGACCAATCAGAGGCAGATTCCACTCACACACCCATTCATGAATTTATGAATGGGTGTGTGACTGCTGCCTCTGATTGGCTCAGCGGGACCAATCAGATGAGAGGCAGAGGAGAACGATCTTTATGGTGACAGTGGGGGGGGGGGGGTCTCACTCTTGCCACTATTGTGGCTTAATAGTGGGACCTGTGAACTTGAGATGCAGCCCAACATGTAGCCCCTCGCCTGCCCTATCCGTTTCTGTGTCATTCCCATCACTTTCTTGAATTTCCCAGGTTTTCACAAATGAAAACCTTAGCGAGCATCAGCGATATACAAAAATGCTCGAGTCGCCCATTGAATTCAATGGGGTTCGTTACTCGAAACGAACTCTCGAGCATCACTGAAAGTTCGACGCGAGTAACGAGCACCCGAGCATTTTGGTGCTCGCTCATCTCTAGTTATTATTTAATGTAACATATAATGTACTGAAAAACATTTAAAAATTGGTAAGTGCAGTGAAATGAAAAAAAAATTGCAACCGTAGTGTGTGTGTTTTTACTATGTGCACATTGGGGGACAAATGAAGTGATAACCTTGCTGCTTGACTATGATTATGGGGATACCAAATTTATATAGTTATACTGCTATTAAAAAATAAATATCTCTTTTTAAAAATATGTTTTTTGCCAAAATCTGACTGCCACAGGTTTTATATTTTTCAATGCAACTGAGTTTGGCCTTGTTTTTTGTAGGACCAGTTTCTGTACATACAACTTTTTTGATCGCTTTTTATAGTTTTTTTTTTCCAAAAAGTGCAATTTTGGCATTATGCAGTTTTTATTGGAGGTTGTTCACTATGTGGGATAAATAATGTGCTGCAGCAAATATGTCACCATTTTTCTCTAAATAATGCTTTTTATTTTGCATCTTTCATGCTCAATAACTTATGACTAGAGATGAGCGAACGTACTCGTAATGAGTACTTACGCACCCGAGTACCGCCATTTTCGAGTACTTCAGTACTCGGGGGTAAAGATTCGGGGGGCGCCGGGGGGCGGGGAGAGGCGCGGCGGTGCGGGGGGTAGCAGCGGGGAACAGGGGGGAGCCCTCTCTCTCTCCCTCTCCCCCCCACTCCCCACTGCTACCCCCCGTGCCGCCACGGCGCCCCCCGAATCTTTACGCGCGAGTACTGCTGTACTCGAAAATGGCGGTGCTCGGGTGCGTATGTACTCGTAACGAGTACGTTCGCTCATCTCTACTTATGACACATTGGGATACTTTATGGGATATTCAGTATGATAACTGACCATGCTCAATTCATCCTATTTACCTAAAACAACTATTTGTTTTCTGAAAAATTACTCTACTGTGACATCCACTAGGGCTCTCTCTTCCTTCTAATTTTCTATCCACTGCCTGTTGTCAAGTGAAGCCCATCTCTGTAACAAGACAGGAAATAGAGGAGGCTGAGGACACATGATGCCCATAAACGTCTATGGGGAGGAAGAAAAGCGGAAAAAGCACAGACTTACATAGACTTGCTTCTGGAGCTAATGGTGAGTGAATTATTATCCCACAGCTGCTGAAATCTCATCTACACCACTCAGTACTGCTGGATAATGTCCTCAATGATGCTATTATTTATAGTGCTAAGAGTTAGGAAACACAATCTGCTGATTTCTCTACATAATACATTATAGCAACAGTCTCACACCACCAGCTCTGAGAGAAAACTGAGAATTAAAGAAGAGTATGCAGATGGAAAATGGTGAAAAATGCAGAATACAAGTCATATACTGCCCAGAAATGCTACGACTATGAACCAGAGTTCAGGCAACTTTTATTCAATTTCCTGGCACGTGTCTAACAGTGATTGGCTAAAATGGCTGTATATTACAAGTAAAATGAACTGCTCTTTATCTGGGAGCGAAATTTGAAGCTTGGCGGTCTTTACAAGGATAAACTGTACACCTCTTGAACCACATCATGGGTCTCTCACCCAGACAACCAGAAACCTACACTGATGAAATTATCTTTTCCTTCAGGAGAAGATTATATTCCCAGTTAAAAGGCCTGCTGAAAAGTTGGACACTGACTTGTAGGAAAGCTACCATCTTATAGGTGGCACTGCTAAGGCATTGTACTATCTCCGATTTGCATATCAGCACGAAAAAAAGCAAAAAACTTAGAACTTAGGGCCAATTTACATACAAAGATAATCTTTCAAACAATGGAAAGATTAAAAGTTTTAGCGATCATTTTGCTGTGTCCATTAACACTTTATCATCTTTATTTGCATGTTAAAAGGCCTGCAGGATCTGCTTACAGAGCACAGTATGTGGGCTGGACTCCGCACACAGCTGCATTGTTCTTGCATGGGCTGCCAGCAGAATACAATGTAATCTCCTGGCTCCCACTCAGAACACAGTGTGTGGTCTCTTGAGAGATACTTTATCTCTCTACTGCTGAATGATGGATTTTAAGTGTGTAAATGGGCCTTCAAAGGCCATATAAAGTTATATTAAAAATCAAAGGTTAACACCTGGAATTGCCTGGAGGCATATGCACGACTTGAAGATCCCGAATGCAAAATACCAAGTTGTGAATGTGACTGCTACCTCGATAACCGCTCTCCTGCCTTGAGAATATACATTACCGTGTGTTTATTTCATAGGGCAGAATTGCTTTTCTCTTTCTTCTACAGGTAGGGCAAGAAATAATAGAGGAGGAGATTAAACATTAAAATGCAATTGTGCTGCTGGTAGAGAAGCACTTGTTTAGACAACTCTATACAAATCTCTATTCTTCTAAAAGTTGTTGCTACAGGGGTGCAAAACGGAATCACAGTTGTTTTTTTCTTCGCCAAAATCTATTTAAGCATTCCCCAACAAGAGACCCAGACAGCAGCGCTAGATAATCTGTTGTTCTTCTGGCAGAGAAATGTTCACAGGGTGATGAAAATAGAACAGGATGTGCTTTAAATCCCTAACACACAAAACATCCTAATTAGTGTCATTAACTGGAAACCAAGGCCAAGTATTATACTTTAGAATTAACAACAACGTTCTGCTGCCTTCCTGCTCACATATGCAAAGTTTTTAGCCCAAATAAATGTGGTAATTAGTGAAAGAATTATATATAATACTTAGCTTGTTTTTCTTACATTAAATGTTTCTCTAAATGTGGGAATGAAACCTGCGCTTCCAGCCTCTTCAGTACATCTGCTCCCAAGATACCAAGTGTTAACCTGAGGCAAAGCCAGTTTGGCAGCTGAAGCTTTCATAGGTACAACGCTCGGCCTAAATGACAAGTTATTAGAAATATGTAGGGAGCTGCGGAAGGAGGGATGATGGAGTTTTATGGCTCTTAGACACTAGTTTTAGGGGTTTTGGTGAAACTAGTTCAAACTAATTCAGAAAGAATCAAATTCTTTGCCAAAATTCAGTGAACCAGCCCAACTAAACTTCAAAAGTTCACTTAACTCTATTGAATATATTTAGATAGAAGAGTCACTGGTGTTTGTGGGGTGTGCCCCTGCTTCAGGTAGTGCTGGACTGTGTCCAAATGTAGCTATGTTATTAGCTTAGATGTGCCCAGTATGTGAGAGGAGACACAAGATGGACACATCTATGCTAATAATAAGGGGGACTGTTGTATCTTGACTCCACCAGAAGCTAGGAGTTTGACGGCCTTCAGCTGGTGGGAACTCCCCCGTCATCCCTCCAGCTTTTGATTGGCTGTGTTGCAGTCCGGCCAGGAACGCTTTCAGCAGAACACACAGAGGCAGCCTGTTAAGGGCAGGTTAAAGTTAGGGTTGTGGTTTGGGATTCACGACAGTCTGACTGACAGTGGCATGCTCTTGACAGGCGGCGTGAAAGTGCGACGTGCTTGTATATTGTGGCATGGCATGACCAGGAACTGAGTGACAGCTGAGCAGTTACAGCGCAGTGTCTAGTGCCATGCTGAGGGTGACGGGGAGAGTAACTGTCTGGAAGTGCGGGGACAGCAATGATGGCAGTGCGCTGTGCCTCTGTGTGCAAGCCGCAAGGCATGCAGTACACGCCGCTCATCAACAGCTGAGCACACACTTGCCTGCCTGTCAGCATGGCGCATTCCATTACAGTCTGCCGGCAGCCCATCCCCAGCAGAGATGTAAGGGTGCCGGGGACGCACTCTCTGCAGCAGGGTCGCAAGGGGACATGGAACAGTTTAAGCAAATCCTACATGTCAGGAGCGGGGATGGAAGGACAGTGCCAATCACCACCTGTGGGCGTGAGCAGCCTGTCAAGCCTCCCAACACATGTCTCCACCCATTCTTGTGGTGGAGACAAGATACAACAGTACCATAATATAGCTACATTTGTGCACAGTCCAGCACTGTCTGAAGCATGGGCGTATCCCTGTAATGTGTAATACTGGCTGGTCTTAATAAAAAAGTCAGGTTTACACCTCGGCTCTCCGTTTTGTTCTATTCTACTAGAGGTGTGCGCTATATTCTGGTTTTCTTGCTTTCACTATCTCACGTAATGCTAGTGCTAACAATTACCCAGAAGTACCTGCAATGGAGCAGCCCTGTACTAGAAATATCATTTCTACACTATATGTAGTAAAGCCCCTTGGGGTACTCTGCCCTTTTTTCAGCACTTAAAGGGAGTCTTTAAGCTTGAACATGCTGTCCAAACGATGTTATAGAGTAGTAGGAATTGAGCAGATTGATATATAATTTCATGCGGAAAGGTTAAGTAGAACTTGTATTTTATTCATTTGAACCTCTACACATTCTGAGCTGAACAGTCCAATTGGCGGAGCGATCAGTGATTGGCAGATACTCCTCTATGTACTGGATCTTTCCACATAAAACTATATATCAATCTGCTCAGCTCCTCCTGCTCTATAACATCATGCCTGCAGTTTGGGCTGTTTGTTTGAGCTGACAGACTCCCATTAACTTTACTTTTTGAGTTTCAAATATAATTAGCACATAATCCAGCCACCTAAAGTGTAACCCCTTAGTGACATAACTTATTTTAGTATACTTAGTATATTTTTTCTCCTCTGTGTTCCAGCAGTATTAACTTTATTTTTTCTTTAGCTGTATGAGACCTTGGGCTTTTATAGGAACTATTTTTGAGAACACATATTACATTGAATAACTTTTATTAAAGAGCCACACTAGTGAAAACACATATTCCCATCCTTGCTCCTTCACCTTATTGCTTGTCACACTCTTGATGTCTCCTTTGTGTATTGCAGTCATTTCCATGCAGTGAAGTCTCCATCTGAACAGTGAGATTTTTTATTTTCACTTTCAAATCTATCCCATGTACGGATGCCACCTTTGTCACGAAAAAATACCCGCCATGGTAAAAAGGGGCGTGGCTTATCGCAGCATTTTTTTTCTCTTTTATTATTCCAGTGGCTGCTGGTGATAGTGCCCCCTCAGGAACTCCAGTGGTAATAGTGCCCCCCTTGGTGCCCTTCTCCACCCCTGAACCTCCAGCGCCCAAGTTCTCATGACAACTTGTGTCCTCACTACATAATACCAGGCCAAAATTTGGTTCTGTGCATGCGCGAAACAAGAAACTGTCCAAAGAGCCGTCCAGTGGCTGTGCGCAAGCGCGGGATCCAGGCCAGCATGTTCTCGCAAGTAGATGACGTTTAGTGTGAATCACACTGATCATCATCTACTTGCGAGAACACGCTGCAGACGCTCGCATACAATCTACATGCAGGCACAGATCACTGAGGGACCTCATGTCTACCCATCCTCTCTCTGGGGCCCGACCAAAATACCGGCCTGTAATATGGCGGGAAAAATACCGGTTAGGCCGGTGAATTACCAACCGTGTGGCAACCCTAGTTGCAGTCTGATAGAAAGGCTGCGCGGAAAACCAGAAAAAGAAATGAACGAGAGGATCCACTAGCGACTGGTATTGACTGCCATTGCTTTTCTTGCGAGATTTGGTTGACGTATTTATCTTTTGGTTGTGCAGAACTGCAGTCAAACTTGAATATAGCTTTGAGTGATGCAGGGCTTGCAGGATGACGTCATTCGTGCGACAGGAGGTGTCAGTGTGTGAGCCTAAGGGAACCTTCACAGGAGCGTGTTTATGTGCATGCATACACGCACAAAAAACTCTATTACAACCACTGAATTCTCTATGGTGTGTTTACATGTTCATGTTTTACAGGCGTGCACCTGTAAAGATAGGACATGCGTGCACCATAGGTCCTGCACACGTTGCCTTCAATGGAGCCATGGCTGCTGCCGGCGGCTCCATTGAAGGCAATGGTCTGCCGGCACCACTGAAACCTGAATACTCAGATACTGGCTATTGGTCTCACTCCCGGGGATGGCTCAGCCTTGTGGTCAGTAATTTCAGCTGACATTGCATTTGATGATCAACAAACTTTTCTTTGGCGCTCACGTTGCAACACTCCTGAAATCCAAGTTGCTCCATTTCTTTCTGATACAAAGTCATTGTACAAAAACACATTTGTGTGACCTGCCACTGAAGGTCCTGGCAGGAACATAAATAAAGTACAGAAGTAATATTCATAGATATATATCTGGATATTAAAACTCTTAAACCGTAGGTGTGCGGATGCCTGAATCCCCTCCCATCTGTAGGTATGTGGACCCCTGAATCCCCTCCTGTCCGTAGGTGTGTGGATTTCTAATTCCTCTCCTGTCCATAGGTGTGTGAATGCCTGAATCTCCTCCTATCCGTAGGTGTGTGGACACTTGAATCCCGTCCTGTGTGTAGGTGTGCAGCTGCCTGAATTCCCTCCCGTTCGTAGTTGTCCGAAGGCCTAAATCCCTTCCTGTCCATAGGAGTGTAGCCATCTGAATCCCTTCCTATCTGTAGTTGTGCGAACACCTGACTCCCCTCCCGTCTATAATTTGTGTGGACCCCTGAATCCTCTTGTGCCTGTAGGTGTGCCGCCATTTGAAACCCCTCCTGTCCATAGGTGTGTGAACGCCTTAATCCATAGGTGTGCGGACATCTGAATTCCCCCCATCTGTAGGTGTGCGGACGCCTGAATTCTCTCCCATCTGTAGGTGTGCAGACGCCTGAATTCTCTCCCATCTGTAGGTGTGCAGACGCCTGAATTCTCTCCCATCTGTAGGTGTGCAGACGCCTGAATTCTCTCCCATTTGTAGGTGTGCAGACGCCTGAATTCTCTCCCATCTGTAGGTGTGCAGACGCCTGAATTCTCTCCCATCTGTAGGTGTGCAGACGCCTGAATTCTCTCCCATCTGTAGGTGTGCAGACACCTGAATTCTCTCCCATCTGTAGGTGTGCAGACGCCTGAATTCTCTCCTGTGTGTAGGTGTGAGGATGCCTGCATCCCCTCCCATCCGTAGGTGTACAAATGCCTTAATTCACTCCTGTCCGTAAGTGTGCAGGTGCCTGAATCCCTTCCCGTCCATAAGTGTGCAGATGCCTGAATCCCCACCAGTCTATATGTGTGCGGCCATCTGAATCCCCTACCAGCCATAGGTGTGCAGATGTCTGAATCCCCTCCCAAGTGTAATTGTGCAGCTGCCTGAATTTCCTCTTATCCATAGGTGTGCAGACACCTGAATCCCCTCCCGTCCACAGGTGTACAGATGCCTGAATCTCCTCCTGCCTGTAGGTGATGCGGTTGCCTGAATTCCCCCCCCCCCCCCCCGTGTGTAGGTATTTGGACACTTGAATCCCCTCCCGTGTATCGATGTACGGACTCCTGAATCCTGTACCGTGTGTAGGTATGCAAACTCCTGAATCCCTTCTCATCCATAGGTGTGTGGACACCTGAATCCCCTCCCATCCATAGATGTGTGGACGCCTGAATCCCCTCCTGTCCATAGGTGTACGGAAGCCTGAATCCACTCCTGTTTGTAGGTGTGCAAATGCCTTAATCCCCTCTCGTCCGTAAGTGTGTGTAGACGCCTGAATCCCCTCTCATCTGTAAGTTGTACAGCTGTCTAAATTCCCTCCTGTCCCAAGGTGTGTGGATGCCTGAATAGGCTCCTGTCCGTAGGTGTGCAAACGTCTGAGTCCCCTCCCATCCGTAGGTGTGCAGCCACCTGTATTCCCTCACATCCGTAGGTGTGCAGACACCTGAATCAATGTCTTGTTTCATGTATAGGATGAGCATGTGACATCTGTGCATTGAGTAACTATGGGGTTTATCTTACATCTGTCTAGTTCTGCCCTCTTTCCTGCTTTCCATCTAGGAACAGACTACTCCCTTAGTTAAGAGATACAGGGCCGTTCTTGTCAGAGTGATTGCACTGCTTGTAGGCAGGGTCTTCACCTCCTAATTTGCTAGCGATAATTTTCCCTTTTACGTTGGTTGGTGCAGTCCGTCTTGGGCCGTTATGTCTTGGTTTGAACCCCTTTCTTAGTATACTTGTGCAGGCAATGTGGGTAAGTCCTACATAAATCTAACAGTATCTTTGCGTGCAAAGGGATGCTATACACACTCTCCTTTCTTTATTGTTTATATAAAAACTAAAGCAGATCTTTTAGGGAAAGTCAACTTTATACCGGATTTATGTTGAGTGGGGATGATACATCATAAAACACAGTGATGTGAAAATAGTTGAAATACTACTCGATACCTTATTTTTTTTCTATTTAGTCAGCAAGAAAGAGGTTAAATGTGTTCTCCATTGGCAGGTTTTAGATAACAAGGTCCTTGAACAGAGAAATCCTGACATTTCATTTGCAGACACTCCGCCTTGCACAGATGAGCTTCAGGAGAGGCTCAGCTTCTTCCATAAAATTGTCCCTGTTACCGGGTCGGAGTTTTGCTTATGACATATCAAGCAGGATCAGCAAAGGATGCCGGTTGCCAAGGCGATTAAGCTTTATATTGTCAGCTTTACAAGACGGCCTTTACCAAGATGTCCACGGCAGAGATTAATTGTGCCTGATCATTCACCAAGCTGCATTTTAGCCTTTAAGTGGAATTAATCAATTTTCCAAGCAAAGCTAACAAAATGATTTCACGCGCACAGGCCTGCTTCCTAATTCTTTCCATTAGAGCTAATGTTAATCCAGCTGTGCTTTGTACCTGGCAGTTTAAGAAACAATGTTTGAGACGTAGCACCTATATTGACGTGCCATTGATAAGCAATAGTTAGCCCCTTGCTGTTTGCTTTTACTCCACCAGATCTGTTACTGATCTTTTTAAAAGCATTCCAGGTCTGTGAGAGTATTTACAAATAAAGCGCATTTCCACTTAAAACAAGAAAATCACCAGAAACTGTATTATAAATCCTTGTGTTGTCTTCTGTTAAGTCGTCCCAAAAGAGAACCGGATTAGAGAGCTGATTATACTGGGGTAGGCCACAGCCTGCAGGGTAATTCCCAAAATGATGGCCATTAAGATGAATGGCTGTCCCTATAAAACAAGGATGGATGGGTTTGCCAAAACAAGAACCGCTCTTGCAGAATGGCTCTCTGTTCTGACTCATAGAGCGCGGATCCTGAACAGGAGATTCTGCTCTATGATGTCCATATGCTCAAATAGGGTATATGAATAAGCCTTGACTTCCTGGGACAACCCCTTTAAAGGATTGTACCGCAATTACAAGTTATCCCCTATCTGGGGCTTAAGGGATAACTTGCTGATTGGTGATGTCTGACCTCTGAGACCCCACCAATCTCAAGAGTGGGGTTCTTGTGTCTGCCTGTCACTGCAAGGTCACTTCTCTCCTTGCAATGACTTCACTGCAAATTGAGCACCGGCTGAGCATGGGCAGTCGGCACTCTATTTATTTCAGTGGGGCTGATGGTAATGCCCAAGTGCCTATCTTTCAGCTGTACGATTTTATGACATTCTATGTCTGCAAACACATTGAAAGTCAATTGAGCACTAGTGCGCTTCCACGATCAGCACTTCATTCAGTCTCCTCTTCACTGCAGGGGGTGCAGTAACCCCCAGTGAGGAAGATGGTGGACACGGTATCCCTGTTCTAAAGATCGTCAGGGGTCTCAGGGGTGAGACTCCCACTGATCTGCAGGTTTATCCCCTATCCTGTGTATAGGTAAAAACTTGTAATTGTGATGCAACCCCTTTAAGTTACTAAATAGATTCTGTTCAGCTATTGGTTAGCTATATCTGCTTGGGTAACAATAAATGTGGCCACCATTACACCTTGTCATTTTTAAGTTTAAAAATCTGTGCTAATTAATTTCTTTTTCTATATTCAGAATGAATATATCTTTGGTATTTCTGATACAGAGCTTCATATCCCCTGTATAGACATAGATTTAAAGGGGTTGTCTGGGACTTTGCACAATTTTTCTATTGATGGATCATCAGGATAGCTCGTCAATAGATAATCAGAGGTCTGCCAATCAGGATCCCCGCCAATCAGTTAATTTCCGACACCGCTGTCAGTTCTGAGAGCGCAGAAAGGAGATGCTGCCGTCTATACAGTAGCAGCCTGTGTTGGCAGTACAGGCGCAGCTCATATTGAAATCAATGAGAGCTGCGCCTCCACTACCAACCAGGGACACTGCAGTTTGGATGGTGCAATCTGCTTCCTGCACTGTCCATACAGACAGCAATGTTAGGTGTCAGTGGGGATCCTTTGTGCTGGACCCTTATCCTGGGGATATGTCATTGATCGAAAAAATGTCCAAAGTCCTGGACAACTCCTTTAAAATATATTATTCTGGCTTCCTACAACTCGCCAATAGAGGTAGCTTACTGCATATTGTGCTATTACTGTGTTAAAGCTCACTTCCATTTGGATAAACCCTATAGAATGGCATATGAAATCCCTATGACTTGGGATTAGCAACTCATAAGCACATTAGTGCCTAGTTACTTAAGGCACATTTACATGTAATGATTATCGCTCAAAATTCGCTCAAATGATTTCCTTTGAGTGACAATCATTGCATGTAAATGCTACCATCATTCACTTTTCGTCCGAACAATGATTTTTAGATGAACATAAAATTCATTGTTCGGCCGAAGAGCTGATAGCAGGGACCGCATGATGTGTTCTCTACGGGGATTGCTGATTAAATTGTATTCAGCTTGCATTCCCATGGCAGACCAAAAGAGCTATATGTAAAGAACAGAACATCTGCTGTTCTCTGCATACAGCTTTGGAGGCTCATTTACATGCAAATGAAAGTAAAAGCTGCTAATGGGGATTAGTGCCCTATAGTAGCTTATGCAAAACAATTACTAAAACTGTCAATCATCCTATCTTTTGATCGAATTTTGAGCAATCATCTTTGTGTGTAAATGGGCCTTTAAACTGGTGTTTCACACGCCAGTCTAAGTAAAGACTGTGGCCGGCTACAACTAAGAAACATATGAAGTGGCTCTTGGGCAGCAGGATTATGACCTGCCATATGTGACCTCATCCTTTGAAATGCCTTGAGAATTTCCCTATATATATTTACTTTACTCATTTATATAGCACATCTATTTAATATATAAAGGTGAAAGCCCTCACTGACTGACTCACTGACTCGCCACTAATTCGCCACTAATTCTCTAACTTCCCGATCTCGTACAAGCATGAAATTTGGCAGGAGCATTCTTTAGGTCCTAAATAGGAAAAGTAAAGCGGTCACAACTTCAAAATTCAATGCTAAGTGCAAAAGTATTGGTGCCCCTGCAAAATGTACCAAGTCTAATTTTCTAACTTCCCGATATCGTACAAACATGAAATATGTGCTGTGATTGGTTGTTATATATTATACCGATGAGGTAACATGAAAGTGGTGATTGGTTGTTATATATTATACCGCTGAAGTCAAAGTAACCTTGACTTCATAAAATTTTCTGTGCAAACAACACATAAGCACCTGTATCAAATTAACTCGGGTGAGGTGGGTATATCAGCTAGTACATACATATTTCCCAGTATAGTACAGACATTGTCACCATCAGGGCCCTTAATCTAAATTCAGCTATTATTGTGTTTTTGGAGTGTGAAGAAGGTGGAGGAATCCCACACAAACACAGGAGGAATATACAAGCCTCATGCAGTTGTTGATTTTGGTTGCATTTGAGCACAGAGCCAAACTATAGAACACAAATATGTGACATGCCCAAATGCATCTCTTTTCAATTAACCAAGTTAATTGAAAAAAGCGCATACAGAATGTGTCGCATATTACCGATGCTGGATTGGAGCCACTGTGCAGTAGCCAAGCCAGTCGCTGAAGAGTAGTCAGAATAGCTGGGGTCATTATCGGGAAGTCACTATATGCAGTACAAATAGGATGAGACAGAAGTGTAGTCAATGGAAGTCAAAGGTCAGCAGCAGGTATCAGTATGCAGTACAAATGGGATGAGATGGAAGCATAGACAGTGGAAGCCAAAGGTCAGCAGCAGGTATCAGTATGCAGTAGAGAAGCAGGAGAAACAGGAGCTTGATCAAAGTGGTGGAAAACTATAATCATGTATTGAGGTAGTGGCAAAGCCAGGCTTTTATAGGAGATACAATCAAGATAAGAGGCGGGGTCAGGAACAGGAGGCAGGGGCTAGATAACTGGGAACAGAGAAAAAGGCTGAGATATATGCAGGGAAAGTGTTCACATGCTAGATAGCTCAATAAGAAGGGTCAGTGCTTGCAGTACAGGAAGTGCCTGGTTCAAGTCCTGACAGAATGGGAGGAATTGGATTTACTAATAGATCATAGACTGAACATGAGTCAACAGTGTGATGCAGCAGCCAAAAAGGCAAACACAATTCTGGGATTAAGAGAAGCAAAGCGTCTAGATCATGTGAGGTAATTATCTCCCTCTACTCTTCCTTAGTCAGATCTCATCTGGAATACTGGAAAGACTAAAATAAATGGGATGAAACTGAAAGGGAGGAGACACAAATTAGAGATTAGAAAAAAATTTTTTTGACAGTGAGGGTGATCAACAAATATCTGTCTGGGATGATTTAGTGAATCTTGTACCAGATGACCCTGGAAGTTTTTTCCAACTCTGCATTCAGTGATTCTATGATAATTAGGAGGTTAAGAACAAGAAAATAGATAATCTCTTGAGTGCATAATTTAAAGCTGAGACATATGAGGTTGTTTTATATCTAGGAACCTAATATGCAAAACCGTGGAAGATTAACCTTCAATTAGAACCCTGTATCTTGCATTCTAGTATTTTATATGGGGGATATTAATGTTGGTGACCTGTCCTCAGAATAAGTCATCAATACCTAATCGAAAGGGGTCTACTGCTCAGGATCCCTACTGATCAGGTGTTCGTCAGAGTCACGGTCAGTGTGAACAGCGCTGGAAGCACAAAGTGTTGTTCCTACTCTAGCAGTCCAGTTTGATATTGCAGACACAGCTCCCATTGAATTCAATGCGCAGGCCGCTGCAGTGGGTACTAACAGTGGGCCTGAGGATCCGCTGATCAGCAAGCGTCCCAAGTTCCAAGTGGCAGACACCCACAGATAGGGTTGCCACCTGGCTGGTAAACCAATGGCCTGGCCAGTATTTTTTCTGTCAGGCCAGTGCCGGTATTTTTTTTTTACCTGCCCTATTACAGGCCGGTATTTTCAGAGCCTGCACTGCCCCCTAGTGCTGGTTAACTCTCCTCTGGCAGGGTAAATACAGACCTGCAGAGCCGACAACTTTCAGGGCCTCCGATGATGTCATGTCATGTGATACCCTGTGTGGGAGGAGTCAGGGATCACATGACCACAGGGGCTAAGTAAATGTAGCACTCTGCAGGTGTGTGTGTGTGTGTCTGTCTGTCTATCAGGCTGAATGTAGTGGAGCTGTATGTGTGTGTTGGAGCTGTGGGGTTCTGGATGGATGGATTGAGTGAGTGGAGTTGTGTGTGGGTCAGGATGGATGTAGCGGAGCTGTGTGTGTGATGTGTGTGGAGATAAGAATTGATGTAGTGGAGCTGTGTGTGTGATGTGTGGGGATCAGGATGGATGTAGTGGAGCTGTGTGTGTGATGTCTGGGGATCAAGATGGATGTAGTGGAGCTGTGTGTGTGATGCCTGGGGATCAAGATGGATGTAGCAGAGCTATGTGTGTGATGTCTGGGGATCAGGATGGATGTAGCGGAGCTGTGTGTGTGATGTGTGTGGGGCTCAGGCTTGATGTAGTGGAGCTGTGTGTGTGATGTGTGTGAGGGTCAGGATGGATGTAGTAGAGCTCTTTGTGTGATGTCTGGGGATCAGGATGGATGTATTGGAGCTGTGTGTGATGTCTGGGGATCAGGATTGATGTAGCGGAGCTGTGTGTGTGATGTCTGGGGATCAGGATGGATGTTGTAGAGCTGTGTGTGTGATGTTTATAGGGGTCAGGATTGATGTAGTGGAGCTGTGTGTGTGATGTGTGTGAGGGTCAGGATGGATGTAATGGAGCTGTGGGTGTGATGTGTGTGGGGGCAGGATGGATGTAGTGGAGCTGTGTGTGTGATGTCTGGGGATCAGGATGGATGTAGTGGAGCTGTGTGTGTGATGTCTGGGGATCAGGATGGATGTTGTACAGCTGTGTGTGGGATGTGTATGGGGGTTAGGATTGATGTAGTGGAGCTGTGTGTGTGATGTGTGTGAGGGTCAGGATGGATGTAATGGAGCTGTGGGTGTGATGTGTGTGGGGGGGCAGGATGGATGTAGTGGAGCTGTGTATGTGATGTCTGGGGATCAGGATGGATGTAGCGGAGCTGTGTGTGTGATGTCTGTCGATCAGGATGGATGTAGCAGAGCTGTGTGTGTGATGTCTGGGGATCAGGATGAATGTAGCGGAGCTGTGTGTATGATGTCTGGTGATCAGGATGGATGTAGTGGAGTTGTGTGTGTGAGGTGTGGGGGTCAGGATGGATGTCCGTCCGGCACTTCATTGACAGTGTCAGGACCCGAGGAGGAGAGTGGGGGAGCAGTACATGCGGAACAGGTATGTACCATGTACTGCATGTAATCTTGTATGTTTAGGTTGTATATGTTATTCCAGCTGTACATATAATTACATACAGGACATATCTACCTTACATCAGCATCACTAGATACAGGGGAGGTATATCTCCTGTATATAGTGATATGGACCATGCTGGGGTAACCTGTGTAGATTGTATGCAATGAGATGCGAGCGTCTGCAGCGTGTTCTCGTGAGTAGATGATGTGTGAATCAAACTAAACCTCATCTACTCACCAGAACACGCTGGATGGGATCCCGCACATGTGCACAAATGCTGAATTGGATCCAGGAGATAAAGGAGAAAAAAAATGCTGTGATAAGCCACGCCCCCAAGCCACAACACACCCCTTTTTTTTTTACCATGGACGGTATTTTTTCGTGACAAAGGTGGCAACCCTACCCACAGATCAATTATTGATGACCTATCCTGAGGAAAGGTGATCAGTATTAAGTCCTGGAAACGCCCTTTAAAGTTTAATTTAAAAAAAACATAATGACAGACATCACATAATAAAACAATTCATGTACACTTTTGGATTATGCTTTATACCATTTTGAGTATGCAGTTAGTTTTTCATATTGCAAGCTATGCAAACTGTGATTCCTAATTCCGGATATTTATTATGACTGGGTTTCACAGAAATCAAATGTGGCGTATCATATAATTTCAGTCTATTCTGCCGGCATCTAGGGAGGCGCTGACTACTTTCTTTTCTTTAATACTGTTTATATCGAACAGACAATTAAAGAAAATAAAGAAGGTAAGACGTACTGCAGGAATGGACAGTGAATGAGGCAAGGACTGATGCCGTAAATGTCTCTGTGAGCAGGACACGCTTCAGCTGATGGCTATTTTCCTGCATTGATTTTTTTATGAAAATAAAAGGCATGGATTAGTGTTCAAAAATCTTCGAATATCGACATGCAGCTGAAAATTAATTTTGCCAGTAGGCAGCAGCGTATTGATATTTTGAAATGTCATTTAAAGTTTCCAAATAATATTATTGAAACAAGGCTATATCTGGAGCATGAACACTCCTTTCATTATTTAACCCTGGGTGCTGTATGTCATCAGTAACCGAACAGAATACTTACTGACATAGTATGTTAGACTGAAAAGAGACATATGACAAGGTATCTTCTAGGGCGCGCAAATCTTAGAGTGAATATAAGCTCAGGGAACAGAGAGAATGGGTCGACGCCCATATTTGCCAGACACAGAAGCAGAAGATTGTGTCTGAACAGTACACCTAACATCGACCCTAAACTGAATATTCTCTTTTCCCTCTTATGAGTACAACATATCTACATTTAGGGCAAAAGCCCTCACTGACTGACTGACTCGCTGCTAATTCTCTAACGTCTCGGTGTCGTACAAATATGAAATTTGGCACGACCATTCTTTAGGTCCTAAATAGGAAAAGTAAAGGAGTCACAACTTGATTATTCAATGCTAAACCTAAAAAACTGTGAAAATCTGCAATACATGACTTAGTTCTTTTCTCAGAAACTATAAATGATTGGTATACTGCGGAGAATCTACCTCACCTCTATGTGTATATACTGAGGAGACTCTACCTCATCTCCATGTGTATATACTGAGGAGAATCTAATGCTTCTCTATGTGTATATACAGAGGATAATCTACTTCACCTCTGTGTGTGTGTATATACTGAGGAGAATCTACCTCACCTCTATGTGTATATACTGAAGAGCATCTACCTCACTCTATGTGTATATACTGAGGAGACTCTACCTCACCTCTGTGTGTGTGTGTATATACTGAGGAGAATCTAATGCTTCTCTATGTGTATATACAGAGGAGAATCTACCTCACCTCTGTGTGTGTGTGTATATACTGAGGAGAATCTACCTCACCTCAATGTGTATATACTGAGGAGAATCTACCTCACCTCAATGTGTATATACTGAGGAGAATCTACCTCACCTCTGTGTGTATATACTGAGGAGAATCTACCTCACCTCAATGTGTATATACTGAGGAGAATCTACCTCACCTCTGTGTATATACTGAGGAGAATCTACCTCACCTCAATGTGTATATACTGAGGAGAATCTACCTCACCTCTGTGTATATACTGAGGAGAATCTACCTCACCTCTGTGTATATACTGAGGAGAATCTACCTCACCTCTGTGTATATACTGAGGAGAATCTACCTCACCTCTGTGTGTTTCTACAAAGGAGAATCTACCTCACCTCTATATGTATATACTGAGAAAAATCTAGCTCACCCCTATGTGTATATACTGATGAGAATCTATCTCACCTCTATGTGTATATACTGAGGAGAATATAACTTACCTCTCTGTGGATATACTGAGAAGAATCTACCCTAATTCTTTGTGTATCCACTGAGAAGAATCTACCCTACCTCTATGTGTATTCACTGAGGAGAATATAGCTGACTTCTAAATGTATATATAGTGGAGAATATAACTGATCTCTGTGTGTATATACTGAGGAGAATCTAACATTGCTCTATGTGGATATACTGAGGAGAATCTACCTCACCTCTTTGTGTCTATACTGAGGAGAATCTAACTTACCTTTCTGTGTTGTAAGCAAGCGGGTTCACTTGCCTGCGGATCACCAACTTTCAGACTGAAATGGGCATTAACCGTGTAGAAACACTCTTGAGATGTGGATTTTCTTTTATACTCTGGTGCCTTCCAGCATTTATTTACAGCATCAAAGTAAACATATTCTGTATGACATCCTTTAGCAAATAATACAGTCCATATAAGCACCCCACCTGAGTGTGAGTCATGGGTTGTCGTCCCTGTTTGACTCCCACCTTCCCTGGTCAACACTGGACCTTGGGCTAGCAGCCCTTCTAGCTCTACCGAGCTGTCTCTCTGGCTCTCTCAGGCAATGTCTCCCCAGCTTGCGTGTGAGTCCAGGGTTGTTGTGCCTGTTGGATTTGGGCCTTTGCTTGACCACCAGCCTGCAGCACCTCAGCCCGGCTGCTCTGTGTCTCTCCCCTTTGCTTCTGGCAGGAAGTGGCTTATGTGCAACCAATTCCTGCCACACCCATCAGGTGTTAACCCTCTCTTTCCCTTTCCAGGTATCAGACTGCCTATTTAGCACCCTCTATAGGCCATTCTGATACTGCCCTGCTACAGTGTATATACTGAGGAGAATCTACCCTAACTCTATGTATATTTACTGAGGAGAATTTAATTGATTTCTGTGTGTGTATATATAGTGGAGAATATAACTGATCTCTGTGTGAATCTACCTCACCTCTATGTGTATATACTGAAGTGTATCTACTCCACCTCTATGTGTATATACTGAAGAGTATCTACCCCACCTCTATGTGTTGTGGCAAGTCGGGGTTACTTGCCTGGGATCTCCCACTTACTTTCCACTGCCCAGGGGTGGCAGCAACGCAATGACATCCAGAAACACAGGGTAAAGTCCAAATGCTGGTTCCTCCAGTATTTATTTCAGCATAGCATGGCAAACATGTTCAGCTTACACAGAGTCCAGCATATTATCTGCAACTTTGCACTGTTGTAGGTCACACTGCACACAGCAATGCATACTGCTTCTTTCAGCATACCTTCCAGGAAGGTGACTTTGCGCCAACAGGTGATGAGCGAGGGGTCGACTATCCCCTGTCCGCTCCATGCTTCCAGGTCCCTTACAGACCAGCACCAGGTCTACATAGACCTTAGGGTCCCGCCGGCCTTAATGGACCTAAGCTCCACAGGCTTCAAAGGACACTAAGTTTGTGAGGGAGGGGAAATTTAACCTGTATAGCCGCACCCGTACAGGTGCAGGTCACCTAAACCAAACACAGTAACTGCGCTCAGAGGCTTCCTACAAGCTACTCTTGCTACTGCGTTATCACAGTGTATATACTAAGGAGACTCTTCCTCACCTCTATGCGTATATACTGAGGAGAATATACTTAAAGGGGTTGTCCCGCGAAAGCAAGTGGGGTTATACACTTCTGTATGGCCATATTAATGCACTTTGTAATGTACATTGTGCATTAATTATGAGCCATACAGAAGTTATTCACTTACCTATTCCGTTGCTAGCGTCCCCGTCTCCATGGTGCCGTCTAATTTCAGCGTCTAATCGCCCGATTAGACGCGCTTGCGCAGTCCGGTCTTCTCCCTTCCGAATGGAGCTGCTCGTGCCGGAGAGCTGCTCCTTGTAGCTCCGCCCCGTCACGTGTGCCGATTCCAGCCAATCAGGAGGCTGGAATCGGCAATGGAGCGCACAGAGCCCACAGTGCACCATGGGAGAAGACCCGCGGTGCATCGTGGGTGAAGATCCCGGCGGCCATCTTACTAAGGTAAGTAAGAAGTCGCCGGAGCGCGGGGATTCGGGTAAGTACTGGACGTTTTTTTTTTTTTATAACATGCATCGGGTTTGTCTTGCGCCGAACGGGGGGGCTATTGAAAAAAAAAAAACCTGTTTTGGCGCGGGACAACCCCTTTAACCTCTATGTGTATATACTGAAGGGGATCTACTTCACCTCTATGCGTATATACTGAAGGGAATCTACTTCACCCCTGTGTGTATATACTGAGGAAAATCTACCTCACCTCTATGTGTATATACTGAGGAGAATCTACATCACCTCCATGTTTATATACTGAGGAGAATCTACCCTAACTCTATGTGTATATACTGAGTAGAATAAAACTGACCTCTGTGTGAGTATATATTTGTTGCGTCCTAAGAACGTGCAACCTCAATAACATAAATCAAAGGCACAACTGTGCAAAGAAAATACAAACTAAATGGGGGAATACTCTCCATATAATCCCCTATCCCGGGAGGGGACCCTGCCTGCTCAGTAGACCGACCGCGCTGATAAGTGCGAGCCTGCAATCGTTCCAGGGCCTCTGACCAGTCCCTAGCTGGGAGCCCTAGCGCAAAACAAAAAGAGAAACAAAACTAAACCAAACAGAAAAGAACTTAGCTTATCCAGCAGAGCTTCCACCACACTGTGTTGCTCCGTCGCTGTCCAACATAGAACTGAAGTGATTGACCAGCACAGGGGTAAATGCTAACACAGTTTAAATAGCATCAGAGCTAGTCAGCACCAGGTGCTGAATGACATCACACTTGCCACTACCACACCCCTCAGCTCCAGGAGGAGCAAGGGCACACCCAAAACCTGGTCTGGCTTGCCAGCAGGGTGCAGGCCTCAGAACAGCTGCAACAATATTGAGGAGAATCTAATGCTCCTCTATGTGTATATAATGAAGACACTCTACCTCACATCTATGTGTATATACTGTGTGTATACTGAGGAGAATATAACTGACCTCTATGTGGATATACTGAGGAGAATCTACCCTAACTCTATGTGCATATACTGAGGAGAATGTAACTGACCTCTTTCTGTATATATTAGTGAGAATCTACTGAACCTCTATATGTATATGCTAAGGAGAATATAACTGACCCCTGTGTGTAGATACTGAGGAGAATCTATCGCACATCTATGTTTTGATACTGAGGACAATCTACCTCACCACTATGTGTATATACTGAGGAGAATCTACTCACCTCTGTGTCTATATACTAAGAAGAATCTAACTGACCTCTGTGTGTATATACTGTGGAGAATCTACCTCACCTCTGTGTGTGTATATACTAAGAAGAATCTAACTGACCTCTGTGTGTATATGCTGAGGACAATCTATCGCACTTCTATATTTTGATACTGAGGAAAATCTACCTCACCACTATGTGTATATACTGAGGAGAATCTACTCACCTCTGTGTCCATATACTAAGAAGAATCTAACTGACCTCTATGTGTGTATATACTGTGGAGAATCTACCTCACCTCTGTGTGTATATATTAAGGAGAATCTAACTTACCTCTCTGTGTATATGCTGAAGAGAATCTAATGCTTCCCTATGTGTATATAATGAGGAGAATCTACCTCACCTCTATGTGAATATACCGAGGAAAATCTACTGCACCTCTCTGTGTATATCCTGAAGAGAAGCTACCTCACGTGTCTGTGTATATAGTGAGAATATAACTGATCTGTGTGTGTAGATACTGGGGAGAATATAACTGACATCTTGATGTAAATACTGAGAAGAATCTACTGCACATCTATGTGTATATACTGAGGATAATCTGCCTCACCTTCATGTGTATATACTGAGAAGAATCTACCTCACCGCTATGTGTATATACTGAGGACAATCTAACTGATCTCTGTGTGTATATACTGAGGAGAATCTACCTCACCTCTGGGTGTATATACTGAGAAGAATGTACATCACCTCTATGTGTATTTGCTAAGGGAAATATAATTGACCTCTGTGTGTGTATATTGAGAAGCTCCCCTATGTGTATATACTCTGTGTGCGTTTATATATATATGCTCCTCTAGGTGTATATACTGAGGAGACTCTATCTCACCTCTATGTGTTTATAGTGAAGAGAATCTTCCTCCCCCTTATGTGGATATACTGAGGAGAATCTACCTCACCTCTATGTGTATATACTGAGGAAAATCTACTTCACCTCTAAGTGTATATACTGAGGAAAATCTAACTGGCCTCTGTGTGCATATACTGAAAGGCTGTAAAGTACATAAGGAAGCGGCCATGTACCGCAGGGATGGAGCATGCCTTTAAGGCTTAGAAGGGACTGCAACTTCCAGTCAAGGGGTAAATTTGAATAAAAAGAGGCGTTACCTTTGAGGGTTAAAAGGGAGGAGAGTGGGAGGGGTGGCACATTCTGCAGAGAGACATCAGTACATGCATACGGAGGAGAATCTAACGGTCCTCTATGTGTATACATATTTTATTCCTCGGTTCCTCTGAAGTAACCACGACTTCATAAAATTTTCCGTGCGAATAACAGGTAAACACCTGTACCAAATTAACTCGGGAAAGTCAGGTATATCAGCTAGTACAGTGTATGATGCACTCATGAAAGGGGGAGCAGAGTACCCAGTTTAGGATTACATCCTTCTCTCAGCATCAGCCATAACTGCTCACCCAGTTTTAAGCCTCCTGCATAGGTGTTTTTGTTTTAGTTAATACCAGATCATACAACGGCGAAGTCAGCACTCCTGGACTCCAAAATAAACGTACAAAAAGTTCTCTTTAATCCTCCATGACAACCGCTGGTACGTTTCAACCTGTGTTAGGTCTTTGTTAAGCAAACACCAAACCATAAGAAGTCTGTGCATCCATCTGCATTTAAAGGCTCCCCCACTAGGTGGTCAACTGTGGTGTGCTGCAACTATTCTCTATATTTGTTTTAGTTAATGACTGTGTTTCAATCTACATATGACAATTCTGATCATTATCACCTGGTATAATTGTGTAATCATACACCTGACTATAATTCTACACAGATCGCAAGAACAGTGTAGCATTGAAGTGAACAGTTTCTTTAAATTTGCAAAAGCAAGTTGAATTATGCCACCTCCCTAATACAAAAGGATGTGCATGTACATGAGCAGCAGGATGTAGTTCCCACACGATATTGTACATGTACAGTACAGTGCAAAGGTTTTAGGCAGGTATGAAAAGATGCTGCAAAGTAAGAATGCTTTCAAAAATAGAAGTGTCTTCCACAACCTCCCCTTTGTAGCAGAGTTGGGCTGTTCCTCTCTCAGGTTTTAAACCTCCTATACAGCTGTTTCAGTTAATGATTGTATTTCAACCTACGTATGAAAATGATCATTATCACCTGCTTGGTATAATGGGTAATCATACACTTGACTATAATCCTAAAGAATCTCTGACTTTGTACAAGTGTACCTAGAAGAATTGATGGTGTTTTAACCCTTTGCAATCCAATTTTGGATTCAGGGTTTCCTAGGCGGCTTTCTCTTTCTGCCATTATACAATGGCGCCATCTGCTGGCTAGAGACAGTACTTCGGTATGTGACATGCTGGAGAGGCCCCCAACAACAGAACGGCCAATAATCTACAGTAAGAATACCCTGTCGGACGTCTTCCAACATCGGAACTGTATATCCTTCAATCAGAATGTCTTTACACGTCAGACGGTGGATTAGAAAGGGTTAAAGGCAAAGGGCGGTCACACCAAATATTGATTTGATGCAGATTTCTCGTTTGTTCATTCATTTTGCATTTTATCAATTGACAAAAATTAACCATAAATACTTCTATTTTTGAAAGTATTCTTACTTTGTTGCATTTTTCCACACCTGCCTAAAACTTTTGCTTAGCAGTCTAGTTCACTTGAAAACTTCTTGGTACATAGGATTTCTGCAATGGAAAGACTTAGAAAAACTTCATCGGAGTAACAAACAGCTCCTTTCAGCCATTTTCTGCTAAAATTATACAACAAATAGCAGTACTTGGGGTAACTTTTCCATTGAAGACAGCAGTGAAGACAGGCAACTCCTGCTGTAGGATGTTGCCTCACAGCCAGAGACAGTGACTGATCTCCTAAGCCACACATAGTAGAATGCTTTGGGTTAAAGATATTTACTAGTTTTATGTAAATAAGGCATAATCTTTGCCTAAATGAAAAATTCTACAATTTATCAACATTGTGGAAATAAAGTTTAATCTTTATGTAAATGAAAAGTTCTACAACTTTCTAACATACTTTGTATTTCAGTTCTTCACCATTTTTCCTTTTGCTGTGAATTAGAAATCTCTCATTTACATTCAGAGGCAGCAAATCCCTACATAGCCGATCCTGATTTCAGGATGCATTACGGAAATTGCACAAAGGAAACATATTCTATTGGCTTTTTTTTGCTGTTTTTTGTGCATATTGCATATTCTGTGCAATTACAATTTACATTAAAGGGGTTGTCCCGCGAAAACAAGTGGGGTTATACACTTCTGTATGGCCATATTAATGCACTTTGTAATGTACATTGTGCATTAATTATGAGCCATACAGAAGTTATTCACTTACCTGTTCCATTGCTGGCGTCCTCGTCTCCATGGTGTCGTCTAATTTCAGCGTCTAATCGCCCGATTAGACGCGCTTGCGCAGTCCGGTCTCCTCCCTTCCGAATGGGGCCGCTCGTGCCGGAGAGCTGCTCCTTGTAGCTCCGCCCCGTCACGCGTGCTGATTCCAGCCAATCAGGAGGCTGGAATCGGCAATGGACCGCACAGAGCCCACGGTGCACCATGGGAGAAGACCCGCGGTACATCGTGGGTGAAGATCCCGGCGGCCATCTTACTAAGGTAAGTAAGAAGTCGCGGGAGCGCGGGGATTCGGGTAAGTACTGGACGTTTTTTTTTTTACCCCTGCATCGGGTTTGTCTCGCGCCGAACAGGGGGGGGGGGGCTATTGAAAAAAAAAAACCCGTTTCGGCGCGGGACAACCCCTTTAAGGGCTCTTCATTAGCAATATAAACCGAATGGTTACATTTGCTTTCAGACCAGAACAGTACAGATTTTGTTTCTACTATATAAAAATGTATTTTTCTTTGCTGATTTTTTTAGAAATATGACATACAGTACTTAGGGTAATCTCCACAAAGAGTTATTGCTGAAGCCTCATATATTGCACTTTCTGATATTGTATTACTTACTGATAATAATCTCATTATATTTCAACCAAAAACACTTTACCATTAAAATTCTGCTGTTATCTGTTTTTACTTGTTCTCCCCCAGTCGCATCGAGCAGTATAGCTTTAAAGACGCTCCTATATAGATGTGACCTAAATTCAGCCTAATCTTTCTTATTCATGATTATCTACTAGAACTACTGTGACTACTGTGACACATTTCACAAGCAGAGCAGAAGGAAGTTTAACCTCGCATAATTTTACATGTCAGTTAGAGTCTGTAAAAAGCTAGCAATACAAATTGACTGAATAAAAGACGACGATTAGTCGCATTTACCAACTTTGTGATTATTATTATTATTTATTTTAAAGTGCTGTTAACTTCAGAGTATGGTACAAATGAAAAGCAGGATTTAAATGTATTACATGTATAAAATGGTAGGAACAATAAGCATCTAATAAATTGATACTGTTATAGCGCCTCCGCACTACTCACTTGCTCGGAGGGTTGCAGGTGGACGCCACCACCAGTCACATAGTGCATGGCGCTGCTGCGTTTCTACTCACTGCCAGTCCTCTCCTGGGAGGGCTTGTGTATGCTGCTGTTCCTCCTCTTAAAGGGCTAGAGCACCGATCCCCAGCCAACACCTGCTGTATTAAACATCATCCCACTAACTTACCACTGTGACAAACCCCAGTTCTTCGTATTCCTGGTCTTGAACCATGCTTGTTTTGATTGTTCTGACTTGTGTGTTTTATGACTTTGGCTCTGTGCATCTTGACTTTGCTATTGTCTGCCCAGACCGTCACCTTGTACCCCTTCCACGCACTTCTACTGCCAGCCCTAACCTCTGCCTGTTTCCTGACTATGCCCTGTTTAGACTTACAGGTATCATGCCTCGGCCCAGTGCAGCATCAGCAGCCACATAGCTGGGACTATATGTGTGTGTAACCACTTGGGGATCCCACAGCAAAGCCACTTGGAGAAATTGTGTGAAAATTGGGGTTCCCCAGGTGTTGCCACAGCCAAACCGTTGTGTGTGGCAAGGTGAATCCACATTCATCTGCCTGACAGATACAGAGAGAGAGAGAGAGAGAGAGAGAGAGAGAGAGAGAGAGAGAGAGAGAGAGAGAGAGAGAGAGAGGATCCTGCCCTCAAAGGCTTACAGTCAAGAAGGGAAGGGGAAAGAAACTCTAGGTGAGGGTATAGACTCCTTATATGGTAATATAGTAGAGGAGAGCAAAGGAAGAGGTTTTGTGAGAGCCGAGATTATGTGTGGACAGGTATGGGGAGATTGGGTCAGAGATGTATGGAGGGGACGAGTTATTTGTCATTTATTATATCTTGAATTGGACTAACTGGACAACGAGCAAAACTTGAATCTCCTGGACCTTAAAAGGTTTTCCAGGACTATCATATCGATGGTCTATACTTAAGATAGATTGGTGGGGATCTAGCTCTTGACACCTCCTCAATCAGCTGGTTGATGGGATTGCGGCACTCCAATGCACACTGCAGCTTCTTTATTGTACACCATACATTCTATAGTGGATATGTCAGCTCAATCACATTTACTTAAATGCGACTGAGCTGTAGAATGTCCATGTGACTGCTGAACATGACGCCACAATCATGAAGAAAATGCAAAAGGGAGCTATGGCCTTTCAAAAAAACAGCTGATCAGCGGGGGTGCAGAAAGTCGGACCTCCACTGATTTTATATTATTAACCTATCCTAAGGGCAGATTATATGTCAAGGGGTACCTAAAAGAAACTGGAATCTTCTTCTGGTGGGTGGGACATTACTAGTACAGCCTTCTGTTGCTAGGTGAATGCCTGGAGAACCCTTTTAAGGCAGCATGCCAATCAACATTCTTGGGGAAGGTTGCGTTCAACTCCTGTGATTTTTTTTCAACAAGGTGTTCTGTTTTTCACGTATTTTATGATGGCTGATTCTCGTTTAGTCTGACTTTTTTCTCAGTTTCCTTGAGTTAAAAGAGATCTCAAAGGAAAACGTTTTGCTGATGTTGAAGAGGTGACACAAAAAATGTTACAAGTACTAAAATACATCAATAACGACAAGTTTAAAAAATCCTTTGAGCACCGAAAAAACATTTGAACAAATGTATCGCTTCAGATGGAGAGAACTTTGAAGGAGATTGAAGTTTCAAAATGTGCAAATAAAAAGATTATTTGCAATAAATGAATTCCTGGTTCTTTTGGGTTCCCCTTCGTACATACTGAAGGGCTAGGAAACCCTTTTAATGCAAAACCTGTAATAGGGCCTCCCTTACATATCAAACATCATTTATAGCACTGGTCTCATATTGGACAAATGGCCCTTGGCCTCCTTAGGGTCCAGGAATGGGTGTGACTACAACTTCTGCACCCTGTATTGATAGACTCCTGTCTGTCATATGATTACCAGAGACAATAGATAAGGCAAAAATAATTTAAGACTGATTAGAAGCGCTGTCCAGCTCTGCTATCTCTTCTCCCCGGTCCTCGACCCAATTCGTCTTCATCTCTTCTGGCCAGGGATTAAAAAATCCCTGCCTCCTGGAAGCACTGCCTCTGATTGGCTGATGCTTAGCCAATCACAGCCATTCATTGAGTGCTGGCTCTGATTGGCTAAGCGTCGGCTAATTACACCCAGCACTTCCCGGAGGCGTGGATTTTTCAATCTCTGGCCAGAAGAGATCAAGAAGATCAGTGTCGGGGACCAGGAAGAAGCTGCAGTGGAGCCCCAGACAGCGCTTCTAAGGTGATGTAAACTTTTATTAAATTTTTTACTGCAGCTAGGGTGTATTTTCAAGCCTCCCCCTGAAAATCCTCGCATGTGGTGCTACAAATTTGCGCGACTTTGTAGCACCACATGTCACTTTGTAGTGCTACAAAATTGCGGTTTCACCACGAGAAGACCACAGCGACATCGCACGGACCAGCAATGCGATATCGCTGCAATTTTCTAGTGGCGATGCCGTGTCGCCCGTGTGAACGAGGCCTACGGGTAAAATGACCGTGTTAACAAGATAACCTGTAAATAGAGGTGGTTTTGCTAGTTTGCACCAAACTACAGTGCATTTGAATTGCTATAATCCAAAGAACCCTAAGGCACGGTGTTTGTTGCAAGCTTGTGTGTCTTGCCAAATCCACTTAGACATTTGAAGAAGCGCATATGACACATCTTGCGCTATATGTTAGCAGCATATCCAATTAAACTTCCTCTAGTGTGATACTTGAACAGGATAAACTACTGTATTTCCGGAGAGTTCATTATGATCTTGGAGACAGTAAAGAAGGAGTTAATATATCACATCATTTTTGAGTCTATTCATGGGCTCCGAGAAGAAAAAGGAAGCCAACTCAGCCTGAGATCTAATTTCGTCGGAGATTGGCTTGTTGGCGCTGCTTAAAGCCTCACAATATCTGCAGTTTACTCTATTCAGCAAAGCTGAGATGGCAGGGAATAGCTGGAGGTTAGAGTCCAGCCCCCTCCCACATGTACATAGAGACATACTTCATTTTCTACCGAGGGCAGCGTGTTTCAAACCAATTTGAAAAGATCAAAGTTGGCAACTTGGAAGCAAGGTGATTTTTCAATCCCTTAACTTAATAGCGTGATAAATTAAATTTTCCTGACTTTTCTAGCAATGTTTTTCTGTCCTTTCCAAATGGGATTTTGAAAGGTGCAATCTACTGCTTTTGATATAAACAGCTCCACACATCTGCAGCCATGCTGATGTATGCAGAGTGAGGCTTCAAAACCCTGCTCATAATTCACGGACTGGACGCCTACCGTGTAAATGCAAAGCTGTATATACTAACCTATACCGACAGCGGTGAAGGGAACAAAAAGAAAGAACTTTGATTACATAAAATGGAACTAAAAATCAATGTCTCCTTCAAAATTGCTCATGCTTGCTCACGCTCCTGACCATTGCAGCACACAACGCCTACTAGACCTCACCAGACAACACTTGGCACAGCACAATGTGCTCTCTAATTTGCTCACTCATGCAAGGCCTTGCCCAACATGGTGACATTACATAGAATATTGTCCAATTGTCACCATGTCTGGGTTTGAGACCACACACATACATCCACACGGGCCATGATAGAAACTGTTACAAATACTGAATTACACAATAAAGCATAATCAACATACATTTAGGTTACATCATTATCCTGTACACCTTTGTCACAACTATCCATCCCCCACAGTGCAATAAATATTATGCATCAATATCTGTATAACAAGTCCCTGCAACTAGGCATTACTTGCTTCTCTCTGCAGTACTTCCCCCATTATGTATAACATCTAAATAATACTCTTGGGCAAGTGGATGTGGATCCGTTTTGCCACACACTGGTTTGACTTTATGGAGGCAGCACCTGGGTACCATGTTTTCACCCTTGACCCTTTTAACCCGTTTAGGACCAGGCACTGTAAATTTACGGCGCCTGGTCCCGGGCTTAAAGTCCAGCCGTATGTAAAATTAGGGCGGAATTCGGGCTGATAACCCGGAAGAGAAGGCAGGAGGGGTTTTTAACCCTTTCTGTCCTCTCCTGCCCTGAGTACACAGCTCTCAAAGAAAATAACCCAAAGCCGATGCCAACCAAAACCGTCGCCGTATGCGCCTTGTAAAACAAAACCGGAACCCATTCCCATACTTTATTTTAGCGTAAATATACTCATTTAAAAAAAATAACTATAAATGTTAAAAAAAATCATTTTTTTTGCTTTTTACCCCGAATAAAACTAAAAAACGGGGGGAAAAAAGTCAGGGAAAAAGATATTTCAAAAATCGCCCTATATGTCACAGAAAAAAAACCCCAGCAAAAATAATTTTGGTAGCTGAAGGGAAAAAAATAGGGCAGTTAAACCACCGCATGGGTAAAATCCCTAAAAAGTGTCAGGTCCTTAAGGTACAAAAATCCTGGTCCTTAAAGAGTTAAGCAGGATATAGTCTTTGCTGTAGGACCCCCAAACCATTACAAACACAGTAATATGGTAATATGGCTGCTGATGCTGCACTGGGCCAAGGAACGATACCTTAAGGTCTGATTAGCATAGTAGAGAAACAGGCAAAGGAGCAATAACAAGGTCCAAGCTGAAGGTCAGGAGAGGCAGTAGTCAATACCGAAGTCCACAGTACAGAGCCAAGGTCAAGGAACACAGAAGTCAGAATAGTCAAAGTCAGGCAAGGCTCAGAGCCAGAATAAACACAGCCAGGGGCTTTGTTACAAGTAGCACTAAGAGATCAATTGCTTAGGCATCCACCCTAGGGCGAGGATGCCTAATATATGGAGTGCAGGAACAGGATTGGAGGGGGAGAAGTTATTGGAACATGCACTGGCCCTTTAAGAAACCAGGCAAGAGCACACGTGAGCCCAACTGGCAGAAGTTAAGGGACAAGCAAAAGAGAAGGAAGGATCTGGTGTGCAGCAGTGACTACCCACGGATGCAGAAGCAGATAAGCCGTGATGAATACACTCTACATGTAATGGCATGTCTATATATTACACTCAACATATAAAGGCAAGTCTCTTACTGCTCATTAGTACTATAATACACTTCAGACACATATACATAGTTGCCAGATAAATATTCTACCAAGCACAGTATTATCCTTGTACACCAACAATAGTTGCTTGGGTGAATATTCAAGCAACTACAACATTACTGGCCTTTGGTTTAACACACACTGGAAATATGGCATTTCCTGTCAACACTTAGCACGCTAGCTAATTAGTACATTCTAGCTAACTAAACCCTTGAAAGGGTTAAAGGGGTATTCTGGTTATGAAGCAAATTTTCAAAAATTCCATATATGAAAGTGTGTTTGCGCCATGTTTATGCACAGCTGGGTATACGTATAAATTGCACAGCCATTACTTCTTATCCTGTCCTACATTTCTGATGTTTCCCTACATCGCTATTTTCCAAGGTGGCCGCGTTATCCCTGCTGATAAGCAGCTTTAAACTACATTTCTCATAATTCCCTGCTCTGTACTTCCTTCCTATATGCGTGGCCACTAAAAGCTGCCCTGCTGTTAGTCAGCAGTTCAGTCCCGAGAGCCGAACAGAAAAAAGCCGTACATGGTCATTTACTAAGCAAGTCTGACCTGTAGACCTGGAATACAACCTAGGAATAAACACTTCTGGAGTTCCGGGAGAAGGTGATGGTTTATAGAGTGACAGACACAAGATCCAAAGCAGAACCACATTGTAAGCTTTAACCCCTGAAGAATGCGGCAATTTTTTTTTTCATTTTTTCCTTTCCACTTTCAAAAAATCATAACACTTTTATTTACCCATCAGCATAGCTGTCTGAGGGCTTGTTTTCTGCAGGGCGAGTTGTCTGTTTCAATGCTACTATTTAATGCATCATATCATGTAATTAAAAACTTGTTCTTGGAGACAGGATCACTCAGAAAGCCCAATTTTGACGTTGCGTATTTTCTTTCTCAGACAACTTTCCCCCTGTGGGATAAATAATGTATTACTTTGATAGATCAGATTTTTACAGACGCATGGATACCAAATGTGTTTTTTTAATTTGGATTTTTTATTATTAATATAGGAAAAGTTTTTTTTTTAAACTTTCAATACTTTTTATTTTTTCTAATAATTAAGAAAACTTTTTCAAACTCATTTTTGCATTTTTTTTAGTTCCCATGGGGGACTTGAACTTGTGATCGTTTGATCACTCCTGCAGAATAATGTAATATATTAATAAATTATACCATAATCTGACATGCCACAGATATGGCTTGATAGGCAATCAGGGATGACAGCGCTGGAGGCCTTCAGAAGGTCCCAGGCTGTCAGGACAATGATCTAATCATGATGGGGGTGAATTGGGGACATGTCAAAACCACAAAACCCCACAAAACTGATTGGGGTATTTAAATGTTCCGGTGAGAACTGACAGCAGCATTTCCAGGTTTAATTGCCGCAATCAACACTAATTGTGAAAAACAGCTGGCACCCATGCTATATGGAGCTGGATCGCCTCCCGATCCCCCTCGAGACAAACCTTAGATGCCCAGGATGTAACTATACATCCTGTTTCATAAAGAGGTTAATAACTTTTGATTAGCATTCATTTGGCAGCATTAAGGCCTCTCACCCACTTGCGTTTTTTTAGCACTGCGTTTCTTTAACGTGAATATCAGTTGGACTTTCTACTGTTAAAAACGCTAGGCAAGTTTTGCGGTTTTTGTGTGATGCGTTTTTAACATTAGAAATTCCCATTGACAATCACTTTAAAAAAAGGCAGCATTAAAAAAACGCAAGTGGGTAGGAGCCCTAACTGGAATACTCCCTTAACTTTTCCAACCCCCTTACTGTTTACCATTCATTGTAATCCTGCCTGCAGTGATAATGTGGTGACTGCTGAGAAGTTTTATTTACAGAACAGGAAGTGTCAGACTTTTATGAGGATTTCAGTTTTTTTTTTTTTAATTTAGATCGTGACGTTGAAAATTCTCAAAACATATTACGATTTCAGATTTAACATAACTTGATTTAATCCTAATTTACTGACAATACATTCCCTTGAAAAAAAATCCTTTGATAGGTTCTAATAATCCAGGCCATGATAAGAAACTCCCTATAGTCATACATGTACCTAACAGGCACACCTGCCACAATACCACAATAGAGAGCAGTACCAACAGTAATATCAACGATGCCTATAATAACATGCAGAGAGTCCAGGTGGTACTGCTGCCAGAGGTCATGTCAAAGAAGGGGCCCAAATGCATTTGTGCACTGCCACTTACTACCTACAAGGTTCTATATTGAAGCTGCCATTCAATGTTACTAATATGTCAACCTTCCTTAGTTATGCTACACTGGAGTTGCGGTCAGGCACCAACATTCCTCTCACCTTACAAGCTGGGCTTTGTTATCTTCATGCTTGGCTTCCACTGCCTGCTTTCTGGTCTCAGCCCGGGCTCACACGCTCCCAACGTCTTTCTTAAAGGACAAACGTATGCTAACTAGTTCTGTCCCAAGGCAATCACTTCACCTCTAGCTTTTTTAGCCGTCCTCTCCTCATGAAGGATGCCTAAGCAATTGGTCTACATTTGCCATTATGACGAGCCCAAGTTTGTGCATTCTGTTTTTGCCTCCTGCTCTGATTGCTGTGCTCTTTGACCTTGGCTCTGTTTCTTGGACTATGCCATTTCTCACTGCCTGTCCTCACTATCTGCCTTATATATCACACTTCCTTCCTTAGATCATGTCTCCCATCAGTCCCATTTTTCACATGATTGCCTCATGAAACATCGATTAAAGAGGCAGGGTTTATGCAGATTTACCCCATTTCTGTAAAGATTTGTGGGCATTCCTGGCCAGGATGGAGCTTAAAGGTGGGGATTTAAATTTTGGGAGGTATGTAAGGTGACCAGATTTTCCCAAGGTCAAAGCTGCACAAAGGGGTGTGTTCAGGGTGGGACTTATCATGATATATGATTTTACTTCCATCATTATAAAAAGTACAGGGTAGTTCAAAAAAGACAGGGAGCAAATTCTGCAGCATTTATGCATCCAAAAAACAGTCAAAATATATACCATTGCTGCGGATTTTGACTGGAAATCAGCCGCATATCCGCAGCTGATTTCATATCATGTGGCGCCCCCCCTCACCTCCTCCAAAGGCTTCCCACTGTCAGCGCTCCGCAGCTTCCGGTTCCCAGCAGCCTGTAGTGGCCTCACCTGACCAGCAGTGCCACACTTGATCAGGTCGCTGGGAACCGGAAGCTGGGGAGCGCTGACAGCGGGGAGCCTACAGAGGAAGTGAGGGGGGCGCCACATAGTATGAAATCAGCTGCGGATACACGGCTGATTTCCAGTCAAAATCTGTACCAATGGTTTTTTAGATGCAAAATTTGCTGCGGACCTTCTGCAGCATTTCCACCATGTGTAAACATGACCTAAGTCAGCTTGAGGTATGCTGCCACGTGCAGAGTGGCCTCAGTAGTAATAGTGCCCCCTATATTGGCCCCAGTAGTAATAGTGCTCTCTTATACCAGCTGAGCAATAATACTGACCCTCACAGTAACCCCAATAGCACTAGCAGACCCCTATACCAGCCCAGTAATAATAGTAACCCCCACAGTGGGCCCAGTAGTAATAGTGCACTCTTATACCAGCCAAGCAATAATAATGCCTCCCACAGTAGCCCAATAGTATTAGCACTCCCCTCTACCAGCTCCAAAAATAATAGTGCCCCCCACAGTAGCCCCATAGTAGTAGTGCTACCCTCTATCAGCCCAGCAATAACAGTGACACCCCCACTGAGCCATATACTTACCCTCCTCCTAGTCTTCATAGGCCAGACGCTCCTCTCAGCGCTGCTGCCAGAAGTGTGTGTGTGCCTGCAGCAGCACCTCCTCCTTTCTCCTCTCCTCTCTTGTGGAACGAAAGAGGAGAGGTGAGGGAAGGAGGGGATTAAAATCCCGGATTCACACACTGTTGACAGTGTGTGTATCTGGCCTGCATCGCTGCAGAGTGATTACTGACCGGGGAGACGCAGCACATCAGCCGGTAATCACTTTAATGGTGAACATACGTTACCAGAATGCGGGACAAATGGCTGTCCAGTTGGGGTCCCGGCAGACGGCGGGACACAGGGTCCCAAAGCGTGAGTGTCCCGCCTAAATTGGGATGTCTGGTCAATTTAAGATATGTTTCATAGCCTTAAACAGGTTGTACCACCATGGTAAGGAATGGCAGATCTTTAGAATATGCCATCACTTATTGACCATGAGGTTCTTACTGCCCCCCACCAATCTGTAGAATAAAAGGGCCGCATTACTAAGTGCTGTAGTCTCTTCAAAGTATTTCCTACACAGTGATGCTCCCAGCCATCCACTGTGCATTGTCATTGCAACACAACCAGACTTTAACTGGCCCACAAAGGAACAAGTGAATCCCCTGGTGGGCCCTTGCCAGAAGTGGAGCTCTAGTTCCCCATGAGCAGTATGTAATAAGCTACGTAGTTTATCTGTTTTTATAGACGCATAAGGTCGCTGAGATGACATATAGGCACAATTGCATTTTGGGGTGTAGTCTCTCTCACTAGGCCCCGCCTTCTTGACAATGCTGTGGAGCCCCATTATCAAAGTGCACTACAACTCCCAGCATGCCCCAACAGCTGCAGACCTTCAGGTTCTTGCAGGTTGTTGTAGTTTTCTCATAGATTGCATTTACATGGAACCTTGTAAAAGTTGCAGCCACATGAAAACCACACTGACATGCAGTTCTACAACAAATTGAGCAGCTTCCAAATTGACTGTTTACAAACACACAGATTACGGCTAAAACTCAAAACCGTGCAACCATTAAAAATCTATTTAAAAACTATTTCATTTTGCGATAGAATTGCTTTACTGCACTTATTGGCTATGTAGTCGCTGTTACATGTGATCTCTCCCATTATAGGTCAAGCCATGAATGTCACCTATGAGATCTGCAACTATTGGGTGAACAGGAGTCCACCGATCCATATCAGAGCATTCTCCATATACTTCGGTGGAGACAGGGCCGTGAGTCAGATAGTATTCCCATGTACTTTATCTGTACAGTGGGCCACTAGAAGAAATTCAACTGGTGGCCCTCGCCATCCTAGTCTGACACTGAATGCAACCCTATTCATTTTAATGAGGCTGTGTTACAAATTCCATTTTATGATGGAAATACTCTTTCAAGCTTAATTGTTGGACACATTAAATCATATACAACATAAAGTATATTGAGCATATGGTCATATACCGAGTGTGCACTGGAGAAATGCAATATACTCCACGCCAAACAATCCTACCCTGAGATCTTTCTGTTTTTATCTCAGTTCATTAAAGACGTTATTGTATATGAGGATATAAAACAGACATGACATTTTCCTGTTAACTTCAGCTGACAGCAATGGGATTTACCAGGTGAAAACAGCCAGATCTACTCTGTTCCTAATGTAGACTAAGACCCTATGGTCTTTATTCCATATGAACAGAAAACAGATTTGGCAGATAATCTCTTGTTAAATCTTAGGGCTGTCAGTTGTGGTTAAAAGAAGTAAACAGGAAAATCTGATTTTTTTCTTCATATATTGTACCTTAGCTTATGTAACACAAACCTCATAGCTCATGTTATTTGGGGGTCGAAATGCCAGTTCATTATTATTCAGTAATTCTTTTTTGGAAAGTGAAAAATATGCAGCAAAATAGTGAGATTGTCAAACGAGGCCACAAAATTCTAAGCCACGAACCTGAGGAAAAGTTTTAAAATTCAGAATCTTTCAAGTGGAGAGTGAAACCGTAATGTGGTGCTGATACTAAAAAAATTATCTTTGGTACTTTTACATGGGCTATTCGTTCCCTTTCATTACTCTGTGTAAATATCTCGGCCGATGAACAGGAGCACATTTATTTTTTGGCTGATCACATTTTTTATGTGTATATAAAAATAATAGTTTTTGGGCAGCACATCCCCTCCAGTAAACAGGGGATGAGCTGTCGGCAATAAGGCAAACACACAGCCATACAAAGGATCATACAGTAGAGCATTGAGAATTGTTGGCGTGACCCAACAGTTGCCCTGTGTAAAAGGTCTTTAAATAAGCACTGATCGACTTGCTATATCGTCAATCACCGCTCCTAATGGTTTATCTGTCCGAGTAAGAGGACTATTCAACCTATTGCCCACGAACGGATTTTCGCTGCATATGACCGCGAATTCTGCAGCAATGTCCATCCATAGCATGCTATGTTAAAAGATTCTTCCATGCCTATGAGCGGAAATCAACTACGATTTTTTGCTCATGGGGAAAACCGCAGCATGCTTTATTTGGTGCAGAAATTGCACAAATGGCTTCCATTGCAGTCAATGGAAGCCGTCCGATCCGTGGCAATTCCAAAATGTCAAATTTGAAATCACCGTGGACCCGCATCATCGCTGGCGTGATGGCACGTCATACCCTGCACTGCGCATGCGCACCGGCTCGCCGGCTGAGACACTCACGGCGGATCCGGTCAGATGAGTATGGGTCTATGGCTGTGCACCAGGTTGGATCCCGCTGCGGTCTGGCTGTGGGTATTCAGACTTAAGCTCTAGGCATTATTTTGTCAATGGCTCTGCAGTTCTGTCATAGCATGTAGGGCTATTCTTATTGTCAAAGCAACCAACATTATGAGAGACCCCATTATAATCCAGTGGAATCTGTTGGTCACAATTAGGATCCAACAAAAAATGGTTTCCATTATGAAAGGAACACACAACTCCAAAGTGAACGTCGCCTTAAGCAACATTTAAATACTACTTGTATATACATAATACTTGGGATTGCAAAATCCTTGCAAATTTATGGAGAACTCCAGATGCACACAGATAGGTTAAGCAACGTTTTAGGTTTGATGTGTTATACCAAGCCTAAGAGAGGTGGACCAGGACCCAAGGCCATTGCAGACAGCATCAACCTTAGGTCGTGGTCCATCTTTCTTTGGCTTGATAAAGGGCCTCAAGCCTGAAACGTTGCCTAATCTATCTGTGAGCATCTGGAGTCCTCAAAAATTTTACATGAACTTTGTGATCTCTGCATGTGGGTGCTGTCCATCTCTGTATGCTTCTAGTACTTGGAGTTCTTGACAGTAAACTCCTTGGATATTGCATGTTCTTCCAATCTTGTTTATGTTCTTCCACATGTTTTTGATAGCTATAAGCATGGTATGAAATCTCAAAACCTATGTATGTAATATGGAAATTACGATGCAGCTGGCGAATAGTCGCAGGTACAGGGTGGCAAGTCAGCATCAGCCCCAGCTTATGTGATGCTCCATATTGGATCATGTTCATTTTCTGTCACTATTGGTCAGCAAGGAGTTAAATACTTCTTGCTGTTACGCGGTTAAGACAGCTACTGATCTATTTATTTATTTGGAAGTTTGTACATTTTTCCCCTATACTAGTGGGTAATATGTGTCATTTAACTTTTGCCACTATTCCCTGTCATTATCTAAAGAAAGTCAGGGTTGCCCCAGGTACCTAACCTAGGGTTGCCCTCATCAGGGTGAGCGCTCTGCCTAGAGGTTGCATTTACTTGTAGCAGTAGGTTTAGAATTAAATTCACCATATTCCCTGTTTTGTGTTTCCTTATTATATATTTGTGTTATGTGCATTCATCCTGTATGTGTACATATTTGTGTTTTTTGGACACAATCAATACGTCAGGGCAGGACTTTACCATATGGTAAAAACTGTGCACTGCTAATAGGTTTCATTGAAGTGGATGTAAATTAATTAAATAACTATTTTATCTATCTTTCTATCTATCTATCTATCTATCTATCTATCTATCTATCTATCTCATATCTATCTATCTTTCTATCTATCTATCTATCTATCTATCTATCTCATATCTATCTATCTATGTATCTATCTATCTATCTATCCCATATCTATGTATCTATCTATCAATCTCATATCTATGTATCTATTTAGCTATCTCATATCTATCTATCTCATATCTATCTATTTATCTATCTATCTCATATCTATCTATTTATCTATCTATCTATCTATCTCATATCTATCTATCTATCTCATATCTATCTATCTCATATCTATGTCATATCTATCTATCTATCTCATATCTATCTACCTCATATCTATCTATCTAATATTATTTGCATATCCCTGTAGAGTAATGCATTAAGGGCATATGAAGAACTGCACATGAACCAAGCTGAGAACAGAAAGCCATCCCATCAGGTTCAGGAGTTGTGTCACATGTCATGCGGTGCATCAAAGGTCTGAAGAAATAGAAGCACTGACATTTACCTTTTCAAGACACATACATCATGAATTCTTTTCATACAGGAAAACTTCAATGGAACCTCAGTGGTGCATATTAGATGTTAAAAGTGTTTGGAAGTTATTTTAAAGTAAAACTTGTGAAACTTGAGACTTTTTACGAAGGCTACTGCTTGAGATCTTGCTCCACATCTTTGTATTAAAAGATGCTGTCAGAAGAGCCATCAAAATCTTCAACTTTTTAACATGTTGAGTTTATATTAGGTCAAATGGTCCTAGTCTATAATGGTCCGAGACTTACCTTGAAAAAATGGCCAAAGAGGAGAAAATTAAAACTAACTGTAAGTATTAAATTACAAATTGCACTCTATCAACTATAATTCATATGTAGTTAGGACTTAAGGGGTATGGAAAACTTTTATATATGCTAGTGGTGACTTTTTCTCCCAGTAATACATGATGGAAAGGAATGCTAATACTAGAGATGAGCGAGCATACTCGTCCGAGCTTGATGCTCGTTCGAGTATTAGGGTGCTCGAGATGCTCGTTACTCGAGACGAGCACCACGCGGTGCTCGTCTCAATTAAACGAGCACTGACCATTGATTGGCTCAGCGCAGCCCTCAGCTGAATGACAGCTGAGCTGAGCCAATCAGTGGCAGAACTCACTCACCCATTCATGAATTCATGAATGGGTGTGAGTGAGAACTGCCTCTGATTGGTCAGGCTGTGACCAATCAGAGGCAGCTCATTCAGCAGGTGGGGATTTTAAATCACCGGCTGCTGAATACTACAGAGAGCAGTTCAGGAGAACTGCCAGCTGGCCGCATCTGAACTCCGTCTGCCGGGACCAGGTGAGTATATATATATTTTTTTATTTTTACACATTTCTGGATGAATTGCAGGGAAGGGCTTATATATTTAAGCCCTTCCCGAAAATTCATTGTGCGATCGCCGGCAGCCCATTGCTTTCAATGGAGCCGGCTGTATTGCCGGCTCCATTGAATTCAATGGGCTAACATCGTTCTGCCGGGACAAGGTGAGTATATATTTTTTTTTACTTTTTACACATTTTAGGATGATTTTCAGGTAAGGGCTTATATTTTTAAGCCCTTCCCGAAAATTCATCTCGCGCTCGCCGGCAGCCCATTGCTTTCAATGGAGCCGGCTGTATTGCCGGCTCCATTGAATTCAATGGGCTAACATCGTTCTTCTCTGCCACAGCTGTTACAGCTGTCGCAGAGGAGAACGATCGTTATGCTGACAGTGCGGGGGGGGGGGGTCTCACTCTTGCCACTATTGTGGCTTGATAGTGAGACCTCGGAGCCCGAAATGCAGCCCTGCATGTTGCTCCTCGCCTGCCCTATCCATTTCTGTGTTTTCTACATGACTTTGGTGATTTGCTAAGATTTTCACAAATGAAAACCTTAGCGGAGCACCAGTCATATACAAAAATGCTCGAGTCGCCCATTGACTTCAATGGGGTTCGTTACTCGAAACGAACTCTCGAGCATCACTGAAAGTTCAACTCGAGTAACGAGCACTCAAGCATTTTGGTGCTCGCTCATCTCTAGTTAATACCTGTGATTTCCTATTCCACAGCCCATGAGGGATTTATTCTGCCTTGTGCTGACAAATATTGAAAAGATTGTGATTTTCTCTGTCTGCCCTAGGTGCTGTTCTCTCTCTATAGACAGATACATGGTCATGGCTGGCCTTAGCTAAGTGCCAGGGGTGCCCATACCATAAGGCAGATTGAGCCTTCTGCCTTGGACAATGCCTCCAGCGAGAAGGGGGCAGATACAAGAAGTGGAGAGAATGTTGTTTAGCTGAAAAATGAATCAGGATCTGTGATGATGTCATGGGGGGGGGGAATCTCTGCAGCATAATTAGACGTATATTCATCATCACACTCTTGGATTACTCCCAAAGTAATCTATGACATCATAGAGTGAATCATGTGACCTGTTGGAGTACAGAGTTCTCATGCTGCAGTCGATGCAATGATGAACAAATTCAGCACCAGCAGCCAGATAACTTAGTTATTGCGATTTGTCCATTAATAGCAACTAGCTGAAGATTAATGGTCACTTGTTAAAGCTTCAGGCTCAAAAATCCAACAAAGTACTTTAACCCCTTAGTGACGAAGCCTGTTTGCACCCTAATGACCAACTAATTTTTCATTTTTTTTCATCATCGCATTCAAGGAGCCATAACTTTTTTATTTTTCCATCGACATATCCGTAGAAGGGCTTGTTTTTTTGCAGGAAAAGTTGTATTTTTAATGGCCTCATTTTCGGGGGCATAAAATGTATTGTATAATTTTTATTCATTTTTTAAGGGGGGGTTTATTTTTTAGAATTGCAATTTTACTGTGTTCCCTTTGCAAACTATATAATGTGATAACATTATTCTCTGAGTCAGCACTATTCCGGCGGTACCAAGTTTATACAGTTTTTTATGTTTTGCTATTTTTGTTCACCAAAAAACACTTTTTTTTTTTAAAGATGTGCTTTTGTGTTACTGCATTCTAAGAGCCATAGCATTTTTATTTTTCCATCAACGGAGCTTTATGGGGGCTTGTTTTTTGCAGAATGCACTCTGCTCTTCATTTATCCAATTTTTGGAAACATATAGCAATTACCATATATACTCGAGTATAAGCCTAGTTTTTCAGCACATTTTTTATGCTAAAAAAGCCCCCCTCGGCTTATACTCAAGTGAGGTAAAAAAAAAACAGCAACAAAACACCCGCAATACTCACCTCCCAGCCTGCGTCTGAGCCTGGCGCGATGGTCTCCCCGGAGGTGCGGCAAGCTGTTCGAGAATTCTCCCCGCTGTCATCTCCCTGCTCAGCTTTGAATTCCCCTACCGTCAGTGCTGTGTAGAGAAGCGCTGTGATTGGATCGAGCGCCAGCCAATCACAGCCGGCGCTCAATCATTCAAAGTCATTCAGTGTATGACATCATGACAGATGTACTAAGAGAAGCATAGAGTCTAGATCATGTGTGGTAGTTATCCTCCTCTTCCTTAGTCAGACCTCATCTGGAATACTGTGTCTGTTAAAGTTCTGGGCATCCCACTTTAAAAAAAAACATTGACAAACTGGAGCAAGTCCAGAGAAGAGTTACCAAGATGATGAGTGGTCTGCAAATCATGTCCTATGAGGAACAGTTAAAGGATCTGGGAATGTTGAGCTTGCAAAAAAGAAGGCTGAAATAGACTTAATAGCGGTCTACAAATATCTGAAGGGATATTGCAGAGGGACAGTGCAGAGGGATCAGCCCTATTCTCATTTGTACAAGGAAAGACTAGAAGCAATGGGATGAAACTGAAAGGGGGAGACACAAATTAGATATTAGAAAAAAACTTTCTGCCAGTGAGGGTGATCAATGAGTGGAACCAGGTTATCACGGGAGGTGGTGAGTTCTCCTTCAATGGAAGTCTTCAAACACCGACTGGACAGACATCTGTCTGGGATGATTTAGTGATCTTGCATTGAGCAGGGGTTTGGACCCAATGACCCTAGCGGACCCTTCCAAATCTATCACGCTATGATTCTAGAATGGCACATGGTATCATGTCAAAATGTGCTTACAAAATATTGCAAGGATTGAGTTTTTAAATTATAGAACTTTCATTGATATGAAAACAAATGAAGATTGGAATGCCAATGACTTATCAGCACCCCCTTGTAGTAACAAGCTTCCTACAGGTATGATTACACCCTCCTCCCCTGACCATGATACGGTATCTGATGGTGCATGTCATACAATGGTGTATACAGATTAGAGGTTTTCCTATATCAAAGATCAAACTAGGCTCCCATCTATGGTGTCGAGTTTTACTACTCAGAATGGAAAGGCCATGTGTTGAATTTTCCCTCCGTGCCCTTTCCATGATCATTGGGCCAACTCCTCACCTACTTGTTTTCTAACAATGTAGTTACTCTATCTTAAGGCACATTTACACGTAACGAGTAACACTCATAATTCGTTCAAACAATAGCATATGAGCGATAATCGTTGCCTGTAAATGCTGCCATCATTCACTCTTTGGCTCCATGATGATTTTAAGGTGAGCTTAAAATCCATCGTTCAACTGGAGAGAGATAACAGGGACCGCATGCTGTGTTCTGCATGGTAGTTGGAAATTACATTGTATTCTGCTGAAGGCCCATGCGAGAACAAAGCAGCTGTCTGCAGAGCTCTGCAGACAGCTCCTGGAGGCACCTTTACACGCAAATGAAGCTGATAAAGTGTTAATGGACATTAGTGTCCATTAACACTTTATGCACCACAATCGCTAAAACTGTCAATCTTTCCAACATTCTAAAGATTGTCTTTGTGTGTAAATGGGCCTTTACTTTAGTGTAGATAATGGGATAACAGAGCTATTGTAGCAAAATCCCAATCATCCCTATTTGCCTTTTGTTGACCATCATGATTTTACACTGAGCAAAAGGGAAATGAAGCTATTTAATTGCATAGTGTACATGCAATTAACATTTTAATTGTTGACATGAATTTAGAACGAAGAACATACAACTGCAATTCACGTCAGTACTTCAATCTGGCGCAGATGAAAGGCATTTTGCATATCACATAGGTGGTAATTCAAATTGCATTAGGCATTCCTTCCGTCCTTTGCTGAAGGACAGAGTGGGCATATAACTTACAATTACAAAGGGAAGAGATAAAAGCTCCCCTGTGTAGAAGATGGTTGACATAATTGAACATCAATGCAGATAATTCTGGGATTTATGTACATTTAAAAGAAGATCTATCACAGCAATTGTTTAGGTTTTATGCAAGGACTTGCGTTCAGGGCCTGGATTTATCCCCCATTTAGACAGTGTGCTGCAATGTATTAATTATGGCTGGGATGGACAGTAACTCACATCATCTATAAGTGAGTCATACACACTGAGGAGGGTGATATATGCTGTGAAGTAGTCTCTAATGCTTTTCTTTATAGAGGAGGCGCAAGCATGTGCCTCACAATATATTCAGTGCGTGCACTTTTGGGATTGCCGATTCCCATCCTTATTATTAGCACCCCCTTGGGTAGTGGTATACAAAATATTAAGAAAGAACGTAAAAGTCTGCAGTGACTGTGATTTAAAATGAACTTGAGATGAAGATTCTTTCTTTTAAGCAACTAGAAGAACTAAGATCAGTTTTATACCAATAATGCCTAACTATGCCGCAATTCGATTCAGTGTGCAGAGGAAGCAGATACATCGAGGCACTGAAGCGGTTGGAAACACATTTGCCATATAACATGACGCCACTATTATAAATGATGTATGGTTTGTAGGGGGCCTTGTTACAGATTTTACATTAGGACTCAGGAAATTTTGATTGTCCACTGGGTTTTCAACAAATATGTGCTCATGTTATAGCCAGTGTGATAATTAGCAAAAGTGCATATTGCTCTGTTGACCAAGATGGATTACTGGACATGGGTGGGTTCTGTCTCTTGCTATCCATAGAAGTGTATGGAGAGGTGAAGAGGAACTGATGCAGAAGGAGATAAAATCAGAGAGACTCAAACAGAGCTGCTGTAGCTAATTAGAGATGAGCGAGCGTACTCGCTAAGGCAAACTACTCGAGCGAGTAGTGCCTTATATGAGTACCTGCCCGCTCGTCTCTAAAGATTCGGGGGCCGGCGGGGAACGGCGGGGGAGAGCTGGGAGGAACAGGGGGGAGATCACACTCTCCCCCCCCCCCCCAGCTCCCCCTGCTCACTCCTGCAACTCACCGCTCTCCCCTGCCGGCACCCGAATCTTTTGAGACGAGCGGGCAGGTACTCGCATAAGGCAATACTCGCTCGAGTAGTTTGCCTTAGCGAGTACGCTCGCTCATCTCTATAGCTAATAGAGCAGGAAGTGTGAGCAATTTGGGAATGTACCCTAGGACTGATTGGAACATTTGAGGGTACAACCCTTTCCCCATCTTAGCACTCAGTGAGCCATGCTCAGAGAATTAAACTCGTCATTCTCTTTCTTCTAGGTAGAAATTGTTGGTCTGCCCCAGTGGGTGGGGGTAATGGGCAATGTAGTCACCCACCCCTCCATTAAGATTCGTTAAATAAGGGGGTTGTGCCTGAAAGGGGCTTCTGAGATATTGCGTAGATATTTAGCATGTACAGATACAAACTTGATTAAATCCCAAACACAGTCAGCTGATGGACGGTGGATCTGAGTGGCGGAACCCTGTCCATTAACTACTGATGTTATTAGTGGAAAAGAGACTTCCCCTTTAAGTTATGCTTCTGCTGCTGGATGTAAGATAGCCATTCGATCACATTTCTGATATGGTTGCTTTGTTTCATTGATCTAAACCCTCCAATGTACTGCTTCAAAAGTGAATAGCTATAGATTCGCCTTTGAGTAAGCTTAAGAGCATCCGTTCACTTCCTAACTGGGAAGTTATTCTAAGCCTTTCATTCTAAACCCTAATGGGTATTGAAAAAGAAAAGATATGTGTCTTTCAGTGTTGCCAGCCTTTTTTCTATTTTTTTTGGACAAGATATCCAAAAATCACAGGAAACCAACATGTTTTTTTTGCATATTGGAAAACCATAATAAACATTCACAGTAACGTTCACTGTGAGCTGTAAAATGATGATAACTGCAATCACAATAACACGTACAACATCCTCTAGCTTCCAAAAAAATCTTGAACACATCAGGGTTTTTTTACGGACACTGGAAAAAAATTGACTATTTTGTCTTTTTTACAGACTGCCCAGGAACTTTAGACAGTTGGCAACCCCGGTGTCTGGTCCCATCACTCACTAGGGGACAGATGTCTAATTACAGTCACTAGCCCCAGTGGTAGTCATAGAGATGCTGTCGTTGTCTCCTCTCATTGGCAATGTAAAAGATGTATTATATCTAATATATATATTAGATTTACATGTTTATTGCTGGGAAAAATTTACCGAAGTCAACACAATTCTACTATCTCTATTTATCTAACTCATATCTATCTATGTACTGTATCTATCAATCTAGCTGTCTCATATCTATTTATCTCATATCTATCTTTCTCACTATGTCATATCTATCTATTTATCTATCAAGGTATCTCATATCTATATACATATATAAACAATTAAATATTATATTTAGATTATTTAGATCTTATATATATAAGATTTAAATGTATATTGCTAGGAAAAAATTACTGAAGTTAACACAATTCTACTATCTATCTCTACTATCTATCTATCTCATATCTATCTCTTCTATCTATCTATTTATCTCAGATCTATTTATCTATCTATGAATCTCATATCTCATCTCTCTATATATATCTATAACATATTTATCTATTTCATGTCTATCTATATATCTATCTATCTATGACTTTATCTCATATCTATCTATCTATCTATCTATCTATTTCATATTTATCCATATATCTCATGTCTATCTCATATCTATCTATTTATCTATCTATCTAATATCTATTTATCTATCTCTATCTGTCTTCCTATCTATCTCATATCTATCTATGTCAGATAGATATGAGATAGATATTAGAGATGAGCAAGCACGCTCGGTTAAGGTAGATACTCCAGCGAGCATCGCACTTCTCGAGTATCTGCATACTCGACCAAGCAAATATCTATCTCATATCTATCTATCTATCTCATATCTATCTATCTATCTATCTCTCTATCTATCTCATATCTATCTATCTATCTATCTATCTATCTATCTATCTATCTATCTATCTCATATCTATCTATCTATCTATCTATCTATCTATCTATCTATCTATCTCATATCTATCTATCTATCTCTCTATCTATCTCATATCTATCTATCTATCTATCTATCTAATATCTAACTCTCTCATATCTATCTATCTATCTTCTATCTCATATCTATCTATCTATCTCATATCTATCTATCTTCTATCTATCTATCTATCTATCTATCTATCTCCTATCTATCTATATGTCTCCTATCTATCTATCTATCTATCTATCTATCTATCTATCTATCTATCTATCTAATATCTATCTATTTATCTCATATCTATATCTATCTATCTATCTATCTATCTCATATCTATCTATCTATCTATCTATCTATCTATCTATCTATCTATCTATCTATCTCATATCTATGTCATATCTATCTATCTATCTATCTATCTATCTATCTATCTATCTGTCTGTCTATCTGTCTATCTCTATCTTATCTGCAGATGGTGTGAAGCAACTATAAATGGATGCAGGATATAATTTATACTTTTTTTTCCTGTAAGTCAGTCAAAGTGTATTCTTTAGAGCAGCGATGTCAAAGCCACATCAGTATTATGGTTGCCTTTAAAGGGCAGTTTATAATTGTAAGACTGTCTAAATGCAACTGCTCCTTAACCCCTTAAGGACTAAGCATATCAAATTTATGGTACTTGGTCCTGGGCTACCTGGCTGTTACTAAAAATATGGAATTAAAGCTCCTGCAATAAAACAAGAGCAGATTTGATCCTCAGGTGCTTTTCACAGCCAAGGACTATGTACTAAGAGTAAAAAAGGAAATGTAACTTCCGCGAGTAAACTTGGTAATCACATGACCGCCGAGTGCCCCTATCTCAGCAGAGCTGCAGGTTCCTAGCAGGCCCTGATCAGCTCTGTCGGTGACTGTAGTCACTACAGGTGGATGTTTTACCTTGTGTCTGAGGCTCCTATAGATGTCTCAGCTACAGTGGAAAAGTGTGAAATAAAAAAAAAAAGACAATGTGAATAACCCCCAAAGGTTTTATATTACGTCATGGGGAACATAGATGTTCCATATAATAGTTACAAAAATAAGTTTAAAAAAATTACAGAATAACATTAAAAAATTGCTAACCTAAACCATCAGCATATGCACCCTGTAATCTGACACTAAACAAATGATGTATCAAAACATCTGAAGCAAAATGTGAAACCTATTTCCGCACTTTATTTTAGTGCGGAAATTTTAAAAATAAATAACGATCAATTTAAAAAATTTGTTGTTTTTATAGCTCTTTACACCTAATAAAACTAAAGAACAGGAAAAAATAGCCTTATAGGTCAAGGAAAAAAAAGCAAAAAAAAAATAATTTTGGTAGCTGACGAAAAAAAACAAGGACTGTAAAACCACCACATGGGTAAATTCCCTAAAAAGCATCTTCTCCTTTAGGTACAAAACACCCTGGTACTTAACCCCTTAAGGACACGGCCTATTTTGGGCTTAAGGACCAGCGATTTTTGGCGGATTTTCATCTCCATTTTTCAAAAGCCATAACTTTTTTAGTTTTCAAGCATCAAGAGGGCAAGCCTAGGAACTTGCCGAAACGCGTTGCATGTAATATAATAAAATAAGTGTTGTATGGACTGTGGAGTCCTATAGTGCATTCCTGGGGTCCGTGAGCACAGGGAACTTTTGACATTTTTAGCGTGCTGGTTTTTTTTTACATTTTTTTTACATTTTCCTTTTTTGTACATTTTTATTTTTTTATTTTTTTACACCATCTGTGTCCCTCTGAGGGACTTAAAGCACAGCACTGATGATCGCTGTGATAAGGCATGGCAGGAGTTCTGTCCTGCCATGCCTTATCGCTTATACAGCGATCATAGGCTCCGGCAATACAGGACGCCGGTATCTTGTGTCCTGTTGCCGTGGCAACAGGCCGGGCTCTCTGTGATTATATCGCGAGAGCCTGGCAACTTCACAGAGGGAGTGCGCTCCCTCTGTGAACCCTTCCCATGCCACGATCTACGGGAAGCACCCCGCTCCTATGACGTACCCTCACGTCATGGGGAGGGAAGGGGTTAAGGAGTAAAAGGTGTTTTCTGAGGCATAAAAAAGTGGCATAAAACACAGTACCTAGAAGAAGTGTCAGGCAATCACATGCTGTTCGTTGTGCACAAGGCTGCTCATCGAGTCCCAAACTTGAGCAGTGATTCTTTCATCGCTATGCAGCTCTATTCACTATTATGGTATTTATTTGGATTGCATACAAAAACTGAGGCACACAAAATGTATTATACACCAAATGGAAGTATCCCAGCAGGCTTTCTATGCTGTACATACCTATTTTTCTACATTGCTGATAAAGTAGTTCAAATTGTTCTCATAGACTCATAGAATGGTAGAGTTAGAAGGAAACTCCATGATCATCAGGTCAACCCCCCTGCTCAGTGCAGGATTCACTAAATCATCCCAGACAGATATTTGTCCAGCCATTGTTTGAACACTTCCATTGAAGGAGAACTCACCACCTCCTATGGTAACCTGTTCCACTCATTGATCAACCTCACTGCAAGAATGTTTTTTCTAAAATCTAGTTTGTGTCTCCTCCCTTTCAGTTTCATACCATTGCTTCTAGTCTTTCCTTGTACAAATGAGAATAGGGCTGATCCCTCTGCACTGTGACAGACCTTCAGACATTTGTAGACAGCTATTAAGTCTCCTATCAAAGCTTTAATAATGCACCACTTGGTCAGCAAAAAGCCAAGACATCCTTTAGGACCATGTTCAATAATAGCCAGCCCTTTCCACCTCTTTAGCACTGAGCTTCCTACTTGGATGGTGGCTAGGGTGCCTAGGTAGGGCTGTCAGAGCTGTGTCACCACTTGTGATTTGCTGAACGGAGCAGTATGGAGGAGCACACTGGAGCTCAGAATCTAAGATAGCACTTGCCCCCTGTTCTCGCACCACCCCCTCTGCCAAGCACTCGCTGCATCCTCTGAGGAAAGTAGAGAGCCAATCCTTCTGCATCCAAACCTCGCAGGCCACATAAAATGACATGGTGGTCTGGATTCGACCTGTGAGCCTTGAGTTTGATACATGTGCTCTAGAGGCGTGTAGTGAAGAGCCAACTCCCTCATTGATTTTGGGACATTCCAGGGAACGATAGACATCTATACTAATTTCTTCAGCTAATCAATACATCATCTAAGGTGTAATCATTATTCTGTAATAGATTTTGTGCTCTTTATATGATAAGTAACTTTAATTATATTTCTATGTTACATAAATCAAAATGCCTTTAATTTACACAGAATTTATATAAATGTATCTTATCCGATAGATGTTAATTATGTTTCATTATGTGTTTGATGTGATGGTATTAACATTTGATAGATACTTCAGCCTAGATCCAAAAAAGCTTTGACTTTTGTTAAAGGAAAATGATTCTAAAAATATATAGGCAGCAATTACTATAATTAATTTAACAAGGACACTGTGCATGGGGTGACATTGCTGTCACAGTACTGTTTTTCTGTAATTATTCCCTAGTAGAGGAACACTATTCAGTGCCATGAATTTCCATTCATTTATGTCAATTGGATATGTCATAAGAGACTCATCGGTGGGGATCCAGAAATTTCCGCTCCCACTGGTATAAAAAAAAATAGACCACAGAACTTAATTTTATAGAACGACAATGACATGTGTGCAACCACGTCTCCATTCATATCAATAAAAGGTGTACATGCCGTAAAGGTAGACCACGTGGCTGCTATGGGACCCTTGGAGAGATAGACCCAGTTGTGGTTGTTCCCATTTCTACTGCTACCTAGTCACAGGAGCCTTTGTAGGACTACTTTTTCCAAAGGAGCTTCATTGTTACCGAGGAGGCATAGTATTACCAAAATGGTTATGGGAAGTGCAAAGAGGGGAAAGAAAACACTAGACCCTTCTGGTTTTGGTAGTACACCTGAGACATAATGGGGAGCACATTTGATCTTTTCTATAACTCTCCTCTTCTATGGACACCACTGAAGGGTCCATTATGGACACACCAAAGAGTACCTTTGAGTTCCAAAACCTATTTAATCTCAACATTATCAAGACACCTCGCTGCTTTTTAACACATCCTAGCTTGGCATACCTTACTTACCTAAATGTAATTTATTTTTAAAGGAGTATTCTGGGACTTTTTAAATTCTTTCTACTAATGCAGTAAGCCAGATGTAGCTCAAGTGGGTGGTGTGAGTTCACACTCTGTCACAGTGGCAGCTACTCTGACAGATGTGGTGACTCGCGCAGCAGGCGGCTAGTACGAGTCTCTGTGTAGCTTAGGTCTTGACTGCTGATATCTGTATATGACGCCAATGCTTTTATATGAGAAAAACCTTACTTATGGTAATGAAATAACAAGACCAGTCCAATTGGATTCCAGTAAACTGAAGGCATGCAGTTTACTGTGTAATGTTAGGTCATAGAGACAGTTGTGGATTTGGGAGCAATGAAAACAACAATAACAGTTACATTTGTATCCACATTGACAGTATCAGATTTATTGCTTCTCTCAGGGTAAAGGTTATTTGGATACAATAAAGATTTTCCCTTTACTTTGTCCGGAGCTGTCAGGGACAGGCTGGAAGGGCTCATGCAGAGTAGATTATATCCCGCTGTTAGTTAACTGCACAAGGGGAGGTAACACTCACTATTATGATGACCTCTCTTTCTGACTGGCTCTGATTTCCTTACTCAGGATGGAGGAGAAACTCCACTACTCTCTGTTCTTCCTCCCTCTATCTCTTCTGATGACACACTCGCTGTCTCACCACACTATATCCCTCTCCTTGTCTTGTTCTTGCATCTGCCCTCTTCTGGTCTCAATCTCCAACTTCCAACTGACAACATACGCACACTTAAAATTGTTTTCCCATGCAGGCTCTGGTGTTGCTAAGCAACCAAATCACCAATCACTAAGCTGTTGCTGGAGTAGATATCCCAGCAATAGCAGCGTCTATCTCAGGTGGGCACCACCTATGTTCCCTGGAGGCTCATAGTGAGGTCCCAGTAACTTATTACCTCTTTTTGAATACTCTGCAGGCCCTATGGGTCACTACACTAATTTCTGACAGGTCATCAATAGATGATCAGTTGGGACAGGTCGCTCGGATTCCCTCGGATCAGCTGATTCCCATTGCAGCTGTCACTGTAGTCAGCACAAGAAGCAGAAAATGCTGACCATAGCACAGCAGTCCAAATCAGTACTGCAGCTCCTGTTAAATTCAATGGGAGCTGCATCTGCAATAGCAACTAGGGGTGCTATGCTATGGTCAGTGTTTTTGCTTCCTGCACTGACCGCAGTGATAGTGGCCCCGGAAATCAAATATTAGCGGAGAGCTGAGTGGCCTTCATCTATTGATGCTTAACTATGAAAAGGAGAAAAATTAGGGTCTATAGGCACTACCCTCATGGTCTAAGCAGCATTAGGGTGAAAGGATTAACTCAAATCTTCTTTATTAGTAAATTAATAATGAGAACTATTAATGAAGATTTGGGTTAATCCTTTCGCTTTAATGCTGCTTACATCACGAGGGTATTGCCTACAGTCTTTCATTTTCCTCTTTTTGATGGTTAAGCATTATCCATGGTGACAGTATTTGGACCGGCAGCACCCCAATAATTATTTTAGAATAAAAATCACTATCACCACCGTGAACAAATCCTTAAGAGGAGTGGCTCCACCTTCTCTTCTCTTGGCTCATCTATTGATGACCTGTCAGTCATCAATAGAAATCATTTTAAAAATCTCAAAATACTCCCATAGGGTGCATTCACATGAGCAAGTGCCTACATAGGTGCGCACAAAGCCTCGCACACACGTACATGCACAAACACGCCTGAATACATGTCTGTGCAGCATTGCTTTCAATAGGGCCGCAGCTGCTGCCAACGGCCCCATTGAACGCAATAGGATGCCGGCAACCCCTGCATTGATTTCCAGGGAAGGGCTTGAAATTTAAGCCCTTCCCTGAAAAATCATCCCTGGTTCGTGTAAAAAAAACGTGTATATATATATATATATATATATATATATATATATATATATATATATATATATATATACCCTGTGGGGAGTCCCTTTGTCACTGAACACTGTTCAGTAACAAGGGGAATGCCTGCGGGGAGTAAAGAATACCCTGTCAGAGCTGTGGCAGAGGACTTCTTTATCCCCATAAGGAATAAAGAATCCAATACCACAGCTGTCACAGCTGTGGCAGAGGATCGCGATGTTCTCCCATTGCTTTCAATGGGACCAGGACTTCTGCAGTCCTTTTGAAATATAAACCTGCCCCCAAAAATAATCCCTAGGTGGGCTACATGTAAAAAAGATAAAAAATACTTACCTAGCAGCTAGAGTTCGGGTCCCTCGCAATGGCCTGGGGCGCTGCTGCAGGCTGCTGTGTCCTCCTTCATGCCGACAGAGCAGTTCTTCATGGTAGCAGGGCTTGCATACCCCGCTTCCAGCCAATGAAAGCCTGCACCGGATTAACCAATCACAGCCATTCAATGATGTCTTTCATTGGCTGACGCAGCGCTCGATTAACTAATCAGAGCATTAGCTTGCTGGAGGCAGGGTATTCAAGCCCCGCTTCCAGTAAGAACTGCTCTGTCAGCGTGAAGGAGGACACAGCAGCCTACAGCAGAGCTGTAGGCCATCGTGGAGGACCCAAACGCCGGCTGCTAGGTAAGTTTAATTAGACACCCCCAAAAATAAGACACTGTGCCTATTTTGAGGCAAAAATTAATATGACAGTGACTTATTTTCAAGGAAACACGATAGTATAATACTTGGTTATTTGCTAAACTTCCTTCTAGTTATCAGTTATAACAGAATCTCTAAAACTAGAAGTAATCTGCCAATAATAGACAGAAAAATCAGTAAAGGCTGTATTTTAACACCTGTGTTATCTGCTTCCCCAGACAGAGCTCTAGGGAGACCTGCGTTTTGATCAGGAATAATGAAGAGTCCGGGTGTTATGCCTGTATAATAGACACTAAAATCCAGTCATATAAGAGTTGTGTATATGTGCCTGGAAGATATGACAGAATATTTGATAATATTTCAGATGCTTAGTGGTATACTCAATGTTCGTTTGGTCAATACCACAATCAATAACCTTGTACATAGTGACCAGTAGAAAATTACATTTTGCATTAGAAATCCTAGCATTACAGTACTTAAAGGGGTTGTCCAGTTACCAGACAACATTCTCCTTATAGGGCCCACTGTGAAACAAAAGGAACAGTACTTACCTGTCTTTTGCCACCACAATCCAGCACTCCAGCCCTGCTATGGTCCCTGTGTTTGTTGTGACAGTTGATTTCACCATAACTCACCTGACCGCTGCAGCCAATCAGAGACTGCATTGTCACTGCTCCAATCTCCTGGCATCATGATGCCTAGAATGTGAGAGCTGATGCCAGAGATTGGGCTCTAATGCTGTAGCTTCTGATTGACCTCAGCAACCAGATATTTCTAGTGACATCATCTTCCAAAACAAACACCGGGATCACAGTGGAACTGCAGAGCTGAGATGGGTAAGTATTGCTCCTTTTGTTATTTTAGTACATTGGGACCTATAGGGGGATTGTTGTCTACTGAACAAACAACCCCTTTAGTTGTTTGGTTTGGGGTGGGCAAATTTTTGCCAAAATTTGTATTCTGCAAACATAAAATTTTGTGTTTCATTAGAAAGAACTCTGTGGAACCTCATTGCTTACCCCACAGGTCATCGGAAGGACCCCTGCTGTCTTTGAAAACAGTGTACGTGGCACTCTCCTGCCCATAGGAACAACGATTTCAGTAGTCATGTGATTTAACCCAGTGATCAACTGCCCCAGCTCTGTCCTCTTCTGTGAAGCTACATATACTGTACAGGTCATTTTCCCGCCTGAATCTGCACATGTGGGGAACATGTTCTTTGTCATAAAGAAGTAGATTGAGCTGTGGAAATGGGGAACAGCCCAGCCAGGGCAATGGTCACGGGGTTAAAAAATGTGACCCCCACAATCTTCACTCACATGGATGGAATAACACTGAGTTAAATGCTTTCATGGGCAGCAGGGGGACTTGAGATGAACATTGTGGTGGGCAGCGAGGTTCTATAGAGTGCCTTCTAATGAAACATAATTGTTTTTTTTTGCAGAATACTAATTTTGGCAGAAAGTGGCCATCCTCTTTAATAAAGTTTCTAAGGCAAATGATGCAGTGCTTATTCCTTGTGGAATTATCATGGCTCTGTTTACACCTCAAATTGATGGAAGGAGAGAACTTATTAATTAACAACTCCACAATACCAAGTCTGTTCAGGAGACATACATTTTCTCAGTATGAATAGAAGACAGGAAATATAATTTCACTCATTTTATTAGTTTAAAAGACATATGCTCCAGGAAAGTGTTTATTCCGAGTATGAAATGTGCTCAAATTACTTGTCATTTCCCTTCTCCCACACTACATTCAGCTGGCAGACACACACAAATATGCTTCCAATAAACCCTACAGAGTATAGGAAAGATTTGAAAATGTTGGCTGCGATGATGCATCAAGAGACCTAAGCTATAAAAACAAGAAATTTGTTTTTTCACCGTAAAATTTTTAAGAACTATCATCGGTGAAGATGACTGGCGTTCTACTTTAAAGGGGGTTTTCCAGAAACTACATTTATCACATGCCCAATGTAATATTATTGGGACAACCACCAATAAACAGAATAGGCATCCGAGTCTTCCATTCCTCCTTACAGGATAACCAAGTCTGAATGGTGCTGCGGTTGAGCATCCTGTTGGAAACAGCATAGATGGGTTGGAGTCCCAAGGATTATTTATGTATTCTGTGAATATATGATGAAATGTCGATTTTTGGGAACCATCCTTTTCAAGTGGTTGTCCAAGATACAGTTTCTTTATAAAAACGGGTCTCCCGTGTGCAAAATATAATAAGAGCTGATTACTACATGTAACAGTGGCTTTTGTATCTGTTCTCCACCCATTTTGTAAGCACTGTGGAATATATCGGCGCTATATAAATAAAGATTATTATTAATCACCGCTTTACGCTCATCCGCCACCAGTGGCTCCATATGTTCCTGCTGACGTAATGTTTACAGGCTGCATTCATCCTGTGCGATCTTGTAAATAGGCTAGCACAGCCAATGACAGAGATCAACAATTATCATTGAGCTCTGTCATTGGATGCAGCAGCAGATTTATGGGATGTCACAGGCTGAGTGCAGTCTGTAAACAATATTTCACCAGGGAGACCCGGAGCCGCTGGCGGGGGATGTGTGAGGAGTGGTGATTATGAGCTTTTTATTATGCTTTGTACATGGGAGACCCATTTTTATAAAGAAGCTGTATCTTGGACAACACCTTTAAATGAACTTCAAAATGTGGATGGAATTTTCTCGACAATCATAACAAACTTTCTATATTACTTTGTCCATCCAAGAAATGTTTTGTCATGTTGTGCTCCTGGGACCTGTAGTACTATGGGCTTTCAGAAGCATACTGCTGCAGGTATGGTTGATTTTGCTGGCTGATGGTGTGGAGTTCTCCAGACAGCCAATCACCATGGGTCTTGGCACATAAATAAAAGCCCCTCTTATTACAGGGTGCGGGTCATTTATACCGTTATATCTCCTAACTGAATCTGGGTGTTAGGATGAATGCTGTGCAGATCTTTGTTGTGTTTTGTGTCCTGTTCTGTCCATCTGGTTTGTGGTCTGTTTTTCGTCTGATGTCCCGTGTCTGAACTTCATCCTATGTCTGAGCCACCTGTCCGTTGATAGTTTGATGTCTGCTCTATGTTTGTTTGTTTTACCTGTCTGTTGGTGGGTAGATGCCCGAGCCTTGTCCTGTTCATTCTCCTTCGTATCTTGTTAGGTGGACGCTAGGGCCTTGTCTTGTCTGTCTGTCTATCTGTATGTGTGCAGACGCCTTGTGTGAATGAAGTCCTATGCTTGAATTCCCCTGCATCTGTAAATGTGCAGACGTTTGTTGTGTGTTACATCCATGTCAGGTGTTCGTGCCAGTTATCATGTAGGGAGAGCCAGATTTCCCTAGGTTCCAGTGTGAGACCATCCTTATTGGGATGATCACCCCACTTGCAGGCAGGGTTCCCTGGTTTAGAGTAGGCACTCACAAGACAATGAGGAACCTTGACGTGGACTTGTAAGCTTATGTGTTTTGTCCAAAATACAAATCAATACCTTGTATTTATTCATATTACCATCTATTTGTGCATTAGTACATTTGGTAAGTATGTTGCCGCCTGTTTTAGATGTCTGTATTGTTGTTGCACATTCAATTTATATTTAGGTGTGTTTGTTGTCCATTCAGTGTATATCCTTTCCGGATTCCCATTCAACCTTCTAGAGATTGCGTCCATGTAGGTCACTGTTCCCACGACCTGCAAAAATGTAACATTTTCCTTTTCTAAATCAATCAACAAAGTGGACATTTTTGCTAGTGAGAGCATTAAGAGCACTCATCCCATCACTTAAAACTTCTGTCTATCAACTTCCACCATTTATTGTTCCAGAGGAAGGCAAAAAAAATCCAAACACGTAAGATAGCTGTGAGTCGATATTTCGTTTGACAGATAGCTGTCTTGTTCAACAATCCAATAGACATGCAGGCTTATGAGTGTGTATTTGTTATGAATGCAGAGGAGGAAGAACAACAATGCCAGAGCAGGTTATCTCCCTGAGAACAAAAGGATCGGGTAGTTGAAACCCAACTGCCCAATCCTTATGTATTGTTGGCTGAGTATCGAAAGGCTACCAGCACATTAGATGATTGTCTAGACCCTCCCAAGTTGGCAGGTTTGGCCGATCATAATCTAATGTGTAGGGCTATCCTAAGTGTGGCCACTTACACTATAATCCTATTAATTCTATTTTTGGTGATGAGCTGCAACACCAGACATATCCCATGGGCAAGAGTGGTACTGTTTTAGGGAAAGAACTGACCTGTTTTTTGTTATCTCAGACGACATCTTTAACACCTCTTCGGCATATTAATGTCTTCTCTGTCAGTGCAGTGTTTTTTAGTTAGGTTTAGAGATGAGCGAGTACCAAAATGCTCGGGTGCTCGTTACTCGGGACGAACTTTTCGCGATGCTCGAGGGTTCGTTTCGAGTAACGAACCCCATTGAAGTCAATGGGCGACCCGATCATTTTTGTATATTGCCGATGCTCGCTAAGGTTTTCGTTTGTGAAAATCGGGGCAATTCAAGAAAGTGATGGGAACGATACAGCAACAGATAGGGCAGGCGAGGGGCTACATGTTGGGCTGCATCTCAAGTTCCCAGGTCCCACTATTAAGCCACAATAGCGGCAAGAGTGGGCCCCCCCCCGCACTGTCAGCATAAAGATCGTTCTTCTCTGCCATAGCTGTAACAGCTGTGGCAGAGAAGAACGATGTTAGCCTATTGAATTCAATGGAGCCAGCAATACAGCAGGTTCCACTGAAAGCAATGGGCTGCCGACGATCGCGGGATGAATTGTCGGGAAGGGCTTAAAGGGGTTGTCCCGAGGCAGCAAGTGGGTCTATAGACTTCTGTATGGCCATAATAATGCACTTTGTAATATACATTGTGCATTAATTATGAGCCATACAGAAGTTATAAAAAGTTTTTTACTTACCTGCTCCGTTGCTAGCGTCCTCGTCTCCATGGTGCCGACTAATTTTTGGCCTCCGATGGCCAAATTAGCCGCGCTTGCGCAGTCCGGGTCTTCAGCAGTCTTCTATGGAGCCGCTCGTGCCAGAGAGCGGCTCCGTGTAGCTCCGCCCCGTCACGTGCCGATTCCAGCCAATCAGGAGGCTGGAATCGGCAGTGGACCGCACAGAAGAGCTGCGGTCCACGGAGGAAGAGGTTCCCGGCGGCCATCTTCACAGGTAAGTATAGAAGTCACCGGAGCGCGGGGATTAAGGTAAGCGCTCCGGTAAGCTGTCTGTACGTCTCTGCATCGGGGTTGTCTCGCGCCGAACGGGGGGGGGGGTTGAAAAAAAAAAAACCCGTTTCGGCGCGGGACAACCCCTTTAAATATATAAGCCCTTCCCTGCAATTCATCCAGAAATGTGTTACAATAAAAATATATACCGACGTATAAGGCGGCGGGGCGTATAAGACGACCACCCAACTGTCACCTTATACGCCGGTAATACAGCGGAGCAAAGAATAAAAATCATTACTCACTTCACCGGGCGTTCTGCGGTGCTCCTGCAGGCTGTCGCTCCCTCCTGGTCCCAGGCAGAGCATTGCTTTCTGGACGCAGTGGTTGAAATCCCCGCCTCCAGAAACACACGTACCTTCAGCCAATCACAGCCATTCAATGACATCATTGTCATTGGCTGTGATTGGCTGAAGGCACGTGTGTTTCTGGAGGCGGGGATTTAAAGCCCTTCGTAGAGAAAGCAATGCTCTGCCTGGGACCAGGAGGGAGCGACAGCCTGCAGCAGCGCCGCAGAACGCCAGGGGAAGTGAGTAATGATTTTTATTCTTTGCTCCGCTGTATTACCGGCGTATAAGGTGAGAGTTGGGGGGTCGTCTTACACGCCCCGTCGCCTTATAAGCCGGTATATATTTTTATTGTAACACATTTCTGGATGAATTGCAGGGAAGAGCTTATATATTTAAGCCCTTCCCGACAATTCATCCCGCGATCGCCGGCAGCCCATTGCTTTCAGTGGAACCTGCTGTATTGCTGGCTCCATTGAATTCAATGGGTAAACATCGTTCTTCTCTGCCACAGCTGTTACAGCTATGGCAGAGAAGAATGATTTGTCTTCTATATGTTCTCAATGGGGTCGGCGCTGCTGCCGCCGGCCCCATTGAGCGCATATAGAGAAGAGAACAGAAATCGCAGATTGCACATAGGTGCGATCTGCGATTTCTATGGCCTTAAGAATGACCATTGGGGTTCTTGAAACCTAAAATACTCCTAACACTCTCCCTATAGCAGCTCCACCAAGATACCACTTTCCCTGAACTATGTCAGAATGCATCTGTGGCGAGCCGCGGGAGGGGCAGATTTTAATACTCGGGTGACACCTAATCTCGCCAGCCACTCACAGCAGGGGGGTGGTATAGGGCTTGAACGTCGCAGGGGGAAGTTGTAATGCCTTCCCTGTCTTTCTATTGGCCAGAAAAGCGCGCAAATTTCTCAGGGAAGAAAGTGAAAGTGACTCGAACATCGCGTGGTACTCGTCACGAGTAACGAGCATCTCGAACACCCTAATACTCGAACGAGTATCAAGCTCGGATGAGTACGCTCGCTCATCTCTAGTTAGGTTTTGATATGTAGATAAAAGTCATTTAAAAGTTTTCCACATATTGCTCCTGGAGTTTGTCCTTTCTCCTATTATTTTCGATGGAGAAGATATAGATCCTTAGTTCTGTAATACCGTAATGCACTATATCTCCTTGCATTAATAACACAATATCATGTATTATTCTTTTTGATAACCATCAGCAAAGCCCAACTTTAGAGTCCAACTTGTCTTCTGCTTTCATTAGCCATTTGAGCCTATAAAACGATGACAAGATACATACAAAAAAAAAAAAGAAATCACTAGAGAATAAGCAATCTACACTTGTGAACTGGTGGATTTATAAGAGGAAGCTTATGGTCTCTTTGGGAGATGAGGCATGAGTTATGTCTGGACAGTATAATGCTTAGTAGACTGTTTTGCAGCCCGTGCAATAGAAAGTTTATGAATCTATAAGCATCTGATTCGGATCACTGAAGGACATCCAAGAGCAGTTTGCTTATCTCAAAGAACAATGGGTCTTCGGGGATTTGCCTGCTCTGTGACTCTAATTTGTGGCCTTTATGAAAGGGATTTAATATTATTAAAATAATCCAGTCACCCCTATATAGCATTATATGCCACTATTGTCCGTATAAGCCAAGGGCACTGTTAACCCTTTCACAGCCCTTGTTGATAAGTGTTAGAAACATCAATTAAAAAAAAAACATAAACATGTCCATCATTTTTTTACAAAGCCGATACATTTCAGATCCACAATGTTGTTTTCAGTACTTGATTGCATCAATATCACTGATGGGCAGGTTAATGACGTTTGTGCAGCTTCCATCAGTTAGGTGGCATAGGCAACTTTCCCAACTTTTATATAGATACTTATAATGAAGACAGAAGGTCAAAAAGACCAATATGTTTCTAATATGGATAGTAAATGTTTCTTCACAGATAGCCAGATACAACTTATGAAAAAATTGCACAGTTTGTGCACCTGTGTAGTTTCCCGATGGCTGGACCTACTACAATGTGAACAAAAAGTTTTGATCATTTCTACGATTCATTGCTGTATATATTTTTTTACTTATCTGTTACTTTTAAGTCTCTCTATTTCACATTTTCCAAGCTTCAATGCCCATTTCCAGTAACTTGGACAAAAACTGTTGTTGAATGATCTACAATAAAATTGCTCTAGGTTTTTCTTAGAATTCAATTGTTATCCTATGTTCAAGTTTTTAACATTTGCCTAGGTGTATACACTGAGAACAGGCTTGAAGTATGGGTGGATGGTATCTGGCTGTGTCTACTCACTCCTGTACTAGTGGCTTGCAGTGAGAAAACACACTGAATACATATTGTTCTCCTTTTCCTCCTCTGGAGAAGAAGGAGAAAAAAGAAAAGAGAAGAAGGAAAGAAGGAAAGAGAAGGAGGAATGTGGAAGAAGCATGGTGGCTCAGTGGTTACCACTGTTGGCTTGCAGCGGTTGGAGTCTAGGTTCAAATCTGACCAAGGACATCTGTACGAAGTTTGTGCTTCACAGCATTCCAACTTTTTTGGAATTGGGGTTGTACAAGCATAGAAAGGAGTTGTCACTCTCAATGCTGCGGACAGGAAGAACCTGCTGCAACCTTCCCCTTCAACTTGAGAGCTCTGAGTCAAACTTCTAAGTATATATATATTTTAAAATGCAGCAGCCTTTCAGAATAAAACATACATGGGCCGAATGGGCAGTTGGGTATGGGTTTTCTTCAATTTGATCTGTAGCACACCATCAGGACAGGACATAAAATGTATGCTTTTGTGCTACTGAAATTTTCAGTATTTCATACGAAATGATGATCTTAAAAGTCCAACATTTCTATAAAATGCATTATGTTTATAGATCTTCCTACTTCGCCTTACTGTACCAAGCAGTATCATATACAACGTCTTAGATTACCACAGTAGCAATTGTGATAATTTATAAAAATATTGTACGGATTCTTCTTCTTTTTTTTTTTAATTCACCACCAGAAAAATGCCGATTCTACAGAGCTCGGCCTATTGACAGAATTGTTTCCATGAAATAAGGACCAGTGCTACATCATTTGAAATATTGACCTGTTTATCATTAGAGAGTCAAGGTTCTTAAATGACAGGTAAGAAAATCAAACTGGTCGGCAAAAAAAGATTGAGGTAGAAAAAAAAATCATAAATGAAAAAAATGAAATAAGTTTCCCTGTTTGATGCATCGATCGCAAGCAGGTAGCTTGGGGAAAGGAAAAGGATCAGTGCAGTGAAAATAATAGGAAGATTTTTCATCAATATCCAAGCCTCTATAGACTGTATTACATAACAATTTAGTGAGATCAGTCTCCATTGGGGAAATTGTACAACTGATTCATCAAGTGCAGAGGAAACAGACCTGAAACAATAAAGGCCGTATTACTCTCACTGACAGTTTACAGCATGCGCTTGAAAGTAAAGATATAAATGGGTGTACATGCTGTGATATTATCCCATGGTATCAAAAAAAAGTAAAGTGATTTCAGTTGTTGAAATTCCTTTTCACTTGGCCTAGAGGTAAAGCTTGCATACAATACACACTGTACATTACATACACTGATCAGCCTTAAGATTATTAGGCCTTTTGTGATGGCCAATACAACTTTTTACTGACCTTACTATTGGGCTTTAAACCTGCCTATAAGGTGGTGGCTTGGCTGACTACTGACAGCCCGGCTCCTGCTCTAACAGCCTGGAACTGGGAAAACTTGGTTCTTGGTAGTTTAATCCTTTATATGCCACAATCAATAGCGACTACAGCAAGTACGCAGATGACAGGGGGTGGGGGCTCTTTTTGTCACCCATTGGTACCCTGCAGTGAAATTACAAGGTACCAATGGGTTCCCATAGCCGCTGGAAGCCTGACAAAGTCCTCCATGTCTGCCATGTAACTGTGCTTCTTAGGCCCCACCCTCGGCAGAGTCTAGTAGGCGGCTGTCATAGGCTCAGTAGAATGCACTACATAAGTAATGCAGTGTACTATCCTAGCGATCAAGCGATCACATCTTAAAGAAAAAAAATCCAATTAAAAAAAATATATACATTTTGCACACATACAAAAAATATTTTTAAAAAGCAACACAAAATAGGTATTACCGCGTTCGTAACGACCCAGACAATGAAAATATTTTAATATTTATTGCGCATGGTGAACGCCACAAAAATAATTTTAAAAAGTAATGGCAGAATTGCTATTTTTCTTTTGTTCACCTCCCAAAAAACATAGCAAAAAGCAATCCAAAAGTCACATGTACCTCAATCTGGTACCAATAAAAGCTATAACTCTTCCCACAAAAAACAAGCCATCACATAGCTCAGCTGCCGGAAAAATAAATTGTTATGGGTCTTAGAATGCGTTGATGCTGAGTCAATTGTTTTACTTTAAAAACATGTGATTATTGTGCAAAAGTAGTAAAAAGTAAAAAAATCTATATAAACTTGGTATCACAGTGAGGCCTCGTTCACATGAGCGCTGCGTTTGCACATAAGAGGTACATGAAAAAAATGCTTCTATAAGAAGCAATGTTTTCCTATAGAAATTTTCACATGAAGGAATTATCAAAGATAGGAGATGCGTGGCTACAATACCTATCTGACCTATCTTTGGTGCGAGCTACGCAGAAGTTTCCATTGACTTCTATGGAAACTGTAGTCTATGGAAACTCCTGCACGGGAAAAGTAGATTTCTGCCGATCGAGGGAATACCCCACTGCTTACAGCAGGACAATTAAAATGTGCTGCCAGAAGCACATTTTAAATGTCCCGCTTTAAACTCCTGTTAGTCCCTGGGGGGATGAGGGGAAGCCCCAAGGTTTCCTTTAATCCCCACAGGGACTAACAGGCATTTACAATGGGACATTTAAAATTTGTATCTGGGCAGCACGTTTCAATTGTCTTGCTGCAAGCAGCAGGGTATTCCTCCAGACCCACTGCTGGGCAATTCCCCAGCAGAGGGGGGCAGTATAGAACTCCCTCCACCTCTCTCCCCAAGGGATTTCCCTATAGCAGGAAGAGAGAGAGAGTGGTGGGGTTACAGGGCTTCCCCGAGAGTGTGGGAGGAGGGGGAGGGGCTAGAGGGATCCATCCTCTAGCTGCACCCTCTAGCCCTGCTCCTCTATATTTGCTATGCGGAATCCCTGTGAGAAGCCCTTTAGCCCTGCCCACTCCCTATGCACTATTGTACTGTCCCAGAGTAGGGACTCTTCAGCACCTTAATATCTACCTTCTGTGGTGTGTATGTGTTTGTACTGTTAAGCTTAGTAGACTCTGTATTATTATGTGAATTGGCCTTGTCTGGTGTCTATGTAACCTAATCTTGAGTGACTGTGTAGTACTCACCTTAACCTTCTGTGTCTTTTCAGTTACCTTAGGCAGCCTTGGGACTGGCTTAGTAAGTGACCTTATAGTTGGAGGTATAACTGTAGAGGTTGGGTTTGGTTTTAGGAGAGAGTTAGTTAGTAAGTGGGGTGAAAGGAAAATGGGGTCAGGGTAAGAAGTTTGGACATGGAGCTTAAGTTAGTCGAGTCTAGGCCAGATTAAGTCAGGCCTAACGGATTGGTTAAACTCAGTACAGGAGGCCAGAGTGGAAGGAGTCTTTTTCATTCCTGCTGGAGAATAGAATTATAGCCAGGGCAGACCCTTCAGAACAAAGAGGAGAGAGGCCATTGCCAAGCGTGAGTCTAACTGATCTAAATGAGCCAGCCCGATTCCCATAATTCCTCCACAAATACCTGTCTGAAAGAAACCTCCAGATAACTTAGACTGTTGGGCAGAGAAGTTAAGGAAGTAAGTACGTGTATGTTCTGCTCAAATGGAACTGTTAAATTGAATACTAACTACCAGCCAAGTGTGAACTGTTGTTAACTTCTCAAGCATTAAGTAAACTGTGTACCCTTGATTTACTTTATCAACTCTAGTTTGGACTCTTTATTCCATTGCCACCAGGACATTTTTTTTTTGAAAATGTAATGGCGTCATAAAGATATTTCAAATTCTAGCCTACATTGCTACTATTATTATTCTTGCCACTGTATACAGTCGGGCTAGGCCATGTCTGCATGTTCCAGGAAGGGACGATAGAGCTGCTGTTGACAACCATCTTGTTCCCAGCTGTCTTCCCGCTAGGGTCTGTGCCCGGCCGCCACACTATGGGGATATCCTTTTGGGTATCCCCAGAGCAGGAAGAGAGAGAGCGGGGCTATGGGTTAATCCCCCATAGCAGGGAGAGAGAGCAGCGCTATGGGGGATTAACCCATGGCAGGGAGAGACACAGCAGGGCTATGGGTTAATCCCCCATAGCCATGCTCGGACTCTTCCTGCTATAGGGAGATCCTGAAGCCCTGTGGGGATTCTTCCCTCTCTCCTCCTAGAGTAGCTGCCCGTTCACACAAATTTTAGCGTAGTATAGGCACGATTTTTCCACACTCCTATACTGCGCTAAAACAGTGCTCGTGTGAATGAGGCCTAATTGCGCTGATCCAGATAAGAAAGTTATTTTAAATCATGTTATTTTACTGCATGGTGAATGTCTTAAAAGCAGACCCAAAAACAAAGGTGGAATTTCTGGACTTTTTTTCATCTCCTCCTCAAAAAAATGTCATAAAAGTTTTACAACGCATTACATGTACCCAAGAGTGGTGACAATTTGTCCCACAAAAAACATACGGCTATGTCAAGAAGTTATGCAATACGACAATTAAATTCACTTGGACCTTCATGCAAAAAATAGGCTCATCGCTAAGGGGTTAACATTAATACTACTTGCTTAATATTGTGAAAGTTGTCCTTATGCCGTAAAAAATCTCCCTATCTAGCAAAATCGAAGAGAATAGTTTTAAAATATTGTCAAGATGGTATAGGACTCCAGTAAAAATGAAACTTATGTTCCCCAACCTTTCACATGTATGTTGGCGTTGTAAAATACATAATGGCAAAATGGTGCACATAACTATGTTATGGTGTTCAAAGGTCATGAAAAGAGTAGTCTACTGTATTGTGGCCTTGCGACGTCTGCACGCATCAGCAACGTGTTTCTTTTCAGTCCAATCCATAATCTCCCATTCATCTCTATGGGACAGGGAGCACATAGAGTGGATTAAAAAGAGTCATGCTGCCTATGTGTGTTGGCTTAGGGGGGCACAAGCACAGGAATGGAGCGCCCAGTGAATATAAAACAGCACTTCCCAGACTCCCACTTCTCAGACCTTTGAACCCTATAATGTAGTTTATGAGTCTCAAAGGTCATGATTAGAGATGAGCGAGCGTACTCGGATAAGCACTACTCGTCCGAGTAATGTGCTTTATCCGAGTATCGCTGTGCTCGTCTTGAAAGATTCGGGGAGCGCCGCTGCTGACAGGTGAGTTGCGGCGGGGAGCAGGGGAGAGCTGGCGGGAGAGAAGGAGAGAAAGATCTCCCCTCCGTTCCTCCCGGCTCTCCCCTGCAGCTCCCCGCTCCGCGGCGCTCCCCGAATCTTTAGCCCCGAGTACAGCAATACTCGGATAAAGCACATTACTCGGACGAGTAGTGCTTATCCGAGTACGTTCGCTCATCTCTAGTCATGATAGGTTCCCTTTAAAGGTGTTATATATGCTACTTAAAAAACTGTTCCATATGCCCATTGTCACTGTCTCGAAGAAACGATGTAGCACATTACACTGTCATCCACTACTCCCTTCTTATGTCGTGCTTTTGTTTGTCAAGTTGTTTTTTTTTTTTTACCAAGTGATGACACATAACTGCCATGATATGACACATCACCAAAAATGATTTGTGCCGGATTTCCCTGCTGATTGTTGCCCAGACCATTACACTGCACCCGCCAGTTTGTTTTTTTCCCATAATGCATCTTAGAACCATCTCTTCTCCAGATAAGTGATGCCCATAATCCAAAAGAGAATGTGATTTATGAGACCAGACCACCTTCTTCCCCCGCACCATCGTCCAGTTCTGATGCTCACGTGCCCATTGTAGGCCTTTTTGGCTGCAGACAGAGGTCAGCATAGGCACTCTGATCAATCTGTAGTTATACAGCCCTATAAGCACTAAGCTGTGATTTTCTGTGTATTCTAACATCTTTCCATATTAGCAAGCATTGATCTCTTCAGCAACTTGTGCTACAATTGCTCTTTTGTGAAATAGGAACAGATGAGCTAGCTTATATTCCCCACATGGATCAGTGTGCCTTGAACTCCAATGACCCTGTTGCTGGTCCACTGGTTGTCCCTGTTTGGATCACTTTTTATAGATATTAACTACTGCATACTGGAACACCCCACACCACCTGTCATGTCATAGATGTTATCAGTCATGTGTCTAACCAATTTGGTCCTTGTCAAAGTCATTCTCTCTTCTCTTTGAACAGCCGTCTGACTTGGTCCACCTTTGCCACCCACCATTTTTGTTACTCTAATGCCATTAACATTTAAATGTAACGACTTTGCAAATTAAGTTTTTCTAAATTTTTCTTTGTTTTTGCTTTTATGCAGATCTGTGTCTCCACGGTAGTTGACTGCAAACAAACCTTGGGTGGTCTGATCTTGCAGTCATATCACTTTCTATCTGTCCCCTACTTTTTGCAAAATTAGGGGACAGGTGGATGGGAGTATTGTTACAGGATCAGACTACACAAGGTTTTGTATCCATGGTGGTATACAAAGTGTCCACAGAAATATCTATAGGGGCAAAAGAGATCTTCCCAGCATTGCACAAAAGAATCTCCAGCATGTTCAACATGTAGAGGATGCGGTATGATGATTTGACTGGTACAACATGATGTTGAATGAACAATATGATGAACCATTACTCCTTCAGCACATCTTATGGATTAATTAGGCTTTGTTCACCCACCAACATCTTGAATGGTGACTGAGATCTGAGCATCCTAACCATGCTGGTAGATGAATAGCTCAATGACTTTCCATTGGTGCAACGTCAATGGGCTTGGTACCAGTGCAAAGGTATTCCACTCCACCTTATTCCTGGAGACACATGCATCACTACAGCTCGGTTTGATTGGAAAACCCGCTGGATTGGAAAACATGGCGCTGTTCCTTCGCCACCACGTTCCCTAGATTTCTCTGGATTCTTGTGGGATCACCATAAGGCAGCTGTCTGCAACGGATACCCAGCAGCACTGCTAGAGAACTTGGCAGATGAATACGAGTGCTATGTGAAACAGTGACCCCAGAAATGTTATATCCTTGCTGTCCAGTATGTATATTCCGCTGTGGCCATCCATGTACATCTTTGTACTCATAACCACCATTTTAATGTTTGCCATACAGACCTCTCTGAGCTTATTAGGCTACTAGTGGAGTTGCAGTCATAAAAAGCAGTAGAACGTTTTAGTTGTGCCACTCTTCAATGTTCTATGCTATGCAACCTAAGGAGAGTATTAAAAATGCAATATATATTAAGTATAAGACAGGAATGTTCACTAAATTATCTCCTGACAATTACTATCTTCCTCTGTTATCTGCCCTGAGTCACAGTTCTGATAAATGGTGTTATGTAAATGCAAGCAATTATTATTGCATAGCTGCAAGGAATGTGGTATTTATTTTGGAGCATATATTCCATTTATGCATTTATGTGGTGTCCATATATACATATTTCGTTTCTATTAGTGATGTTGATTTTTTTACATTTTCTTGTCTGATTTTGTTAACCATTTGTGGTGTTCAGTTCTTCATTGTTTTGTGGAAGCCAAAGTTTACAATGCACGTTTCAAACTTAGACCTCGGTCAGACGGGCGTTTTTTCACGCGATTTGCGGATAGCATCCGCAAATTGCGTAACCGGGGCTGACGATTCGCCGAAAAATCTGCAGCTAGCAGCGTTTTCGGCGAAACGGGCCTGATCGAAGAAGCGCTGTCCGCTGTTCGCCCATTGAATTCAATGGAGCCGGCAATACAGCCGGCTCCATTGAAAGCAATGGGCTGCCGGCGAGCGCTGGTTGAATTTTCGGGAAGGGCTTAAAAATATAAGCCCTTTCCTGAAAAGCATCCTGAAATGTGTAAAAATAAAGAAAAAAATTATACTCACTTTTTCCCTGCAGCCGGAGTTCAGCCGCGTCCAGCCGGCAGTTCTCCTGAACTGCTCTGTGTAGTATTCAGCAGACGTGGATTTAAAATCCCCGCCTGCTGAATGGGCTGTCTCTGATTGGCTGAGCGCAGGGACCAATCAGGGGCAGCTCTCAGCTATTGAATGACAGCTGAAAGCTGCCCCTGATTGGTCCCTGCGCTCAGCCAATCAGAGGCAGCACTCACTCACCCATTCATGAATTCATGAATGGGTGAGTGAGAGCTGCCTCTGATTGGTGAGGGCTGTGACCAATCAGAAGCAGCCCATTCAGCAGGCGGGGATTTTAAATCCCCACCTGCTGAATACTACACAGAGCAGTTCAGGAGAACTGCCGGACGCGTCTGAACTCCGGCTGCAGGGAAAAGGTGAGTATACTTTTTTTTTTTAGTTTTACACATTTTAGGATGATTTTCAAGGAAGGGCTTATATTTTTAAGCCCTTCCTGAAAATTCATCCCGCGCTCGCAGGCAGACCATTGTATTATCGGCTCCATTGAATTCAATGGGTGACATTGAATTCAATGAAAAACGATCTTTAGTATATGTTCTCAATGGGGTCAGCGCTGCTGCCGCCGGCCCCATTGAGCGCATATATAGAACACAGCGATGCGCAGAACGCACATAGGCGCGTTCTGCATATCGTTGTGTCCTATAATTGATCGCACATCCGCATAAAAAGCGGACATGTGACCGATCCCATTGGGATGCATTTGGTCTATAGATCTGCAGATCGCAAGCACGTCTGCAGATCGGGCCAAAAAACGGTCGTGTGACCAAGGCCTCAAACAGCTATTCTGGGACTTTTTGGGCTCCCCCAAATAATTAAAAAAAGCCGCATGTAAACTCTTATCAATATGATTGCAGTATAGATTCTGCACCATTTTGCCTCCCCCTTCAGACACTCAGGTGACCCAGCTCTATTCTAGTTTTCCAAATGTCATGTTCTTCCTCTTGATGCGGCAATCTTCTTGTCCTACCATGCAGGTGAAGTGGTTGGGGGTGTAATAGTGAGTAGAAGATTTGGCTGAGATGCCATCACTGATGATGCCAGATCTTGTAGCATAGCAGGGAAGAGAAGAGGTGAGCCAGGGCAGAAGTGACACTACGGAAATTCACATATGTAGACAATATCGTGGAGCAGCAGGTGTAGAAAGGAAAGGTAGACAACACTAAAAATGTCTAAATGGACAAAAAAAGATTTATCTTCAATAATGGTGCAAAATTACTGTAGGCAGTAATTGGAAAATTATGCTACTGTCGGAAATCTCCTTTAGGGCATGTCCATATATAGTGGAAATGCTGCAGATTTTCTGAAGCAGAAAATTCTAGGAATCAGCTGCGAATCTGAAGCTGATTTCAACATCTACAGCACCCCCCTCACCTCTGAATATTTTGTGCTGGCGGTGCACCCCGTCACCAGGCAGCCATTTTTGCACATTGCGCCGCTGGTCGGGTAATGCCACTTCTGCACCACCTGACCTGCTGTGTGATACTCACTAGTGGTTATGGACTTTATTGAGCATGGTGAAGAGGGATAGTGCTGAAAACTTCTAGATATAGGCTCTAAGTAATTATATAAGGAGGCTGAGCAGAGCAGTGGTTCAACAGCTGCTGATGCCTTCTAGAGCTGAGAACTGCTGTTGCTGGATTGCCCAACTTCAGGGGACTTGAGGTGGCTATTCCGGAGGGTAGTAACTGGGTCAAGGCCTCCACCACTATTAAACTTGCAAGGAGAACTCATTCAAACCATACATCAACTAAGTCAAAGCTGCCATACATGTAAGAGACCAGTCTCTAAATAACTAATATGTGCACACTAATAAACACAGGTATTTTATGGACTGTACAGCTCTTAAGGGCCTGATTACTCTGGACTGAGATTAATTAAAGGAGTGGCTAACATAGAATTTGGATGGTGTCATTCGGGGCCACTAAGTTGTGGACTTCCTCAGTGTTAACAGTTTTTATGGTATCTTTGATTCCTGTGTTGATCCTTTGATGTGTGACATTTGTTGGCAAGTAGAGATGAGCGAGTATACTCGCCAAGGCACATTACTCGAGCAAGTAGTGCCTTAGCTGAGTATCTCCCCGCTCGTCTCTAAAGATTCAGGTGCCAGCGGCGGGCGGGAAGCGGCAGGGGAGAGTGGGGAGGAACGGAGGGGAGATCTCTCTCTTCCTCTCTTCCCCCTCGTTCCCCACCGCAACTCACCAGTCACCCGCGCCGGCCCCCGAATCTTTAGAGACGAGCGGGGAGATACTCGGCTAAGGCACTACTCGCTCGAGTAATGTGCCTTAGCGAGTATACTCGCTCATCTCTATTGGCAAGTACAACTTTATCCATTGTTAATGGGAAGTATTGCTGAGTCTAGAATTAGATAGAGCTAATAGTAGCTGGTAGTCGTTAGGCATTTATCATTATTTGGTTGTTTCGCTGATGTTACCTGTTCCATCCTATTTATCCTCAAGCAAATAAGTTAGTTATTCCATCTCATATCCTAAAAGAACCCAGACACCTTACCAACGACCCGTTACACAGGTGATTCTTCATACAGGTTTTTATGGGACGTTTTGAGCCAAGGTTAGATTGAAAGGAATGCAAAGAAGGACTTTTTCCTTTGGATCCACTCCTGGCTTTGGTTTAAAAAACTGCATGAAAAAGTGCTACAAAAAAACTGTGTGTGAAAGCATCCTAAAAGTGACTTTCTAACTTTAATTGGAGAAAACTGACAGAGCGAGCAGGAGCCCAGGCAAGGAACACTAAAAAAACCAAAGCTTGAATTCCTAGGGAGACATGAATTTGTCTTGCAGGTACAATACCTCTAACACAAGGAACCAGCACTGAATAAATAAGCTGTTTTTATTATAGGAGCTGGATAATAAAGAGTCCTTGCACAAATGACAAATCCACTAGCGGGCTCTGCTTTTCCAGTGTCGTCACGGATCCCCGCAGGTAAAATATCCCTGTGATTACTCAGTAATTCATTCTATTGTATATGTATTAGCTTTTCATTTTATTCATGTCTTTCCCCTTATCTTCGTTTAACTGTTCCTCACAAGCCTTGTTATTCCTTCCCTTGAAGTTAAGTGCCCAGCATCTCTCCCTAAGTCCTCTAAAATCCTTGATGGGCATGGTAAAATTGTCAGCAAAATTAGATTACGAAGGGTAGGCCGACTCAATAGAAATATATGACGATTGTAAATTTCCTTCCTCCAGAGTCCAGGTCGACGAGAAAGTAGAACAGATAGAGAGATAGGAAGCATAGAGATACACTGTATTGCCTCTACGATCCTCTGTTTCATTTATGATGGGATGTAAGAGTTTCGCTATTTTTGTGGCCATTTTTGTCAATAACCGCTTCCTGTGCTGTTGATTTATTCAGTACTTCAAGGAACAGCTAATGAATGGCCCAACCAAGAGCTTTACAGATGTTTATATGACCTTTCTACTCAGTGGGATCATTCCAGATGTAGTATAGCTCCTATTAAGATCCATTGCTGAACTATACCAGTACTGAGACAAAGTTGTGGACTGGAAGTTGCTTGGAAGAACCTCCATTCCCTGGAGCTCCATAATGCGAGTGGCCCTGTATGGGGCTCTTTGACATAGTGTTACATAATTATTTTTCCCTAGACGCTAGGGAAAAAACCTAAGTAATAAGGCAAGAATTTTTTTTTCTGTCTGATTTATATTGAATGTGCAACTTGGCAATCATCATGGCAGAAGCCATAATACAGAGGGATTCAAAAAGAATGTGCCAAAGTTAAAGGGAATCTGTCTGCAACTTTGAGCCCTATAAGCTAAGATTATGGGCACAAAGTAGCTAAGCCGCTGAACCTGGGAACATAAGTTTTATACTTACCTCCCTCACCGTTTTCCCTGGTGTCAGCGCTGCAGTGCATTGAGTGGCGTGCTACATAGTCCTCTTATTCTAAGATTAGAATGAGAGGACTAATTAGTATGCTTCTCAAAGTGCTGACACTGGGGGAATGGCGAAGAAAGTAAGTATAAAACTCACATCCCTGGACTTACCTGCTTTGAGCTCGTAAGCTCCACATTAAGGTGGCCCAAAAAACTCAATTTTCAACTACAAAGCAAGACACCCTGTAATTGTTTTCCTATTAACAAATCTATATTTGGGGCAGAGTTTCAGGTTCTTATGTCTACGACAAGGTTGCGCTCAAAGACCATGAGTTTTCAAACTTTTTATTAATGACGAAGAAGAAAAACAACTGTTGCTTCAAGTCGTGGAAGCAAATGACAAGGCTGTTCCAACACAGATTGCCAACAAGCCTGCTGTCCTGTCCTTAAGCACTGGCTGAGAAGTATTTGTGTCGTAATTTTTACTATTTTCATATTTTTGGAGGCATTTTTGTAAGAGCAGCACAAATGTGTAGATTGTCGGGACAAATGCCGTTGTCAATACTCAATGTTGTAAAGTATAGTGGTTGTTTTGCAAAAGCAGATTCTTAATATTAATGCTGCAGCTCGTGTAGTTGGAAATCTTAAGTGCCGTTTCTCATAATATACATCAGCTTTGAGCACCAACTTTACCCCAACATTAATATTAGCAGATGTAACAAATTGGGAAGGCGTCTTGCCGTATAGCTGTCACTTTATTTTTTGCCATATCTCTATGGGCCACCCTACTCCACATGTGACATAATTAAAAATATTCTTGTCTTTTTTTTTTTTAAGAAAAAAACACTGCAAAATCTCACAATCAGAAATGCCGCTTGTAAACCTACTATTATTGGTTCTCTCAGCCTAGCCTTCTGAAGCACAATATTTCCAATTCCATCAGATTATTTAAATATGTTTTTTTTTATAATTCACAAAATAAATCATACTGATAAAGTAACTTAAGAGACCCTCTAAAGGCTCTGTACCAGGGAGGGAGTTCATCTATAGTCCATTTCAATCACAAGCAACACATACTTTAAGTGTTTTACAAAACCAGTGAAATAGTGCATGACTGGATTGTTGGGATTATGGTCTATGCATTTGTGTTAGTAGGTGCAGGTGGCACAGGATTCAGACGCCTGGCTTACAAAAATATCAGTTTTTTATTTTAACAAGTAAACTTGGAGATGAAGTTGGCAGTAAAAGCTTTGGTTAGTAGATAAGCAATATACAGTTAATCAGAAACATTAGACAGTCTAACTGACTCTAACTCTAAGTATGCGTAACTCCAGCGTTAGGTATGGGAATAATCTGCTATAAATCACAAAGATAAGCAACACTTCAACTGTAGAACACATGTGTCAGGACCGGCGGCTCGCGGCTCCTCCGTGCCCTGACCGCCGGTCCTGTCATGCAAGCAGCTGCCGTGCGGCGCTGGGGAGCCCTGGTCCTGGTTACCTCCCCTGGCCGCCACGCTCCTCCTCACCACCGGGTTGTTAGGGATACTACTGGCACTGCGTCCTGGGCGCCATGGCAACCAGGCTCGCATCCTGAGCCTCGCCTATCTTGCAGGGCTGAGGGCTGTTCCCCAGCTCTGCCTGTGTGATTTTCTGTTGCTGTCAGACTCCTGCCTCAATCAGCTGCTGGAGTGGGAGGTCTGACAGCATTTAAACCTGTCTATGTTTGCTGTTCCCTGCCAGTGTTAGATTGGTCTTCCAGCTGCACTCACGTTTTCTTGCTTGACTCCTGTTTGACTCCTGGTTTTGACTCTCAGCTTTCCGGACCCGACTTTGCCTACAGCCTGACCCTTTTGTACCGTGTAACCTCCTGTTGCTGACCCGGACCGTTTGACTTGCCTTAGTGTTTGTCCCCATGTTTGTTGTTGTATGTCCCTGTGTCCCGCTTCCCTAGCTAGTGCAGGGACCGTTCCCCAGTTGTTGCCCTGGAAGTTAGCCCAGGGGGACAAGTAGGTAGGGACAGGAGTTGCTGGCAGTTTTAGGAACTTCCAGTATACCGGACCCCAGTGCTGACAACGTGGTAGTACCACCGAACGTTTCAAACCAGCAATGACGGTTGCCCACACACAGTCTGAAATAGAGATGAGAGAGCGCACTCGGTAAGGACAGATACTCAAGCGAGTATCGTTCTTACCGAGTACCTGACTGCTCACTCGCAAAGATTCGCGTGCCGGCGTGGGTGAGCGCTGTGTTGCGGGAGTGAGCAGGAGGAAGCGGGGGAGAGAAAGAGAGATCTCCCTCCCGTTCTCCCCCGCCGCTCCCCGCCCCCCTCCGGCACCTGAATCTTTGCAGGCGAGCAGGCAGGTACTCGGTAAGGACGATACTCGCTTGAGTATCTGTCCTTACCGAGTATGCTCGCTCATCTCTAGTCTAAAAGTAATGCAAGTGTGGTCAAATAACTTGCCTGTAACTGGCAGATGAATATGCGTTCCTCTGGTGTCAGCTCCAGCTCACATATTTTAGCTTGTGTTTAAGTCAATACTAGAGATGAGCGAACAAACTTGTTAAGGGCGATTTTGCAATCGAGCATCGCTATTTTCGAGTACCTGACTACTCGGGTGAAAAGATTCGGGGGGCGCCAGGGGTGAGCGGGGGGTTGCAGAGGGGAGTAGGGGGGAGAGAGAGAGAGCTCCCCCCTGTTCCCCACTGCTACCCCCTGCTCTACCACGCCGCCCCCCGAATCTTTTCACCCGAGTAGCCAGGTACTCGAAAATAGCGATGCTAGATTGCAAAATCGCCCTTAACGAGTACGTTCGCTCATCTCTAGTCACTACTTGTGTGCAAACATTGGGCCTTTTCCTTTTTCCATTTCCCAAGCGTGTTCAGTACCATAATGTGGAAGATGCGTGTCTAGACATCTGCTGTGACTGCTGAATACAGCCACCAATGGGAAAGTTTTAGAAAACAAATTTTACCCTGTAATGGGGCTCAGCTCTTGAGTTGGAAGTTGTTGATTAGTTGGGGGAAAAAAATCAGAAGCAACATCAGGAACATTTTTTTACTGAAAGAGTAGTAGGTGCTTGGAACAAACTTCCAGCAGACATGGTTGGAAAATCAAAAATTAATGAATGTAAGCTGCCGGGGATATCCACATGTCTATGCTAAGAGAGAATTATTAAGGTAAGACTAGGTGGAGCATGTGGTCACTTTCTGCCGTCAATTTTCTGCTTCTGTTAGCTCACTCTGAACTTCTATTGTGCATTACTGTCGCCATTAATCTTAACAATGTCCCCACCCCCAGATTAAAAATGGGCCAAGGGTACTAACATCTATGGCACATAGCAGCTCTTTATTAGAAATGATTCATCTACTTTTACTCAAACTGACATTTTAACTGAAGTTTTATACTTAAAAACTGTTACTCTAGAAGTATAAAAATTTTAAAGTTTTATAATTCTAGAGTAATAAAGATTTAATTTATAGAAAAGATTGCCTAAACTGAATACATTGCAGCAAACCCTCAGCAGTATGACCAACGGTAAGCCCAGACGTGTCTAATAGAGATGAGCGAACGTACTCGTCCGAGCTTGATATTCGTGCGAATATTACGGTGTTCGGGATGCTCGTTACTCGTAACGAGTACCACGCGGTGTTCCGGTTACTTTCAGTTTCCTCTCTGAGACGTTAGCGCGCTTTTCTGGCCAATTGAAAGACAGGGAAGGCATTACAACTTCCCCCTGTGACGTTCAAGCCCTATACCACCCCCCTGCTGTGAGTGGCTGGGGCGATCAGATGTCACCCGAGTATAAAAGTCGGCCCCTCCCGCGGCTCGCCTCAGATGTCTTGTGAGTTAGCTGAGGGAAAGTGCTGTTCTATTGGAGTTGCTGTAGGGAGAGTATTTGTAGTGAGTGTAGGCTTCAAGAACCCCAACGGTCCTTCTTAGGGCCACATCTACGTGTGTGCAGGCTGCTGTTAGCAGTGGAGAATTTTTTTTTTTTTCTCAAAATCGGCAGTGCAGAGCATTGCACCCGGTATTAGGGACAGAAGTGGTGCTTAGGCAGGGAGAGTGTTAGGAGTGAGTGTAGCCTTCAAGAACCTCAACGGTCCTTTCTAGGGCCACATTTAACTGTGTGGAGTACTGTGCAGGCTGCTGTTAGCTGTGCTGCTTTTTTTTTTTCTTTCTCAAAATCGGCGGTGCAGAGCATTGCACCCTCCATTGATACTACAGGGACAGAATTGTGTAGGCAGGGCCACAGCACAGTTATTAGTCATTGAATAGATGCAGTGGGCCTTTTCTTTTTTAACAAAAGGGAAAAAATTATATTTGCCCTGCCTCTGTCAGTCCTAAGGGCTCTGGGTACGTGTGTGCTGCGTGGAGAACGTAAAAAAATCAGACGCAACCAGCTACGGTTGAGTGCAGCCTTGCGCCGATTTCTTTCCTGCCTGGGAAATACCTGCTCTGCCACAGTTAATAACTCTGCAACAGTAAAGTTCTGTGACACTTTTGCAGGGCCGCAACACAGTGTCAGTTATTAAACTTATTATTCAGTGAATAGACGCAGTGGGCCTATCCTTTTAAACAAAAGGCAAAAAAGTATATTTGCCCTGCCTCTGTCAGTCCTAAGGGCTCTGGATACGTGTGTGCTGCGTGGAGAACCTAAAAAAATCAGACGCAACCAGCTACGGTTGAGTGCAGCCTTGCGCCAATTTCTTTCCTGCCTGGGAAATCAAATCACTGGTAATACAGCATGCTGAGGGGTAGGGGTAGGCCTAGAGGACGTGGACGCGGCCGAGGACGCGGAGGGCCAAGTGAGGGTGTGGGCACAGGCCGAGCTCCTGATCCAGGTGTGTCGCAGCCGACTGCTGCGCGATTAGGAGAGAGGCACGTTTCTGGCGTCCACACATTCATCGCCCAATTAATGGGTCCACGCGGGAGACCTTTATTAGAAAATGAGCAGTGTGAGCAGGTCCTGTCCTGGATGGCAGAAAGTGCTTCGAGCAACCTATCGTCCAGCCACAGTTCTGCGCCGTCCACTGCTGCAAATCCGAATCCTCTGTCTGCTGCTCCTCCTTCCTCCCAGCCTCCTCACTCCACTACAATGACACATGCTCAGGAGCGGGAAGACTCCCAGGAACTGTTCTCGGGCCCCTGCTCAGATTGGGCAGCAGTGGTTCCTCTCCCACCAGAGGAGTTTATCGTCACTGATGCACAACCATTGGAAAGTTCCCGGGGTCCGGGGGATGAGGCTGGGGACTTCCGCCAACTGTCTCAAGACCTTTCAGTGGGTGAGGAGGACGATGACGATGAGACACAGTTGTCTTGCAGTGAGGTAGTAGTAAGGGCATTAAGTCCGAGGGAGGAGCGCACCGAGGATTCGGAGGAAGAGCAGCAGGACGATGAGGTGACTGACCCCACCTGGTGTGCAACGCCTACACAGGACAGGTCTTCAGAGGGGAAGGCACGGGCAGCAGCAGGGCAGGTTGCAAGAGGCAGTGCGGTGGCCAGGGGTAGAGGCAGGGCCAGACCAAATAATCCACCAAGTGTTTCCCAAAGCGCACCCTCGCGCCATGCCACCCTGCAGAGGCCGAGGTGCTCTAAGGTCTGGCAGTTTTTCACCGAGACGCCTGACGACCGACGAACAGTGGTGTGCAACCTTTGTTGCGCCAAGATCAGCCGGGGAGCCACCACCAACAGCCTCACCACCACCAGCATGCGCAGACATATGATGGCCAAGCACCCCACAAGGTGGGACGAAGGCCGTTCACCGCCTCCGGTTTGCACCGCTGCCTCTCCCCCTGTGCCCCAACCTGCCACTGAGATCCAACCCCCCTCTCAGGACACAGGCACGACCGTCTCATGGCCTGCACCCACACCCTCACCTCCGCTGTCCTCGGCCCCATCCAGCAATGTCTCACACCGCACAGTCCAGCCGTCGCTAGCGCAACTGTTGGAGCGCAAGCGCAAGTACGCCGCCACGCACCCACACGCTCAATCGTTAACCGTCCACATAGCCAAATTTATCAGCCTTGAGATGCTGCCGTATAGGGTTGTGGAAACGGAGGTTTTCAAAGCTATGATGGCGGCGGCGGCCCCGCGCTACTCAGTTCCCAGTCGCCACTACTTTTCCCGATGTGCTGTCCCAGCCCTGCACGACCACGTCTCCCGCAACATTGTACGCGCCCTCACCAATGCGGTTAGTGGCAAGGTCCACTTAACTACGGACACGTGGACAAGCACAGGCGGGCAGGGCCACTACATCTCCCTGACGGCACATTGGGTGAATTTAGTGGAGGCTGGGACAGAGTCAGAGCCTGGGACCGCTCACGTCCTACCCACCCCCAGAATTGTGGGCCCCAGGTCGGTGGTGGTATCTGCGGCGGTGTATGCTTCTTCCACTAAAGCACCCTCCTCCTCCTCCTCCTCAACCTCTGTCTCACAATCTAGATGTGTCAGCAGCAGCAGGACGTCGCCAGCAGTCGGTGTCGCGCGGCGTGGCAGCACAGCGGTGGGCAAGCGTCAGCAGGCCGTGCTGAAACTACTCAGCTTAGGAGATAGGAGGCACACGGCCCACGAACTGCTGCAGGGTCTGACAGAGCAGACCGACCGTTGGCTTGCGCCGCTGAGCCTCCAACCGGGCATGGTCGTGTGTGACAACGGCCGTAACCTGGTGGCGGCTCTGCAGCTCGGCAGCCTCACGCACGTGCCATGCCTGGCCCATGTGTTTAATTTGGTGGTTCAGCGCTTTCTGAAAAGCTACCCACGCTTGTCAGACCTGCTCGTAAAGGTGCGCCGGCTCTGCGCACATTTCCGCAAGTCCCACACGGACGCTGCCACCCTGCGCACCCTGCAACATCGGTTTAATCTGCCAGTGCACCGACTGCTGTGCGACGTGCCCACACGGTGGAACTCTACGCTCCACATGTTGGCTAGGCTCTATGAGCAGCGTAGAGCTATAGTGGAATACCAACTCCAACATGGGCGGCGCAGTGGGCGTCAGCCTCCTCAATTCTTTTCAGAAGAGTGGGCCTGGTTGGCAGACATCTGCCAGGTCCTTCGAAACTTTGAGCAGTCTACCCAGGTGGTGAGCGGCAATGCTGCAATCATTAGCGTCACCATTCCTCTGCTATGCATCTTGAGAAGTTCCCTGCAAACCATAAAGGCAGCCGCTTTGCGCTCGGAAACAGAGCCAGGGGAAGACAGTATGTCGCTGGATAGTCAGAGCACCCTCCTGTCTATATCTCAGCGCGTTCAGGAGGAGGAGGAGGAGCATGAGGAGGATGAGGAGGAGGGGGAAGAGACAGCTTGGCCCACTGCTGACGGTACCCATGCTGCTTGCCTGTCATCATTTCAGCGTGTATGGCCTGAGGAGGAGGAGGAGGAGGAGGAGGATCCTGAAAGTGATCTTCCTAGTGCGGACAGCCATGTGTTGCGTACAGGTACCCTGGCACACATGGCTGACTTCATGTTAGGATGCCTTTCTCGTGACCCTCGCATTACACGCATTCTGGCCACTATGGATTACTGGGTGTACACACTGCTCGACCCACGCTATAAGGAGAACCTTCCCACTCTCATTCCCGAAGAGGAAAGGGGTTCGAGAGTGTTGCTATACCACAGGACCCTGGCGGACAAGCTGATGGTAAAATTCCCATCCGACAGCGGTAGTGGCAGAAGGCGCAGTTCCGAGGGCCAGGTAGCAGGGGAGGTGCGTAGATCGAGCAGCATGTACAGCCCAGGCAGTGCAACAGTCTTTAAGGGCCTGGACAGCTTTATGGCTCCCCAGCAAGACTGTGTCACCGCTCCCCAGTCAAGGCTGAGTCGGCGGGAGCACTGTAAAAGGATGGTGAGGGAGTACGTAGCCGATCGCACGACCATCCTCGGTGACGCCTCTGCCCCCTACAACTACTGGGTGTCGAAGCTGGACACGTGGCCTGAACTAGCGCTGTATGCCCTGGAGGTGCTTGCTTGTCCTGCGGCTAGCGTTTTGTCGGAAAGGGTGTTTAGTGCGGCTGGGGGAATCATCACAGATAAGCGTACCTGCCTGTCAACCGACAGTGCCGACAGGCTAACACTCATCAAGATGAACAAAGCCTGGATTTCCCCAGACTTCTCTTCTCCACCAGCGGACAGCAGCGATACGTAAGCAATACGTAGGCTGCACCCGCGGATGGAAGCTACGTTCTCTCTCACCATCCAAAACGGGGACATTTCTGCTTCATTAATCTGTGTCTAATATTCCTCCTCCTCCTCCTGCTCCTCCTCCTGAAACCTCACGTAATCACGCTGAACGGGCAATTTTTCTTTGGGCCACAAGGCTCACTCATAATTTTTCTAAACAATTTTTATATGTTTCAATGCTCTTAAAAGCGTTGAAACTTTAACTTGAACCAATTTTTAGTTAAACTGGGCTGCCTCCAGGCCTAGTTACCACTTAAAGGGGTTGTCTCGCGAAATCAAGTGGGGTTATACACTTCTGTATGGCCATATTAATGCACTTTGTAATATACATCGTGCATTAAATATGAGCCATACTTCGGCTGGTCTCGGAAGCATCAGCGTTTTGGCTCCGCCCCCTTGTACGCGTCATCGCGTAGCTCCGCCCCCGTCACGTGCCGATTCCAGCCAATCAGGAGGCTGGAACCGCCACACGTCATGGGGCGGAGCTACGCGATGACGCGTACAAGGGGGCGGAGCCAAAACGCTGATGCTTCCGAGACCAGCCGAAGGAAGAAGATCCATCTGCGCAAGCGCGTCTAAAAAAGCAAGAAGACACCGAAGTTAGACGGCACCATGGCAACGGGGACGCCAGCAACGGAGCAGGTAAGTGAATAACTTCTGTATGGCTCATATTTAATGCACGATGTATATTACAAAGTGCATTAATATGGCCATACAGAAGTGTATAACCCCACTTGATTTCGCGAGACAACCCCTTTAAGCCACATTAACCAAAGCGATTAATGGGTTTCACCTGCCCTCTTGGTTGGCCATGGCCAATTTTTTTGATGTACATTAGTACTGTTGATACAGCAATTTTTGTGGGCCCTCGCCTACAGTGTAATCAAATGAATTTTTAGCCCACCTGCATTACAGCTGACGTTACATCCGCTGTGTTGGGCAATGCAATGTGATATTTTTGTGTACCGCCGGTGGGTTCCAGGGAGCCACCCATGCTGTAGGTGCACACGGAGTTTAACCTACATGTGTCCACTTGTAAAGAACCCCAGTCTGACTGGGGCATGCAGTGTGGGCCGAAGCCCACCTGCATTAAGCACGACATTACTACCTCAGCTGTGTTGGGCAATGCAATGGGATATTTCTATGTACCGCCGGTGGCTTCCTGGCACCCACCCATGCTGTGGGTCCACAGGGAATTATAAATGCATCTGATTCCACTTGTAAAGAACCCCAGTCTGACTGGGGCATGCAGTGTGGGCCGAAGCCCACCTGCATTAAGCACGACATTACTACCTCAGCTGTGTTGGGCAATGCAATGGGATATTTCTGTGTACCGCCGGTGGCTTCCTGGCACCCACCCATGCTGTGGGTCCACAGGGAATTATAAATGCATCTGATTCCACTTGTAAAGAACCCCAGTCAGACTGGGGCATGCAGTGTGGGCCGAAGCCCACCTGTATTAAGCACGACATTACTACCTCAGCTGTGTTGGGCAATGCAATGGGATATTTTTATGTACCGCCGGTGGCTTCCTGGCACCCACCCATGCTGTGGGTCCACACGGAGTTGTAACTGCATGTGTCCACTTCTAAAGAACCCCAGTCTGACTGGGACATGCAGTGTGGGCCGAAGCCCACCTGCATTAAGCACAACATTACTACCTCAGCTGTGCTGGGCAATGCAATGGGATATTTTTGTGTATCGCCGGTGGGTTCCAGGGAGCCACCCATGCTGTCGGTCGACAGGGACTTCACAATAGGGAGTTGTACCTGCCTGTGTCTATGAATTAAAAAGCCCGGTCTGACTGGGGCATGCAGAGACACCTTGACAGAATGAATAGTGTGTGGCACATAGGTTCCCCATTGCTATGCCCACGTGTGCAGCTCCTGATGGCGGTGGCACAGGATTCTATTTCTCATTGCTTCTGTACAGCATTGTGGGCTATCGCCCCGCCCCTTTTAAAGAGGGTCGCTGCCTAGCCGTGCCAACCCTCTGCAGTGTGTGCCTGCGGTTCCTCGTCATGGCAGACGCACTTCTAAATAGACATGAGGGTGGTGTGGCATGAGGGCAGCTGAAGGCTGCGCAGGGACACTTTGGTGTGCGCTGTGGGGGGGAGGGGAGGGGTTGGGCAGCATGTAACCCAGGAGAGGTGGCAGCGGAGTGTCATGCAGGCAGTGATTGTCCTTTGTTGGAGGTAGTGTGGTGCTTAGCAAAGGTATGCCATGCTAATGAGGGCTTTTCAGAAGTAAAAGTTTTTGGGAGGGGGGGGGGGCCCACTCTTGCCGCTATTGTGGCTTAATAGTGGGACCTGTGAACTTGAGATGCAGCCCAACCAGTAGCCCCTCGCCTGCCCTATCCGTTGCTGTGTCGTTCCCATCACTTTCTTGAATTGCCCAGATTTTCACACAAGGAAACCTTAGCGAGCATCGGCGAAATACAAAAATGCTCGGGTCACCCATTGACTTCAATGGGGTTCGTTACTCGAAACGAACCCTCGAGCATCGCGAAAAGTTCGTCCCGAGTAACGAGCACCCGAGCATTTTGGTGCTCGCTCATCTCTAGTGTCTAAGCATCCCCATACACATTAAAGACTTTAGTTGTCTGAACTTGTCGATAACAGCAGGTTCAGATGACTCTCTGATGTGTATGGGGGGGCTCAGCTTTCGTCAAAAGTGACGACGGGGAAAAGGATTGAAGATATTGAATTTCAACATTTTTGTTCCTGTGGAAGTCCAGTTCTCTCTCATTGACTGCTGCAGTCAAATGACTTCCGCTGTCAATAGAGATTGGTATAATATGGACCAGCTGCAGCATTTCTCTTGGGAGAAGAGAGGTGAGAGTAGTTTATTTCATTATTGTATAACATGACCACTTAAAAAAATTATTTTTGTTTTTTGGTCAGGCAACCCCTTTAACACAACTGTGACACAAAAATTGCAGAAAATCCAATTTGGCTGAATTTTGGTCTCAATTCGCATGCGTTTTTTCCACCATAGACATTAGTGTAAATCTGCACGAGACTGTGAGTTGCCTGCGACCTATCTGTGATCACAGCTCTGAAATAGTCACGCAACAGCAAGTTGCACAATTTTTTTGTTGCTGCACAACCCATCACTATATAGCACTAGCCTTAAACTTACCAGTACATGTAGATGCTTCCTTTGGTCAGATTTGAAACCAGAACCCCACTACTGTAAGATACCAGTGCTAACCACTCTAACCACTGAGCCACCGTGTTGCCCACATGTCATTTAATGGCAGCAAGCTTGAATAGGGCAATTAATTATGCCTGAAGAGCTACTGTAATTCGACTACCCCAACTTGCTGTTTAGTTGGTGCAAAATTTGCTGTTTTGGCTTTTTGGGAGCATCTATCATAATGACAGGACAACTAAGTTTTCACCATGATTGTACCTATAGTGGAGACTTTACTTTGCAATTCATGAAGGTACTGCAATCTCCAACAATGCTTATCAACGCTGCGGTCTTCCACATTGAGCTGTAGGCAAACAATTTCCAAAGACCAGGGAATTACTAAGAAACGGACACTTTGCTATCATTATCTTGTCTTAGAGCATGTCTTTAGGCCTTTAATGTCCTCAGGCTCCCCTGACAATATAATTACTCCCAACGAAAAAAGTAATCAGTGGATTTGACGGCGAAATATATGTTTGTCTCACCTAATCTTTATTTATGGTTTTCAAAATCCTTTAATGGAAAGATGCTATCATAATTCAGCTTTTGAGTCCAAATCCATCCCTGCTATGCCGACTGCCGTGTTGTGCACGATGCACCGCTGACAAGCGAGCAGGTGAAGGACAATGATAATTCTTCAGCTTTTTATGGTTTTGCCAGTGACAGATATAAGGTTGTTTTCTTTAAAGCAGAAATTAATCACTCCGGCCTGAATTAGTTTTAGGGGGTCATTGGCTTTGGGTTCAAGAGCTTACTTCATGAATTGTGTTAGTCCATATTTAGAGGGCAAGCTCTATGCATTGGCTTTTGTGATCAATAGTGTGATCTAATATTCGTATAACAGGGTTATTACAATGAGTTATGCATATAAGTGGATGTGTTAGCCGGTTCAAATGCACAATCTGAATCTTAGTTTAGTTTTTTCATTATTAGTGGAAACCCCCAAAAATATGTCTTGCAATTAACTAAAGAATTTTTGAAATTAAAGGGGTTGTCCAGTTGTAAACTATTAATGGTCTATCCTCAGGATAATCGATACTAGACTGGCAAGAATCTGCTGCACAAGACCCTCACCAATCAGGTGTGTTCATACACTGAACTGATTTCTGCAGGAAGCAGACAGCTCCATTCCCATTGCAGTGGTCTGGCTTGGTATTGCAGGCATTGAAGTGAATGGGAACTTTGTATGCAATACCAAGCCTAGCCACTGCACTGAGAACAGAGCTGCTTGATTCCTGCAGAAATCAGCTCAGTGTGTGAGTCCACTAGTCCAGTGAACAGTTGATCAGATGGCATCCCAAGTGGCAGATACCTGCTGATTTACTATAAATGCCTTACTCTGAGGATAGACCATAAATAGCTTCCAACTCGACAAACCCTTTGCACAGTAATTGTACATAAATGCAGGTTTCGAGCATAAGATAATGGTCACCCCTTAACACCATAAGGATCAAGTTTACATGCTATGCACAAGGTTACTTACAGCAACAGGACATAAACTTACAGTTGCCTGCTACCTGTGTCTGCTGCCCTCTTGCTATTCCGGGCAGATGCGGGCATCGTTCTGCTTCTTCTGTTTGAACGTACTCTTTGTTCTATTTTCTACCAGCAATGATGGAGTTAACCCCTCTCAATGCTCACAGACCAGCTGCAGTTTAAAAAAACAATTATTCTTCTATTTAAGTGAGCTTGGGACTCTCCCTCTGGATGAATTGCAGGGAAGGGCTTATATATTTAAGCCCTTCCCAACAATTCATCCCGCGCTCGCCGGCAGGCCATTGCTTTCAATGGAGCCGGCTGTATTGCCGGCTCCATTGAATTCAATGGTCAGTGCTCGTTTAATCGAGACGAGTACCGCGTGGTGCTCGTCTCGAGTAACGAGCATCTCGAGCACCCTAATACTCGAACGAGCATCAAGCTCGGACGAATATGCTCGCTCATCTTTAGTCGTAATCATACCAACCAGCAGACAAAATAAAACAAAAAACAATGGCAGAATTAATGTGTTTTTTTCTCCATGTTCTCCCAAATAAATTAATATAAGTTTACAATACAATATATGCACCCAAAAAATGGTGCCACCAAGGCCTCATATGGCCATGTGGATAGAAAAATTTTAAAGTTATAGTCTTTCAAAAGTGGAGATGAAAAGCCTCCCAAAATTGTTACATTATTATGATCAAAGTAGGCCATTCCTTAAGGAGTTAATGCCATATTGGTGCAATAAAGGTATTTCGAACACCCTGTAGTAATAGACACACTAAATATTCTAGCACACTGCAGTACACTTACCGACTATCATTATCAGGTTTCCATAACCCATTTTAAATATGCTATTAGAGCACTTTGATTTAATAAAGGGGTGTCCACTTTTGGGGTGCTCCATCAAATAGGAATGAAGAGTGACTACTAAAGATGGACCCAATTCACTGAATTCAATGAGCTCCAGGTAATACTTCATTTCTCCTGTGGTGGCACTGCAGAGAAATTGAAAACTTGCTTTTGGGTTTTTCCACAGATTACAGCTGAGGGTCTCCATGAGATCAGTTCATACTGATCCTTTAGACAAAATAAGATTATCCAAAGTAGATAGCTCTAAGGAATAGAAGACAGTTTACCAATTGGGAGACAATGCAAAGGTTAGAAATCCTTCCAGAAATTTTAGCAAAGCCTGAAGGATACACTAATAGTAACAAAATACGGCAAATTCCAACTGTCAATCCACCTGAGCAGAGTGGGGAGAAGCTGGTGTGGAGCCGTCCTCATGTGTCTCCATTCTCCGCTATTTTTTAAACTTGAATGACACAGCGGTTGTCAGTCATCTTTGACAGCAGACACCAACCTGCAACAACCGCAGTCAGAAATAACTCTGATTGCCGCTGTTAAGCCTTTAAATACTGCCGTCAATTCTGACATTGACATTTAAACGCCACAATGGGCATTTGGGGTCTCAAATGGGCCTCCCGTGATTGGGAGGTGCCATATGGGTGTCAAGACAGTTTGGGTCCTTCTGAAACCTGTAGCTTGTCTTAATAGAATGCCGATTGGAACACAGTATACTGCAATACTATAGTATTGCATTGTATTGTATAAGCGATAAAACAATAGCAAGATCAAGTCACATATGGAGACTAAAAAAATGTAAAAAAAAAGTTTTATTACTTATTAGAATAAAAAAATAGTAAAAGTATGAAAAAAAAAGTCCCAGTCATTACTTAAAAAAATAATAATAGGTATGACCACATCCATAAAAATCCAATTTAGTAAAATATCACATTATTAATCCTGCATGGGGAATACCTTCAGAAAAGAAAAAAAAAATGGAATTCCAGAATTCAGCTACTTTGCTCAATCCAAGTCCAAGAATAAAAGGTCGTATGTACCCCAAAATTGTATCAATAAAAACTACAGGCCCCCTCACAAAAACCAGCCCATTGATGGAAAAATGAAAAAAAAAATTGTGGCTGGAAAGATGGGTACAGAAAGCAATTTTATATTAAAATATAAAATTGGCAATGCCATAATCATATTGACCATAGAATAAAGAGAAGATGTCATTTTGTTGCACTGTGAACATTGCAAAAGCAACTCCCCTTCCAAAATAGCGAAATCACATTTTTTCATTTCTTCCCATTTAAAAATGTTTAAAAGTTTTCCAATACATTATATGGTACGTTAACTGGTGCAATTGAAAAGTCAACTCTTCTGGTGTCACAGTAGCCCTATGTAATTCTACCAATCTTTTCATAAACCAGGATGGCCAGAATGAACACCGGCATAGGCCCCCCTCCAAGTACACACATATGTTTTTTTGTTCCATAGACCAGATTACTATAATTGTCAGTAAGTATTGCTTCATCTACTCCTGTAATCTCCGGGCCTCAAGAATTGGCTACTAACAAGATTGGGTTCAACTTTGTATGGGTAATCAGGGGCGTAACTATAGAGGATGCAGAGGATGCGGTTGCACCCGGGCCCAGGAGACTTAGGGGGCCCATAAGGCCTCTCTTCTCCATATAGGGAGCCCAGTACTATGAATAAAGCATTATAGTTGGGGGCCCCTGTTACAGGTTTTGCATTGGGCCCGGGAGCTTCAAGTTACGCCTCTGTCGGTAATGCAGCACATAGACAGTTAATCAGGGCAAACATAATTGTTAAAACACAAAGGAAGTCAAAGTTTTAGGATTAGCTATCAATGTTTTTTTCTCCTGCAAAATTGAATTTTCCGGGTTAGCACTTTGCATTGTTAGCTGTTTAGACAGGGCTTCTAATCGTGTCTAGGAAGCGGCACATGCTACATTTTCCAGACATATTTTTTTTCTATTTAACACAACAGGGAGTTGGTTGAGAAAACCTTTCATCCTTGAACTATTTGATTGGATTTCCACTTGCTGAAGGAAGGAATCGAATACCAGTCTAGTAATGGGTTTTTATATCTTAGGACCCACAACAAGGTTGTAATAGGAAACCTTCCTTATGAGGGATTAGAAAATCTGCTTATCATTTAAACACTATTGTTATATTGGACTTATGATAACACAATTAGAGTATACTGTAGGTGTATGTAAAGGGCGGAAAGTAAGAAAATTAAATAGGAGAGTTTAGCATATTTGCAGTCCGATGCTAAAGTTTTGGCACTCTGTCAAACTGCATATTGTGTCAATTTCAAAGTGAAAAGAAGTTAAACATAAAAACATTGCAGGGAGAAAACATAAAAATGGCTTAATTCTGTAAATTGAAATGTATTATCAAACCATCCTTGTGTACCTTCTTGGAGTGGTGTCCCTATCATAGAGTCAGATCATACATTGCTGTAGGGCCTGCTTAAAGGGGTTTTGTCATTAAAAAAAAAAATTATCTAAACTTACCTATTCCTTCCCTGTCTGTATCCTTATCACATCTTCTGGTTGAGCTTCTCCAGTGCCCCAGGTCAGCTCACTGAAGGCTGGGCCCAGCTTGTTATGAAGGCTGCTTATCACAAACTCCTTCCTGCTGGGTCAGTGAAGGTCACATTCCTGTGCTGTAGCTTCACTGCCTAGGAAGGAATTGTAATCTATTTCAGAGATAGCTCGCATGAGCAATCTCTGAAGAAGATAGGCAGTCCCCTTGCTGGGCTGTGAGCTGTGATGTAATGTACATTGGCAGACTGCCAACCAAATGTACCTCACAGGAAGGAGCAGAATCAGGCAGCTGGAGCTAAAGTGTGCCCCCGGACTGCAGGAGACAGGAGAAGATAAGGAAGGTGAAGATCTGGTAAGTAGACTGATGGGGGAGGAATAGATAAGTAGAGCATTTTTCTTTTTTAGTGACGAACCCCTTTAAAGGAGTTGTCTAGTTGTAAAATACTGATGGCTTACTCTTAGACCAACAATAGCAGATTGGAAGGGTTCTGCTGCTCAGAACCCCCACTGACCATTTTGTTTTTGCACTGAGCTAACTTTTGCAGGGAGCAGACAGTACTGTTCCCACTGCAGTGGCCCAGTTTGGTATTGCGAGCAAAGTTCTCATTCACATCAATGGGCACTTTGTCTATAATACCAAGACTGGTATTATAAACAAATTGCCCAGAGCTGTCCACTTCCTGCAAAAAACATCTCAGTGTATAAGCACACTGGTACATCCAACAGCTGATCAGTAGGGATCCTGGGATGCAGACCCTCACCGATTTAGTATTGATGGGCCACCCAAAGTAGGCCATCAATAGTTTATAACTGGACAACCCCTTTAAAAGGGAGGCCTGGTACCATTGCCCCAGTACTAACTGTAAAAAAACATATGCACTTAGTTTCCCTTAGTGGTAGCAGGGAACACTATTCCCTGTATGTCAGCACGGTGGCTGACTTTCTATCCCCTTGGTGTGAGGACACTTGGACTAGCTATAGTTTACTATTTGTATGCATGTGAGTTCTGGGTGGGGTTCTATGGGGTATGCATTACTCTGTGTGTAGGTGTGAACAGCGACGTGTTTTGTATGTCTGTGGAGGTGACCAGACATGTTGTGTATGTGCAGTACTGTTCTGTGTGGTGTGCACTACCGGGTGTGTTGGTGTGAACAGCGACGTGTTCTGAATGTCTGTGCCAGTGGCCAGACATGAGGTGTGAACTGTAGTGTTCTGTGTTCAGCGTGTGTGAACAGTGTTGTGTCGTGTCCTGTGTTTTGTACATATCTCCAGGCTGTTAATCAGGGATAGCCAGGTCCCAGATGAAGACAGTGGGGTTGTCCTTATCAGGATGAGCATCCCGCTTTTAGGCAGCCGTTCCCTACTTTCCCTGATTAGTAAGGGACAAGTGTCCTTCCATCTTTACCTAGAAAGGTGTAATTGGTCTATGCAACATGATGAGAGTTGTTGCGGGTTTTATTAGGACATTTTCTTGCGTCGATGCTGAGGTGTGGCGCTTTAGTGTGCCGCATGGACGTAACAGCAAGTCTTTTAGCACACGTTTTGATCAAAGCAAGTGGGCCCATTAACCATCTCCAGGTAAAACGTATTGGATGGGTACCTAGCTTTAAAAGACATCTCTCTTTAAGCCAAAGGCCTCTGATTACCTCAAAGAAAATTGGATACTTGGCTATATACTTCCATTAAAGGGGTTGTCCCGCGGCAGCAAGTGGGTCTATACACTTCTGTATGGCCATAATAATGCACTTTGTAATATACATTGTGCATTAATTATGAGCCATACAGAAGTTATAAAAAGTTTTTTACTTACCTGCTCAGTTGCTAGCGTCCTCGTTCCCATTGAGCCGACTAATTTTCGCCCTCCGATGGCCAAATTAGCCGCGCTTGCGCAGTCCTGGTCTTCTGCTCTCTTCAATGGAGCCGCTCGTGCAGAATGCCGGCTCCGTGTAGCTCCGCCCCGTCACGTGCCGATTCCAGCCAATCAGGAGGCTGGAATCGGCAATGGACCGCACAGAAGAGCTGCGGTCCACGGAGGAAGAGGATTCCGGCGGCCATCTTCACCGGTAAGTATAGAAGTCACCGGAGCGCGGGGATTAAGGTAAGCGCTCCGGTAAGCTTCCTTTAGGTCCCTGCATCGGGGTTGTCTCGCGCCGAACGGGGGGGGGGGGGGGTTTGAAAAAAAAAAAAACCCGTTTCGGCGCGGGACAACCCCTTTAAGCCACCTGGGACAGATGGGTGAATGGAGTGCAAGACAAATGTGAGGGCAGCCATTCCCCTACCAATGTAATGCACACAAAAAACAAAAGTCAGCACTTTCAACTAATAAATGAAATGTGAAGGTACAGGTAAACCATGACTGTAACAAATACTATTACAGAAACACATGCTTCAGCACTAAAAGACATCTAATGTCTGTAAACAATTGCACAACTGCTTTTTATACTAACCAAATAAAAATGCAAGGTTCTTAATACATATTTTGATCAAAGTGGCCCAGTTTGTGGGCCTATCCACCATGTCCAGGCAAACCTTATTGGATGGGTACCTAACTCTAAAAGACAAGAGGCCCAAAAAGAGGTATCTTTAAGAGCTAGGTATCTGTTCAATTATATTTGTATGGATGTGGTGAATGGGCCCACATGTTTTGATTAAAATATTTACCAAGAACCTTGCATTTTTATGTAATTAGTATAAATAACAGTTGTGTAATTTTATTCAGATATTAAACGTGTGTAAATACTGAGGCGTGTGTTTCTGTTACTGTAATTGTTGCAGCCAAGGTTTATGTGCACCTTCATATTTAATATACTTGTTGCAAGTATTGACTTTTGTTTTTTGTATTCATTAGCAAATAGTATAAGCTGCCATGTCACCAACCTCTGTATTTTCAGTTAGGCATAACAGATAGAGATGAGCGAGCACACTCGCTAAGGGCAATTGCTCGATCGAGCATTGCCCTTAGCGAGTACCTGCCCGCTCGGGAGCAAAGATTCAGCTGCCGGCTGCGGGCGGGGAGCGGCAGTGAGAGCGGGGAGTAATGGAGTGGGAGATCTCTCCCTCCCTCCACTCCCCCTTGCTCATGGCCGCAACTCACCTCTCACCCGCGCCGGCAGCCGAACCTTTTCTTCCGAGCGGGGAGATACTCGCTAAGGAGAATACTCGATCGAGCAATTGTCCTTAGCGAGTATGCTCGCTCATCTCTAATAACAGACATACAACTATGGAAACACATAGCAACTTCTATGTATTTCCATATTTGTAGACTTGCTGGTGGTGGCTGTAATTCCTTCTCAAGCTGGTTTACCCTCTGTATTGCAGTTCCTAGGCTCTCTCTGCCTTCTAGACAGGCTGTCCTGAAGTTTTTAACTTTGTGGGAATGGGATCCTCATTCTGGCATTACCCAATATCTGCTTGCCTACATGTAGGGAACACAGGTATAGCAATACATAGAGATGGAATCAATTTCTGAGCTTGGATTTATAGCCACTATGTTCTTCAATTTTAGCAGTGGGTCTCACATTTGCATTCCCAGATCAGGCAAGTTCATAGGATCAGCCTAAAATATTGGATACTAAAGGATGACTTAGGGAAATGTGGAACAGAATGGGGTAGTAAACCAATGGATGCTTATAATAGAGAAAGAGAAAAATGCAGGAGTGTTTTCCAAAATTACAACATACTCCTAGGTCTGGTATTTTTTCATGTGTTTTTTCATATGATTCTCTGTGGTGGATGTGGAGGGGGAAGGGGGTTAGTCCAAAGAAAAAAAAAAGCCAGAAAGTCTTTGCTCCATTCAGACACAGTATTTTGATCCATATTTTACATCACTATTTGTAAACCAGGAGTAGGTCCAAAATATTTCCATTCTAGTTTTGTCTTACAGATGCTGATGCAACATACTGACCCAAATACTGCTGTCTGAATGGGGTCTTATACTGATTTTTGGGAGAGCTGGGTACAGCCACCATTACAACACCCACAGGGAATATCATAAAGCTGTCCCAGACTCCAGAATGGCAACCTGCATAGTAACACATTGGCACATTTCTAACCCCCTCTAATCACTTTTGTAGCTCCATAACATGACAGGCGTTTGTAAACGACCCTATCAGGGCTGTACAACTGTTTTATATTATCACCTAACTTTTCCAGAAGCATATGAAACTGCTGAAATTTTTTTTTTTGCAATGGAGGAATTCAAAGTATTGTATTTTTGGAAACATAAGAGATCTGTGCTATAGCATATGGATCTGTAAGCTTGCTTTCTCCCACGCCAGAATATTGAATATTGAATAATATGTTACGGAATGTTCTGCTATCAAAATCTGCACCAAAATTCACGTCTGAATGTGGATTATGATGGGACATTGCTGGCAGTATTAATTCATTTTCAAATCCGCATCAAAATCTGCATGTTAGACCTGTGGATTTTGGCTTGGATCTTTCCACAAAATGGAATATTCCCTAGCGTCTTTTGGAATATTCCAGTACTACAATAAGACTCACATTATAGAGCCATACTGTACCTCTTTGTGCCTTTAATTTGAAATTCAATATGAATCCAATTCAATATATATATACACACACACACATAATTCAGCTCACAGAATCATCATCTTCCCTCGTCTAGATGGGTGGTCAAACCTTGGTAACCCACTTCCAGGCCAGATGTTTGGTAAAAGTCTATAAAACTGCTATTATTATTATGGTGACATAACAGATAGCAAACAGGTACATATTAACACATGCCTGACTGTCTGGTCACTAAATAACATAGGGTGTCAGTGCCGACGTGGTTCATCTTTGGGGTGCAGGCTAGCCTGATGGATTAAATATGGTGTCATTAATAGGTTGTAAGCCTGTATGGTGCTCTACAATCTGTGTATGCCTTTTTTCTGCAAGCATAGTACTAAGCAGCCGCCCCCCTCAATATAAGGAAGGTGTGTGAGTGGTTGTTCATCAGTGCCCTGTACCTGTGCAATGCTCCTCCATATAATGCCTTAAACACAGAGCAAAAATCTATTAGCTTGGGGATTTTCACTTTTAAGTGTCAGAATTTGCGGACCATGGCCACGATCCACCTTCCTTGCCGTCTCTTCATACTCATGCAACCTAAACATAAGCTCCTCCCTTTCCTTTACATTCAGGTCCTTCTCTTTCTTAAGTCTGACATAGTGCTGATGAAGCTTAATAAGCTCCTTGCATTGCATGCTTTCCATCTGATTGGAGGCTAAGCTCATAGCATCTCTTAGAATACTATTTTCCTACTTCAGGCTCTCCAACTGCTCACAGACCTGTATTTGTTGATCTTCCTTATAACTACTATGTATCTTGCCCTGGATAACTCCATGTTTTTTTTTCTTCGAGTTCTAAACGTCTATTTTCTTCCAAAACCAGAGCACCTTTACCACTGCTATTTGCAATTTCATCTGCCAGTTTATCTTGTTCCTGTTGTGCTTGTCTTTTGGCACGCTCTGCAGCAGCAACCTCCTCTTGCATATGGATTATCCCTGCCACCAGACTTTTCAGTTTCTTTTCATTTTCTTTAGATTGGCTTAAAATGTCTTCCCTGGACACCTTAGAGTCTTCCAACTCTCTTTGGCAATTCTTTAGCTGCTCCTGCACCTCATGCAGTTTCTAGATAGCTTCATCTTTATCATGGTTTTTTAAAGGCTAAGACTTTTTCATTTTTTCATAAACTGTTCACATGTAACACCCCAGCATACTTAATGGCTTGTAATTCATTCTTACATTCCTCCAATAGGGTCTTCATTTCTTCTACTGGCTGGAACACAGTCTTGGACATTTCCAGAACTCTCTTTTCAGTATCCTTCTTGGCGCTAACCAAGCTTTGCATTTCTGTTCACAATCGTTTGTTGATCTTTTTAAATTCGACCTTCATTTCTTGAGCCTCTTCCAGGGTACGTGTCAAGGAAAGCGCTTTGGTTTCTTTTTCACAAGCCTCTAGTTGCTCAAAGAACACATTTCTCTCATCTTCCATTTGTTTCAGTTTTGTACTGAGGCCAAGCTTCTGACAAGTTTCTTCCTACACAAGTTTCTGAGAATCTTGAATCTGAGATTACAATTCCACCTGCAGTCTGTTTGCTTTTTCAGACAGCTCTGCCTTCAATCTGTCACCTTCTGTGCTTTTTTAACTTGTAGTTCTTGAAGCTGATCCTCTACCCTTTTTCTTTTGTTTTCGGAATTACTCATGTCTTGGAGTAGTACCTTTTTCCTTCTTGGTCAACTCATTATGCTCACTTGCCAGAGCCTGTCTGGCCTTTTCCAAGTTTTTGTTCACCTTTTTAGATGGCTCCAGGTGGTCAGACAGTTCCTCCACAGCTTGGGCATAATTCTGTCTAAGCTCCTGGATTTGGGTTTCATGTAGTTTAGCTTTCTCACCTAAGCTTTTCTTCAACTGGGTCACTTCTTGCTCACAGAGTTCTTGCTGGGCTTCTGTGAAGTTTAGCATATCTTCCAAGACCCTCTTTTAGGTTTGCATTCTGATATTTTGCATCTTTTCGTGGGCCCTTGAAAGATACCCCTGAAATTTCTTTTACTCGCTTTTCAATGCCTCACTTGCACTGAGAAGTTTGCTCTTCCAGTAGTCTATGACCATTTTAAGTTTTGGCTACACTTCTAAAGTGCTCATTCTCCTTTAAGATAATCACAGCTTCTGTTTTCAACTGAGTCACTTCATTGAAAGCAGCCACCATATCATTCAGGATCCTTTCTGTTTCTTTTTCTGCAAGTAGCCTTTGTCTTAAATTCCTTTTCCAACTGTTCCTGATATTTTTCATTTGCAGTTTGACATGCTTCTTCTGCTATTACTTAGGCTTTCTAAAGACTATCCATGTTGGCATGCATCTGGACAATTTCCTCCTGAACTCTGCACAGCTATTCACATTCTTTTCCATATCAGACCTCATGGTCATCTCTGACTACATCCTCTGTCTTAAGAGAAGCAGTCTTCTTTCTCTTCTTTGCATTTGTATTATTATCTGAAATCCCACACAGATATTTGGTTGCCACAAGCAACCTACTTAGTTTCACAGGAAACTATACTGGTGTTAGAGAATATATTCCTAAAAGGATCTGTATAATTGTAATGCTAGACTGGTTATTACTAGAGATGAGCGAACACCAAAATGCTCGGGTGCTCGTTGCTCGAGTCGAGCTTTCCGCGATGCTCGAAAGTTCGTTTCGAGTAACGAACTTCATTGAAGTCAATGGGTGACTCGAGCGCTAAGGTTTTCATTTGTGCAAATCTTCAAAACCTACAAAAGTGATGGAAACTACACAGATACGGATAGGGCAGGCGAGGGGCAACATGCAGGGCTGCATCTCAGGTTCCCAGGTCTCACTATTAAGCCACAATAGCGGCAAGAGTGCCCCCCCCCCCAATCTTTACTTCGGACAAACCCTCATTAGCAAGGCACACCTTAGCTAAGCACCACACTACCTCCAACCAAGCACAATCACTGCCTGCGGGACACACCGCTGCCTCTTCTCCTGGGTTACATGCTGCCCAAGCCCCCCCCCCCCACACACACACACCGCACGACCCTGCGTCCAATGGGGACTCGATGTGTCCACACACTACTCATTCTGTTTGGGTGTCGGATACCTTATCGACAACATAAGGGGTAAACCATCTGCACTCTGCACCCTACCCAAGTCTGTCAGTGTTTTGGGGGCAGACAGGTAAAACACCTCAATGGGAAGTCTGTGTGCACCCGCAGCATGGGTGGCCCCCAGGAACCCACAGACAGTGCATAAAGAAATCCCATTGCAGTGCCCCGGATAGCTGAGGTTACGTGATAGAAAATACATGTTAGCTTTGGCCCACACGCCATGCCCTAGACATTTGTGGTTTCTTTAAAAGTGCCAGGCAGGTACAACTCTGCTATGGCAAGTCTGTGTGCACCCGCAGCATGGGTGGCTAGCAGGAACACACAGATGGTACAGAAAGTAATCTCATTGCAGTGCCCCGGATAGCTGCGGTTGCGTGAGAGGAAATACATGTTGGCTGCGGCCCACACGCCATGCCCTAGACATTCTATTTTTTTTTTAAGTGCCAGGCAGGTACAACTCCGCTATGACAAGTCTGTGTGCACACGCAGCTTGGGTGGCTAGCAGGAACACACAGACGGTAGAGAAAGAAATCCCATTGCAGTAGCCCTGTAACATTTTTGCAGCAGCAGTATAGGCAGACCACAGTACCATTTCTGTAGAAGTAAAGGCAGACCCCAGTAACATGTCTGTCGTCGCTGTATAAGCAAATCCCTGTAACATTTATGTAGCAGAAGCATAGGCAGACCCCAGTACCATTTTTGTAGCAGAAGTATACGCAGACCCCAGTAATATTAACGTGGCGGAAGTATAGACAGACTCCACTAACATTTCTGTGGTAACGGTATAGACAGAGCCGAGTAACCTTTTCTGTAGTAACAGTATAGGCAGATCCCAGTAACATTTCTGTAGCAGAAGTATAGGCAGACCCCTGTAACATTAACGTGGTAGCAGTATTGGCAGACCCCAGTGACATCCTTGTGGCAGCAGTATAGGCAAACCCCTGTAAAATTAACGTGGCAGCAGTTTAGGCAGACCCCAGTACCATCCTTGTGGCAGCAAAATAGGAAGACCCCTGTAATTTTCTTGTAGCAGAAGTATAGGTAGGCAGACCCCAGTAAAATTTCTGTAGTAATAGTATAGGCCAACCTCTGAAACATTGGGATATCATGAGCGTAAGCGAAGGCCGGAAAAATTAGTTGGATAAGAGTGTAGGCATGGGACCCAAAAATTAGTGTACCAAGAGTACAAGTGTACCTATGAAAAATTTATCAACCGAGAGGGCAGGTGAAACCCATAAACATTTTTTTAAAGCTACAGCTCACTGTTACTTAATTTGTAACAGAGCCTGTAGGCAGCCCTGTTGAAAAAATTGGTTCATGTTACAGTCTCAATAATTTTGAAACTTAGAAATATTGTAAAAACATTGGTAGATGTAGATGAGCCTTGTGGGCCGCAGAAAAATTGGCCATTCAGCGCGATGACATGTTGTTTCTGGAGGAGGAGTAGCAGGAGAAGGACTAATGTCAGAGACAGATTGACAAAGCTAAATGCCCCATTTTACCGGTGACAGAGAAGAGTGCTTTTATCTGCGGTTGCAGCAAAAAGAATCTTTAGGTTCCTCTGCTCTCTGCCGGTGAAGAAGAGAAGTCTGGGGAAAGCCAGGCTTTGTTCATCTTTATGAGTGCAAGCATGTTGGCGCTGGCAGTTGACAGGCAGGTACGCTTGTCTGTGATGATTCCCCCAGCTGCACTAAACACCCTCTCTGACAAGACGCTAGCGGCAGGGCACGCTGGCACCTCCAGGGCATACAGCGCAAGTTCGTGCCATGTGTCCAGCTTTGACACCCAATAGTTGTATGGAGCTGAGGCATCACGGAGGACGGCAGTACGATTGGCTACGTACTCCCTCACCATCTTTTTACAGTGCTCCCTCCGACTCAGCCTTGAGTGGGGAGGGGTGACGCAGTCTTGCTGGGGAGCCATAAAGCTGGCAAAGGCCTTGGAGAGTGTTCCCCTGCCTGAGCTGAACATGCTGCCTGATCTCCGCGCCTCCCCTACTACTTGGCCCTCGGAACTGCGCCTTCTGCCGATAGCGCTGTCAGATGGGAAGTTTACCATCAGTTTGTCCACCAGGGCCCTGTGGTATTGCATCACTCTCGAACCCCTTTCCTCTTCGGGAATGAGAGTGGAAAGGTTCTCCTTATACCGGGGGTCGAGAAGGGTGTACAGTCCGTAGTGGCCAGAATGCATCTAACGCGAGGGTCACGAGAAAGGCATCCTAACATGAAGTCAGCCATGTGTGCCAGGGTGCACAAGACATGGCTGTCCTCACTAGAAAGATCACTTTCAGGATCCTCATCCTCATCCTCCTCCTCCTCCTCGCCCACAGGCCATACACGCTGAACAGATGGGAGCAAGCAGCATGGGTACCCTCAGCAGTGGGCCCAGCTGTCTCTTCCCCCTCCTCCTCATGCTCCTCCCCCTCCTCCTCCAAAACGCGCTGAGATATAGACATGAGGGTGCTCTGACTATCAAGCGACATACTCTCTTCCCCCGTCTCCTGTTCCGATCGCAAAGCGTCAGCCTTTATGCTTTGCAGCGAACTTCTCAGTAGGCATAGCAGAGGAATGGTGACACTAATGATTGCAGCATCGCCGCTCACCGTCTGGGTAGACTCCACAAAGTTTCCAAGGACCTGGCAGATGTCTGCCATCCAGGACCACTCCTCGGTAAAGAATTGGGGAGGCTGACTGCCACTACGGCGACCATGTTGGAGTCGGTATTCCACTATTGCTCTACGCTGCTCATACAGCCTGGCCAACATGTGGAGCGTAGAATTCCACCATGTGGGCACGTCGCACAGCAGCCGGTGCTCTAGCAGATTAAACCGATGTTGCAGGGTCCGCAGGGTGGCAGTGTCCGTGGTGGACTTGCAGAAATGTGCGCAGACGCGGCACACCTTGCCGAGCAGGTCTGACAAGTGCGGGTAGTTTTTCAGAAACCGCTGAACCACCAGATTGAAGATGTGGGCCAGGCATGGCACGTGTGTGAGGCTGCCGACCATGCCCGGTTGGAGGCTCAGCGGCAAAAGCCAGATGTCGGTCTGCTCAGTCAGACACTGCAACAGCTCGGGGGCTGTGTGCCTCTTGTCATCGCAGAGCGCCGGTGCCTACTGCACATGTGCAACAGAGTGCCAGCCGGCACATCCACAGCACGGAACAGAAGACGCTGGACAGGTACTTAGGGGTCACCGGCCGGACACTGGGTCAATCTCCACTGTGGGAATCCCGCATGCGGTGTCCAACTCATCCATGTGCAGGCGGCCTTAGATCTTCACATTTTATAATTTCAAATGGCACAGTTCCACACATAGTCCCAAAGCTGATCAGCACAGTCTTAACCGTCTCCAGACGCTGTCTTAAGGAATGGCAGAACCTCAGGTATGACCTTGGGAACCTCCTGATTTGGATCAACGTCTACCCACAGTGGAATTCCACCTACTAGTAAATCACGTATCCTTATAGCCAAATTTACTTTCACTGGCCTCTTGGCCAGAAGACATTCAGGTGCACATTTCTCCATATTGTGGCACCTCCAGCGTTGACAGTCCTAGGTACCGACAGAGCAGCTAGCGAAGGGGCTAAGGACTCGGGGGCGGGAAGGATAGGAAAGGGTTAAGAAGGAAGCGACCTGGGTGGTAGAAGGGGTCAGTGTAAGGAAGAAGAGAAAGGAAGAGGAGGAGTTGCTTCAGTCCACGTGAAGAGAAAGAAGAGGGAAGACGTGCGAGGACTCCAGAGCGCAAAGTCACCATGGACCAGCTAATGCAACAAATTAAGGAGGCGGTTGCCAGCCAAGGGCCCCAGTGGCTGTTACAAATGGCTGCAGAAGTCGGAGTGGCAGCGGCGGGAGAAGCCGGGATAGTAGAAATTCTTCCGGAGCTGGACGTCAGCACAGAACCCCGAGGAAGAACGCGCAGGGGAAGACTCCCCACTGCCAGGCTGAGCCCCAGTCCAGCCGCAAAGAAGGGGGGCCGAAATAGAAGCCAGGGAGCGGCGAAAGGGAGCGGAAGCACAGTGGCGCGGTCGCAGTGCAGGAATGCAGGGAGCAGCCGGGGAGCCATCGGAAGTGGCACCGAAGCGCTTGCAGCGGACGGGTCGGGACTTACCAGGATCGGAGATGCGAAGTCCGGGATGGGTAAATCCAGTGCAGGAGTGGGGCAACCCGTGGCTGTCTGCCGAGTATTGTTAGGAGAGCCGGAGCGGCCCTCGCACGGCACTGGCGGAGGGCGAAAGGATGTAGTTCCGGCGCCGGGACTTCTTTGCGCAGGGACAGCAGCGATAGCTACGGGAGCGAGGCCCCCGGCAGCCCAGGAGGCAGCATCATACAGGTGGGGGCACAAAGGAGCAAGAGAGCCAGGAAGGGAGCAGAGAGGTTGGTTGATCCGGCGGCGTGGGGACAGAGTGCCAAGAGGGTGGGGGAGGGGGGGAAGCGCGGGAAGCGCCCGCAGCTCTATGCCGGCCTTGCTCATCGTCGCTGGGGTCTAGGGACGAAGGCACCAGCAGCGCGAGAACTCCCCTGGCGGGGCAACACGAGCATTCGGGAGCAGTGCAACGCAGTGGCTGGCGTTGCAGCCAAGTGGCGGAGACTTGGGCTCCGCGGTCCACGTTACATTTGTCACTGGCTTCCTCCGCAGATGATAGGTGGGCCGGCCCTAGCGGCAGGCAGAGCGAGTCTATGGCGGCCTTCGGGACTTCAAATGCGCAGAGCTCAAGGAGCCGCGGTGTCGCCCACAGCAGGGTTTCGGCATGACACATGGCACAGAGTCCCATTCTTCAACAGGCGAGACCACCCGCCACCGGTTTTCCCTTGACAGAGTGGGTGAGTCGACATGTGGAAGAGTGTGGGGCGATACATCGCCCGGAGGTGTGAATGATTTCATGGTAGTGCTGGAAGCGCTGGTAAATCAGTTTGATCAAGAGAAAGGACTACCAGTGTCCTATGCTCGTCCAGGGAGCCGAGGCTCACCTGAAGTGGGTAATGTGGCTCACGCACCCGGGTCTTCGCCTATGGGGGCGAGCGGGAGGAGCGAAGAGCTTGTAAAAGATGGTTTAAAATTTTCGGATTCGTTATTTTGTGGTGTAGCCCCATTGGGAGTGGGCCTCGCGGAGGATGAGGTGGAAAAGATAAATAACGATCTATATATCGATATATGGTCGCTGTTATCAGTGGAACACGTCGCAGTTGACAAAGAGCGTTTTTCGGAACGCGACGTGGACAAAAAAACAAAAATAGCGAAAACATTTAGCAATTGGTTGCAAGCCATCCTGACATTGGCTCACGTGATATGCCAACAGAATCCGCAGAAGGGTCCGGAGCTGTTTGTGTACATAAATACAATACATAACACCTACAAGCTACACGGCGGTTTAGCTTGGTGGCGCTACGACGAAGATTTTCGTCGGAGTTGTGGCTCGCCAGGTACCACAAGAAGCAGGAGGTAAGTCTGCTTAGGTCAGGTTTCACCTCAAGTTTTGTTATTCCGTATACCCCGGGTTTGGCTCTTATGCTCAGCAGTAATTTAAAATACGCACGCGATAATAAGGAGCTGGTGATGGATAAGCTATTAAAAGAAGTCAAAATGGGTCGGATGGTGGCTCCCTTCCAGGAGCCGCCGTTCGAGAATTTGCGGGTTTCCCCTTTGGGCCTGGTACCAAAGAAGGAGCCAGGCAAGTTCCGGCTGATCCATCACTTGTCTTTTCCGAGGGGCAACTCAGTCCACGATGGAATCTCAAAAGAGCAAACGGCAGTGTAGTATACTTCTTTTGATAGGGCAGTCTGCTTAGTCCGGCAGGCGGGTAACGGAGCTCTTTTGGCAAAAGCTGATATCGAATCGGCTTTTTGTTTGATTCCGGTTCATCCCGACTGCTTCCATTTATTGAGTTGCGTGTCGACAGCTTATATTTTGTAGACATGTGCCTACCGATGGGTTGCTCGATCTCGTGTTACTATTTCGAAGTTTTCAATTCCTTTTTGGAATGGATGCTTAGATTTGAGACTGGTATCCCATCGGTCTTACATTATTCGTGGGGGTTCGTGGGGTTTCGGTGTCATTTTCGAGAACAGTTGGTGCAGTGCCCCATGGCCGGTGGAGTGGGTTGAAAGGTGGTGGGTGAAAAATATTGCGTTGCTGGAAATTTTTCCCCTGATGGTTTCCATGGAGATTTGGGGACAGGCTTTGGAAAATAAAAGTATATGTTTCTGGTCGGATAACCAAACGGTGGTCAGAGCTGTGAACAAGCAGTCATCTTCATCGTTATTGGTGCTGGCGGCTATACGCCATTTGATTTTAAAATGCTTGCAAAATAACATCAAATTGAAAGCGAGACATGTGCCAGGTGTGTTAAATAGAACTGCTGACGCTCTTTCTCGTTTCCAGATGGAGAGTTTCAGTGAGCTGCACCCAACGGCGGATGTCGAAGGGGTATGTTACCCGGCTTTCTTATGGGAAATAGTAGAAGAGAGCTCCTAACTCTGATTCACAATTCAGTAGCGGAATCAACGTGGAAACGTTACAATTCTATATGGAAAGTATGGATGGCAGCCGCGGGGGGAAATTTTCCCGAAGAAGCGCAGGCTACATCAGTAACGCTTAATACTTTAAGGGAACTGCGGCAACGGGGAGCGTCGGCGGACGCGGCAAGGAAGCATTTAGCGGCCATCGCATTTTTGCTACGCCTTCACGGCGCCGCGACGTGACCAAACAATTTGTCTTTGGTCAAATACTAAAGGGCTGGAAGAAAGAGAAGTCGTCAAAAGACGACAGGCGGCCGATAACTTTCGAGTTACTTTGTGCTATGCTGAACAGATTCGAGTCGGTTTGCAGCGGCGAAGAGGAGGTAGTACTGTTTCGGGCAGCGTTTTCACTCGCCTTTTTTGCGGCATTGAGGCTGGGAGAGCTTGTATCACAAAGCAGGAGTAGATGTGGAGGTTTACTTTTTGCGGAAGGCATATGCGGCGAGGAAGACATAAAGATATGTATCAGGAAGTAAAAAACGGACGTATATGGCGCAGGCGAGTGGCTGCGCATAGCAGCGCTGGGGTCAAGATGGTGTCCGGTTCTACTGCTAAAGAATTTTCTGTCCAGACACAGCGGGTAGGGCCCGCTATTGGTACATGCTTCTGGTGCTCCGCTGACTAAATTTCAGTTCAGGGCAGTCATGCACGCATTCTTAGCAAAATTGGGCTTTGAGCCCAGCGATTTTGGCACCCACTCTTTTAGGATTGGCGCAGCGACGTCGGCCTTTGCCTGCGGCCTGAAGGCGGAGGAGGTAAAAAGAGTGGGTCGTTGGAGGTCGGAGGCTTACAGGTCGTACGTCCGACCGGATCTTAGAGTATTGTGAACTCGGAAAGTATGCCGAGTGGCCGTATCAGGGCTTTTCTTGTTTTTGCTTTCTTTTGTTTTCCTTTTCAGATGCGGACTGGACAGTGTGCGTAATCGGACATTTGTACGTCTACTGGGCGGAAAAGAAAGCCGGGGCCAGGCCTATTGGCGCAAATTTGGGTTTAAAGAATGTACAAGTGAGATGGCATGGTATAAAAGGTCTGCAGTGGGCCAGGCTGCTTCATGAAATTTTGTGTATCAGCAGGTGGTCACCGGATAAAGTGGTGCTGGTTATACATGCTGGAGGAAATGACTTGGGAAAAGTAAAGGTGGTGAAGTTAGTGGCGCTGATGAAAGAGGATATGCTTTGTTTTAAAAAGTTTTTTAATAAAGTTATCTTAGTATGGTCGGATATAGTAGCCAGGAGGTTTTGGAGGGAGGCCAGGGACGCTGAGTCTATTGAGAGGGTTAGGAGAAGTGGTAATTTTAAAATGTCAAAATTTGCTCAATCACCAGGCGGGGTAGCTATCAGGCATTGGGAATTAGAGAGGAGGGAGATAGGGATGATGAGGCGAGACGGGGTTCACCTCAGCGATATAGGGATGGACACATTCCTTTCAGGGCTGCAGGACGGGGTGGAGGCGGCTCTTTCGCTGGCATGTGGGGGGCAGAATGCAGCGTAGGCGTACGCTAAAATCCTTCTTGGCGGTAAATTGGACTTTCCATGCCAGCTGGGGAATGGAGGGCGTTTACAGGCCATTATGGGCTTTCTCACGCCTTTACAGAGTTATTGGACTTTTATCTAGTTCAACAAGAAGTTGGTAGGCATGGGAAGATAATAAATGTTAAATATTTTGGTTAAAAACGGTTAAAATAAAGTTGTGGCCTTCCCACAAAAATTTTACGCCAGCAAGACTTATGTGGTTTGTCATTATTATGGGGGAGCAAATGCTAGGTGGGTAGGAAGTCCCCCCAGTCTTTAGTTTGTTTGCTGCAGTTACCTGCTGTAAATTTTTGTTGCCCATGGCAACTGCACTCTGGAATTTTGGGCTTATAGGCCCTTTAAATTTCTACAACACTATCAGCAGACTTTTAACATCCAGTAGCAGTTAATTTTCCCCCACACGGGCTCTTTACTGCAATCTATCTTGCATCAGTGGAAAAAACAACACTTCTCCACTCCCAAACTTCTGTCCACACAGGACAGCACTGCTGGTTTGTGCGCCATTTTCCATGCCTGCATCCAAAACACCATATATGGCAACTTGGGGTATTGAGCTCATGGGATTGTTATCTTTCTACACCTAGATATGTGGATTCTAATCATTAGCACTGAGCTGCCCTTTTGACCCCTGCTTGGCTGAGAGCTTTCCAGCAAAATTTGTGTTTACTTCACCTCTTACCCTGCTCTGGGTGGTTTTTGGGAGCCAGCTGGTAACAGCAGCTGAATAGCTCAAACCCCTGAAAAATGGGACCTTGTTGCTTGGGCGGATATTCACTTCCAAAAATAGAAGTGTTAATAGTTTTTTGTCAAATAGCATTATTTAAAATGAATGACAAAAGAGAGATGTAAATCAAATCAATATTTGGTCTGACCACCCTTTGCCTTTAAAACATCATTAATTCTTCTAGGTACACTTGCACACAGTTTTTGAAAGAGCTTGGCAGCGAGATTGTTTCAAAAATCTTAGAGAACTAATCTCAAATTGTCTGTTGATGTAGGCTTGCTCAGATCCTTCTGTCTCTTCTTGTAATCTTAGATAGACTCCATTGTTTTGAGATCAGGGCACTAGGGGGGCCAGATCATCACTGCCAGGACTCCTTGTTCTTCTTTATGGTGAAGATAAATATTAATGACATTGGCTGGATGTTTGGGGTCGTCCTACTGCAGAATAAAGTTGGAGTCAATCAAACGCTTTCTATTTTTGAAAAACCTCTTACTTTGCAGTATTTTTTCCACATCTGCCTAAAATTCTTGCACAGTACACTATCTATCTACGTATTTCATATCTATCTATCTACCTATCTATCTCATATCTATCAATCTCATATCTATCATCTATCTATCTCCTATCTATCTATCTATCTATCTCATATCTATCATCTATCTATCTATCTCATATCTATCTCCTATCTATCTATCTATCTATCTCATATCTATCATCTATCTATCTATCTCATATCTATCTCATATCTATCTATCTATCTATCTCATATCTATCTATCTATCTATCTCATATCTATCTATCTATCTATCTATCTATCTCATATCTATCTATCTATCTCATATCTATCTATCTATCTATCTATCTATCTATCTATCTATCTATCTATCTATCTATCTATCTATCTATCTATCTATCTCATATCTATCTCATTTCTATCTATCCATCTATCTATCTATCTCATATCTATCTATCTCATATCTATCTCATATCTATCTCATATCTATCTATCTCATATCTATCCTCTATCTATCTATCCTCTATCTATCTATCTCATATCTATCTATCTCATATCTATCTATCTCATATCTATCTATCTCATATCTATCCTCTATCTATCTATCTATCTATCTATCTATCTCATATCTATCCTCTATCTATCTATCTATCTATCTATCTATCTATCTATCTATCTATCTATCTATCTATCTATCTATCTATCTATCTATCTATCTATCTATCTATCTATCTATCTATCTCATATCTATCATCTATCTATCTATCTCATATCTATCCTCTATCTATCTGCCTATCTATCTATCTATCTATCTATCTATCTATCTATCTATCTATCTATCTATCTATCTATCTATCTATCTATCTATCTATCTATCTATCTATCTATCATTTTGAACTCTGTACATGTAATCATGTGACCACGTTTTATAGTATGTAGACAGAGCTATATACAATTTGTGACTATTGCATATGTTTTGTTCTCTTGCATCTTGCAGTTTATTATGTCTTAGTGATCTTTTAGATTTCACTTAATTCTGAGCATTTGCTTTCAGCTCAGCTCCAGACTTATTCTTGTTTGATGATAAATGATCAGACCTCCATCCCTACTGTTGGACATTTCCTAAACATGTCTGACACCTCTTAAGATTTCACATATACAAGCAGCCAGGCACGGCCCTGAGATGTCAAAGCGGCTTTTTTTGTAGATTGTTTTGAAACTGACCTTGATGCATTATTTTGTGCCGTGGTTAGGTTAACCCAACTTGTATCTGCCACAAGCTATTTATTGAAGCATGAAGAGTTGTGGCTGGTAGAACAGACATGGCTGACGGCTCTAAAGAGTCAATGTACTGAGAAAATGAAAAAAAATACAGAAATTATAAAACTATATAGTATGTGTTAAAGTGTGTATCTTGTCTACAACCATGGGTAATGCTGGTGTATGCATTAAGGAGTGAGAGCCACAGAGCCTTCCTCCTGGTATAAGCTCCCAAATCGTTGCTCTATTATCTACAGACTCCCTTCTGACACTGCTGCCCTGTTCTTGGAGCTAGGGACCTACAGAGGAAGATACAAGCTGGGCACGGTGACTTGCAGAGGAAGATACAAGGTGTAGATCAGTGCTGGTCTATCCAAGACCAATGGGAGTGTCTTACAGTACAAACGCATACTGTACATGGGGAATCTGGCAGCCGTTTAACATACCATGCATGAGGAGGGACTTAGAACAGGATGAACTGCAACACCAACATTGAAAAGTAAGACACCAGGTACATTAACTACCCATTAAACATGCATAGTAAAACTTTTACTGTGTATCGAAAGGGTTACTTTAAGCATCAGGCTCACAAACAAATTAGGACTTTGTCAGGCAGGCGAATGTAGACCTGCCTTGCCACACTGGTTTGCTTAGGGCTAACTGTGAAGACAGCACCTGGAGAACCCTTAATTGAATGACAGCTGAGAGCTGCCTCTGATTGGTCCCTGCGCTCAGCCAATCAGAGGCAGCACTCACCTATTTATGAATTCATGAATGGGTGAGTGAGAGCTGCCTCTGATTGGTGAGGGCTGTGACCAATCAGAGGCAGCCCATTCAGCAGGCGGGGATTTTAAATCCCCGCCTGCTGAATACTACACAGAGCAGTTCAGGAGAACTGCCGGCCGGACGCGGCTGAACTCCGGCTGCAGGGAAAAGGTGAGTATACATTTTTTTTTATTTTTACACATTTTAGGATGATTTTCAGGGAAGGGCTTATATTTTTAAGCCCTTCCCGAAAATTCATCCCGCGCTCGCCGGCAGCCCATTGCTTTCAATGGAGCCGTCTGTATTGCTGGCTCCATTGAATTCAATGGCCGAACATCGTTCTTCTCTGCCACAGCTGTGCCACAGCTGTGGCAGAGGATAGCGGGCAGTGCGGGGTGGTTTCACTGAAAACGCTGCTAGGTGCAGCTTTTTCAGCGAATCGTTGGCCCTGGTCACGCGATTTGCGGATGCGCATCTATTATTATTTGCAAATCGCGGGAAAAAACGCCCATGTGACCGAGGCCTTCGAGTTGGACAGAGCAATGGTCTTCTACTAGGCTCTAGCATGCCTCTCTATGTCTCCAAATTCATACAGATTGGGACATTCTCCATTGGATACTTTATGAGATTTTCTGTAATATACAGCTGTAGCGAACACTGTAAAGCGGCATGCAGAGTTAGCAGATGTAGGAGCTTCTTGTGCCTCTTTCTATAGTTCTGCTATGTGCATAGAGCTTGTTTCTGTTTTGTACTGTAATATTGCAAAATTAGTCAATCAATGAGAGATAATAATTGAGGCCATTCTGTTTGCCACTCAGTTTTTCCAGAAAGCAATATATCTAACAAATGACTGAATGGAATTCTTGACAACCCAAACAGTTGAATACAATTTTTGAGGATGCAGATGTAACAATTGCAGGTCCTGATGCGTTGCGGAATAAGTTGGTGCTATACAAATAAAGATTATTATTAATGCTTCAGGATTAAGGCTTTGCTGGCACATTTGGATAGGTGGCCTGAAAAAAGAGATATTTTAGGCTCACCGATACAAAAGTACACCACAAAAATATGCACAAAATAAATGAGTTTGCCTTCGATATCCCATCGGTCAAGTGTAGTGATCTCTTTTTTCACTTATGTGAAGCTTGTTGACCACTAGACGCCTATACGATGCAATCAAAGAGATTTCACCCTGTTAGAGTTTAATAGGCGGCATATTATTGGAATGCGAGAAGTTGGATTTCACTTCTTTTTTTTTAGTTCTCATAGAAGACCTGAACCTGCGATTATCTAATTGCTCATACAATATCCTGCAGACTGACAGTATTGCAGTGCATTGTATTTCTACCGGCACTCTATTAAGCCATACCACAGGCACAACTTATTAGGCAAAAATACATGGCAACCCTGGGCGCCCCCACTATGGCCCCAGGATGCCATGATATATCAGCATCTGCTCATGATCTCATCGTGAGTGAGCTGTTCCAGATGACCATTCTCAGTTGATTTAAATGCCACTGTCAGAACAGAGCCAGCCCCGATCAGTTATATGAAACAGCTGATAGCTGCCAGGTATGAAGTGGGCTTGGCTCCCGAGTCTACTCCATACTCACCCTGTAGACCAACGATGTACATGTAGGTCATTGATCATTAAGAGGATATAGTCCCTGCCTGGAGACATCATTATGTTTTTTTATGTACTTTGACATGACAGTCTTTAAGGTGATCTTTTTGTATGTGTTATGCCCATATCATAATATCATGGTGTGCCTTGTCCCTGCACCGTGACATCACTGTTTGTATAATTCCTGGGCTGTAAAACTACTGAGTAGGTTATGCAAATTCTGTGACACCACTTTGGGAATTCTTCCACTATTATTATAAGACTATCTGACATTATGTATGACATTACTGTATGCGTTATTGCTGTACTGTGATGTCACTGTCAGAATTAGCCCTGTACTGTGATGTCACTGTATATATTATCCCTGTACTGTGAAGCTCATTAGGCTTCAAATAGCCATGAAATCCATGGAAAGAGTGTGTCACACACGCGTGTCAACTGGCTTAGCATGTGCAAAACGTACAGTACTATGTGTAGACACGTGCGCAATACACAATTACGTACTTATTCAAACCTCATTCATACGGAAATATACTATGCTGTGGCAATTGATTTTGTGCATAGCTTCGTGTAAAGCCGCTCTCATACTGTGATTTTGCTGTGCGTAATCTGTGTGTATTATTCCTGTACTGGGATGTCACAGTGTGTATTTCCCCTTTATTGCGATGTCACTGTGTGTATTTTCCTTGTACTGTGATGTCAGTGTGTGAATTATCCTTGTAGTATAATGTCACTATCCGTATTATCCTTATACTCTGATGTCACTATGTGTATTATTACTATAATGTGATGCCACTGTGTTTATTACCCCTATACTGTGATGTCACTATGTGAATTATCCTTGTAGTAAGATGTCACTGTCTGTGTTATCCTTATACTATGATGTCTGTAGGTGTATTTTCCCTGTACTGTTATGTCACTGTGTATTTTCCCTGTGCTGTGATGTCACTGTCTGTATTTTCCCTTCATTGATATGTCCTGGTCTGTATTATCCTTGTACCGGGATGTCACTATGTGTAATATCCCTATACTGTGATGTCAGTGTGTTTATTTTCCCTGTACTGTGATGTCACTGTGTGAATTATCCTTATAGGATGATGTCACTGTCTGTATTATCCTTATTAGAGATGAGCGAGCGTACTCGGCCACGCCCCTTTTTCGCCCGAGTACCGCGATTTTCGAGTACTTCCGTACTCGGGTGAAAAGATTCGGGGGGCGCCGTGGGTGAGTGGGGGGTTGCAGCGGGGAGTGAGGGGGAAAGGGAGAGAGAGAGGGCTCCCCCCTGTTCCCCGCTGCTACCCCCTGCGCCGCCACGCCTCCCCCCGCCCCCCGGCGCCCCCCGAATCTTTTCACCCGACTACTGAAGTACTCAAAAATCGAGGTGCTCGATCGAGTAATTACTCGAAACGAGTACGTTCGCTCATCTCTAATCCTTATACTGTGATGTCACTATATTTATTTTCCCTATACTGTGATGTCACTGTGTGAATTATCCTTGTAGTGTGATGTCACTGTCTGTATTATCCTTATGCTGTGATGTCAGTATGTGTATTATCCCTGTACTGTGATGTCACTGTGTGTGTCACCGTATATTATACCACTGTTTTGACATCACTGTGCATATTATTCTTATGCCTTGGTAATAACAAAATAATTCTAAGACTTTCCTATTTTTAACTTGCTGCTCAAAGTGGTTATGCTGGAAAGTTTTGCTATTGGTTCCTATGGTTACTTGTATGCCCTTGTAAATGGCACATGGTAAATGAGGGGCTCTGCTACAGGTTTTGCCCTAGGAGCTTCAAGTTATGCTTCTGTTGACTATTTGACAAATGAGATCAATTGAGGGAGTAATATTCACTGGAAATACTTTTTCCTATAGATAAAAATGTTTATTTTTCCACCTGTGAAATGGCTGACTACCTGGTTTGGGCTTTATGGCTATGGTATATGAAAGGCTCAGTGTGTTCAATGTAAACAACTTAAGGAAATGATTTATCTCCCTGGGTCGAAATAATATTACCGTAGTGAGATGTTCAGCAGGTGTTCAAAGCCTGGCCCCGTGTACAGATTCCCATAGCAAGTTCTGAAAATGCTTTCAAATTGCATAGTATGTTTCGGTTAGGATTGAGTTATAAGCAGGGAATGATTGAGGGCAAGAGACCCAGTTTTCTCAAGCATGCTACATGAAAGGGAAGCAGTGATGAACAGTCGGCGTAGGTGACAGGGACACGGTTTCAGTAATAGAGAGGATGTGTCTTTCTGTAACATAGTGAGCTCTGGTTAACCCCTACTAGAGAATAAATGGCAGCACTATTGATCGGTTGCTAACAGTGGAAGATTAAAACTATCTTTATCCCTGGGCAATAATCAAGCTATGTGCCCCTTCACATATTTCTTCATGATCTATAGCTGATCAAACACTGCAAAAGATGTTCCTTAAAGCATCCTTAAAGCAATGTCTAACTTCAAAGTATTCTTCAAATCCCATGCTATAAAATAGTTATTCCAAGATCTAAACTTATCCCCTGTCCACAGTGTCTGATTGGTGAAGGTCTGACTGCTGAGACCCAGACCAATCAGGAGAATGGGGTATATAAAGGAATAAAGGGTAAGTGTCACATCCAAATGGTGCTAGAGCACCACACCCAGCATGGACACAGAGCTATGTTCACACTAAAATGCAAGAGCACACACAATACTAATTCTGAGACAGACTATACCACTCCAGGCAATAGAAGATGGAGAATTCTGTCCCTTATTAATCAGGGAGATGGGAAACCCATGCCTAAGTGTGGAGTAAGTGTCTTGGTAAGGACGGCCCCACGGTCTTCACCTAGGACCTGACAGCACCTGGAAAGATGCACTAAACACCACAGAGCAACTGTAAAAACTAACAAAGTAAAAGGGAAAGAAAACCAGCACTTAACTGAATGTACATAGCTTTCACCCTGGGTAGAGGCTCCAACCAGCTCCAACTACTACCTCTAACTTGAACTGAGCATCTGCAAATGGAACTCACCGACAGACATAAACCAATGACTAACAAACACCCAAAACACTCACCAAGCATACAGGCATGCATGGAGAGATTGAAATACTACAAAACATACAAGGCATTGATTAGTGTCTTGGTCAAGACACTTAAGCCCATGAGCCTCCGACAAGGGTCCTCGTCTTGAAGGTCCCTACTCTCACAAGACAACTTACCCACAAATCCTGCCTACGCATGGGGCAATTGTCTCCTGCTGGAACCTATGGACCTGCCACGCCCGTGATTGAGAAATCCAAGCAGAACAGGACACAGTTTACACCATGCACCCTGAACAGGACTGTTCACACAACCTGTCTGGCCACCTGCACAAACACATGGAACATGTTGCTGTTCACACTAATGCACTGAACATGCCTGTTCACCTCATGCTCAGCCACCTGCTCAGACCCACAGAACACAGTGCATGAAAGCAAACATCAGGTTATTGGGAAACCAGCATCCTGTATATACAGTATATGTGCAGCAGACCAGTGGGGATTGGCTGGCTGGAGAACACCACACCCAGCCAACTCAATTGTGCCATACCTGTGAAGGTGTGCTTCTTGAAACCCGAAGAACAACAGATCCTAGGGGCACAGGGTAATAGTAAGTTTATATCTTGGGATAATCTCTTTTAAGTTTACTAGATTGACCCAATGTTCGCTTTGCAAACATAAAATATTTGAAGAAATGGTTGTAAATGTATTAAGAACTGTTGAGCAGAGAATTTGGCTTGAACTGTTCACCGTCCATGGCTTGGTCTTCCACGTTTTGGGGAGATGTAACAGTCAAACTGGTAAGCACCTGATATGAATGTCGCTCAGCAACGCTTGACTCTCCATAGCAGCACTATTGGCTGAAGCACAACAGTGCCACTAAACTTAACATAGGAACTTTGACCTTGCCTAACAGGTCACTCAATGTATTAAACTCAATTTTTATGATTTTACAGTGGTGGTGAGGATGTAACAAATCTAATGACACCAAAATCATCAACCAAAGGTCACACAAAAGGGTCAAAGTGTGATGCATGAAGAAGACTGTAGGCTTTTTTATATTAGATTAAAGATAACATTTGCAAATAAATGATGATTGTGTAGGTATTGCTGTGTACTTCGATTAGGTCATCACAATGACTATTTCAACAGACAGGGACATTCTGACATAGGTGAAACACCTCTTGACAGTACTGGATGAGCATCTCAGGAACCTGTAGGCACTTATTGTCTGGCACCTTAGACTTTGCCCATCAAGTAGGCTACACTGTAAAGTGACCCTCCTGTCCCAGGAAAAAAATTGTTCAGGGACCAGAGGGTGGAGTTATAAGACCTGGTGCTGTCCATTTCTTGGTTCTGCCATCGATCTGTTTTTCCTCTTCATTCTTTCAACATGGCTGTGGCACTCTTGTCACTACTTGATGCACGGTGTTCATTGGTAGTTAGTACATGCTGCTTGCTGATTGGCCTGCACTGCTCACATGAGCAGATCTGGCAAATCAGAGCAGCTTGTAATGTCTTAGACTACTGATGCATCAATAGTACACAGTGTCCATGAGGTAGTCTAACAATCACTGCAGCCATCTTGGACATATCTAAACACTAAGAGAGAGCAAGAAGCAAGCAAACACATGCCAGCATTCACATAATGATAATAATTCCACCTTTATTAAAATTATTTCATAAACACTAGAGATGAGCGAACACCAAAATGTTCGGGTGTTCGTTATTCGTAACGAACTTCCCGTGATGCTCGAGGGTTCGTTTCGAACAACGAACCCCATTGAAGTCAATGGGCGACCAGAACATTTTTGTATTTCGCCGATGCTCGCTAAGGTTTTCATGTGTGAAAATCTGGGCAATTCAGGAAAGTGATGGGAATGACACAGTGACGGATAGGGCAGGCGAGGGGCTACATGTTGGGCTGCATCTCAAGTTCCCAGGTCCCACTATTAAGCCACAATACCGGCAAGAGTGGGCCCCCCCCCCTCCCAACAACTTTTACTTCTGAAAAGCCCTCATTAGCATGGCATACCTTTGCTAAGCACCACACTACCTCCAACAAAGCACAATCACTGCCTGCATGACACTCCACTGACACTTCTCCTGGGTTACATGCTGCCCAACCGCCCCCCCTCCCCCCCACAGCGCACACCAAAGTGTCCCTGGGCAGCCTTCAGCTGCCCTCATGCCACACCACGCTCATGTCTATTTAGAATTGCGTCTGCCATGACGAGGGACCGCAGGCACACACTGCTGAGGTTGGCACGGCTAGGCAGCGACCCTCTTTAAAAGTGGCGGAGCGATAGCCCACAATGCTGTACAGAAGCAATGAGAAATAGAATCCTGTGCCACCGCCATCAGGAGCTGCACACGTGGGCATAGCAATGGGGAACCTATGTGCCACACACTATTCATTCTGTCAAGGTGTCTGCATGCCCCAGTCAGACCGGGCTTTTTAATTCATAGACACAGGCAGGTACAACTCCCTATTGTGAAGTCCCTGTCGACCCACAGCATGGGTGGCTCCCTGGAACCCACTGGCGGTACACAGAAATATCCCATTGCATTGCCCAACACAGCTGAGGTAGTAATGTCGTGCTTAATGCAGGTGGGCTTCGGCCCACACTGCATGCCCCAGTCAGACTGGGGTTCTTTACAAGTGGACACATGTAGGTTTAACTCCCTGTGGACCCACTGCCTGGGTGGGTGCCAGGAAGCCACCGGCGGTACATAGAAATATCCCATTGCATTGCCCAACACAGCTGAGGTAGTAATGTCGTGCGTAATACAGGTGGGCTTCGGCCCACACTGCATGCCCCAGTCAGACGGGTTCTTTAGAAGTGTACAGAAGTATTAAAAACTCAGTGTGCACCTACAGCATGGGTGGCTCCCTGGAACCCACCGGCGGTACACAAAAATATCCCATTGCATTGGCCAACACAGCTGAGGTAGTAATGTCGTGCGTAATGCAGGTGGGCTTCGGCCCACACTGCATGCCCCAGTCAGACTGGGGTTCTTTACAAGTGGACACATGTAGGTTTAACTCCCTGTGGACCCACTGCCTGGGTGGGTGCCAGGAAGCCACCGGCGGTACATAGAAATATCCCATTGCATTGCCCAACACAGCTGAGGTAGTAATGTCGTGCGTAATACAGGTGGGCTTCGGCCCACACTGCATGCCCCAGTCAGACGGGTTCTTTAGAAGTGTACAGAAGTATTAAAAACTCAGTGTGCACCTACAGCATGGGTGGCTCCCTGGAACCCACCGGCGGTACACAAAAATATCCCATTGCATTGCCCAACACAGCTGAGGTAGTAATGTCGTGCGTAATGCAGGTGGGCTTCGGCCCACACTGCATGCCCCAGTCAGACTGGGGTTCTTTACAAGTGGACACATGTAGGTTTAACTCCCTGTGGACCCACTGCCTGGGTGGGTGCCAGGAAGCCACCGGCGGTACATAGAAATATCCCATTGCATTGCCCAACACAGCTGAGGTAGTAATGTCGTGCGTAATACAGGTGGGCTTCGGCCCACACTGCATGCCCCAGTCAGACGGGTTCTTTAGAAGTGTACAGAAGTATTAAAAACTCAGTGTGCACCTACAGCATGGGTGGCTCCCTGGAACCCACCGGCGGTACACAAAAATATCCCATTGCATTGCCCAACACAGCTGAGGTAACGTCAGCTGTAATGCAGGTGGGCTAAAAATTAATTTGATTACACTGTAGGCGAGGGCCCACAAAAATTGCTGTATCAACAGTACTAATGTACATCCCAAAAATTGGCCATGGCCAGCCAAGAGGGCAGGTGAAACCCATTAATCGCTTTGGTTAATGTGGCTTAAGTGGTAACTAGGCCTGGAGGCAGCCCAGTGTAACGAAAAATTGGTTCAAGTTAAAGTTCCAATGCTTTTAAGCGCATTGAAACTTATAAAAATTGTTCAGAAAAATTATTTGAGTGAGCCTTGTGGCCCTAAGAAAAATTGCCCGTTCAGCGTGATTACGTGAGGTTTCAGGAGGAGGAGCAGGAGGAGGAGGAGGAGGAATATTAGACACAGATTGATGAAGCAGAAATGTCCCCGTTTTGGATGGTGAGAGAGAACGTAGCTTCCATCCGCGGGTGCAGCCTACGTATTGCTTAGGTATCGCTGCTGTCCGCTGGTGGAGAACAGAAGTCTGGCGAAATCCAGCCTTTGTTCATCTTGATGAGTGTTAGCCTGTCGGCACTGTCGGTTGACAAGCGGCTACGCTTATCTGTGATGATTCCCCCAGCCGCACTAAACACCCTCTCCGACAACACGCTAGCCGCAGGACAAGCAAGCACCTCAAGGGCATACAGGGCTAGTTCAGGCCACGTGTCCAGCTTCGACACCCAGTAGTTGTAGGGGGCAGAGGCGTCACCAAGGATGGTCGTGCGATCCGCTACGTACTCCCTCACCATCCTTTTGCAGTGCTCCCGCCGACTCAGCCGTGACTGGGGAGCGGTGACACAGTCTTGGTGGGGAGCCATAAAGCTGGCCAGGCCCTTAAAGACTGTTGCACTGCCTGGGATGTACATGCTGCTCGATCTACGCACATCCCCTGCAACATGGCCCTCGGAACTGCGCCTTCTGCCACTAGCGCTGTCGGCTGGGAATTTTACCATCAGCTTGTCCGCAAGGGTCCTGTGGTATAGCAACACTCTCGAACCCCTTTCCTCTTCGGGAATCAGAGTGGGCAGGTTCTCCTTATACCGTGGATCGAGCAGTGTGTACACCCAGTAATCCGTAGTGGCCAGAATGCGTGCAACGCGAGGGTCACGAGAAAGGCATCCTAACATGAAGTCAGCCATGTGTGCCAGGGTACCTGTACGCAACACATGGCTGTCTTCACTAGGAAGATCACTTTCAGGATCCTCCTCCTCCTCCTCCTCCTCCTCCTCAGGCCATACACGCTGAAAGGATGACAGGCAATCAGCCGGTGTACCGTCAGCAGCGGCCCAAGCTGTCTCTTCCCCCTCCTCCTCATCCTCCTCCTCCTCCTCCTCCTGTACGCGCTGAGAAATAGACAGGAGGGTGCCCTGACTATCCAGCGGCATACTGTCTTCCCCCGCCCCCGTTTCCGAGCGCAAAGCAGCTGCCTTTATGGTTTGCAGGGAATTTCTCAAGATGCATAGCAGAGGAATGGTGACGCTAATGATTGTAGCATCGCCGCTCACCACCTGGGTAGACTCCTCAAAATTACCAAGGACATGGCAGATGTCTGCCAACCAGGCCCACTCTTCTGAAAGGAATTGAGGAGGCTGACTCCCACTGCGCCGCCCATGTTGGAGTTGGTATTCGACTATAGCTCTACGCTGTTCATAGAGCCTGGCCAACATGTGGAGCGTAGAGTTCCACCGTGTGGGCACGTCGCACAGCAGTCGGTGCACTGGCAGCTTAAAGTGATGTTGCAGGGTGCGCAGGGTGGCAGCGTCCGTGTGGGACTTGCGGAAATGTGCGCAGAGCCGGCGCGCCTTTACGAGCAGGTCTGACAAGCGTGGGTAGCTTTTCAGAAAGCGCTGAACCACCAAATTAAAGACGTGGGCCAGGCATGGCACGTGCGTGAGGCTGCCGAGCTGCAGAGCCGCCACCAGGTTACGGCCGTTGTCACACACGACCATGCCCGGTTGGAGGCTCAGCGGCGCAAGCCAGCGGTCGGTCTGCTGTGTCAGACCCTGCAGCAGTTCGTGGGCCGTGTGCCTCTTATCGCCTAAGCTGAGTAGTTTCAGCACGGCCTGCTGACGCTTGCCCACCGCTGTGCTGCCACACCGCGCGACACCGACTGCTGGCGACATGCTGCTGCTAACACATCTTGATTGTGAGACAGAGGAGGAGGAGGAGGAGGAGGAGGGTGCTTTAGTGGAGGAAGCATACACCTCCGCAGATACCAGCACCGAGCTGGGGCCCGCAATTCTGGGGGTGGGTAGGACGTGAGCGGTCCCAGGCTCTGACTCGGTCCCAGCCTCCACTAAATTCACCCAATGTGCCGTCAGGGAGATGTAGTGGCCCTGCCCGCCTGTGCTTGTCCACGTGTCCGTAGTTAAGTGGACCGTGGCAGTAACCGCGTTGGTGAGGGCGCGCACAATGTTGCGGGAGACGTGGTCGTGCAGGGCTGGGACGGCACATCGGGAAAAGTAGTGGCGACTGGGAACTGAGTAGCGCGGGGCCGCCGCCTCCATGATACTTTTGAAGGACTCCGTTTCCACAACCCTATACGGCAGCATCTCAAGGCTGATGAATTTTGCGATGCGGACGGTTAACGTTTGAGCGTGCGGGTGCGTGGCGGCGTACTTGCGCTTGCGCTCGAACACTTGCGCAAGCGACGGCTGAACGGTGCGCTGAACTACACTGCTGGATGGGGCCGAGGACAGCGGAGATGAGGGTGTGGGTGCAGGCCATGAGGCGGTAGTGCCTGTGTCCTGAGAGGGGGGTTGCATCTCAGTGGCAGGTTGGGGCACAGGGGGAGAGGCAGGGGTGCAAACCGGAGGCGGTGAACGGCCTTCATCCCACCTTGTGGGGTGCTTGGCCATTATATGTCTGCGCATGCTGGTGGTGGTGAGGCTGTTGGTGTTGGCTCCCCGGCTGAGCTTTGCGCAACAAAGGTTGCACACCACTGTTCGTCGGTCGTCAGGCGTCTCTGTGAAAAACTGCCAGACCTTAGAGCACCTCGGCCTCTGCAGGGTGGCATGGCGCGAGGGGGCGCTTTGGGAAACACTTGGTGGATTATTCGGTCTGGCCCTGCCTCTACCCCTGGCCACCGCACTGCCTCTTGCAACCTGCCCTGCTGATGCCCTTGACTCCCCCTCTGAAGACCTGTCCTCCTGAGTAAGCGTTGCACACCAGGTGGGGTCAGTCACCTCATCGTCCTGCTGCTCTTCCTCCGAATCCTCTGTGCGCTGCTCCCTCGGACTTACTGCCCTTACTACTACCTCACTGCAAGACAACTGTGTCTGATCGTCATCGTCCTCCACAGAAAGTTGTTGAGACAGTTGGCGGAAGTCCCCAGCCTCTTCCCCCGGACCCCGGGAACTTTCGAATGGTTGGGCATCAGTGACGATAAACTCCTCTGGTGGGAGAGGAACCGCTGCTGCCCAATCTAAGCAGGGGCCCGAGAACAGTTCCTGGGAGTGTTCCCGCTCCTGAGCAGGTGTTATTGTAGTGGAGTGAGGAGGCTGGGAGGAAGGAGGAGCAGCAGACAGAGGATTCGGATTGGCAGCAGTGGACGGCGCAGAACTGCGGGTAGACGATAGGTTGCTCGAAGCACTTTCTGCCATCCAGGACAGGACCTGCTCACACTGCTCATTTTCTAATAACCGTCTCCCGCGTGGACCCATTAATTGGGCGATGAATGTGGGGACGCCAGAAACGTGCCTCTCTCCTAATCGCGCAGCAGTCGGCTGCGACACACCGGGATCAGGAGCTTGGCCTGTGCCCACACCCTGACTTGGCCCTCCGCGTCCTCGGCCACGTCCACGTCCACGTCCTCTAGGCTTACCCCTACCCCTCAGCATGCTGTATTACCAGTGATTAGATTTCCCAGGCAGGAAATAAATTGGCGCAAGACTGCAGGCCAAATATAATTTTTGCCCTTTTTGGAAAACGAAAGGCCCCACTGCCTCTAGTGAAGGAATAATCTAAGTTTAATAACTGTGCTGTGTCCCTGCTTATGTGTCACAGAACGTGAGGGTAGCAGAGTTATTATAACTCTTGGAGAGCAGGTATTTTTTTTCCCACTTAAGGAAAGCAAATGGCGAACCCAGCAGTAAAGCGTAGCTGGCTGCGTATGATTTAGCAATGTTTTTCACGCAGCTCACACGTCTCCACAGGCGTAAGGACGGACACAGGCTGGACAAATAGATTTCTTTTCAGTTTTTTCCCACCAACAGGCAGCACTGCGTATATTCAATGAACCTGAGAAGTTTAATAACTGTGCTGTGTCCCTGCTTATGTGTCACAGAACGTGAGGGTAGCAGAGTTATTATAACTCTTGGAGAGCAGGTATTTTTTTTCCCACTTAAGGAAAGCAAATGGCGAACCCAGCAGTAAAGCGTAGCTGGCTGCGTATGATTTAGCAATGTTTTTCACGCAGCTCACACGTCTCCACAGGCGTAAGGACGGACACAGGCTGGACAAATAGATTTCTTTTCAGTTTTTTCCCACCAACAGGCAGCACTGCGTATATTCAATGAACCTGAGAAGTTTAATAACTGTGCTGTGTCCCTGCTTATGTGTCACAGAACGTGAGGGTAGCAGAGTTATTATAACTCTTGGAGAGCAGGTATTTTTTTTCCCACTTAAGGAAAGCAAATGGCGAACCCAGCAGTAAAGCGTAGCTGGCTGCGTATGATTTAGCAATGTTTTTCACGCAGCTCACACGTCTCCACAGGCGTAAGGACGGACACAGGCTGGACAAATAGATTTGTTTTCAGTTTTTTCCCACCAACAGGCAGCACTGCGTATATTCAATGAACCTGAGAAGTTTAATAACTGTGCTGTGTCCCTGCTTATGTGTCACAGAACGTGAGGGTAGCAGAGTTATTATAACTCTTGGAGAGCAGGTATTTTTTTTCCCAATTAAGGAAAGCAAATGGCGAACCCAGCAGTAAAGCGTAGCTGGCTGCGTATGATTTAGCAATGTTTTTCACGCAGCTCACACGTCTCCACAGGCGTAAGGACGGACACAGGCTGGACAAATAGATTTCTTTTCAGTTTTTTCCCACCAACAGGCAGCACTGCGTATATTCAATGAACCTGAGAAGTTTAATAACTGTGCTGTGTCCCTGCTTATGTGTCACAGAACGTGAGGGTAGCAGAGTTATTATAACTCTTGGAGAGCAGGTATTTTTTTTCCCAATTAAGGAAAGCAAATGGCGAACCCAGCAGTAAAGCGTAGCTGGGTGCGTATGATTTAGCAATGTTTTTCACGCAGCTCACACGTGTCCACCGCCCGTAAGGACGGACACAGGCTGGACAAATAGATTTGTTTTCAGTTTTTTCCCACCAACAGGCAGCACTGCGTATATTCTATGAATAATAACTGTGTTGTGGCCCTGCCTATACAATTCTTTCCCTGCAGTATCAATGGAGGGTGGAATGCTCTGCAGAGGCGATTTTGAGAAGCCCAAAAAAAATGCAGCACAGCCAACAGCAGCCTGGACAGTACTGCACACGGATAAATATGGCCCTAGAAAGGACCGTTGAGGTTCTTGAAGGCTACACTCACTCCTAACACTCTCCCTGCCTATGCAGCACTTCTGTCCCTAATGCCAGGTGCAACGGTCTGCAGAGGCGATTTTGAGAAAAAAAAAATCCCACTGCTAACAGCAGCCAACACACAGCTATCAGTGGCCCTAATAAGGACCTTTGGGGGGTCTTGAAGCCTACACTAACTACCAATTCTTTCCCTACAGCAGCTCCGGTATAAACAGCACTGTCCCTCATCTAACTCACACCGCATCTGAGGCGAGCCGCGGGAGGGGCCGACTTTTATGTTCGGGTGACACCTGATCTCGCCAGCCACTCACAGCAGGGGGGTGGTATAGGGCTTAAACGTTGCAGGGGGAAGTTGTAATGCCTTCCCTGTCTTTCAATTGGCCAGAAAAGCGCGCTAACGTCTCAGGGAAGGAAGTGAAAGTAACCAGAACACCGCATGGTGTTCGTCACGAATAACGAACATCCCGAACACCCTAATATTCGCACGAATATCAAGCTCGGACGAACGCGTTCGCTCATCTCTAATAAACACATCACCAAACAAAAGACCTAAAAACATTTAAAACCAATCTTACGGCTGGTACCTTGCCCCTAGATTGCACTGTATATTCAATATTGAAAGTGCTCTGTGCATTGCAGGCTAAGGATATGTGTATCCACAATCTCATATAAAGCCAAAGCACATAGCCAGTTGTTCACCTCCAGAATCCTGTTCCATCTTCTTATTCCATGGCCATCCAGTGGGTGAGTGGATGGATGAGAAGACCACCTGTGCTCCTAGTTCCTTCACCTTCTTTCCGAGATTTTCCAAGTCTCTGCAGTTAGTTGCAAGGTCCTTTTTTGCAGTGTCATTTGTCCCTGCCTGTATTAGTAGGAATGGGTGGTGTTCTGTAGGACTGAAGAGTCTTGACAGCTTATCAGACACATCTTTGATTTGTGCACCTGGAAGACAGCACACCTCTCGTTAGGTGTTAGGTCTGCAGACAGCAGCCTAGGTTCCTCTCAATAGGGAATCCCCTATAACCACCTTTTCTTCTTCACAGCAGCACTTCTTTTTCTCCATCCAAGAGGTTTCTGAGTGCTTACTAGACTGTTCTTTGTGGGCAAAGTCATTTCTTGCTGTACCTCTCCACTGTTCTCCTGCGTGAGAGCCTGGTACTGCTTCCTGAGCAGTATGGGTGCTGGCTAGAGTTGAGCGAACATACTCTGCCGAGCTTGATGCTCGTTCGAATATTAGTGTACTCGATGGTGCTCGTTACTCAAACGAGCATCCAATCGTGTTCGACCCGCCCTAGCTTTTGGCTCCTCCCCGCTGGGACGTGCCTGTTTTGGACCCTCCCCGCCCCAGCGCATGCCATTGGCATTTCCTTTTGAGAGAGAGAGAGAGAACCAAGAAAAAAAAAAAAAAGCTCGGGACCCAGCGCCCCACATATAAAAATGCTTGAGTCTGCTATTGTAGTCAATGGGGTTCGTTACTCGAGTAGAGCTCTCGAATTTTACGAAAAGCTCGACTCGAATGACGCGGACCGGAGCATTTGGGTGCTCACTCATCTCTAGTGCTGGCAGACTCCTGATCCTCCTTTGTCTTTGAGTCACATTTCTCTGCTTCTGCAGGTACACTGAAAGTGCATTTTCGTTCCATATACTGGAGAGTTAGTAGAGTATTAGACACCAAAACACACAAAAGACTGAACACTGAATAAAATCACTAAATAACAGAGCAATTCATACAGACTGAGAAGATATACTACAGGTGCACCTGAACATAAAGTAAAAACAATGTAACCAGGAGCAAGGAAGAACAAACAGATAAAAAAAATAATGCTCATTGTACTTGATTAAAGTGCATGTGGATTTGTTAATAGTAGAAAGAAAGTAGAAAAATGTGCATAAAGGATCAATGATGTGGCACTAAATGCAGGTAGAAATACCAAAAGTTGCTTCAAACACGTGCATGTGAGTCCATGTTTAAATAGAAAAGAATGATGTTCTTTGCTCACTCTACTGTAGGTTAGATGACTAAGATATCTAAATGGACACCTGCATAACACAGATTGCTGCAGATGAAATTGGCCATTTTGAATCTCCAGGAACATACAGTATTTTGATTATTCTATTTCAGATTGCATGGTTCTATGCTTTGTGTTATAGGATTAGAAAAAAAGAGAGCAAGTCATATAAAAATATTAATTATTTTTGTGTTTTTGTCCTTGTTTGCTCTTTGAATTACTGTATGTGCTAGGAGTAAGGGGTTGCTTTACCGGGAACAAATGTCAGCCCAAAAAATCACTTAAATGACAACACAGGACCCAATAGGGTACTAAGCAAAAAGTTGCTCAGCAGTCGCTAGTTGCTTTGTTTCAGCTCACTAAATTGAACATGCAAACAGGGAGATCAGGTGTCCAGACCATCTTCAGCGAAGGTGGGGGAAACAACTGGAACAAGCAACATGCATAACACCAAGTACTGAGAGGGAAAGGAATAATGGATAAATGTCCAGCACCTTCTAGCAATAGGGGTTGGAACTTATCTGTACAGACCAGTGGTGATTGGCTGGAGCAATCCACACACTCAGCCAGCTCAATCCTCCCACACCTGTGGAAGTGTGCTCCTGGTAACCCATAGATCTACTGGCCCCAGGAGCAACATGTAACAAAGTGACTAGTGAGAGAGTTCTCACTCAGTGTGTAAACTGGAATCTTTGACTGCCTTTTCGCAGTGAATGGAGGCAGGCAACCGGAAGAGATCTCCGATGTGCTCCACCTCCATTCATTGAACAACTATTTCTACTGCGTGAAAGCAAGAGTGATAAGTCATTGTGATGACTGTTGGATGTGACATTCCTCTTAAAGACAACACGCAATATAATTTCCTTTTACCTTATTACTTCATTCATTTGTTCACCACAGTTGCAAACCAAGCTGCGCTACAAACATACAGAACGAGGCAGTACTCACTTAAGAGAGGGGGGCAGGTACCCAGATAAGTGGGCAACACTTCTCCCCTCTCAGGGTCTCAAGGGTTCCCCCTGTTTGCATGTAAATAAATCCTCTTTCACTATTGGATGGCCATGAAGTTGTTTTGATCCTGGTGGACGTGGATCTGGACTATTCTTATTCAAGGCTACTCTGGACCCTGAGAGGGGAGAATTGTTGCCCAGTTATCTGGGTACCTGCTCCCCTCTCTTAAGTGAGTACTCCCTCATTCTGTATGTTTGTAGCGCAGCTTGGTTTGCAACTTTGGTGACTTCTTTACCTCCATCACTTGTTGATAGAAGGTTTATTTTTCCCTATTGCTGCAGCTCTCCATTGATTGGATTACATATAGTTTGGACTTGGATTTTCTCGGCACTACCCTTATTGGACTTGGACAATTTATGTGTTTTATCCCAAGGCGCTGTCCCACCCTCCTCATTATTTTCATTCATTTATTACTATAATTGCCAAAGTCTACACGGACATCCAAGTACAAGCAGGCTGAATTGGATCATGACTTATTGATTCTTTGAGTCCATTGCTTACCGACAGTTGATGACACAATGTCATGATGTGCTGCCAGCACTACTGCTTCCCGGTTTCCCACAAAAAGGATGATTACTGGTTACAAGATTACAGTGCACAAAATAAAATATTAATAGCAACAGTAATTTGATTTTATTTTCTACAGATTATAATGTGTTGTGGTTTGGTAAGGATGTGTTCATATCTGCATCATAATATCTGTTTGGACCTCGGTGCAGATCCAGCATAAAATGCAGGATGAAAACAGCGCAGCATGCTGCATAATTCCATCTGGGAAAATTCAGGGCAACATGCTGGAAACAGGACAAACTTCATTATAGTCAGAGGGGCCTGTCTGGCATCGTTCAGATCCAGCATATGTCAAATCTGACACTTCCATTTTTTTCCCTTTGGTTCATAGGACAGAGATGGAAAAAGCTAGCAGTTTTGTGAACTCAGCCTAAGGCTTTGTTAACATTGATACTAGTTTCTGTTTTGCTAAGCTTTCATTAGTTTTGGATTTTGCAGTAAAAAAATGGATCTGTCAAAACTGTCATGGCTCTATTAAAAGTGTAAGCGATGATGCTAATGTTAATAGAGCCTAAGGATATATCTACACTTCAGATAGTTCTCCATCAGGCTTTTACTACTCGTGGACAGCCAGTATAATGTACTTGTTGCATTATCCCACACAAGAAAAGAAGCTTGAAAGACCCATTAGAAGAGATCCTGACACAGCACTGTCAGTGCTGACATCTTCTGGGCACTGCCAGTGCATGCGCTATCACATTGTCATTTGGCACTGGACGCTGTGGGAGAAATATCTCTCTTCTGTTGTTTTACTAATAAGCCAGCTCAGTTATCAATTGTTTCTTTTTAGAGTATTTATTCTGGTGCCTCTGTGCAGAGAACACTGGTAATACTCTTGTACACAAGTTCTTAGTAGGTGTTTTGAAGGGTATGAACTTATGCTTCAGTATTGGTTTTCTGTGTATGACTTTTGGACTTCTGATCTTGTATTTTGGCTTTTCCCACTGTTATAGACTATACTCTATACTGTTTTTTCATGCTTCCCCTTTGACACTGCATTTTTGGTCTGTCTCCGCTCATTCCTTCTGCATTCCCACATAACACCTAGGGACTTTTAGGGAATCCAGTTAGGCTTTTGTCATGGGGTTTCCCTTTTCTGGGCGGGTTCTCCACTTCCCTTTCTAGCCCAGTAAGGGTGGAGTGCAGGGAAAGGTCTTAGACTCCCCTACTGCACCTTTCTCTGTCTCTGGTCTAGTACATCTAGTACTCTGTTATTTCTTGTCTTACTATATGTCAGTTTGTCTATCCTTTGTTCTGTTGCTTTAATGGGACTGGACAGATGTGACAGATACATTTTAAAATGGATCAAAATGAATGATTCTTTAAAAAAATAGCATAGAAGTAGAGATGAGCGAGCATACTCGCTAAGGGCAATTACTCGAGCAAGCATTGCCCTTAGTGAGTACCTGCCTGCTCGGAAGAAAACATTCGGCTGCCGGCGCGGAGGAGCGGTGAGTTGCGGGAGTGAGCAGGAGGGAGCGGGCGGAAGAGAGGGAGAGAGAGATCTCCCCTCCATTCCCCCCCGCTCTCTCCCGCTGCTCCCCGCCGGCACCCAAATCTTCTCTTCCGAGCGTGCAGGTACTCACTAAGGGCAATGCTCGCTCGAGTAATTGCCCTTAGCAAGTATGCTCGCTCATCTCTACATAGAAGCCATGAAAAGCAGTAGTAATTATGTAGCAAAAAAATCAATGAATAAATCCAAAATTCCCTTTATAGTAAGCTTCTCAATCATGTTACATATCTTTTTTAATAAGTGGCATAACACAACACTCACACTACTATATCCTGAAATCTTGTTAATAACAGGTTAAATATATAAAAACAGGAATTCATAAAGAAATGCCCTTAAATGATGGATTGGAAGCCAAGGAAGCGTCTGACATTTGGGTGATTGGTGTTCTCCAAAATATGTACCGCTGGCAATATTTCTACATTAAAATAAGCTCTATTCCCAGAGTAAGTGTCTTGTAATTGAGCCGAATTTCTTCAAACTGCTGCATAGGTCTCTAAAGGATGGGAATGTTATACTGACCACATCTTCTTTATAAGAAGACTCAAAATAAGTGTAATTGTGAGGGGAAGGAGAAGAAGTGCTAAGAAGATTTATGGAATAGCAATGAATACTGTAGCATGCAGAGAATTATTTTCTAAATTGAGCAGATCTAAGCTCTGCTACTTTTTGCTTTTTCCTACAAAGGACAATTTATAGTGTTTATGTTGAAGATGCAAATTATTTTTCATTCCCCATCAAAATATGTTTGAAGATTAAACTATTACAGATGCCTTTTATTTACAGAATTGTTTTGAAGATTCGCCAAAGCATTTTTATTATGTACAAAAAAGAACTTAATAAGTCGAGTTCTTAAAAGGTCAACAATATACAAGTAAATCCAATAAAAAAGGGCACACACAAAAGCTATGTATTAAAAACTAAAACGGCTACAAATTTGCAAAAAAGATAGGTGAGAAAAATTCCATAAAAATAAATTGGAAAGACAAAGTAAAGCATCAGACGGAAAGAAAATCACACCGAATAATACAACATTTGAGTTTCAACGTTTTACATGTATTTATCCATAATTTATATTATTTGATATTTTATGTATCCAGACATCTATTGTTCCTGATTCTACATCTTCTTATTCACATTGTACAATTACATTATAAGCATTGACATTACTGAAGCATTAGTAGCCATAGTAGCTGAGAGAGATCACTGAGGCATGCTGTACCTGTTCATAGGGAGTAAACTGTTCTGGATTTCTGATATCTGAAAGGGAAAGCGCTTTTAAAGGGAGCCTGTCATATAGTTTAGGCCGGCTTCACAGTTTCAGAAACTTCCACATGCACAAGCACATGTAATTGCTATGCTGATTTAATATCAGGAACTGCTGCTCCCAGGTAGTGTAGCTATAGGGGGCGCTGAATTATCAGAAGCACCCAGGTACTGAGTTTTGTAAAAGGCATATAGGGTTGGGAGGCCTGTTACAAATTTTTCATTGGGCCCAAAACTTTCACGTTTGCTCTCAGACACTTTTATAGATTTTATAAGACTTTTATATGTTCCTGAGATCTATGCTAGAGAAAGCATATTGGATGAGTTATAGCTTTTGAACTTCATTAGTTTCCTAAGAAAGTGTTATTTGGTACATAGTGCAAAGTCGTAACTTGGTGAAAATGACTCACTTTGTTTTTCGGGCCATGTATCTATATAACCTGGCCAAGGTAGGTCGCATTATTAGGGCATGCAGCACCAGGGGCACATGCCCCGCCAACTTTCTCTACCACTAGCTGGTTACTTACAATTATATTGTAAATAACAATCATATTGGTAAGTGACATTTTACATCAGATTCTGCTTGCAATCTATATTCACCTATCTGTATATTTTGGAGTAAACCAGAGTACCCAGAGGAAACTTACAGTAACACGGGGAGGATTTACAAACTCCATACAGCTGTTGTTCTTGGTGGGATTTGAACCAAGGACCCCAGTACTGCAAGGTTACAATGCTAACCATTGAGCCACTGTGCTGCCTTGCTTTACCTTCCCTACATAGTTCTGCCGCTGCTACCCTGCTGATTGCATGCTAGTTTTTTTCATACTCACTTCTATTTGCCTAGCGGGCTCTTCGTAGTTCCAGTTACTGGAGTTATCAATGTGTCAAGTGGGCGGTTCCAACTACTCACTGTCAATGGGTGAAGGTGGACTTGATTGTCACCCACTGACAGTGAGCTAGATCTAAGAATAACCTTAGCAAATGGAGTTATGAGAAAAAAATGGGGATAAAGTCAGCAGGACCATTGTTGCAAAACTTTGCTGCCAGCCCCAACGACTTAATCCCATGACAGGTCCTCTTTAACTATTCATCCATGCCTAAGCCAATGTGAAAACTTCTGCTTTCATTAATGCTAAAGCACATCCCAAAGCAGAGCCTAGCACTCCATTGATTCCTGATCCATGATGAATCTTCATTAATTATGATTTATCTGTCCGTGTTGTTATCCCATCGCAGCGCAGCCAATGGCATAATTTAGTTCCAGACACTCTTAATTAAATTATTTTAATTAATGTCATTTATTTTTAACATATTACTTCATTTGACTGTGAATCGTTAAAGGAAATCAAGAGAAAAAAATATGGAAAAAAAAAAAGTTGATTTTCTTTTTAATTATGCCAAGATAATCAGATTGAATATTTTTCATCACATTAAGACTACAATGGATCAAAGCTGCATTGTTTTACCTAAAGGCTTTGCTTGTGAAATCAACAAGCCATTAATGATCATTTAATGTTTTAAGTAGCACAATTAACTTTTATTGAAATTAATTTAATGGGAAAGTGCAAGGGAGCCTTGTTGTGTCAACGGTGGCTGTGGCGGAAATAAGAGGAATTACTTATTGCTTTGGTTGGTGACAAATCTGTGCATGCTAGATATTTTATCTCTGCCTCTTCTGTAAGTCTCCAGGTACGACCCGATTGAATATGTTTTCCCCCTAATTAAAAATAAACCGTATTCTAATCCCTTCCAGCAAGATGGCAAGGAAGCTAATGATTTGCATTACAATTAGAGCTCCCTGTATATTCTAAGTAAGTTTGAAGAACAACTAATAATATTTGTTTTATGGGAAGAATTGCTTCCCAAATGGAAAGTAACACATAGGAAAAAATGACGAATCCAGTGGGATCTCCAGCAGGTGAGGTGTGGGCATAATGCCAACGTGTGGGCATTTTCTGCATATATGAAAACTGTACCACTTGTAGCAAACATTTCTATACATCTCAGATGTGACATGCTTTCTTTTATATTGACAGCTTGTTAACCCCTGACTAACCAGTGTTTTGATCCTACACATCCTATAGCAATTTTGTGAACATAGTAAAAGGATCTTTCCTACTGGATGGAATTAGCCCGCTGGATGCTCTCAAATCCACAGCTGTGAAATTCCACACCAAAATCTGAAGGTCTAACTGTGTTTTAATACGGAATTGCAGGCAGGTTTAAACCCATTTTCAATTCTGCATGAAAAGCCTGCAGCGTTTGGTGCAGACTTTACCACAGGGTTGGTTCACATGGTGTCAAAAGCATGCAGAAGCTAGCTGCGCAAAAAAAAAATGCAGCTAGCACTGCAGAAAATCCTATGAATGGGCCATTTACATGATACAGTTCCGGACGCCAGATGTGTGTTATCACCCATTTACGCGGCAGAGATAGACCAAAAAGATGCGCTGCTGGAGAGAGAGATGAAGGAATGCTCTGGGGCTTCAGTTCATCTCCCCGGGGGTTCCCTTCATTTCTGGGATGAAGGGAACCACCAGGGCTTCCCTTCATCTCCCCAGAATTTCCTTCATCTTCCTGCATTAAAAAAAATTGAATGCGTTCATTCAGATGAGTGATTTTTAGTCAGGTAAAAATGTTGCGCTGGGAGTTGTAGGACATCAGTGACCAAATAAGGAGGGCGATTTTATATACAGCCGGAAAAGATAGGTCCTGCCCTATGTTTCGGCCGATATACGCTGGCGGCTCCCATAGACTCCTATGGGAGCTGCAAAAAAGGGAGGTGGAGGAAATTTAGTTGCTTCCAATGCTTCAAAATGATTATAAGTGTCTCTTTTTAGGCGTTAGAAGCCATTCCCAGGACAAAGGGTTTTCCGGGCTGTGGGCTATATTTTCGCTAATACGCCTGAGCCGCTCGTATGAATTGCTGTGAAAACATGAGTTTTGGCCATGACATGATTGTGGCTATCCTTCGTTCACACGATTTTCGGCCGCAACGCAGCAAGCGTGAGAACGCACCGCTCATGTGAAAGAGTTCACATTGGTGCTATACAAATAAGATTTATTTTATCCACATGTAAAATGAAATGAGTTCAGATTTTAAATCTGCAGCCTATCAATTCTTTCTCTGGATTTTTATTTGGGACTTCACCCGTTGCAATGCACACAGTAAAATCTGTTGCAAACCTGCTACAAAATTCATGACTAAATCTGCATATAAAATACACAGTTTTACAATGTAATCGGCTATGGATTTTTTCTGTCCCATGTGCCTGTAACCTACTTGTGATTAAAGGGATTTTCCAATTACTTAAAACTGCTTTGCAACCACTCTGTACCTCCTGGCTGTAGCTGACCTGGACATGTGACTGCTGCAGCCAATCAGTGGCCATGAAAAGTCACTACTGTGGCCAGTGATTGCTTGCAGTAGTCACATGGCCTGGTCAGCAGCAAATTAATAAATTTGCTTGTAATTAGAGGATTACAGTCTTCTAATTAAATATCTACAGTACCCCCTCTTCGTCTTCTCGTATCTTGAGATGTCAGAAAAGACTACAAAACAACTGCTGGACTAGCGGCGTTACAGTAGCTGCTGGATTATAAGGAGGATAGCGTATAATCGCGGCGTCTTAAAAGCTGCCTCTCGTTTGTAAACATTCCTTCTTTAATGGCCAGTTATTTTGCGTCTGTCAGTATTTCTTGGTGCATATTTATAGGAACAGCATGAATGTCAACATTGGTAATGCTTTAAATGGTTGATGAAAGTGTTGTGTTTATGGGTTTGAGTCATTTTTCTGTTCGTTTTAAAGGATTTAATAAGGAATTAATGGTAGACTTGTTGCGTTATGAGACAGGTTTTGTAAGTAAAATATAAATACAGAAAGAGCATTTATGACAGCGTGCTCAAAATTCCAGGAGAATGTTGTGAAACAAATTAATATTTTAGGTCCTACTACTGAATGTTTCTTTTTTAAGTGTGACATGAATGTAAATGCATTAAGCATCTTAATAAATCACTACAAGAGTCTATTTGTACTTTATATAGCCGTTCTTCTTCTAATACAGTCTACCATAAGTGATTTAGTAGCTGGCATAAAGCAGTATATCCCAACCAGTAGCTTGGAAGCTACATGGGGCTGTGGACTCCCTGCTGCGTGGCTCATCATAGGAGCTCGGAGTTGTAGTCAATTGAAAAAGCTTGAAAAAAGAAACAGATCCATCACGTCCATCCTATAATCTTACCTTTCCAGAGAGAGGTGAAAACCTTGATGAGGTGGGTGTCAATTGCCCCATAATATGAAAACATCCCCTCCTGATTCCAAATCTGGAAATCAGATTAAATCCATGAATCAGTGTGCCATCTCTAGAAATCTAGTAACTATCAGGCATCTAGGCTCTTCTTGAACTTGTTCAGTAAATCAAAGTTCTATAGTCTCAACGCTCTTAGGCCTTAGTCACACGGGCGTTTTTTCACGCGATTTGCGGATCGCATGACGGATGCGCATCCGCAAATCGCGTGACCGGTGCGCGCAAGTCGCCCGCAAATCGCCCGAAAATCTGCTCCTAGCCGCGTTTCATTAGAAACGGGCCGGAGCTGTCCAGCGCATTGCATTCAATGGAGACGGCAATACAGCCGTCTCCATTGAAAGCAATGCGCTGCGGGCGAGCCCGGGATGAATTGTCGGTAAGGGCTTAAATATATAAGCCCTTCCCTGCAATGCATCCTAAAATGTTTAAAAATAAAAAATATATATGCACTTACCTTCTCCCGGCAGCTGGAGCTCCGAGCGGCCGTCCTGCAGTGGGTGTGAAGGGGGTGTGAGTCAGACCTGCCCCCTGATTGGCTCAGCGCTGAGCCAATCAGAGGCATGCCTCACTCACACCCATTCATGAATTCATGAATGGATGTGAGTCAGACCTGCCCCTGATTGGCTCAGCGCTGAGAGGCAGCAGTCACTCACCCATTCATGAATTCATGAATGGGTGTGTGAGTGAAACTGGCCTCTGATTGGTCAGGCTGTGACCAATCAGAGGCAGATCATTCAGCAGGCGGGGATTTTAAAGCCCCGCCGGCTGAATAGTGCCGAGAAGCAGTTCAGGAGAACTGACAGCGGTCGCGGCTGGACTCCGGCTGCACTAGAAAGGTGAGTATACAATTTTTTTTTATTTTAACACATTTTAGGATGAATTGCAGGGAAGGGTTTATATATTTAACCCCTTCCTGACAATTCACCCCGCGCACGCCGGCAGCCCATTGCTTTCAATGGAGCGGCTGTATTGCCGCTCTATTGAATTCAATGGGCAAACATCGTTCTTCTCTGCCACAGCTGTTACAGCTGTGGCAGAGAAGAATGATTTGTCTTCTATATGTTCTCAATGGGGTCGGCGCTGCTGCCGCCGGCCCCATTGAGCGCATATACAGAAGCGAACAGGAATCGCAGATCGCAGATAGGTGCAATCTGCGATTTTTTGTTCTATAATTTATTGGACGAGCGCATAAAAAGCGCTCATGTGTCCGATACCATTGCAAAGCAATGGTTTTAAAAAATCACCGGACGCATGCGCATGCGCAAATCGCGGCAAAAAACGCCCGTCTGACTAAGCCCTTACAGTAAAGAATCCCTCTGATGGTGCAACCTTCTTTCTTCTAGATGCAGAGGATGGCCTCTTGCCTGAAGAATATCTGCACTGTCCATTCATATATTTGAACTCTGTAATAAGATCAACCATTCATGGCCACCAGCGCTGTTCTTCTTCACTTTCTTCGCTATTAGCCATACATATCTTCTTCACAGCAGGCCTCCGGCTTTGGCATCTTCCTTCTTTAACTGTGCTGCTCGAAGGGCTCGTGTACACAGTATTAAAGGGCCAGCTCATGCTTTTCTAACTTGTGTCCTGAGAATCCTGAAGCACATCTGATTATATCAGGAACCTTCGTCCTAAGAAAGGTGTTTAAACTTTTGGTCTTTTTAATCCAGCTGAAGGTGCTACTTGTTTGTGCCGATTTCTTGGTCTCTGACTCTGGGTATACACTACGATGTGAGGAGTTAAAACTCATGAACGGCCACACGAATCTAACGTTTGCGCACTCGCTCAGACGGCATTGGCCTTGGCGCTTATATGCCGAGGCTGCCATGCCGTTGCCCCTTTCCCTTCCATCCCCCTCACCAGCTCACCTCCTCTCCCCTCCGGCTGATTGCAATGGGAAGGGGTGGGATGGGGGCGCTGACTGTGATCATGGGGCGGGGAGGGGTGGGAGCTTAGCCCCCTCCCATTGCAATCAGCTGGAGGGGAGGAGAAAAGAATGAGGGAGTTTAGCAGTCATACTGTTAAACTCCCCCCACCTCTCTTCTCCGGCTGCTGTCATTGGCTCCCATAGGAGCCCATTTAGCGGCCGACATATTCCGGCCCGAATGATAGTCCCAGGACTATCTTTCGGGACGGACGTAAAAGTGCCCAGCGCTAAATTGGCCGGCCGGGCGCTTTTATGTCATGCGAATATGGCCATGTGATCTGATGCATTGAAATCCAATGCATCAGATCGTAGTGTATATCGGCCGGCCATGAAAATGGCGGCCGATATACACTCTATGAAAGAGCCCTCATACGGAGGTGCCCATAAATCTACATGCACTGGCAATTTACATTATTGCAGACATATCCTAATCACAGAACAGCGTTAATTTGGATATTATAGCACTAGTATCAAATTTAGATCAGCAAATGCTTAAAAATTTAGGATTTCTTGTTTTTACATCTTTAACCTTTTCCAATCCAATTTGTATCCTGGTTTTCCTAGGGGGCTTACTCTTTTTCTGCCGTTATACAACGGTGCGATCTGCTGGCTAAAGCCAGTACTGCATGAGGTCTCACAAAATAAGGACGAATAAAGATTCTTTTTATCTACTTAAGAAATGTCCCGGAGTGCTGACTTCACCACCGCATAGTTGGTAATTAAATACTGCATGAGGTGACACGTTGGATAGGCTCTGACAGCAGAGAGGCTGGCAATATACAGTAAGAGAACCCTGACGGACGTCTTCCAACATCGAAGCTGCACAGCCTTAAATCATATTGTCTTAAGACGTCAGACAGTGGATTGGAATAAATCTCTCCTTCATTTTTTGTGACACCTTAACATCAATAAAAGTTGAATATGGCTCACAAGGTACAAAAGGTTGGGAACCATTGGATTATAGATTTTGCTGCCCACTCATATGTGTTGATCTGAATTTGTATACATTTTAAATTGGTGTTAAGACTCAACAGTATTTTTAAAGGGGTTGTCTGCTTTTTACATTTCCTTCTTGTCAGAAGGGTCTATTGATACTAAGGTGATCACAGAGTGTACTGCTGATAGAGCTCTTAATGATAAACTGAAATCCATGAGGTACTCCAGTAGCAAGTGTTTAATTTTTCTCCTTTGCCACCACAAAAGTACTGAACTGTTACCCGGTGCCCTTCCACACACCCATGAGCCCTCTAGTGCTGCCTCTTTCCCCCTTTCAGCTGTAATAAATCTTTATACCATTGCTGACAGGGATGCTGGGTGGTGTATGAGACAAGTGTGCAGCTATCTGGTCAAGAGTAATGTATGGCAGAGTGTTTAAGCTCATAGACTGTAGTGCCAGTGTGGCAGTCGAACACAGGCCTATGCACAGAGACAGCGAGAATAAAGATGTTTTGTCAACAACAGCTCTACTGTCCCTCCCTGGAGCACTTAAACATGGCCCGACCCAGCGGCACACAGTGGTAAAAATACCTGAAGGGGTAATAAAGGCTTGCCTTAAAATGTCCACATGACGCCAGTGCCTCTTAGAGAAATGACCCATCAGAAAATCAAATAAAAGAGTCCATAATCGGTTTAGTTTAAACCGGCGGCACAGTTTTTTTTGTTCCATATTTTCCAACTTTGATTTTCCAAGAATAAACTGCAACAGTCTTAGGTACCATACACCTGGCACATGTTTTTTGGTACAATCTCCGGTACATTTGCACTAAACAGGCACTCCTTCCCTGTAATACAGTCGCCATAAGTCTCAGTTTTCTGATGGGGAATTCCAGGGAGAGTGTTCCTGACATGTAGGGAAAAACATGAAGAGTCCTTCACTACTTGTTATGCTCTTTCCTCATTGACCTAGTGGCTTTGGTGGGGTAGAGTCTCATGTCAGACTTGTCCTCTGAATTGGAGCAGCAGAGTGGTTCCTGTACCCCCCAATTCAGTGGTTAAGCAAGGCAGTGTGTGACATTCCTCGCCAACTTCTTCTCCTTGAGCAGATTCAGACTTCAGGTCCCCGGAGGAGTTGCATCCCATGGCTAATCAGGGATGTGCCTGGGCTTATCCCAGACAGAAACCCCAGAGCATCAGCCTCCATCACACATGTCCTCCTCTACCGACTTCATCTCTCCAACCACTCTGTCCCACTCCTGATCAATCACACCACACAGGGCAGGTTAGGGTGACAAGTGTACAGACACCACCAAATGTGGTGACACCAACGCGAGACACAGCAACACAAACATGACAAAAGACCAACATCCATACAGAGACACACACACACACACACACACAAAGACAATCAATAATAATAATAATAATAATCTTTATTTGAATAGCGCCAACTTATTCCGCAGAGCTTTCAGGCATGGATAAATGCAAAACAATACAACAATTGCAACAATTACAATGTGAGGTACATTGGGTTAGACACAAATGGGTTGAGGGTGGTACAGGAGGTGCAGGGGTTGGGGAACATAGGCATTAGGAAATTTCATGTACAGATCATTTATTAGAAGACAAACAGGGTGGAGAACCATAGGGAGGGGCGAGGGACTAGGTCAGGAGATTTGGTATGCTTCCCTGAAGAGGTGCGTTTTTAAGGCACGTCTGAAATTCGTGCATCGGGAATTGTCCGGATGCCTTGGGGTAGAGCATTTCAGAGGATGGGTGCTGCTCTGGTGAAGTCCTGTAGGCGAGCATGTGAGGTTCGTATTACAGGGGTGTTTAGTCTGAGTGTGTTAGCTGATCGGAGTGAACGGGCTGGGTGGCGTACGGACAGGAGGGAGGCGATGTATGGTGGCGCAGCGCCATGCAGAGCTTTGTGAGTGAGGTAGAGGAGTTTAAATTTAGTACTGCAGTGGATGGGCAGCCAATGCAGCGACTGGCATAATGCAGAGGCGTCTGAATAACGACTGGATAGAAAAATGAGTCTAGCTGCTCCATTTAGTATGGATTGGAGTGGAGCGAGTCTAGTGCGGGGAAGGCCAATGAGTAGCGAGTTGCAGTAGTCAAGCCGGGAGTGGATGAGGGCAACCACGAGCGTCTTTAGCGTGTTCGTGGTTAGGAACGGACGTATTTTGGCAATATTTCTGAGGTGCATTTGGCATGTTTGGGGCAGAGATTGGATATGGGGGGCAAAGGAGAGGTCAGAGTCCAGTGTGACCCCAAGGCATCGGGCATGCCGTCTGGGGGTTATGATGGTGCCAGACACTGGAATGGAGATGTTGAGGGGAGGTCGGTTAGAAGGTGGAAAGACAAGGAGGTCAGTTTTAGAGAGGTTTAGTTTGAGAAAAAGGGAGGACATAGCATTAGAGACAGCGGACAGACAGTCGGTGATATTTTGGAGGAATGGTCCAGAGATCTCACGAGAGGAGGTGTATAGTTGGGTGTCGTCAGCGTAGAGATGGTATTGGAGGCCAAATTTGTGGATGGTTTGTCCAATTGGAGCAGTATAGATAGAGAAGAGAAGGGGACCAAGGAACGAGCCCTGGGGTACCCCAACAGCGAGAGGAAGTGGAGCAGAGATAGAACCAGCAAAGGAAACACTGAAAGAGCTGTCAGAGAGGTAGGAAGAGAACCAGGAGAGAGCAGTATCCTTTCGACCAATAGAGTGGAGCATAGTGAGAAGGAGATTATGGTCGACAGTGTCAAATGCAGCAGACAGGTCAAGGAGGATTAGTAGGGAGTAATCACCTCTCGACTTTGCAGTCATCAGGTCATTTGTTACTTTTGTAAGGGCAGTTTCGGTCGAGTGTAGAGAGCGGAAACCAGACTGGAGGGCGTCGAGGAGCAAGTTGTCAGAGAGAAAGCGAGTAAGGCGGGAGTAGACCAGGCGTTCCAGTAATTTGGATATGAAGGGGAGGTTTGAGACGGGTCGGTAGTTGGCAGCATCAGTTGGGTCCAGGGTTGGTTTTCTAAGCAGAGGGGATATAATGGAGTGTTTGAATGAGGAGGGAAAAGTGCCAGAGGTTACAGAGAGGCTGCAGATTGTAGTGAGCTGAGTAATGAGAGCTGGGGAAAGGGACCGGAGGAGGTGAGAGGGGAGATGGTCGCTAGCGCAGGTGGTGGGGCGGGCAGCGGAAAGGAGCCTGGAGACTTCTTCCTCTGTCATTGGTTCTAGTGTAGATAAGGAGTAGGAGCTGGATGCAGTGCTGATGAAACTGGGATTGGGGATAACCATGCAGCTTTCCGAGATTTCTTTCCGAATGTTGTCAATTTTTTTTTTGAAATAGGCAGCTAGTTCTCCAGCAGTCAGGTCTGTCGCAGGGGCCTGTTCTTTGGGGCTGAGGAGGGAGTGAAAGGTCTCAAAGAGTTGTTTGGGGTTGTGGGATAGTGAGGAGACAAGGGAGGTGAAATAAACTTGTTTGGCATGGTGAAGGGCTAGGTTATAAGTTTTAAGCATGAATTTGAAGTGGAGGAAGTCTGCTGGCAGCTTTGACTTTCTCCACAGCCGCTCGGCGCACCTAGAGCACCGCCGGATGAAGCACGTTTGGGGTGTGAGCCAGGGTTGCCATGGTCTGCGTTTGACATCTCGAGTCACGGGCGGTGCCGCTTCATCCAGGGCCCGGTTGAGGGTGGTGTGGTAGTATTCGGCTGCCAGGTTAGGGCAGGTGAGGAGAGAGATAGGTGATAGGGAGGACTGAATAGTTTCGGCAAACTGTTTAGTGCAGACAGACTGGAGGTTCCTAGAGTTGCGATAGATAGGAGGGTCAGGAGAGATGCTAGGGTGTCTGATTGAGAAAGAGAGGAGGTTGTGATCTGAGAGTGGAAGTGGGGAGTTAGTAAAGTGAGAAACAGAGCAGAGACGGAGGAAAACTAAATCGAGTGTGTTACCATCTCTATGAGTGGGGGAGTCAGAGATTAGCGATAAGCCAAGGGAGGAGGTAAGTGTTAAAAGCCGGGAGGCAGATGAGGAGCTAGAGTCGTTAGTAGGGATGTTGAAATCACCAAGGATGAGGGTTGGGATTTCACAGGATAGGAAGTGAGGGAGCCAGGTAGCAAAGTGGTCTAAGAACAGGCGGGTGGGACCTGGGGGGCGGTAGATAACTGCGACACGCAGAGGCAGTGGGCGGAAGAGTCGCAGGGTGTGGACTTCGAAGGAGTGGAAGGTAAGCGAGGGAGCTGAGGGAATGACCTGGAAGGTACAGTTTGGGGAGAGGATGATGCCTACATTGCTGGATGTTTCGATAGAAGTCCTGTGAAAAGTAAGGAGTAAGAACTACAAAATTAGATACAGAGAGGTGTGAGTAATCTGGACTGTTACATGGGCATCCGATTGCTGCTTGCAAGAAAACAGTCTCACACTTCCCATAGCAACAAGCATTGACATCTTTGATGAAGCCTGTGTGCGTTGAGTTTACCGTTAAATAAAGTTGCCATAACCATGCATCAGCTGTGTAGCTTTCCTTGTTGAGTGCCTGTTCAAGGCCCATGGCCAGGCATTTTTCTGCCAGTACATACAGCATGCTATCTGTGTTGGAGAGGGCTATACTGGAATCTTTACACTCTGAGGATAAGGAGCTGACTTAGGCTTCGGCAAACCCCGCTAAGGCTATGCCTATCCCTGAGAGCAGGGGTGTAACTATAGAGGATAGAGAGGATGCGGTTGCATCTGGTCCAAGGAGCCTTAGGGGGCCTCAAAGACCTCTCTTATGTATGTAGTTGGGGGCCCTGTTACAAATTTTGCATTGGGGCCCAGAAACTTCAAGCTACGCATCTTCCGAGGCCTTGCCAGTGGGAGTTCTTTGGCAACATCACTGCTATCATCAACCTTTAGTTTATTCAACTGTATTTTTCCCTAACTCTGGGGGGCAAACCAAATTCCTTGACCCAGACTAAAGTTGTGTAAAAAGGGGGTGCTACAGGCAAAAATGGGCTACCTGCTGGATTCATTCCATGGGTTTTGCAGGAATTAGAACACCTTCTCCTCTTTCATTTATTAAATCAGGAATTACTTAAAGTATACTGTACATAAAAATAGGGTTCCTAAATTTGATAATTTAATGGATTCCTGTCCATCAAGAAGATGCTATTGATGACCAATCTTGAAGTCTCGGATATCAATTTGAAGGTATCAAGATTTGAAAGTAAAATAAAATTACATTTCCATCTTATTTTTTACTCCCTGTCCCCACTCTATACCAACTCTCGCGGTTTATTGTTATATTGTGTGGTCCAAATGCATCTATATCTATCTTTTACTGCCGGCAACAAGCAGCTGGACTCTTTTAAGCATATATGTAAGGGATGAGAGGACAGAAGAAACAGCATACCATAGTCTCAACCAGTATGATACATTAGGAAACCTGTTCAAATGGTTTATGCTAGCGTTTACAGTACAGAGCGTTGTGCAAAACTCACTCGATTTGCTTCACTCGTTTCCCTAACGCTTGAATGGAATGCCTATTACAGAGCTGTATGTGTAGCTGTAAGACAATGGAGGCTGAAATATAGATCCATTTCCAAGACTTTAGCCTCTGATGCCTTTTATGTGGCATAAATGGCTTCAACTTATGAAATTTGCCTATCAGTGAAGCACCAGAAAAATGAAATTTCAAACTCTTGTTTGACTGTATTGTTTGGTAAAAGAATTAATATTAGAATGTTGGCAAGTGTACAAATTTGTGACTTCAGAGACCATTTACAATGTACCTTATTGGTCTATGCCTAGGAAAAAGCATACTTTTACATGCCGGATTAATGTTTCCCTATAGTCAGTGTCTTACAAATATTACCGCTGTCTGGGAAAGTGTGAAGCATTCAGAAGTAATCAGTGAAGAATATTATTCTTCATACATAAACTTTGATTAGATATTGTATTGTGTATTAATGAGTTATACATGCATTTGGCTCCTTTCTATCACTCTAATATATGTGTGTCTAGATGAGCATCTATCTGCGTACTGTAGATCTTCAGTCGTCGCCCCCTAGGGGGGCCGGCTGCGTTGGTTTCACAAAAGTTTATTTCAGTCTTTTTTTAATTTTATAAGAAATGTACTAATGAGGTTTTCAGAAAAATAATAAAACTCTCGGAGGAGCCAGATCACACTGTTCAATGCCATTTAAATGTCATTTGTTAGTTATGCTATAAAGCTGGTAGAGCTGTTTTAATGACATCTTCATCTTTTACTATCTCATTGAGGTTACTTCTGTGTTTTGGTTTCTGAGGGATCTATGCGGAGGGACTTGTCCATCTCCAAGCAAAAACTCTGTTTTAATGTTTTCCCTTTTCCCCTCTTAACTTTGCAGATGTAATGTATTAAGTACAAGAACTGAGGACCTCAGAAACATTTGCACATTGCCTTTTTCGTTATTTCATGTTTTAGAGGATATTAAGTTAATGCTACTTTTTTTATTCATACTTAAAAAAAAAGAAGAACAGCCATACTGGTATTAATTGGTAGAGATATACTACACTGTCAGGTGTTTTCAGGGCTATATCCAAAGTAACGCCATCCATTGCATTTCATTTATTTGAACTAAGTAAGGCCCTCGAAGATATTTTCTGGGACTTAAAAATGTATCGACTTAACCCTTTCCAATCCAATTTGTATCCTGTTTTTCCTAGGGGCCTTACTCTTTTTCTGACATTATACAACAGCGCTATATGCTGGCTAAAGCGAGTACTGCATGAGGTGACACATTGGATAGGCTCCAACAGCAGAGAGGCTGGCAATATACAGTAAGAGAGCCCCGACAGACGTCTTCCAACATCGGAGCTGTACTGCCTTAAATCATAATGTCTTTAGATGTCAGACAGTGGATTGGAAAGGGTTAAAATGGTAAAAAATAAAGAAGTGAATATTCACCTCCTACAGTGTTTTCCTGTCCAGCAATGGAGCAGTGCTTCTTGCCATTTAGAATCTACAAAAAGCTGGCATACACTTATACAAGCCGAACATTGTGCACGTGACTGCTCAATCAATCGTAGGTCTTAGTCACCTGAACAATGAGCAGCTTCTTCCAAGTTCCAAGCAGTGGGGATCGGGCACCAATGCTGAATGGGGAGCCATTGGAGCAGGTGATTTCTGACTTTATTTCATAACAGTTTAAGCCTATAATTAAGTCCTGGAAAATCCCTTTAACTATACAACCAAGACTCAATCAAACATTAGCCCAAGGTAGAGGAAAGGTTGCATGCATCATTTTTTGAGTCATGTAGAACAGTTATACTGACATTAAAGCGTTAACTTAGATTTGACTAATATTAGATATATAGTTAGTAAAGGTAATAACTAAAGCATAGCATGACCCTCAGACAATGTGGCCCTCAGACTAAAAAAAGTTATGCATCCCTGGTATAGATATTGCTATTGCATATCAAAGGTGCCTCCTAGTGTTCTTTTGATTTCATTTTAGAATATCGACTTAATCTTTAAAGTGTCGGTGAGCAAAAAATGCTTCAAGTACATAGATTCTTAGTTGATGACCTGCATCAAAGCAGAAATCAGTCTGATATCTCCATTGCCCACGTATAAGAGGATCTAGGAAGTTTCATTGAGATATTGAGAGTGTGTGACCACCATGTGTGAGATTGTGTTCTGATGCATGAGGTGGATGTTTTAAGATGAAATCGAAAGAACCCCAAAAACATCAAAGACAAGCATCTAGCAGCATTATCTAGACATAGGAGCATTTAAAAAAATATGAATCCAGTTGAAAACTTGTGTTTGGCAAGATCTAACAGAGTACATTAATATCATCAGAGAACCCCTGTAAATTGCATAGTGCTTATATCACCAGCACTGGCGTAACTATAGGTGATGCGATTACACCCGGGCCCAGGAGCCTTAGGGGGGCCATAAGGCCTCTCTTCTCCATATAAGAAGCCCATTACTATGAATAAAGCATTATAGTTGGGGGCCCTTTAACAGGTTTTGCATTGGGGCCCAGGAGCTTCAAGTTACGCCTCTGCATTAAGGGGTTAAGAGAAGTTGGGGGGCCCAAGATAAACGTTTGCACCCGGGCCCATGAGCCTTTAGCTATGTCCCTGATCACCAGTACTCATTATCTCATTGCATCATTAGTACCATGTAACTAGCTGAATCGTAGCAGGCAAACTCCTTAATAAATTGAAAAGGCCCATCGCAAATAGTTTGTCTACTCCTAGTGGAGCATATATAATATGTTATACTATTATACAAGAACTGAGTCATAGGAAACCAATTGACAGTTTTGTTGAATCTTCACTTCCAAGATGGACAGAATGACATTGGGATAAACTATGTACATGATAAAATAAAATAAACTGCACAAAAAAAGGCACTTGAGATGTGCCCTGGGGCATCTATCACTAAGTAGGAAGTAAGAGCCTTCACAGTAGCATGTGACACTGTCACCATTACAACTTTCATGGGTTCATCCCTGCGCAGCAGAATGTAAGTTTCTCTCAGGTCTATTTTGCTTCACTGGGAGGACAACATAGTGATGTGTGCTTAGATGAGTGTATCATACAGGGGCTCAGAAGATAAAAGACCCCGTGGTAGGCTGGTATTACTGGCATGGGTGGCATTATTCTAAGAAATCTTTATCAACACAACTTAGTAGGATTTGACTCCCATATATGTTTGGAAGGTGTAGGACTGTGTTGAAGTATGATCAATGCTTTATCTTGTAGCAAGTACAGAATTGAGAGGGTGGAAGTAGATTAACTGCTTGTGATTGTGCCATGTACTAATTCATGACAATGCACATTTTTCCCTATAATTTTTAATAGTCCCATATTCGAGAGAGAGAAGGAAGAACTAGCGTGGTGGCTTAGTCATTAGCCATTACAGCGCTGGAGTTCTGACCATGGGCAACATCTGTATGGAGTTTTTGTGCTTATTCTTCTCTTTCTTCTCCTGTAGAGAAGAAAGAGCAAGTGTGGTGGCTCAGTTGTTAGCACTGCTGTCTTGCAGTGCTGGAGGTCTAGGTTCAAATCTGACCAAGGGCAATATTTGTATGGAGCTTTTAAAAGTCTATGCAGATTCTGTCCTTGATAAGATTAGGTCCTCAGCACTGCAAGGCAACAGTGCAAACCACATTTATTGAGGACACATGATTTTTACCAAAAATTGGGTTGGGCTGACTTGATCAGATTCAGCAAACATTGTCCTGATTTTATCGTCCGACGATCATGATGAGCAACCCTACTAATGAATGATGTTCCATGATGTATCTGCACACTGCACAAGACTGCAATATGCACTTCACATTAGCTTTATAAAAGGGTTGCCTCCCAGAGATACTTTTTAAATAAAATTACAGGGGGCCCATTACATTTCTCACCCAAAAGCCTCTAACTTTGATCTGGCCCAAATGGAAACTCTTTTAGTATCACCAACTCCTGTACTTAGGAATCTTGTAGTTCTAGTTGAACAATACAGTCTGTAAAAATCAATTTATTTGCAGTGATAAACTTTAATTATATTCAGACTGATATCTTGATGAAAAGTACATTCGGAAATGTTTTATATTACTGAATTCGCTGTAATATCGGCCAGGTCTCTGAGTTAATCTCATTAGTGATGAATGCAGAAGAGGAAAAGAACACTTTACTATGGCCTGATTGACTTATATCTCCACAAATACCGACATTTAGATTGGTTGTCGAGAGATAAAGCCTTATATCGCTGGGAGGTTAGTTCATTAGGATAAATTACATCACTTAAATGTATTTAAATGAGCTAATTTAAATATTGTAATTTATTCTAATAACCTTACCTCTGGAGATCTGTTATTTTTCTCCCCACGATCAATATAAATGTCTCTCTTTTGAGATAAGAAAATCAATCAAGGTTTTGCTAAATTGGTCTTGCTCGTTCCTCGCAAAAGCCCTACAGTACATTGCTTCACTCCGAGTAGTTCGATTTCATACTGGTGTAATTCTCATCCCTTTCATAAACTTCCAATTACTACAATCCCGCTAAATTGTTCAGAAATGCAAATAAGTAAGAATATATTAACAAGTGAGGGGAGCTGGTCATGTCTAAAATAAGTATATATGCATGAAAATATATCTGAAAAAAGGTTTCCTTCACTATAGCTGTGAAGTCAGGTGATTTGTTACAATTACAGATGGTTGATACTTTCTTTAATATGAAATTATAATATAATGGTTTTAAGCAGCGGTCCATTCCATTGACTAGACAGTCATTTCAGTCCCTTGTTAGATGAGTTGAAGGTGGGTGGGTTTAATAGAAAGAAATACTTACTTATCATTTGAGCACCATATCTACAGAATATTTTAAGTCCCTCCAGGATTCCGTATGGGAATACCTCAAAATAGTGATAAATTGCACCTTTTCACAATTCTTGGCCAATATGATCTGAAAAGATCACTAGTCCTATGCTGTTGTAACTGTAGCGGGGTATACCCCATCCTATTTATATGTTTTTGCTTTGTTAGGCCTTAGTCACACGGGCGTTTTTTGCCGCGATTTGCGGATCGCATGACGGATGCTCATCCGCAAATCGCGTGACCGGGGCCGAAAAATCGCCAAAAAAAACTGCTCCTAGCCGCGTTTCAATAGAAGCGGGCCAGAGCTGTCCAGCGCATTGAATTCAATGGAGCCGGCAATACATTTCTGGATGAATTGCAGGGAAGGGCTTATATATTCAAGCCCTTCCCGAGAATTCATCCCGCGCCCGCCGGCAGCCCACTGCTTTCAATGGAGCCGGCTGTATTGCCGGCTCCATTGAATTCAATGGGCTAACATCGTTCTTCTCTGCCACAGCTGTTACAGCTATGGCAGAGGAGAACGATCTTTATGCTGACAGTGCGGGGGGGGGGGGCACTCTTGCCGCTATTGTGGCTTAATAGTGGGACCTGGGAACTTGAGATGCAGCCCAACATGTAGCCCCTCGCCTGCCCTATCCATTTCTGTGTCGTTCCCATCACTTTCATGAATTTCCCAGATTTTCACAAATGAAAACCTTAGCGAGCATCGGCGAAATACAAAAATGCTCGAGTCGCCCATTGACTTTAATGGGGTTCGTTACTCGAAACGAACCCTCGAGCATCGCGGGAAGTTCGACTCGAGTAACGAGCACTCGAGCATTTTGGTGCTCGCTCATCTCTAGTCTGCTGTCCTCCTGGCTTATGCTTGAGTTCAGGAGGGAGTTGGGAAGCCCCAAATCTGCTGTATAACAATGTCAACTGGGCACTAGATGGCAGAACTTGACTTCACATATGGTAGTTGCCTTTACCTGCCGACAGCCTGCTGCTCAAAATCTCCATTATCAGCTGATGGAAGATATTGTGCTGCTTGAGTGAGTACCACAGACACTTTCTGGTGTATGTGACATCACGTTCATCGATCACATGTCCTGAGAGCAGCTTAGTTACATTCAAGTGAATAGATTTAAGCTGCTATACCAGGCACAGCTGCTATACAATGTGCAGTGTTCGGCCTAGTATGTACTAAAGTGACAGCAGCATTCACAAAGCACCTCCGTCAGTTTAATCAGCTGATTGTCAGAGTTTTTGAGCAGTAGACCTCCGCCAATCAACTATTGATGACCTATCCTAAGGATAGGTCATCAATAGCTTAGTCCCACAAAACCCCTTCAAAAGTGATGATAGCCAATAAGGGGGTGCTCTCCAAATGAGTCTGGGCTGCAGCAATGTGTTCATTTAACCCACTCTAATGGATCAACAGTGAAATAGCAATTGCCTCAACAACAAGCTAGAAGATAGTAGATTGGGAAGGTCCTGCTGACCATAACAGTTCTGAATAAAGCCTAATTGTGAATGTGTTCCATTGTGTGTTTGATAAAGAACCATTCCATAAAATAAAATTCAGCATTGGAATAGACAGTTGAGAGATATGAGGAACCTGCTGGACACACAGCATTCAGGAAGACCATCTGATATTAACAAGTCGGTTGAAAACATTCAAAGAAGTTACATCTGAAGCCCAAAGAAATCAGTGCTCAACAGTTATCCAAAACCAACTGTCCACAGAGTTCTGAAAAACTGACTACATTTTACTGGTTATAAACTTCAGTTGTTAATGATAATCGCAAAATATAGGATTTGGCTGTGGATATTCTTAATGAAATCGCAATGACGAGCAATTTTTATATCATATAGTGTTCCTCTGATGAGGCCACTTTTCATGTTTCGGGACACGTTAATGGGTACAACCTAAGAATATGAACTAAAGAACGTTCTCATGAATGAACATGAGCATAATAGGCCAAAAATTAATATGTGGTTTGCACTTGCCAGAGATTACATGATTTGTACATTTGTGTTTGTGAGAGATACTCTAATATCACATAATTACCTTAAGATGTTGGAACTGTTTGCAGTACCCCAGTTGGATTAGAATGTGATTTTTCAGCAAGTTAGTGCTCCTCTGTACTATGCCAGATAGGATTATAATGGAATTTCTTGTTGAGGCATTTCCATGGTGCAAAATTGATAGGACGGAAGGCAGCAATAGCTCACACACATACCCCGGACCTGACACATCTGGATTTATATTTCTGGGCATGTGAAGCAAACTATGGTGTTCATATTCAAAACATTCAATACTTGAAACTGAGAATCAACGAAGGTGTTGAATTTGTAACTCCTGATACTCTGGTCGAGTGTGGAAGAAAAAATGAGCTGTTCACATTAGGATTCTCATGTACGCTTAACTTGTATGTAAAATATATATGAAAAAGCATATGCAAACTTTTGCCATTTTAAGAATACCTGTAAATTTTAAAAACGTATGCTTTAAATGGACAGACATTGTAAAAGGGCAGTACACAAAATGGCCTCTAGGGGGCATTCTCTCATAAATTAGAGTGAACACCTGTGGGTGTTGCAGGAAGTAAGATCAAAGTGTCAGTTCCTGTTATACTCAGGGGAAGTTGGCTGAAAGCAGAGGCAGCATCAGGAACTTGAAACCTGAGGTCCCGCACAGACCATACTGGACCTGTTGCAAGGTCTGATAGAGGAGGACGCTCTCTAGACACACCAGGTGGGGTATAGTGATGGGACCCTCTGGGTTGTGAACCTTGAAATTGTGTCATCTTTCAGTGCGTGTTTGCTGTGTACGAAATGAAAAAATGATGGAAGTCAGAGTTTGAAGTGAATTAGTGATCATGAGCCTTTTTGCATGTGGTGCCAACCATCCTGAATGGAGAACACGGCGATCCCCGTATGTGAGTAAGCCCCCAAATTGCCACAATTAGCGGAAGATGTTCTGGCAGAGAATGGCGCACAAAGATTGTCGTAAAGTGCCAGTATGGCTGAAGGTTGATAGCAACTGGATGTGTCTGCTGTAAGCATTGCTGCAAATTGCATTTAGAGGGCCAGGAGGCCGAAAGTGTGGTTGCCATGGGCAATGAAGGTCGTGCAGTAGAGGGCGGCTGGCAAAGGAGTCAGGGAATGTTCTTGTTTGTATTGGTGTTACAAGTATGGTGCCATTTTGGAGTTGTCTACAAATAGACTATTGCATGTTTTGATGTCCAGAGGTAAAGTGGCCAGTCAAACCTCACTGGAGTGCAGATGGAATCGCAGTAATTGAGAAAGTAAACTATGCTCAAAGAAGTTTGCCAGTTTGTCCAGAGAAGCTGCACTTCTTCAGGTTTGGATCCAAGAAATGGGATGATTGTTCCAGGAACTCCTGAAGGGGTGCAGTATGGACTTGAAAGGGTGAAGATTAAAAATGTTTTGCAAGTTAGTGCAGTGGAAACTGAACAGTATGCACTGACATCTAGGAGAGACGTGTTGGGAGAGTGCACTGAAAATGTTGCGTGATGTTTTCCTTGCAGAATGGCACAGTGAAAACTACACAGTCTGCTTTGACATATAATGAAAACATGTCTGAAAACTGTATTGCTGAAAAATGTGTTGCAGAAAAAGAATTCCATTGATACAGAAGTCTGTCTCCTGAGATCTGTTGTACTACAGGTTCTCTTGAGGTTTCCTGCTCAAGTGTGGGGGATTGTGCTGGCTGGGTGTGTGTGTCTCCAGTCAGCCAATCACTCTAGGTCAGTAAACATAAAAGCTGTCTTCCCAGGTGTGGGTGTGTTCAGCTTTCTCTGCTCTCCTTTCTCTCTTTGTGTTGTGTGAGCAGGTTCTATTTGTGGTGGCTGCAAAAAAGGTTTGTGTCTTGTGGCTTTGTTTGGTTATGTCGCTGGACTCCTTGTTAGTGTAGAGACTAGCAGTATAGTCAGAAGCCGTGACATGGCCCGCTAGCTCCCATATTTTAGCCAAAATGTCAATAAATACCTAGCATTTATATCATTAACATCTGCTGCTAGTGTTTGTGAATTGGCTGTATGGTGTGATTTGGCTTTGTGTGTCTTCTTATCCTGTCCAGTTATCCCAGTCGGGGGTGACATGTGTATTCGTCCTAACCTGGGTGCATGTGTTCCTAGGTGCAGCAAGAGCTCAGATCCAAAGACCACTAGGCTGCCCCCTATTAAGTCGATGTCCCCGCTCAGGTAGTTCCTTGGTCATCTACCTTTGTAGAAGATAGGAAGAGGTGTGGTTGCTTCACCCTGTGTTCCCTATCTGGGTAGCGTTCATATGGGCTTGGTGCTCACTAGCCCACACAAGCATAACAGTTTGGTTCTGTCTATGAAATGTGTAGAATTTGCAGAAGTGTTTCCTAATCTACACAGGTAAAGGCAGAGTCTGAACAGGTTTTTACAGGGAGTTTAGCCCATGTGATGGTTAACTCAAATGTGCCTCTAGTGGTAGAGAGGAGAAATATTGAAAAGAATGCATGTAGTACTAAAAATTAAGGCGAACTAGAGAGAAGTGTTGCCAGTGTAGTTTCCTGTGAAACTGAGTTAGCTGCAATTAGCAACCAAATAAGACTACAAATAGTAAAATGGCAGAGAAGAAGAAAAAGAGAAAGAAGACTGCTTCTAGCAAGACACAAGATGAACCATGAGATCCAAAATGAAAAAGAAAGTGAACAGTTGCTCAAGGTTCAGGAGGAACTTGTACAGATGCAAACTAGTACAAATTTTCCTTGGGAAGCCTGTCAAGCTGCGAATAGAAGATATGATGCGCAGTTGGAAAAAGTAATTGCCAACTTGTGTCTACTTGGAGAAAATGCTCTCAGAAGCCGCTCAGTTGAAAAGCAAAAGTGTAATTGTCTTAAAGGAGAAAGAGCGCCTCAGAAGATTAGCTAAAGCTGAAACTGATCACAGGTTGTTGCTGGAAGAGCAAATCACTCAGTGTGAACAATACTTTGAAGAATTGAGAAGTGAGAAAAATAAAAATATGAGGGATATCTTTTAAAAGCCCATGAAGAAATGCGAGATCTCAAAAATGTAACCAAAGTTGAAGCTGATTGCAAATTATGTTTGGAAGTGTGAGCTGCGCAGTGCGAACGGGACTTTTAAAAAATGCAAATAAGAGCCCAAGAATTAGAAATTATGCATTACAAGTCAAAAGGACAGTCTTCAGAGTTGCATAATCTCATTGCAGAGTTGAAAATGCAGTTAACCAAGAAAAATAGGGAACTGAAGTCTCAGATAAGTGGACTCAATGAAAACCTAAAAAAGGAGAAAGCTGCTTGCAGCCAGGTGGAGAACCAAACACAGTTCTTGGAAGATATAATGGACCTCAATCACTCTATGAGCAAGACGTGGCCCAGTTGGAGATAAGCTTGGAGAAAGCTAAAGTATATGAAACCCAGATCCAGGAGCTTATACAGAATCATGCTCTAGTTATGCAGGGACTGTCCAAAAACCTAGATCAAATTGAAAAGGTGAAAGAAACCTTTCAAAAGGCCAAAGAGGCTCTGGAAAATGAGTGTACAGGGCTGACCCATAAGGTGAAGGTGCGATTGGAAGACAAGACTCTGAATGCAAAAAAAAACATGGTAGAGATGCAGCTTCTAGAGCTACAAGCAAAAATCACTGAAGGTGACAGAGTACAGGCAAAGCTGTAAAGTAAACAGACTGCAGGTGGAATTGGAAGCTCAAATTAAAATGTCCCAAAAACTGGTGCGAGAAAAGACTCAGAGTCTTGGCTTTAGTGCACACCTGAAAAGAATAGAAGATGAGAGAAATGTGTTCCTCAAGCAGTTAGAGGAAGATGCCAAAACGAAGAGAAACTTGTCAAAGCAGATTACAATACTTCAAGATCAGATGTCAGATATGGAAAAGAAAATGGAGAAGAGTACTACATGCTTAGATTCTGTTGAAGAGCAGAAGGGGTAAATTTGAAGAAAAGAAGCTACAAGTCAACAGTATGAAGAAAAAGCAACTGCTTATCATAAACTTGAGAAGTTTAAAATGGGTCTTCAGCAGGAATTAGAAGATATTACTGTGGAGCTTGGTCATCAACATCAGACTGTGTCCAAACTGGAGAAGAAAAAACACTATTGTGTAGCATAGGGTGTAGGTAATGCACCATATCCCTCAGCATGCAGGAAGCTAAACTACTATCAGGAGGAGCACAGGTGCAAGTTACTGATAAACAACCACTCACACATCCTCCCTATATGAAGGGGGCGGCTGACCAAAACCATACTTGCACATAAGTAAAAAAAATGTAGACAGGGTATCAGGCCACATAGTATGTGTAGTGCACCATGCAGGCTCACAGCCTATTAGTGATGCCATATTTCAAACCAACTGGCTGCCCTGCACCCCATAGGTGGTACACACTGACACTGGCCCCCCAGGCTCTCCTAGCATTAAAAACTGCACTGCATCTAAAAAAATAAATACGTATGAACAATTCTCGATAAATATGAGGTATTGGTTAATATTTTGGCCAAAATATACAAGCTCACAAGCCCCGTCAAGCCTCCTCATTCACTTGTGAGTCCCTACACAAGCATCAGTTAGAGATACAGAAAAATGAAAAAGGAGAAACTGGAGATGAAACAGAAGACATGTGAACAGTGGCTTACTGAAGAGAAAATCAGGTCTGCAAGATATGACATTGAATGTGAGAGTGCTCAGGAAAGGGCTTCTAAGAAAGGGACCAAAGCACTAACTTTGACACGCAACCTGAAAGTGGTGTCAGAGGAAATTGCTGTGTTTCAAAGGTTTGTCAAGAACTTAAGTGTGAAGATAAAAACACTGGGAATCAAATAGTTCAGGTGCTGAAAGGAAAGTGGAGAATAGAGAGGTCTAGGACCCAGTTCAGACAACAAATAAAAGATCTTGTAGAAGAATCTTTAAAAAGTGATATAAGCAGTAAAGTATGCCAAATTATGCTTAGAAGGTGACCTGGGCACCACAGGTGAACAGTTTGTGAAAACTGGAAAAGTTTTGAGGGAAGAAATCGCCTCTGTAAAGAATAGTAAAAATAATAAGAAGGTGAGGGCTGAGCAACAGATGGAGGGTTTGTAAAAAGGTAGTGCACAGAATGGCCTCTAGGGGGCAGGCATTTTTTTGTACCAGAAATAAGAGAGAACACCTGTAGTTGTGGCATGAAGTAAGATTAAAGTATCAGGTCCTGCCACACTCAAGGGAAGTTATCTGGAATCCAGAGAGAGAGAGAGCTTGCAAAGGCAGCATCAGGAACTAGGAGCCTGAGGTCTGGCGCAGACCAGACTGGGCTCGTCACAAGGTCTGACAGAGGAGTACGCTCTATAGACAGCCCAGGTGTTAATAACCACCTGTACAGCGCTTCTAAAGGAGTGGTCATAACCCAACACTCCTCGCTCCCCTTTGTCCTGGATAGCAGACTTTCTGATATGGAGGCAAGGATGCTTCTCCTAAAAGGCTAGATCTTTTCGGAGACCTATACACTAGCAAATCTATACACTCCTAATAAAAAACAGTCTTTCTGGCTATTAGACGCCCTAAGCAAGCTCACACTCTTTGGGGAAGGAAAAATAATACTGACCAAAACCCTACCCTAAAGCCTATTTTAGACTTCTTCTCAGGGGAGGTCCCAGATCTCCCAACAGGCACGTATGAAATTGCAAAAAACTCTCCAGGACCTTAAAGTTATAGATGCGTGGAGGACCCTTAACCTATCAACTAGGGATTACTGTTTTTACTATCAGATTTTTGGCACACATCAAAGAATACACTATATCTTCATTTCATCTTCCACAATCCACCAAATAAAGAGCTCAATTATAGGAAATACACTGTAACTGTCTCAGACCATGCTCCAGTCACAGTAGACCTTACCCTTAATACTTCCCCAAATAGAAACTGGTGTTGGAGATTGAACAAATCGCTTTTAGATGACCAAGAAAGAAATAAAACCATATCCTCTAATTTAAAAAATATTTTTTTAAAGAGAGGATGCAATCCTTAGATAAACACCCGCTGGTGTGGGAAAACCATAAAGCATATATTAGAGGAATATTCATAGCATTGTGTTCGGCACAGAAAGAGCGCAGACAAAAAGAAATTGAGGTGGTTATTTCACAAATCTATCTAGAACAGCAGTCTAAACAAAAAAAAGCGCAAGAAGCACAAACTAAATGAACAGAACTGAGAGAACAGCTCAAAGACATATTAAACAATAGATTTGCAAAATCCTTACTTTATTATAAGCACCAACTCTTTGCACACGGTAATAAAGAGGGTCGTCTTATGTCCTCCCTAATAAAGAAAGCTAGAGGAAAAACGCATATCATGAGTATCAGGAAAATAACACATACGGAGTCTACAAAGATAGCACAAGTCTTTCAAAAATTTTACTCAGAACTGTATAATCTGAACAAACCTCATAGCCACGCACTAGCTCCCAAAGATAAAAAACCTGAAGACTTACTATCATTCCTAACGTTACCCTCCTTGGGCAGAGACAAGGCTGACATGTTGACCTCACCTGTTTCCCTTGAAGAACTAACCGTGTTTTTTAACAGCTTCCCTCTCCACAAAAGTCCAAGCCCAGACAGTTTCCCTTCAGCACACTATAAAAAACTTCACGATTCATTGATGTTTAACCCCTTGAGTGGCACGCCCGGAAAATTTCCGAGGCCGAGCTCCACTGCTCATAGCGATACTGCCCGGAAGATTTCCGGGCTATGTATTACTATGGGAGCTGCAGAGCACAATGCCACAAGCTGTGACAGTGTGCTCTGCCTGCACAGACCCACACAGAGCAGTGCAAGGGCTTTGAAAAACCAGCAGAAGATATTGCCGACATGTCGGCAATGTCCTGCTTTGTTTACAGGTTGCCATAGAGACCATCGGCTTGTCAGAAGCAAGCCGATGGTCTCTGTGGCAGGGAGAGCTGGTTGTTAGCTGTCAGAGGACAGCTAGGTACTAGCTCTTACAGCAGAGATCAGAGAAAACCTCCGATCTCTGCTGTGTTAACCCTTTACATGCTGCAGTCTATGTGACTGCAGCATGTAAAGGGTTGTCACTGCAGCATGTAAAGGGCTGTCACCATCGGACCCCCGGAATGTGATCAGGGGTCCTGATGGGTCCCTGTGGAAGTCCCCTATAGGGACAAAAAAATAAATAAAAAAATTAAAAAAAAAAGTAAAAAAAATTATTAAAAAAATAAAAAAAAACACTTGTCTCCCTTTACTTTGTAAAAAAATCAAAAATACAATCACACATGTGGTATCCATGCGTCGTAATGACCCAGAGAAGGAAGTTAATACATTATTTAACCCCTTAATGACATGGCCCCTTTTTTTCTTTTTTCCCCATTTCTTTTTTTCCTCCCCCCTGTTTAAAAAATCACAACTTGTCCCGCAAAAAACAAGCCCTCATATGGCCATGTCAATGGAAAAATGAAAAAGTTATGGCTCTTGAGACGCAACTGCAAAACTAGTTGAAATTCAATGATTAGACCATTTTAAAAAACCTGCCCTGGTGGGCACGACAGGGTGATAGGAAACCTGCCACTCAAGGGGTTAAAGGACTACTTCAGTGAAAACACATTTTTCCATCCCTGTCCCCCATACATTATTGCCTGTCACGCTCTGGAGGTCTCCTCTGTATATTACAGTCACTTTCCTGCAGAGCACTGTGTACTCAAGAAGCAGAAGACAGAAAGGGTTAAATACCCATCCTGCCTTCTCCTCCGGGTTATCAGCTGTCACTAACAGCTGATAACTTGTTCCTGCCTCTGATTGATTTCAGAGCAGGAGGCTTAAAGCACCACCGTAATTTTACATAAGGCTTATTTTTAAGCCCAGGACCAGGCGCCGTAAATTTACAGTGCCTGGTCCTAAACAGGGTAATAAAATGCAATCTTTTGAAATCCCATAAGGACTTTTGGGACACAAACTTGGGGACTTTGTCTTTCATTTGACACTTATGTTATGCATCTGATCACTAGCTGGAGCTTATGTATGTAATATTTACAACAGCAAAAAAACTACTATTTCCATTAGTATTTCCCAGATTTTATGCCACGCTATTCCCTGGAGCATCAATACCATTAAATCCAACCCGAAATCATTATGCCTATTCTCTCAGACTTCTCTCCTTCCCGTAGCTAAGAATAAACTGCAAAAATGACAATGGGTTACTACTCTACGACTATTGTACCATCATTTTGATTTTAAATACTAAATTAGAACAGATTCTTATAGCTTGAGCAAATGTCACATCACATAAATGCCCCAGTTATTAATTCCAAAATTCTAGGCGCCCCAAGGAAGCTTTGCACATTTAAAACTCCTGACACATTCTATAAAATTCTATAATATGTCGTGTTTGTCTATGGCAACTCCAGGGTTAAAGCCACACTGTGTCCTTGTACTAACACAATACAAATTTCCTGAACATAATGAGGATATATTTGCCGCGCAGTGCTCATAATTAGGAAGCCAGCGTGCTGGGAATACAGCTCACTACAAATTCATCATGCATAATTTATTTTACAAGTGGGTGCTAGCAGCAAGCGGAAAGCCTGTCAGTCCCACGGGGACCCACCGTCCCTCTGCTACCCCGTCAGTCGAAGCGATCAAATGCATTTGCGACACTTTGATAAACTGGGGACCTTTACTAAAACCAAACCCCCTTCGGAAATGCGTGCGGCTTTCAATAGCCCACCTTTTGTAGATTATTAAAAATTAAGCAACGCCAACGGCAGGGTATGTATTTTTCATATCCAGTGGGCATAAGAGTGTTGAATTTTGGTCTTAAGGCAAAGAATAGGGGCCAAGAATCACACATGTACTCTGTTGCTGTAGACTAGCTAGGTACTTGCTATTAAATACTCGCTTCCCTGCAGTTGGTCCTGTAATATACATACAAAAATACATTATTTATAATTTGTCAACATTACAAAAAGTCTGGATGGAAGATGAAAGCCGGCGAGATAACACGATTAGCGGATATAATAAAATATATCGCTATTTTATACCTTCACTCACAGACTGCAGAAATAATTCATTAAGAAACCCTGAGACGTTAATGCATTCTGTTTGATATGTGATTTCCCGAACACAAAACATAGGATTTGTACAGGTACAATACACCAGCAATCTTCGAGTTTGATATAAACCCAACAAGGCAGGTGCAAAAAAAAAATATTCTTTTGTTAATATATTTATAGCGTGTTTGAAAAAGAGACAAACCTGAAAGGTTTACTCATGTATTCTTGTTTTCCATAAAGCAAAGGATTCTGACAAGATCCATATGATTTGTGCAGTCATTGTATATGTTGTAATACCATTTATCAACTTGTCAGGCAGACCTGTCATTTGATTTCCTCTGCACATTTTCAAACATTGTGAAAAGCAGCTGCTGGTGTTGGCAAAGCATTTTACATTCATGAAAACCCTATTTCGGCAAACACTTCATTTATATGGAAAACAGGTCTCCTCCTCGCCCTCCCAGGATCACAACGAGATAAGTCACAGTATTGAATGGCTGTGGTATGCACATGGATTTGCAAATGCATTGCACTGTGTAATAAGAGATTTGGTAGATGGATGTCTTAAGATTCACATGATTATGGGCCCTTTTATACGGACAACCTGTAGGGTGTAGATGGCCAAAGGTCATTCCAGTGATGATTGTTCTTGTGCTTCTACACACGAATGATCATCATTGAGTGAATGGAGGCGGAGGGGATCGTTCCGGCTTGCACGCCTCCATCCGCAGTAAATAGGCAGTCGTTCATTGGTGATTGATTGCTTGTTTACACAGGCTGATCGTTTATCGGTTTTTATGCATGCATAAATTGAACGATGGACAATAACCAAATGAATTATCACTTATCCTTCAGTCTGTGCATGCATTTACACTGCACAATGATTTTCAGATTTTCACTAGATCGTGGGAATCCAAACAATTAGCAGCCCATGTAAAGTCATGTAATATTAAAGAAGACCAGTTATGGTATAAAATTAGTATGACTCTTTAGGTTCAACCTCGATGATTCTTTTTGCACACCCTTCATTTACCTCTGGTCACCACTCTCACTGTCAATGGGTGATGTTGGACTGTCAATCAAATCCAGCGTTACCCCTGACAGTGAGCAGTTGGGATTGCCCACTTGATACATTGACAGTGCCAAGAGAAAAGTTAAGAAGAGCCCGTCCAGGTGAACGGAGGTATACAAAATAAATGGAGATAAAGTCATTAGGGTCGCAGGGCTACAGTATGGGGGTGACTCTGCTGATTTTATCTCATAACAGATCCTCTTTAAAACAGGTTTGAAAGCCAGTGGGGGAGCAAATGAAAAGATTTTCTAGAAAAGTGATAGATATTTTCTGGTGGGCTGTATATCTGTAATGAGGTCCATTGGAGAAGTGGACCCACTGGGTCAATAATGGATTTCACTTCAGGTCAAACCTTGGAACAGAGTCTGAAGGATTGTGCATTTTGCACCTTTAACCCCAATAAATGGGTATACGGTTGTCATAGTGATTTGTTTCCTAATCCTATCAATACTTATATTCTGTAACTGTATGTCATTCTGATCAATATTGTATTCTTAAAAAATACTGCATTTTAAGAATACTGGCAGAAAATTGCTATGAGTGAACTTGGGAAGATGTGACTTCTGGAGTTCCCAGAAGTTGCTAATTAGCACCTGCTTGGACTCACATGATCTAATTCTTATTAAGTAGACAACTAGCAAAAATCCCAGGCTTAGATAAGAATACACCTGACAAAGAACCCTGAGAATGGCATATTTTCTCAGAATACATAACAATTATTTTTGATAAGCAAGTTTGCTAATAATATAATGGCATAAAGCCTGGAAAAGCAGATGTACATATCTGGTATATTGACAGATTTATGTGAAAGGTGACATGGGTGCACCATGATTGTTTACTTTTGGCATGCCCTGTCTTTGAAATTCCTAATCAGGTACTTATTGCTTATTTCTGACCTTTTGACCATGAAACTAATTTTTTAAAACTTGCACATGTGAATCGCATAGTATGGGAAATTCCAATTTTATGTTGAATTCCCACATTTTGTGTACAAACTCAGTAGGCAGTTTGCCGATAAGGAATGCTATAAAAATTATACCCTTGTTGCAATAATTCTTGAGTGCTCTCAAACTCACCATGAAAGGATTTTTTGATAGTCTGGTGGACCAATCAGACCATGTTTAAGGGACAGGCATGTAGATTTACTATAGCATGAAGACAGAAAAGAGTTTAGATTGAGCAGGAGGGTGGACGAATCACAAATTATAGTTCTCTGGCATATATACAGTACATTGATAAATCTGTTCCTTTGTGATGAAGCCTCTGGAATTCTTATAGCAAATGACCATAACAGCTTCATGTATCCTTGACTCTCAGTTGGAAAACACAAAGGTAAAAGGGTAAGCTGGTATAAAATGCCCTTAGGCTAATTTTACACAAGATATCACAGGCTAATTTTAGTGCCTTATTACAAATATTTGTCCTAAGCTGACTGCTGGTCTGCTGACCAAAACTCACAGTATTTCAGGGATCTATAAGGCCTCATGTCCACGGGGTTAAAATCCGCTGCATTTTTCCCGCACGCGGATCCGCGCCCCATAGGGATGCATTGGACACCAACAGGTAGTTAAATACCTGCGGATGTCATTTTTCCCATCAGGCGCGGATCCGCATGCGGGAAAAAATCCGGACATGCTCCATTTTCGTACGGGTCTCCCGCGGGGACGGCTCCCGCAGGCTTCTATTGAAGCCTATGGAAGCCGTCCGGATCCGCGGAACACCCGCACCATAATTAAAACTCACCTGTCCTGGATGCTGCAGGTCTCGCTGCAGGTCTGTGCCGAGCACATCCGCCGGGCCAAAGAAAGAAGATCCAGCGGGGAAGGAAGAACTGCAGTGTCCGGAGAGGTGAGTTTATTCTTATTTTTTGGCCTCATGTCCGCGTGGCAGGAGGAACCCGCTATGGATTCTCCATGAAGAATCTGCTGCGGGCCACAGCTCACTGGTGGTGTCAGATCAGGACCGGATTCACAGCATCAGCCCCAACGCATGTGATCCATTTGTGATCCAGTGTCATTTAGGTGCTGGGTGCAAACATGATCATTGCTCTTTGGGTGTGCAAGGATTGATTGGCTGGGAGCCATATGTCCCATCTGCCCAATCATTACCCATCTGTATACATTAATCCTGCGGCTTCCTTATGCAGGATGCCGCATATACTTCTTGTCAGCTAATGTCTCTTGTCAAGTTGTCGGCTGCTGTCCTGCTCCATAAATCAGAGAAGTCTTTTTGGTTATTTAGTCACTTTGGGGTGTTATCACATCTTACTACTAACTGCTTTGCTATTGTATTCCCCCTGTGCATAGTATACTGGTTTCCATTCTCGTTTAATACCTTTTCATTTTCAGTAAAAGATTGCATCCATATTTTTCATCTAGGGAGAGTCAGCGACACCCCAATTTCCTGACATGAGGTCGCCCTCATCAGGGTCACTGCTTCGCTTTTAGGTAGGGTTTTCTTGCATTAGTTAGGTTAGGATCAGATTTCCCATTTCCCCACTTTTTGGTTTCGTAATTAATCATTTTGTTTTCAGTGTTTATGAATTGTGTGTATACCCGTCATCTTAAGGACGTTAGATTATGTCTAGTTATTTGACATCCAGCTCAGACTTAACAGTTGGGTAAATAGACTTGTGATTGGGGTGGGATACCTGTCCACAACACAGGTGCAGTAATGCAACCATAATACAGTATGCCCTTGTGAAAGTCGACATAGACTGAGTTTACATCAATCATGTCAACCAATAATCATATGCACAATTTTGAATTTTTCCACTTGAAGGCAATGGTAAAATCAAAAATGCCACAAAATACTAATTAGAGAAACAAAATGCAGCAGAATCCCCAAAATGCACAGTGCATAACAATGTAATTGTCTATTTACTTGGGCTATCCGACTATTTCAGCATATTATGTAGAAAACCAAGCAAATGCCTCACTTGACATCCCGTAAGAGTCCGCCCTATATGATGATCTGCCAGAAAAGTTATTTCAGTAAGTGTAGAATTACAGCTGTGTGTTACATCTCATTGAGGCTGATCTAAAGGCGTTACCTGCACATATTGGATGTGGACCTCCGACTATTTCCACCACAATGCTACTCTTCCTTTATGTTTCCTATTCCCCAACTTACAAGCACAGATGTTTTTACAGTTTTGGCAGGCCAGGCTGGTTGTGTTGTAAAATATTCATTTTAATAGCAGCGGGCACATCTCAAGCGACAGTAATTATAGAGTAAAAAAAATAAAAAAACAGAAACCGTTTACTCCTCGCTAATGACATTTATCTTAGTAACCATTTTATATAGATTTATGATTCGGTCCTCTGTCTGCAAATTACTCCCAGGCTTCTAAAAAGGCTGCGAGAGGGAGATTACCTAACGTGGTCCTGATAATAATAAATAAGCACTCCCTTAAGTTTTTTCCATTTGTTCCACATGACAAAGTATATGAACTGTGGAGTGCAGGTCCATACTTAACAGCAAAAATGACGGCAAATATGAGCTTTAAATTGGAAGAGAAGCAGTCTTCGGGAACTCGCAATCTGTCCTGTACAAGACTGTGCATCTGGACGGCAAGCATTGTTATTCCACACTAGGGTGTCCTTGGGCATGGCTGGAATATATTTTCTGTTTATTTCTAGAGACATCTAATTAAATGTTATGGTCCGAGAAAAAGCCGTGCACGAGGCCAGATTCTCTGAGCTGGATGTTAGCAGAGTTTTTTTTTAAATTTGTATTAACCATTTGCCCCCACACACAGCAATACAAGCATTCCAAGAGGAAATCATGTAAAACAAGGATGTAATTGTCGGTAATGGATGGTGGGCGTGATGGGAAGAGGAGGTTCATTTTTAAAAGGATTGTAGGGTAAAGAGGCCATGGTTCGCAGAGATATTTTTATGTTTGCTCTTAAAATTGAAGCTAGGCTATTGTCTGGTCTTTGGCATATCTAGATGGAAGCACTGTAAGGAATCCAGTGTTATGTTCATGTAGGGCACAAGTATGGTGCCCCTCATAGAGGTCACCAGCACATCAGACCAAGATGTAGTAAATGTCCATAAAGTACATCACTAGAACACAGGGTCGGGAAGGTAGCCTCTCCTTGAGAAGAGCAACTAGAAGGTTTGTGAGGAGACTTATAAGGCCATGCATGCTCCTCTGGGTAATATACATCCTCCTTATTTGCATAGAACAGGGAGAAAACAAGATAGGGCAAAAAATTCTAGCACTAGAAAACAAGGAAAACACAGGGAGGCAAATAACTGTAACAGAAATACAGGAATAGGAAAGCTATTCCTAACCAACTTAGATGTGGGTCATTCCATGTCAGTTCAACCAACGCTCCCAGTCGACCATCTCAGATTTCAATGAAACTTTGCACAAAGATAGACCCTGACCCTAAACTAAGATAGCCAGAATATTAGGCTTCAAAGTGCTTTGGTTCACGAGCTACAGGTCTTAATCTAGGGGGTTGTCATGTGATTACAGCGCGCAACCTGAAAAAAGTGGCGATTTCAATCCATTGCCAAGCCAGTTCCAATGACTCTAGAGCAATGCAACTTCACACACTAGGAGAACTTTTGGTGCTGAATCCAGCTAAGCTACTCAGACTGCCACTCTTATCATCATTCTGCCACCATTGCATGTCAAAGTAGCTGAAAAATTCTATCGCGCAAAATAAAACTCACATTTTAAGCAGTAATAACTCCTAATCAATGCAATCCAACTCAGCTCTGACTTTATCAATGTGTACTCCATAGAAATGGTTCTCATTATTCACATTATGGACCCAAAAGGATGCATAGCTCTTAAGATACAATGAGTCAAAAATGGCAAAAAACACTTTTTTGCAAATTGTTCCCTTTTTCAAAGGCGAAAATCGGAATGTACTCCATTTTTATTTTTTTTCATTTTTGTTCTATTTGGAAGAGAATTTTTTGCTCTACAAGATTCGATGTTTTTCATTTAGTTCCCAGACCTTCTAGATGGGAAAATATCAATGCCTGTGAAGGTCCTATGCACTCGCGGAGGTCAAATAATAAAATAAGTGTAAGTTTTGCATGGATGTATAATTAGTTTAGAAATCATGAGAAGGTAAATTATTTTTGGAATGAGACAACTTTTTGTGCTCAAGAAACTTATGTGATCAAAAATTGCATGGCGAGTTCAGGTGAGCCACAAGCTTTGGCCTAAGATGGTCAGAATATCATTGAGTGTTGCATAATGATTGTGGTATATTACAGTGATCACTGGGCTTATTTAGCATCTATCCATATTGGATACTAAGATTATCTAAGGCTAGCATTTGTGTAATAAATAACTAGTTTATTACACAAATGCTAGCCTTAGATAATCGTAGTATCCAATATGGATAGATGCTAAATAAGCCCAGTGATCACTGTAATATACCACAATCATTATGCAACACTCAATGATATTCTGACCATCTTAGGCCAAAGCTTGTGGCTCACCTGAACTCGCCATGCAATTTTTGATCACATAACTAGTTATTTATTACTAGAGATGAGCGAACGTACTCGTCCGAGCTTGATATTCGTGCGAATATTAGGGTGTTCGGGATGCTCGTTACTCTTAACGAGCACCACGCGGTGTTCCGGTTACTTTCAGTTTCCTCTCTGAGACGTTAGCGCGCTTTTCTGGCCAATTGAAAGACAGGGAAGGCATTACAACTTCCCCCTGTGACGTTCAAGCCCTATACCACCCCCCTGCTGTGAGTGGCTGGGGCGATCAGATGTCACCGGAGTATAAAAGTCGGCCCCTCCCGCGGCTCGCCTCAGATGTCTTGTGAGTTAGCTGAGGGACAGTGGTATCGTGCTGGAGCTGCTGTAGGGAGAGTGTTAGGAGTTAGTGTAGGCTTCAAGAACCCCAACGGTCCTTCTCAGGGCCACATCTATCCGTGTGCAGTACTGTGGAGGGTGCTGTTAGCAGTGTTGCACAAATTTTTTTTTTTTCAAAATCGGCAGTCTGCAGAGCATTGCGCCTTGCATTAATAGTACAGGGACAGAAGTGGTGGTTAGGCAGGGAGAGTGTTAGGAGTGAGTGTAGGCTTCAAGAAGTCCAACGGTCCTTCTTAGGGCCACATCTATCCGTGTGCAGTACTGTGCAGGCTGCTGTTAGCAGTGTTGCATTTTTTTTTCTTTTCAAAATCGGCTGTCTGCAGAGCATTGCGCCTTGCAGTAATACTACAGGGAGAGAATTGTGTAGGCAGGGCCAGAAGACATATCTTATCTGATTGAATATAGTCAGTGGGCCCTCCGTTTCCCAAAAAGGGAAACATTCAATTTGTCCTGCAGGCTTGCGCCAATTTATTTGCTGCCTGTGAAAAGTCTCCGCTCTGCTGCACTTCATATAACTGCATTTCTGTGCAACACATATCTTATCTGATTGAATATAGTCAGTGGGCCCTCCGTTTCCCAAAAAGGGAAAAATTGTATTTGTCCTGCAGTCTTGCGCCAATTTATTTCCTGCCTGGGAAAAGTAACCGCTCTGCTGCACTTCATATAACTGCATTTCTGTGCAACACATATCTTATCTGATTGAATATAGTCAGTGGGCCCTCCGTTTCCCAAAAAGGGAAACATTCTATTTGTCCTGCAGGCTTGCGCCAATTTATTTGCTGCTTGTGAAAAGTAACCGCTGTGCTGCACTTCATATAACTGCATTTCTGTGCAACACATATCTTATCTGATTGAATATAGTCAGTGGGCCCTCCGTTTCCCAAAAAGGGAAACATTCAATTTGTCCTGCAGGCTTGCGCCAATTTATTTGCTGCCTGGGAAAAGTAACCGCTGTGCTGCACTTCATATAACTGCATTTCTGTGCAACACATATCTTATCTGATTGAATATAGTCAGTGGGCCCTCCGTTTCCCAAAAAGGGAAACATTCAATTTGTCCTGCAGGCTTGCGCCAATTTATTTCCTGCCTGGGAAATCACTGGTAATACAGCATGCTGAGGGGTAGGGGTAAGCCTAGAGGACGTGGACGTGGCCGAGGACGCGTAGACCCAAGTGAGGGTGTGGGCACAGGGCGAGCTCCTGATCAAGGTGTATCGCAGCCGACTGCTGCGCGATTAGGAGAGAGGCACGTTTCTGGCGTCCCCACATTCATCGCCCAATTAATGGGTCCACGCGGGAGACCTTTATTAGAAAATGAGCAGTGTGAGCAGGTCCTGTCGTGGATGGCAGAAAGTGCTTCGAGCAAGCTATCATCCACCCACAGTTCTGCGCCATCCTCTGGCTGCTACTCCTCCTTCCTCCCAGCCTCCTCACTCCACTACAATGACACATGCTCAGGAGCGGGCAGACTCCCAGGAACTGTTCTCGGGCCCCTGCTCAGATTGGGCAGCAGTGGTTCCTCTCCCACCAGAGGAGTTTATCGTCACTGATGCCCAACCATTGGAAAGTTCCCGGGGTCCGGGGGATGAGGCTGGGGACTTCCGGCAACTGTCTCAAGACCTTTCAGTGGATGAGGAGGACGATGACGATGAGACACAGTTGTCTTGCAGTGAGGTAGTAGTAAGGGCAGTAAGTCCGAGGGAGGAGCGCACAGAGGATTCGGAGGAAGAGCAGCAGGACGATGAGGTGACTGACCCCACCTGGTGTGCAACGCCTACACAGGACAGGTCTTCAGAGGGGGAGGCACGGGCAGCAGCAGGGCAGGTTGCAAGAGGCAGTGCGGTGTCCAGGGGTAGAGGCAGGGCCAGACCAAATAATCCACCAACTGTTTCCCAAAGCACACCCTTGCGCCATGCCACCCTGCAGAGGCCGAGGTGCTCTAAGGTCTGGCAGTTTTTCACAGAGACGCCTGACGACCGACGAACAGTGGTGTGCAACCTTTGTCGCGCCAAGAACAGCCGGGGAGCCACCACCAACAGCCTCACCACCACCAGCATGCGCAGACATATGATGGCCAAGCACCCCACAAGGTGGGACGAAGGCCGTTCACCGCCTCCGGTTTGCACCGCTGCCTCTCCCCCTGTGCCCCAACCTGCCACTGAGATCCAACCCCGCTCTGAGGACACAGGCACTACCGTCTCCTGGCCTGCACCCACACCCTCACCTCCGCTGTCCTCGGCCCCATCCACCAATGTCTTGCACCGCTCCGTCCAGCCGTCGCTAGCGCAAGTGTTCCCAGTCACCACTACTTTTCCCGATGTGCCGTCCCAGCCCTGCACGACCACGTCTCCCGCAACATTGTACGCGCCCTCACCAACGCGGTTACTGCCAAGGTCCACTTAACAACGGACACGTGGACAAGCACAGGCGGCCAGGGCCACTACATCTCCCTGACGGCACATTGGGTGAATTTAGTGGAGGCTGGGACAGAGTCAGAGCCTGGGACCGCTCACGTCCTACCCACCCCCAGAATTGCGGGCCCCAGCTTGGTGCTGGTATCTGCGGCGGTGTATGCTTCCTCCACTAAAGCACCCTCCTCCTCCTCCTCCTCCGCAACCTCTGTCTCGCAATCAAGATGTGTCAGCAGCAGCACGTCGCCAGCAGTCGGTGTCGCGCAGCGTGGCAGCACAGCGGTGGGCAAGCGTCAGCAGGCCGTGCTGAAACTACTCAGCTTAGGAGATAAGAGGCACACGGCCCACGAACTGCTGCAGGGTCTGACAGAGCAGACCGACCGCTGGCTTGCGCCGCTGAGCCTCCAACCGGGCATGGTCGTGTGTGACAACGGCCGTAACCTGGTGGCGGCTCTGCAGCTCGGCAGCCTCACGCACGTGCCATGCCTGGCCCACGTCTTTAATTTGGTGGTTCAGCGCTTTCTGAAAAGCTACCCACGCTTGTCAGACCTGCTCGTAAAGGTGCGCCGGCTCTGCGCACATTTCCGCAAGTCCCACACGGACGCTGCCACCCTGCGCACCCTGCAACATCGGTTTAATCTGCCAGTGCACCGACTGCTGTGCGACGTGCCCACACGGTGGAACTCTACGCTCCACATGTTGGCCAGGCTCTATGAGCAGCGTAGAGCTATAGTGGAATACCAACTCCAACATGGGCGGCGCAGTGGGAGTCAGCCTCCTCAATTCTTTTCAGAAGAGTGGGCCTGGTTGGCAGACATCTGCCAGGTCCTTCGAAACTTTGAGCAGTCTACCCAGGTGGTGAGCGGCGATGCTGCAATCATTAGCGTCACCATTCCTCTGCTATGCATCTTGAGAAGTTCCCTGCAAACCATAAAGGCAGCCGCTTTGCGCTCGGAAACAGAGCCGGGGGAAGACAGTATGTCGCTGGATAGTCAGAGCACCCTCCTGTCTATATCTCAGCGCGTTCAGGAGGAGGAGGAGGAGCATGAGGAGGATGAGGAGGAGGGGGAAGAGACAGCTTGGCCCACTGCTGACGGTACCCATGCTGCTTGCCTGTCATCATTTCAGCGTGTATGGCCTGAGGAGGAGGAGGAGGAGGAGGAGCAGGAGGATCCTGAAAGTGATCTTCCTAGTGCGGACAGCCATGTGTTGCGTACAGGTACCCTGGCACACATGGCTGACTTCATGTTAGGATGCCTTTCTCGTGACCCTCGCGTTACACGCATTCTGGCCACTACGGATTACTGGGTGTACACACTGCTCGACCCACGCTATAAAGAGAACCTTCCCACTCTCATTCCCGAAGAGGAAAGGGGTTCGAGAGTGTTGCTATACCACAGGACCCTGACGGACAAGCTGATGGTAAAATTCCCACACGACAGCGCTAGTGGCAGAAGGCGCAGTTCCGAGGGCCAGATAGCAGGGGAGGTGCGGAGATCGAGCAGCATGTACAGCCCAGGCAGTGCAACAGTCTTTAAGGGCCTGGACAGCTTTATGGCTCCCCAGCAAGACTGTGTCACCGCTCCCCAGTCAAGGCTGAGTCGGCGGGAGCACTGTAAAAGGATGGTGAGGGAGTACGTAGCCGATCGCACGACCGTCCTCCGTGACGCCTCTGCCACCTACAACTACTGGGTGTCGAAGCTGGACACGTGGCCTGAACTAGCGCTGTATGCCCTGGAGGTGCTTACTTGTCCTGCGGCTAGCGTCTTGTCGGAGAGGGTGTTTAGTGCGGCTGGGGGAATCATCACAGATAAGCGTACCCGCCTGTCAACCGACAGTGCCGACAGGCTAACACTCATCAAGATGAACAAAGCCTGGATTTCCCCAGACTTCTCTTCTCCACCAGCGGACAGCAGCGATACCTAAGCAATACGTAGGCTGCACCCGCGGATGGAAGCATCGTTCTCTCTCACCAGCCAAAACGGGGACATTTCTGCTTCATCAATCTGTGTATAATATTCCTCCTCCTCCTCCTGCTCCTCCTCCTGAAACCTCACGTAATCACGCTGAACGGGCAATTTTTCTTAGGGCCACAAGGCTCACTCATATAATTTTTCAAAATTTTTTTTATACGTTTCAATGCTCTTAAAAGCGTTGGAACTTTAACTTGAAACAATTTTTCGTTAAACTGGGCTGCCTCCAGGCCTAGTTACCACTTAAGCCACATTAACCAAAGCGATTAATGGGTTTCACCTGCCATCTTGGTTGGGCATGGCCAATTTTTACTGAGGTACATTAGTACTGTTGGTACACCAGTTTTTTTGGGCCCTCACCTACAGTGTAATCATAGCAATTTCTATGTTCTTCGCCTGCACTCATGGTACAGAAAGGTGTGTGGGGTTGGCCTACACTTTAGCTACATAAATGTAACTTGGGCCTTGGCTATACTGCAGCTACTGAAATGGAACTAAGACTGCGCTCCCACTATACTGCTGCTTCGGAATTGTTCCTGGGGCCTGTGTAGGCTGCTACTATTACTTAAATGGAACTTAGACTATGCTCCTCCTATACTGCTGCTTCGGAATTGTTACTGGTGCCTGTCTTGAGTGCTACTATGACTGAAATGGAACGAAGACTGCGCTCCCACTATACTGCTGCTTCGGAATTGTTACTGGGGCCTGTCTTGAGTGCTACTATTACTGAAATGGAACGAAGACTGCGCTCCCACTATACTGCTGCTTCGGAATTGTTACTGGGGCCTGTCTTGAGTGCTACTATTACTGAAATGGAACTAATACTGTGCTCCCCCTATAATGCTGCTAGTGATATGTTAGTGGGGCCTGTCCTAATGCTACGGCTGAAATGTTACGAATTATGGGCTCTGCCTATACCGCTGCTAATGGTATGTCTCTGGGGTGTGGAAACAGAGGCTTCACAAAGACATGATGGCGGCGAGGCCATTTCCCACCAACGCGGTTACTGTTAAGGTGCATATAACCACGGACACGTGGAGAGGACACGTAGTGCCTCAAAAACATCCCCCTCCTCCTCCAACAATGAAAACATTCTTGGCAAATGCCTTTGCATTAGTTCGTCTGGTGGCAGTCCAAGAATTTCACCTTTACCGACACAACAAGAGAGCCCCCCCACCATCCCCCCGCCACGGCCCACTTAATCCTGGCCACATTCCGAAAACCAACAAAATACAACCGCGCTACTAGGTCCGCAGTCACCACCACATTACCACCAACGCGGTTACTGTTAAGGTGCATATAACCACGGACACGTGGAGAGGACACGTAGTGCCTCAAAAACATCCCCCGCCACGGCCAACTTAATCCTGGCCACATTCCGAAAACCAACAAAATACAACCGCGCTACTAGGTCCGCAGTCACCACCACATTACCACCAACGCGGTTACTGTTAAGGTACATATTACCAGTCTGACTGGGGCATGCAGACACCTTGACAGAATGAATAGTGTGTGGCACATAGGTTCCCCATTGCTATGCCCACGTGTGCAGCTCCTGATGGCGGTGGCACAGGATTATATTTCTCATTGCTTCTGTACAGCATTGTGGGCTATCGCCCCACCACTTTTAAAGAGGGTCGCTGCCTAGCCGTGCCAACCCTCTGCAGTGTGTGCCTGCAGTTCCTCGTCATGGCAGACGCACTTATAAATAGACATGAGGGTGGTGTGGCATGAGGGCAGCTGAAGGCTGCGCAGGGACAGTTTGGTGTGCGCTGTGGACACTGCGTCGTGCAGGGGGGAGGGGGGTTGGGCAGCATGTAACCCAGGAGAAGTGGCAGCAGAGTGTCATGCAGGCAGTGATTGTGCTTTGTTGGAGGTAGTGTGGTGCTTAGCTAAGGTATGCCATGCTAATGAGGGCTTTTCAGAAGTAAAAGTTGTTGGGAGGGGGGGGGGCCCACTCTTGCCGGTATTGTGGCTTAATAGTGGGACCTGGGAACTTGAGATGCAGCCCAACATGTAGCCCCTCGCCTGCCCTATCTGTTGCTGTGTCGTTCCCATCACTTTCTTGAATTGCCCAGATTTTCACACATGGAAACCTTAGCGAGCATCGGCGAAATACAAAAATGCTCGGGTCGCCCATTGACTTCAATGGGATTCGTTACTCGAAACGAACCCTCGAGCATCGCGAAAATTTCGTCCCGAGTAACGAGCACCCGAGCATTTTGGTGCTCGCTCATCTCTATTTATTACACAAATGCTAGCCTTAGATAATCTTAGTATCCAATATGGATAGAGTGCTAAATAAGCCCAGTGATCACTGTAATATACCACAATCATTATGCAACACTCAATGATATTCTGACCATCTTAGGCCAAAGCTTGTGGCTCACCTGAACTCGCCATGCAATTTTTGATCACATAAGTTTCTTGAGCACAAAAAGTTGTCTCATTCCAAAAATAATTTACCTCCTCATGATTTCTAAACTAATTATACATCCATGCAAAACTTACACTTATTTTATTATTTGACCTCCGCGAGTGCATAGGACCTTCACAGGCATTGATATTTTCCCATCTAGAAGGTCTGGGAACTAAATGAAAAACATCGAATCTTGTAGAGCAAAAAATTCTCTTCCAAATAGAACAAAAATGAAAAAAATAAAAATGGAGTACATTCTGATTTTCGCCTTTGAAAAAGGGAAAAATTTGCAAAAAAGTGTTTTTTGCCATTTTTGACTCATTGTATCTTAAGAGCTATGCATCCTTTTGGGTCCATAATGTGAATAATGAGAACCATTTCTATGGAGTACACATTGATAAATTCATAGCTGAGTTGGATTGCATTGATTAGGAGTTATTACTGCTTAAAATATTTAAAGTTTTATTTTGCGCGATAGAATTTTTCAGCTATTGACATGCAATGGTGGCAGAATGATGATAAGAGTGGCAGTCTGAGTAGCTTAGCTGGATTCAGCACCAAAAGTTCTCCTAGTGTGTGAAGTTTCATTGCTCTAGAGTCATTGGAACTGGCTTGGCAATGGATTGAAATCGCCACTTTTTTCAGGTTGCGCGCTGTAATCACATGACAACCCCCTAGATTAAGACCTGTAGCTCGTGAACCAAAGCACTTTGAAGCCTAATATTTTGGCTATCTTAGTTTAAGGTTAGGGTTTATCTTTGTGCAAAGTTTCATTGAAATCTGAGATGGTCGACTGGGAGCGTTGGTTGAACTGACATGGAATGACCCATGTGAAAGACCCTGTCTAAAATCAAGGCAATCACCCGAAAAACAATGGCCATTTGTCAAGAACTAGAGATGAGCAAATGTGCTCATTTAGGACAATTACTTAATCGAGCATCACTTTTTCCGAGTAACTGCCTACTCGGATGAAAAGATTCGGGGGTCGCTCTCTCTCCCCCCCCCCCCCCACTCCCCACCACAACCCCCCACTCACCCCCGGCGCCCCCGGAATCTTTACGCCCGATTAGGCAGTTGCTCGAAAAAAGCGATGCTCGATCGAGTAATTGCTCTAAATGAGCATGAACAAAAACTGTCCCTGAAGTTTTCTGGAAAAGCCTGCATTACAATTAAGCCAACTAATAGGTGGTATAATCATAAACTACATAGTAGTGTTGCTCGTCCTTCCAACCTGATTATTACAATAATCACCCATAGCTACTAGATAATATAAAATGTGTCAGATTTATAATCCAACATGTAAGACTGAATAGTGAAAGTTTACATTTTCTAACAAGACAGTGTTAGAAAATCTGCCCCAGCATTGCAATCCCTTTAGTATCTCACTGTAAACATTAAAGGGTTTATTCAGTTGCAAACTATTATTTGGCCTATCCACAGGATAAATCATTAATAGCAGATTAGTGGGGGTCTGCCGTCCGGGATCCCTGCCAATCAGCTGTTCTTTGGCCCAATGTGCTTGAGCACTGATTTCTCCAGGAGGCAGACAGCTCTGTTCCCACTGTAGGGGACAAGCTTGATATTACAGCCAAAATTCCGATTGAACTGAATGAGTGTAATGCCAAGCTTGGCCAATGCAGTGGGAACAGAGCTGTCTGCCTCAAGTGCATCGACCCAGCAAACAACTGATAGGTTAGGGTCCGAGATGGCAGACACCTGCTGGACTATTATTGATGGCCCATTCTAAGGATAGGCCATTAATAGTTTACAAGTGGACAATCCCCTTCAATTACCTTACAGCCTCCACACAATAATACCATCTTGTGCCTTGATAATAGTGCCACACAATGCTTATGCCTCCCTCACTATAACATCTCCCGGCCAACAGAACTGAAAACGGAACTTTTAAACTTTGGCTAATAAGACAGTATGTACTATATGAAAAATAATATGAAATATTATAGATTTGCTTATTTTTAAGATTTGTCATCTATTAGAAGTCACTTTATTTTTACATCAGATGTAAAAAATAACTATCATAGTGCTGTATAAACTGCATGCTTCATGGGCCACAGAGAATGGCATTCTACTTACTGAAAAAAGTGAAATTGTCAGTTCTAGATATCTTCCCAATGAGGCATAATGCAGGAGAATCAATAGGGGATTTCTATTTGGTTTCTGTTCCTCAGCCAAATAGTTTTTTCCTCCCTCCTCCTCCTCCGTCAATCATAAAACAGCCATTCAGTTATCAGCACAGCGAGGGGGTACTCAGCAGTTTTGGGGGCGTCATTTTATCTCCTCAATATGGAAATGGTTTTATTTCACCTGCAGTAAAATTCTTCTCACTTGAGAAAATCTCACGGGGCTGTAAAAAGCACAATTATATCATAATTCTCAGCATTACTCATTAGCGCTCAGACACCATGTGTATAACGTAAATGAAGATGACAGCGAATCTCTCGCTGCTGAGCATATAATGATGCCAGAGAAAGAAAACAGAACAAAGGTTATATACAAAAGTAATGAAGTTCTTCCAAAGTTATTGAATGCAGCATATTTCCTATACACTGAACCTATTATGATTGTAACACACCATTCTTGTATGGGAACTGCATGTTAATTAAAGAGCCTGTAAGATCACAAAAGTCTTAAAGAGGTATTTAGATCTTATGTATTTAGGCCACACAATATGTCTAATAGGAACAATTTGCTATTGATTTCATTAGGAGAAACAAAATAAAGTTGTAGATTATTTTAATGGCCAACAAAAAGAAGCAAGCTTTCAAGACTACTTAGGCCTCTTCATCAGGTGAGCCTCATCGAGAGGTCTGAGTAAGCAGAAACACACGGAAACATCACTCAAAATAGATTTTTTTAATCAGAAAAATACATAATTGTAATGCATATACTAGCAACATTTAAAAAAATACAAGGTTCTTTGTATATATTTTGATCAAAGTATATTGGCCCATCCACCAGATATGTCCAGATCATGCTTTCAGATTGGGTCCTAACACTAATACCAGATGGTTTTATGATAAGCTGGGAAAGATGGGTTCCTAGCATACATCTCTCTTGCACCTGAGCCTACCAATGATACCAGGGCAAGTAGGATATTTATTTATACAGTCCAATTAATGGGGCAGGAGTTCTGAGTAGTCTTGAAAGCTTGCTGTAACATAATTTACTTTTCTTAGCCATTAAAAGGTATCATATTTACAAGATCATTTTGTTTCTCTTACTGAAAGCAATAAAAAATATATACTGGCTAACACAGTACCAAACCTTTTTTTTTTACTTAACAGGAACAAATCCCTCATTTGGGGTGCCCATCTATTGGAAGAACAGGAGTCATCAAAATGTATCCAAAGTTTCCTGATAGCCATTGATGGACTTGGCTGAGGAAACTTTGGATACATTTTGATGACATAGATCTGAAGACCAGCAGCCCTCCCGTAGGATTACGCAATACGACTCTGCATTGGTGGATAAAAATGTCTGTTAAATATGATGTATCTGTGATGGGTCTTGCTGTGCTGATTTTAATTAATTGGGAATAATTATATGGGGGATTCGCGGGTATGCATATATATATATTAGAGTGGGATATTGTGGCTATTTTATGCTGTTAGTAGAGTTGAGCGAACGTACTCTACCGAGCTTGATGCTCATTCGAGTATTAGCGTACTCAATGGTGCTCGTGTTCGACCTGCCCCAGTTTTTGGCCCCTCCCCACCGTGACATGCCTGTTTTGGCCCCTCCCCAGCGCTCACGTCAATGGCAAATTTTTTTTGGGGGGGAGGGAGAGAGAGAGAGAGAGGGAGAGACAGAGAAAGAGAGACAGAGTAAAAAAAAAAAAAAAAACTCATACCCGGCGTCCCACATACAAAAATGCTTGTAGTCAATGGCGTTCGTTACTCAAGTAGAGCTCCCGAATTTTATGAAAAGCTCGACTCGAATAACCCGGACCCGAGCATTTGGGTGCTCGCTTATCTCTAGCTGTTAGAGCTTAAACAGATGGCGCCATGTCTAAGTCCCGGTATGCGGCCGTGAAAATCATGGCCACATGACAGGACAAAACAAAACCATTGATTTCAATGGTTTCGTTATCACTAGAGGTACTCCTGCACTTTAATACTACGCCCGAGAAAAGATAGGACTTGTCCTATTTTTCTCGCACATGGCAGATGTAGCAGAGGAATTCTTCAATTCTCAGCTGCGGTAGAGAATCCTGCTGCCGGCATCCCCGTGAATGGCTTTTCAGGGAAGGGCTTCATAAGCCCCTCCCTGAAAATCCATTTAAAATAGTGTACAAGAAATAGAATAAATACTCACCTGCCGGGGCTCAGCCGTGGTTTCTGACGCTGTCCCCGACTCTGTAGTTCTGAGCTATCAGCAGCCAGGGATTTAAAATCCCCGCCTGCTGGTAGCTCTGATTGTGATTGGCTAAGCGCTTCAGTCAATCACTATCAGAGCTACCAGCAGCCAATCACAGTCAGAGCTACCGCCTGCTGGTAGCTCTGACTGTGATGCAGGCACAAAAACATGCTTGTTTGACCCCACCCTTAGCTTCAGGCATAAACAAAATCCTGCTTCTCCTGCACTAACTAAACAGAGTTGGTTCCTACCTATACATCACGGCTAGCTGCAGCCACATGAACATAATTAATTGCTCAAAAGTCCAGTTTGTCCCTTGGTCATGGATAAGGCGTCCGTTGAGACCAGCAGCTTACAGCAAGCTTAGCTGCACCCAGCCTCCTCTCTGTCTCCATCTTTGCAGACTTTATGGGCTAGATAATTGCCCAGCCTCAGCACCTGAGGAGCTTGCCTCCCCATAATAAGACCTGGAGTGGAGGGAGTGGAATGTACAGCCCCACTACCGAGCCTGCCATCCATTCCAAGAAAAAACGGCCCAAACACACTTTACCAAAGCATCTCCAGCAACTACCTTTGCTGGAGATTACATCCCTGGTTTTCCCCCGTGTCCCATGCAGTGAGACACAAACTCTCTTCATTCCTAACGGGCGTAATACCTGAACCCAGGCGGAATATAGCGACCATCCAGAATGAACTAATGAGAATATTTCACGTTCAAGATGAACACCTTGGACCAAGGAGATACTGTGAGTAACACAGGCTCTATTAACGCATATACTTATACAGAAGAGGATATATAGAGACTGTTTGCTGCTGCAAAAAGTGATGTTTCTTTTTTAAGCGCACCTTCTATTGATTTATTGAAATGGAAATATGAGAATGATTGCAAACGTGCAGCGACTGCGGAACTTCACCTGAATACTTTATTAGAATATCAAAAGGTGCAGATAGTACCAAGAGGAATGCGATTAAACCTGCGTCCTCATTTTTTTATGAATAATGAGGACTTTCATACAAAGTTTGAAATGATTAATAATAAATATGAGATCACTTTCCTTAATGTGAGATATTTGCTGAAGGATCTGGAGACATTGATTGTTGCTAATATGGTACTGGAGGAACAGATTGATGGCCCTTTTACACGGGACGACAGTCAGTAAACGCTTGCACGATTGCTGACGTCATGGCTACGGTCGTTAGCGCTTGTGCAGAGCGTTTACACAGGCAGAGTTTGCCGCTGGATCATGGGCTTTTTGCTCAGTGCTTCACCTTCTGTGTAAAGCGCTGAGCAGGGAGCATTTACACGGAATGAGAAGCTAGCGATCCAGCGGTAGTTTTTATGCGGATTCAGAGTCAGTGATAATGACTTGCGAACAAACAGTAAGCGATTCTTTTTTTTGCATTTACACTGCATGGTTATCGCTCAAATTCATTCATTTAAACTAATTTTGAGCGATAATCGTTGCATGTAAATGGGCCATAAAGCTTTGCTTGTCCCAGCGGATTTTGTAAATTATAAGGAAAAGATAATCAAACATCTACAAAGACATCAATCTGAGATAGAATGTGTAAAAAGAGATTAATGGCAAAGTATACACTTGGCAAGTCACCCAAGGAAGGAATGCCTTGAGTAGACAAAGGCATAAAAGATATGGCAAAAGACATTTTGGTTATACCATAGCTGACTGATTCTGGTGATGATTCTATGAGATTTGATTTTGTTCGTCAGCCGGATCAAGGAAGAACCATAAATTCAGGGGGGGCGAATGTAAACACCGACGGTCATAGAAAAAGTGCCAAGTGTCCTTTGATACAATGGGAAGACATAGCAAGACCAATGACAAGGAAACATCTACAGAAGTAAATTACTGGTAAGTATTTCCTCTTTTGCTCTTTCTGATATTGATAGTAAAGTATTGAATAAGGGATTATGTTTTAGCTCCACTGATACAATAGATTGGTTTAACCTGGAATTGGATTTACAAAGATTCTATAGACAGTTGAGATTAAAGGCATACTTTACGATAAGGAAACAGAGGAGGTACAAGGGAATGAGGACAATATGTTTTTCTTGAAACAGCTTGATTTGTGGGTCAAAAGTGATTTCTTAGCTCTATGGAATAACCATGTGATTGAGTTCTACATTGGATTGGTTTCTAATTGAGTACTAGCTTTACAAGAACGATCTTCTTTTGGATATAACTCTAACTTAACCTTACACGAAAGAGAGATGTTGAAGAGGTTGATGTATAACAAGGACATAACAATTAAAAGTGCTGATAAGGGGATGGAATTGTCATGCTGGACGCGGCGAAGTATGAGTTGGAAGTTTGGAGACAAATAAATAAAATATGTACAGGTCCATGAACGTTTGGATAGGGATCCCAAGTTTGAAATTATGAGCGAAATTAATGTGGTATTGCATAAGGCCTTGTGTGAAGGGATTATAGATGTAAAGCTAGGTAATTACCTGTAGGTGATTTCTCCCATTATTCCAAACTTATGTTAAGATCCTGGTTTTAACTATCCATCTTGTCCCATTATATACTCCCTAAGATACATAAGAACAGATCCTCCTGTAAGACCAATAGTGTTAGGTAGTGATGAGCGAGCATACTCGCTAAAGACAATTTCTTGAGCGAGCATTGCCCTTAGCGAGCATGCTCGCTCATCACTAGTGTTAAGGCATGGCTCAATCTTTAGCCCGACTTCCATACTTTTAGACATGTACTTCACAGTTTTGCAACAGCTGCAACCTCCTGCATTAAGGATGTTGCTTTGCCTGAACACTTTTATCTTGTTTTATTTGATACAGTTCACATCTCAATTGATCATGAAATGGGAATGTAAGCCATCAGTGAGGCATTTGCCAGCTCAGGATGTGCCTGCACTGTGCATGACTTGTCCTCGACCTGCTGGGGATCATCCTTAGCAGGAATTATCTTCTCTTTAGGGATGATTTCTTTCAGCAGAGGAGAGGCACAACGATGGGGTCCAATGTGGCCCCTACGTATGTTAACATCTTTATCGTTTACTTCTAAGGCAACTTTGTGTATGGTGTGGATGTTATGGGGCACATCCTGTGCTGGTGGTACTTCATTGATGACATTTTTGTTATTTGGAAGAGCACTTTTGGGGAGCTGGAAAGATTTCATATGTATTTAATTGACCAGATACCTTCTTTGAAATTTACCATAGTGGTCTATGAGCACTCCTTACAGTTTATGGACATTTCGAAGAATCATCGGTTAAACCCAGATCTATTTGTAAAGTCAACAGAATGGAATAATTTGGTATATTATGAGAACAATCATCCAATAGATCTGCTGAATTCCTTAGCATGGAGCCAGTTATGGAGGATAAAGAGAGTAGAAAAAAGGATAAAATAGGTCAGCACTTCTCAATAGAAATCTGTAGGTGCATGTTAAACCATGGCTGCAACATACAATAGAAGCAGAAACCAAAGAATGGTAACAGCACGCGGAATGCATTTACTAGCAGAGGTGTACATCCCAGTAATAAATACTGATGTGGAGACGTATTTTAAAATAGTGTTTTTCTTTGCAGAGGTTCCTGTGTTGGGGGCTGCGTCATTGGAGGATCCACAGTCATTGAGTGGAAGACAGCAGTCTTTTGAATTATGGATTCTTGTCATACAGCTTTTTGGGTGGAGGATCGGAATCTTTGAATATAAAAGGGGTCTGCCATTATGTGCGATTTGTGAGCTGTGCCACCCAGTCATGGAAAACTTAGCACACCCAGTTTTAGAGCTGTGCCACCCCTGATTGCAGTGGTACCCATTAAAAGGTAGGTCCACTGTGGGTATTATGTTGCTTTGGCACTGTAAGTACAAGAGACAATGATGACCTCCTGCGCTCATTGGCTGACCATGCATGCACACTTTTGCATTCAATTGGTTGATACCATACTGATGACTTATTTGCTATGGACGCTGAAGAAGCTCACCGATGCGAATGTCGATGAACTCTTGCAATGATTAGCGGATATTGTGCACACCTCTGTATTTCAGTGGTGGATTTCACACATGCGTGCGTTTTACAGAAGGCTGAGTTGCTATGGATGCTGAAGTGACTGGTAATTACATACGCAGATGCACACATGCCATACATGATGCACTAGATGATGGGCTTGGCTATGAGGAAACTTTGGACATTGGTAGATAGAAATGTCTGTTAAATATGATGTATCTGTGATGGGTCTTGCTATGCTGATTTCAATTAATTGGCATTAATGATGTGGGGGATTCGCTCATGGGGAGCAGGTATGCATATATATAGTGGGATATAGTGGCTATTTTTTGCTTGAAAAGGGGTTATGTGAGCGGAAGCTTTGTACTTTATAATCTGTTTGGGGTAATAAAAAGAACTTATTAATATGCTGACATCTGCCTACTTTTGGAGTACTTTCAAGTATAGTGTGCCACCATTCACTTTGCCTACCTAATTGGTCAATTTCTCTCTTATTGGCTCTCAGCTGCTGGCATTGCCAAGCTTCTCATTAAGGTGTTTGGCAATATAAACGGACTGGGACATACTGTATCAGTTCTTGATATAGTCCAGAGCTGCATTTATAATTCTGCTGGTTGTTGTTGGAACCATTTAACAAGCTGGTCATCAGCTACAACTCTAACAGCTTAGCTGACATCTAATACTACTGTGGGGAACCTCCTTTTTCGCATGTAAGATGTACAGAGCCTTATGTAGGATGTAAATCACTACGGCAAACCCTATGCAAGTTTTAAAGCAACATTATGGTTCTGGACAAACCAATACTGACTTCCTTATGCACACTGGATATTGCTAATCTATGACAACGCATGCTACTGATTGGCCAACATTGCTCATATGAGCAGTACTGGTCAATCAAAGTAGCATGTAGTCAGAGGAGCAGTGCGGCCATATTAGTTTGTTCAAGACTGGAGGGTCACTTCAAGTTAGTAGGGAATCTCGGGAGATTTCAGCTCTAAGGCTGGCTTCACACTGGCGAGGAAATTGTGCGATTTTTTTTTTTGCGACGTGAGAGTGTGTGACAATGCAAAATTGTGAAACCAATGATTTTCAATGGTTTCATTCCCACTCACATGATGTTGCGTGAAAAAAAATGTTCTATTTTGCAATGTCGCCCATTGTTTTCAAACTCTGCGGCAGGGGATTCCTTCATCCCCACAGGGGAATCCCTTTAGACACAGCAGAGAAATTCCTGTAGCCACGACAGGGGTGAAGGGATTCCTTGTGGAGATGAAGGGATTTACTGTAGTGATGAAAGGATTCCCCGCAGTGATGAAGGGATTCCCCTCAGTGATGCGAGGCTGTTTTCACATGAAAACACCTCGCATCCAGGGGTTTCCCATGGATTGAATTGGCGAGATCGTGACGTGAATCACAGCCTGATATCGCCCTCGCAAGTGTAAAGCCTGCCTAAACCCTACAAAATGGTAAAGGCAGTTTTGGAACATAACTGGATGAATATAATGTGTTATGTGAGTTATGGTATTTATGCAGAGTATATCCATAAACTATAAATTGATATTCTAAAAGCCTATACAACAATGTATCGCCTTAGACGTAATGCATATCAGTGACACATACAATGCAGCAGGGGCTGGCGTGTTATATGCAAAATATTCATCTCTGTTATTACACTCACATCAATTTCTGTTAAGACCTTCCAGCTGTAACAGAATAAAGGGGGGGTTCATAAAATAACCCTTGTCTACTCTGAAGCGAATCTTGCCACTGAAATAAAGCATTTAATAATGACACCATTCACGGCTCTCATGTATAATGTATGATTGATTCTGCTTTGTGGCATAGTCAGCTTTTTCAAGAGCCTTTTTAAAGCTCACAGTGAAGCTACACATTCCATAAACCGGCAGCGGTAAGGTTTTATTTTTCTAGAATATAAAAGCGGAAATGCGTGCGGCGTCTCTGAACAGATTGTTGTAAATCTGATGTCTTTATATTTGGAGTCACAGATGCAAAGATCTGCATCGCATCAAAGGCCGGGAGTAACCTTTCCTGCGGTAGGCACTTGTGAGAAGGGCGTTGAGGCAGGGAAATAACTTTAGAAAGGGTTTTTATTTAGAGACACTTTGAAGTGGTTTGCGGCTGCATGAAGGGAGATGTTGGATGTCTTTTCGGCTGCAAACAATACAGAATACAGTAATCAAAGAAATGGCAACTCCGTTTTATATCTCTTTCCATATTATAGTATTTGCCCCCAGAGGCCAATGAGAGTAGGCCAATATAGTCAGCTGTGCGTCATGTATTCTATGTGTAAAGTAGGCAAGTATTACTTCTTTATTATGATCACTGCATAGATATGACCCCTCCAAAAAAAACCAAACAAACGAAAAAAACTAAATAAACAGTATATACACTGAATGGTCGCTTCATTGAAGAATCTAACCCTCTGGTGATTGGAGCTTTCCTGTATGGAAGTTAGACATGTGACCCCGGAGTGCAGCTTCAAATCAAATGGCAAGTTTTCAGTTTCAATCTATATTGGAATGGAGTGAACTGAGTGATGTTGGAAGAGGCTTGGTCACCGATGCTATACTAGCCAGGCCCAGGATTTTATACACTGACAATCTTGTAGGGTTTTCTCGTCAACGGTGTCAAGAAGAGTAAGCCAAGAATGGTGTAAATGAGTAATGGGATCCTATGAAAGTAAACAGCTCGTAGACAAAAGAGCCCAGAAGAGGAGGTCAAGAATCAAGATGGTGTACAATGAAGCAAATTGTAGCTGACTATAATTCTGGTCCTGCAACTAAAGTATCCAACTGCACAACTCGTCATTCCTTAGCGTGGATGGGCTAAAACAGAAGACAACCAGTTTGAGTGTCATTGTCATCTTAGAGAAACAGAAAGACAAAACTCCAGTGGGCAAAAAAGGGTGAAAATTAAATTACTTAAAGGGGTTGTCCCGCGGCAGCAAGTGGGTCTATACACTTCTGTATGGCCATATTAATGCACTTTGTAATGTACATTGTGCATTAATTATGAGCCATACAGAAGTTATCAAAAGTTTTATACTTACCTGCTCCGTTGCTGGCGTCCTTGTCTCCATGGTGCCGACTAATTTTCGGCCTCCGATGGCCAAATTAGCCGCGCTTGCGCAGTCCGGGTCTTCTCCTGTCTTCAATGGGGCCGCTTGTGCAGAATGCCGGCTCCGTGTAGCTCCGCCCCGTCACGTGCCGATTCCAGCCAATCAGGAGGCTGGAATCGGCAATGGACCGCACAGAAGCCCTGCGGTCCACGGAGGAAGAGGATCCCGGCGGCCATCTTCACCGGTAAGTATAGAAGTCACCGGAGCGCGGGGATTAAGGTAAGCGCTGAGCGGTTTTTTTTTTACGTCCCTGCATCGGGGTTGTCTCGCGCCGAACGGGGGGGGGGGGGGGGGGGGGGCTTGAAAAAAAAAAAAACCCGTTTCGGCGCGGGACAACCCCTTTAACAGTGGAAAAACATCGCCTGATCATGTAAATCCAGATTTCCGTACTGGCATGCTGATTCTGTAGCGACATGTTGATGGGAGGGTTGGAATTTGTCAAAAGCAGCATGAATCGATGAAACCATCCAGTCAACTGTTGAGCACATATCAGCGACGCCATCTAATTTGCACAAGAAGTTTCATGTCCGCATGGGCAGATATTCCTATAGAACAATTTCAACACCTCGTGGAATCTACACCATAATGAATTACTGCAGATCTCAAGGCCGAAAGGAGGTCCAACACATAACTAGATGAAGGTCTCTAATAAAGTAGCCATTCAGCACTTGTGAACAGTAGGTCAAGGCTAGAAAAAATCCCAGCGCTCCAGTATGTAGAACATAATGTAGAAGTACAGCAGGGTATGATTGTGAAGAACTTACTTCACAGGGGTGCCTTGGATGAGCGCACCCCTAATCCCAGTTGATCATAGAATATGAAGGGTCCCCATTCCAGACAGATATATAGATGTCTGATCTTACTGTAGTACCAAACTTTTTATTCTGGATACACTTACAAACAATGCAACGTGTTTCAGCTCATCAAAGCTGGAGCGCTGCCTTACTGATTGTGATTCAGCACTTGTGGGATCCGGATCACTTGGCATTTGTACCTCCTCAGCGCTGATCAACCAATCAAATGAACCCCATTGTTTTGAATGGGGTCATATACATGAGTGATGCGACGCGGGAAAAAAATTGAGGCATGTCCTATCTTTAGGCATTGTTTTTAGTTGGGGCTGGGAAAACATTGCAGGGTGTACGAGGTGCATGTAATGCAATGCAAGGTTTCCCGTTGAAAACAATGAGAAACACTTGCCAATCCTCCGGTGCGGTTGACAGCCACGCTGGAGGATCACTACTTCCCTTTAACTCAAAAATGCCTCGTATCCGTGGGGATATCGCATGCAGGCAAGTCCGATATTGGGCCAAGTTTCACAGGCCGATATTGCAGTCACCTGTGTGAATTTAGCTTAATGCAGATATGAAAGCAGCTTCAGACTGTGAGACCCAATGGGGACATAATGTAATGTGCAGCGCTGCAGAATAAGTATGCACTATATAAATGTGTAAATTAAATAAATATACACATTGTGGATTCTGAGCCTAACTCTTGAAGGTTTTGCCGACTTCTATGGTATATCAGGGGTGCCATCCTCTTAAAGGCTAGAATATAGCTATGTGCTATTCTTGTTGTGAAATCTGATGGAACTGCTAATGGAGGCTCCCAATAGCACTTCCAATGAAAGTGTCAATACAGACTTAGTCAAATGCAATGCTAAATGTTTAATATGTGCAATACCACACACTCTCCTCCATTGTGCAGATGCTAAAACTACAACAAACTACATTTTTCATTGCAGACAATATTATCTTTTTAGGACACCATAAGCTTGGAAATATGCACTATAACGATACTCTACAATTTGGTTCACGGCCCAGAGAACACACAGCATGAGAAGGGCAGCTGTTCGCATTAGTGTTCTGCTTTTTCGTTGACCATACAACAGTCATGAACTTATTTTACAAAGTTGTATGCTGGCATCCATAACTAATTCATGCACCAATGTGCATCTTGTATCATAGCATCACACCATATGAGATCCTTCTATCATTAAATGGGTTGTCTGAGTATAAAAAGATGTTTTTGAATGGCCGGGCATGCAATAAAAGAGGCGCTGATGAGTGACCACCCAAGACCCCGCTCTCATACCTGACCAGTAGAATAAAGTGGGGAGCTACAGGCTCTGGACACCATGTTTGTGGCATCAGAGAGGAGGCTCCACCCCCATTCTGACTACAAGAAGAACCCCCCCAGCAGGGAGCAGTGAACAGGGCTAAGGCCCGCTAAGGCCACCATTGATGCAGTCGACAGGCATCTTGGCCGTATATAAGGAATTAGTGCTGTGCCACAGGTCAGATTGTGGTAGCAGCAGTGTTTTCTGTTCAGCAACACAGTAGAGGCCCAGAAGATGCAGCACTGTAGGTCTGTGAGTGACTTAGCAGCAGCTGCTGGATATTGAGAGCAGCATGAGCAGCACTGTCCTAACTCTAGCGACAAATGCAACAGAAGGTCAAGCAACCATGCATTGAAAGGGCTCTGATGATCCGGGGCTGAAACTGCCAAGTTACATGGAAGGAGATGAAGTCTTCCTTCCTGCAGGGCATCAGTCCCTGAAGGAGACACCAAAACCTCCATGGATCTGGGACAACGTCAGGGCAAGCTGCCGGACACATAAGACTGGTCCAATGAGATTTTAAGGTGTGCACACTAAGGACAGTGATGGACATATGTGAGTGGGGCAGTGTCTCCCCATAAGAGATTTAATACAGGGACCAAATGACATGTCATTTAACATAATGTGCAGATACATTGTACAGGGAAGGCTGAAGTTAAGTGTTCATTTTAGCAAATAGTGTGATTTTGAGTATTGTTGTTACACGTCATCAAAAATGTATAGGAGACATTAACGATGTAATGAAGATGTATCTTATGCATCTGTGGTGCATTGAGTATGCACTGACGCAGAGCTCTTAAGATGGTAATATACTCTGGCACCTATGGTACGTGAGGCGGCAATGTTGCCATGCCATGGAGCTTCGAGAAAATAATACAGAGTTCAACAATGAGTTTTGAGTACTACAATGACAGTGGGTAGTAATGATCGTAATTCAAAGTGCCTTATCTCATTGACGTGATCCGCTTATATGAAAACATGGATAAATATGTTGGAGGTGTGAATTACTGTTAATACTATGTAATGCTCATGTGCAAATACCCTCCTATGGAGTGAACATCTAACTGTAGTTCAGTAAAGTTTAGTTCAGAAAAAAGTTGTCACGCCATAACACTCCTCCCCTCCTTCCCGCTTTAGTCTTCCGGGCTGCCCGTCTGTGATGCCGGCATAAGTCTACTTCTTCAGATCTATATTTCCTCCTGTCTGATGGCTTGCTGCACCTAAAAGCCTATAGGTTTTTATGTTAAAGTTATTTGGTTTGAGCAAGAACAACAAACTGTGTAATGGAACACCAAGGTACTCCATTCCCTGAAGTGCTAGAATGTATGTGTACCCCCAATGACCACCTGCTACACCTCAATGGTAAATTGGTCAAATTATTCAGTGTACTGTTGCGTACCATGTGCTGTTTCTAATATTGCTGTCTTCTTATATGACTACTACTTCTGCACCCTCTTTGGCTACTCCCGTGGATACATGCATTGTTGCAATGGCGTAACTATAGGGGATGCGGTTGCACCCGGGCCCAGGAGCCTTAGGGGGCCCATGAGATCTCTCTTTTCCATATAGGGAGCCCAGTACTATTAATAAAGCATTATAGTTGGGGGCCCTGTTACAGGTTTTGCATTGGGGCCCAGGAGCTTCAGGTTATGCCTCTGCATTATTCTTTTATGACGGGAAGTTGGGAGATGGTGGCAACTAGAGATGAGCGAGCGTACTCGGAAAAGCACTACTCGCTCGAGTAATTTGCTTTATCCGAGTATCGCTGTGCTCGTCCCTGAAGATTCGGGTGCCGGCACGGAGCGGGGAGCTGCAGGGGAGAGCGGGGAGGAACGGAGGTAAGATCTTTCTCTCCTTCTCTCCCGCCCGCTCTCCCCTGCTCCCCGCTGCGACTCACCTGTCAGGTGCAGCGGCACCCGAATCTTCAGACCCGAGCACAGCGATACTCGGATAAAGCACATTACTCGCTCGAGTAATTTGCTTTATCCGAGTATCGCTGTGCTCGGGTCTGAAGATTCGGGTGCCGGCACGGAGCGGGGAGCTGCAGGGGAGAGCGGGGAGGAACGGAGGGGAGATCTTTCTCTCCCTCTCTCCCGCCCGCTCTCCCCTGCTCCCCGCTGCGACTCACCTGTCAGCCGCAGCGGCACCCGAATCTTCAGGGACGAGCACAGCGATACTCGGATAAAGCACATTACTCGAGCGAGTAGTGCTTTTCCGAGTACGCTCGCTCATCTCTAGTGGCAACCATTGTATAAGTTGTGATAGCAGTTTTATAACGTGTTACTCAGATTTTCAGTAAGCTGATAAACTAAGAAACAGCTTACAAATTTTTAATAGCTGGTGAGAAGTACGATAAGACATGAATTATATTTACCTCTGCTTCTTTTTTTCTAATGTTGTTCCACATTCAGTTTGATTGAGGTGAAATGCCAATAGTCGAAGCATTTGAGACGTGTAATATGAAATGATTGTAGCAGCAAGTCTTTAATAAAGGCCATTGTTCTATGGACCCGGGGAAGATCCACTTGTCGATTTGAATACAATGAACATAAATGGTAAACAATATTTTCTAGTAAAATGCTTATGGGCATCTTTAGGATGAATAATTAATTTGGAATGGCTCAAAGCAAAACAGAAACATGAAGAATGAAGCATTCTAGCTCCGCACTCGAGTCAATAATTCATGCAAAGGTCAAAGAAAAAAATAAATGAAAAATTAGAGCAAAAAAAAAAAATCAATTACCTCCAAAGGTTATATGAGAAGCTGTCGATCCTTTAAGAGAACCTTTGCTCATTTTTGCTTCCTGTGCTGCCCACCCATCCCCAAATTAAATTATTGTATTGTGTTTGTTTAATGACCAGGAAAGAGCAGCTCTCCCAAAACCCTCAACTTTACCATTTGCAGATTTAAAAATGTTACCACGGTCTGCTCAACTGCAGGCTGCTTATGACATCATAGATAATGATGATCATCGCACAGTGTCCATCGCATTTCAGGGGATGAAAGAGAAGTAGTTTGATATCAATGTGTGTTATTGAGGAAATATTACTGCTCTCTCATGCAGCAAATAATTTCAAAAATATATGCAAACTTTTTGTCCTTCTACTAAAATGCCGACCTTACCGATTACACAACATCTGTTCATTGGACTTCATGACTTGTATTGATTGAACCAAAACAGTCAAACCCTGTTTCAGGTCAAGCTTTGCTAAACCGTGGGCGTTTGTCTCAACCGCACCTACTAAATTGGCATGTGCCACATGGCAGAAAGACAAAGGAGGAAGGTTCAAATGATCTGATTGTCATGATGGTGAATAACCCTGGCAGGTCGGTGGTGATTTATGGTGCAATGGTGACAGATGGAGACATTTTTTTCTAAACCCAACGTTTACTGAATGAAAGCAATGGTAAGATGATTTTGCTCCCTTGAAGGACACTTGTACTTGGATGTTACATTATAGCATAGCACTCAGATATATTACTTTACATTACCTCTCCTATTTAATAGTAGAAAGACATCCGACAGAACTCTGGCCTTCCGGACATACACCCAATAACTGGCTTACTTCCTGTAATTCAACCTCTTCTGCCCATTAGGGGCCATGTCATTATACACACGACACAAGATGTCATAGATGTCACTAGTATCAAGGTCTTCCTCACTATACCCCTTTTTTTGCTCTCTCTACATCAAGTGTCTTGCTGCAACTTTATGTCTGATCTAATACTTCACACTTAGCTCTAAACAATCACAACGCCGGTAACATACCATATCCAGAATTCAATTTAAACATTAAGACAGTGTAATGGAATAGCAAGTTACATTAAAATTCCCATAGTACATTGCTAGAGAAATAACCCTCCTCTGTTTGCAGAATTCAGAATTAGTTTGTGCAAGTTTTACTAATCATGGTCATTAATGTCCCAGCTCGATTCTGGTTAATGTCTCAGTATGCTACTAACAGTTTGAGCCTCAATTAATTGACTTATCTCCTAATGACTAATGTTTGCATCCTTGCTAACCAGATAGCAGTCATTAACGGTGTGCGCATCTAATGTTGGGGCCCAAGCATGTCTGACTAGGGGGGGCCTCTCTCGGTACCCCACTGAGTCAACGCTTCACTGCACCTGCCAGCACTACTGCTTCAACACATAGCAGCCAATTCAATTTGGAGAACATGATGATAAAGTTTTTACATCCAGTAGGCCAACCTGACAGATATCATCATCACCAAAGTGATGTTCACCTCCACCAGCTGAACAACCAGGTTCAATCATATCTTTCTCTTGTTGGTACCCTGAGTCCATGGACTTCTGGGTCTAGAGATTAGAATATTAGCAAGAAGTGGCCCCGTTTGCTATGTTGTTCACCCTCCAGTGTGGCATCATAGAGCATATTCAGTATGGCAGATGACTTCGTCACCTCTAAATGAACAAGATTGTCCACCAAAAGCTTGGAAAAACAGAATTGCGAAAATTCATCAAATATGGATCAATGAGAATTTTAAAACCCCTGCGCATCTTACCACTGATCAAATCTGCCATTGCTGCTGTCGACTCACTACGAGCACCAGTCCATTACACCTGCATCTGCCCATTACTACCAGAGCTACACAATCATTGGTTAATCCTGTCCTGCTACTTGTAAAACACCATTGCTTCATCTTTACGTTCCAGGAACGAAACATGCTGCTGTTCTCAAAGAGGGATAATTTTTGTACCACATCGGAAAAGCCATTGCTTCTTCAGTTACCACCATATATGTATAAACATCGTCAGGCATCTGTAAAAAAAAAGAGTTAATTTTTGGACATTCTTACTTTTAAAAAGCATAAAAATCTGTTAGTGCAGTGTGTTTTTAAACAAGCAGTTAGTTACCACCGGGTACCTATCTCTTTATCCATAGACATACAAGTCGCTGTAACTTTGACATTTAAGGGGCTGTCCGTGTTATAGATGCTTTAAAATAAAAAAAACAGCAGTTACCTTTCCTTGCTCCCCATTCATCCCCCGTCACTGGCTCTGATCCCTGCTGTTTACAGTGGTGACGTCCGTTAAACAACACTCAGCCACGATCGCTGATGGCTGCCATTGGCTGCTGCAGCCAGTCACCTCTCACATGCTGAGCCCATCACCTCTCCTCGCTCCCCAGCCAGCAGTGGCAGGGGAACGAGGAGAGGTGAGTAACCACTGACTTTTTTATTTAAAAGCATGGTGGACCCAGTAATAGCGGTGCGCTTAACTTGGACAACCCCTTTAACTTTGCCATTAAAACAGCTCAAAAGTGCTTCGATACACTCCTAGGTGATCTAACAGTGTTATACAAAGCTTTTATGTCTCTCAAACAGTGTTATACACCGGTTTTAGGGATATTGATGAAGGTCAGATTCGGTTTGAACTAATTCGGCCTGAATCTTGCCCAAATTTGATAAACCGAAGTTTTGAACAGTTTGCTCGTCACTATTCATGACACATAGCAATGTTGTAAACTGTGGTTGGTTCTCATGAATAACCAAGGGCATGAAAAATGATGCTTTGCTATTTTGCTATACTGTAAATGACAACACTTGTTGAGAACTAGTACGGAACTTACTTATCAATGTCAAGCAAAATGTTCAACTTCTTGGTAGCAATCTCTCCTACCATCTTTTGGCCAGGAAACTAACTCAACAAGGGCCTGAACAGTACATATACAAATATACAAATTAGGTCAACTGAGAAGACAGTATAAAACATCTACTTCCCCTACAGAATATCAACATCCCCAACACATATAGTACAACTACTATTTCATTTAGGACTTTTCGATTTCTTTCATTTGATTACAGCATGACCTTCATGGTTGACCTGTCTCATTATTACTCAACCATCTGATCTTAATGGGAAGCAGTTTGGTGATTTTCCAGTTTTGAGAGGTTAAAACAGACATTTTGCCCTTGTTGTATTAAAATAAGGAATATCCAGTTTCAAATTTTACAATCTGTATTGAATTTTACATTGATGGTCTATCACACATTGGGCAATCAAAAAGGAGAAACAGGACTCCAGAAGAACTCTTTGCAATCAGGATTTATTAGTCACTACTAGAGATGAGCGAGCATACTCGCTAAGGACAATTGCTTGATCGAGCATTGCCCTTAGCGAGTACCTACCCACTCGGGAGCAAAGATTCGGCTGCCGGCGCCGGGGGGTGGGGGGGAAGCGGCAGGGGAGAGCGGGGAGGAACGGAGGGGAGATCTCTCTCTCCCTCTCTCCCCTTCTCCCCCCTGCTCATGGCCGCAACTGACCTGTCACCCGCGCTGGCAGCCGAACCTTCTCTGCCGAGCGGGGAGATACTCACTAAGGACAATGCTGGATCGAGCAATTGTCCTTAGCGAGTATGCTCACTCATCTCTAGTCACCACACATGTATTAATCAAAATTTTGGGTGGCAATATGCCCTTCTTCAGGCACTTCTGTAGTGTAGGGTATGTGGTGGCTGCAACATTAATAGCCTTCATACATTGCCTATTATTTTTTTCAAAATTTTACACACTTTTGGAGTATATTGTCTTATGCTTTATGTAGATAATCGGGGTTTTAGAGTTTGCCCACACTGCTTCCCTTTGTCCACGTTCTTTCCAATCTCTTGGTCGAACTTGATGGTCATACTGTATGTCACTTCAACTATACTATGTAACTGTGTAACCATATAGTGCCTTCATGATAATGCCATACAAAACCTGCATAATGGTGCTCTACAGTGAAAAAGTTACAGTAATTAGTAACCCTATAATGCTACCATATAATTTCTCATAGGGTCATGCAATGCTTACATTATAATGACCTACAATAAGCACACTGCAAAGAGTTTGCATCACAATCTTCACAGCATGGACTGGCAAGATGATTAAGAGCAAGAGCAATTAGAGGAGGAACATGTAAAATGAAGATCGAAGAATATAACTTTTCAAGAAACTTCACTGATGCCTTAAAAAAGATGGTCCTGATACCTAAAGGTGGAGGATTTCTTCAATTCTGCCTCTTTTTCTCCAATATGGGAACTGCTGTATGAAACAGTCCATGTATGAGAGCTGCGCTCTGGTTAGTCTTATGCATATTCCATTAAAACAGCTTTCAGGGACCATATTGGAATTTAATACATACTGAATGAAGTCAAGCATCATCAAAGGGCACAAAGCAGCTTCAAAGGGGTTCTGTGTGCTTGGAAAGAACCAGGAGGCACTTCAATAAGGGTAGCAGTAGGGGTCCTGGGAAGAGACCCTGACCAATCTGTAATACATTTTCTGCTACAGCATCTTATATTTTACAAGTAAGCAGGACTTTCCCTTATAAACTATATTGTATGGATACTATAGGATACAAATATAAGCATTTGACGTAGTATTACAATCTTTACATACAGGGCTGGATTAACAATGGTGCCAATGGTACACCGGCACAAGGCCCTGCATTCCCCTATGTTCAGAGGGGCTCCTGGCTGTCTGCTCTTCAGGGTTGAGGGGGCCCCAAAAGTAGTTCTCACTGGTTCAGCAGATCCAGTGAGAAGCAGCTCTCTCAATTTTATAGTGGTGCACAGCACTCCCTCAAGCTGCTCTGGACCGATCTTCTTCTTCTCCTTTCTTCTGGGGTCAGCGCGGTCATGTGAGACAAGCCACGACACTTCACTGGTGCTGGCCGATCTCTGGCTTCAGCCAGATAAAGGCTAGTGCTGATCATGTGTCATGGCAGGGATCAGTACCCGTGTTGACCTCAGAAGAAAGGAAAAGAATGCTGTGTAAGGTGAGTATAATGCAGTTTTTTAAATTAGCATAAAATGGGGCAGAAGAGACGGCATTAATAATTATGGGGGCAAAAAATGTGGCCTTATTACCAACAAGGCTTTTGATGAAAAATGCAACTAAGAAAATATTCTGAAAATCGTAGAGCTGCTGAACTTTATATGAGGGAAATCAGAATCCCTGTTAACAATGGCAATGGAGTACTGGCTACCGTTTAACATGAGTTTAAATGTGATTAGCCAATTCTGAACACAACCACATCCCCAAATATAAGAGGGTGCTCACACTTAGGTGACCACAGTATTTTAGTTTTCTTTAAACTATTAATTTTCTACCATTAAATGATTTCAGTTTGTCTTTCAGTGGAATTGTACAGATAACGGGTCACATTCAAAGGGGAAATAAATCTGAAAGGACTCCTCTTTGTTGAATTTTTTACCTTGTTTGTATGCTATTGATGCAATTTATTATTAATCTCAAGGGCAAAGCAGCTGTAGCTAATATCCAGATCATGATTATGGTTGTACAATGTGTTTGAAAAGACAACCTGCTGAAGCCTATGGGAGCCGCCAGCTGATTGCGGCCGAAAGATAGGGCAAGATTGGCCAGAAGGACGTTTTTATGTGGCTAATAATTGGATAATCGCAATCTGATTGAATGCTTTGGAATCCAATGCTTCCGATAGTCGCGTTTGTTTATTGCGACTAAATTAGCCGCTTAAAAATGCTTGTGTGAAATAAACCCGAGGCTTCTTTCCCATGAGCATATATGGTTTTCATGGCCGGCCGATATACGCTATGTTGGGAGAGATAAAAATGGTGAATGGGAGCACAAATCAAACGTTTGTGTTTCGCTTCAGATAGCATGGGTCCTGGCGCATATGCGCCGAGACTACCATGCCGTCACCCCTTTTCCCTCCCTCCGCATCGTAGGCTCACCTCTCTTCTCCTCTCTGCTTGTTCTTTGCAATGGAAGGGGGCGGGACAGGACTAAGCGCTCTCCCGTTCCGCCTGCTCCCATTGATGGCTATGGACAAGGGGCGCGAAGAGACCGGGAGCTTAGCTCTGCCCCCATCCCACCCCCGACCCCTCCAATTGCAGAGAGCCAGCAGGGAGGAGAGGACAGGTGAGCCTTCACGGGGGGAGGAGAGCAGAGGGGTGGGAGTTTAGCAGCCGAGCTGCTAAACTCCCTCCCACCCGTGGTTGCTGCCGTGGGCTCCCATAGGAGCCCATGCAGCAGCTGACGTATTCCAGCCCAAAAGACAGTTCCAGGACTATCTTTTGGGCCCAACGTAAAAACGCCCGGTGCTATATTGGCCGGCCAGGCGCTTTTACGTCTCAGGAATACAGCCATGTGATCTGATGCACTGGGATTCAATGCATCAGATCACAGCGCATATCAGCCCGCCATGAAAACGGCCAGCTGATATACGCTCATGGGAAAGAAGTCTGAGAGGTTGAAAAATCTACCATGGACAATTCTGCATGCTTTAAATGCAAATTTTGATGTTGAATGGCAAAGGGGAAACACCACAGCAATCTAAGCAAATCTAAGATGTGGGATTTTACTGCAGATTTGTCTTCTACTCCATGTGAAAGTATCCTAACAGCTGACTACTACTTACTGTAACACATAACCCGTCTACAATTCTAGCTGCCGATGGCTGAAACTTTCATGTGTAAAGGGACCAACTCCTAGAATGCCTGTATATTAGAAAATTGCTATATATGCAGTTTATGCAATTTCCAAATGTTCAATGAGGCAACAGCAAGAGTCTTCGCTTACAGTATGTCATTGCATTGAACTGACGGAAGTAAATGAACACCTTCAGAAATAAACAGGACACATGCTTCTGCAGTTTACTTTTTCGATTGATGGCTTCTTCAATCAAACCCACCTCTGGCTTTCAACAACTGCCTTTCTAAGGCTTCATCCTGAACAGCTGAGACCTAGAGGAGGCGATAGGATGACTGGGTATTTCGGCAGCATTTCATAATTGTCTCTGTGGGACGGTATCATTGCAGATGTCTGTGTCTAATAGAAGACCTCATATCTCAGCGCAATAACATCTCGCCTGCCACCGTCTGACTGATTTTACTGTTCTCTTGTCCAATTACTGGAGATCAGCTCACAGAAACTTGTTTAGTCATCTGGGCACTTTATCATTCTTCAAATCAACAGCCCTTTTTAAGACTGGTGATGGTATCTACCATTTAAGATCCTTGTCAAGAAGGCTATTTCAACTTTAATTAAACTTCCCTGCACATGATAACCGCAGTTATTAATAGTCCGCAGACAATGTGCCAGCCTGTTAGACAAGGCCAGAGGCAAAACGATGATAACCAATGAAAGTGTTCCAACAGCTTTAACTTGATTCATCATGCCCTGGTCTCGCTCTCCCCATATACGCAGTACAGTGAAGTAATTGTGTATGGTTGTCTGCAAGTTGGAGTTCTTACCGTAACTCATGAAAAGAATCATATTTTGCCAATTCCCGGTTGTCATCTTTTGAGTTGTGAATGCTCTAAGGTCTAACTGGCCTATAGCTAGTCTGGTTCATAGAAACTTTTAATGGAAATGCACTTTAGAAGAACATTTGTACAAGTTCACCATTCAAATCCTCATTTGCTGATTTCTAGCCACTTAAAATGTTCTTCCCTGTTCAAATTCATGGTAAGGTAAAGTCCCCAGGTGCAGGTATTGAGTCATGACTGACTTCTAGGGTGACATCACATTGTGACATTTTCTTCGCAGACTGTTTTTGTCTGCCAATCACAGCCATCATGTTATGGAGGAAGGATTATGAATTGGCTGAGCCGCGGTATTGATTGGCCAATTCATAAATCCCACCTCTACAACGCAATGGCTGTGATTGGTTCTTTGACCGCTGCTCAGCCAATCAATACAACGCTCGATGAACCAATCACAGCCATTGCATTGATTCATTGAGTACTGCATTATTTGGCTGAGCAGCGCTCGAGAACCAATCAGAGCCATTGCTTCCTGGAGGTGGGATTTATGAATCCTGTAACCAGGAAGTGATCTTTTGTGGGCGTCCAAGGATTGCAAGAAGCGTGTCGGACAGCAGTGGGAGGGACCTGGACCGAGCCTGCTAGATAATGTATTATTTTTTAATGTAATGCAGCTGGGGCTTATTTTCGTGGTAGGGCTTATATATCAAGGCCCCTGGAAATGCAAAAAAATTGGGTAGGGCTTATTTTCATGGTAGGACCTATTTTCAGTGAAACAGTGTAGATATGAGATAGATATGAGATATATACACATACACACACAAATAAATACACACACAAATGTATACACACAAATATATACACATACAAATATATATACACACACAGACATACACATACCCTGGGCCACTTATCCGTGTGATAGCAGTAGGACAAGCAGACGCCATCCAGCAGGAGGCAGGGGCAGCCCAATGATGACATCATCACTGTGCTGAACTGCCTGCTGGCCCATGTGGCTGCCTCCTTCTTCCTCCCCCCTGCTCTTCTCTGCTTCCTCTTAGGCTGGCCGCACTGCCTGCCCCGTAATTGATGCAGTGCTGCAGACAGAGCAACCAGCCAACCAGCCTCTGGGCCCCCTGAGCACATGGGCCGGGTTGCCACTGCGACCCCATCGACCCCTGATAGTATGCCTATGCGCCACACATCTCACATTCAAAGCTCAATCAAATTCCTAGAGGTTTCCTAAGACCAGGGTACAATGCACAGGGTCACCAACCTGAAACTGTCTTTTTTTCTGGACAACTTATCCAAAAGTCATAGACAGCCAAATTTGTTTATAGACACATTGGAAAACCATAAAGAATGATTACAATTATAAGTGTTGCATGTTTATAGGTAACTTGTTGTGCTCCCACATCATACACGTAAAACAACTGTGGCTGTAAGGGGTTAAATGCCTATATACCGGTCTCCAACCAAAGGCGTAATTTGAAGCTTCTGAGCCCCAAAAGCTGTAACAGGACTCCCAACTATAATGCTTTATTCATAGTACTGGGTTCTTTATATGGATAAGAGAGGCCTTATGGGCCCCAAAGGCTCCTGGGTCCAGGTGCAACTGCATCCCCTGCATCCCTTATAGTTAGTTATCTCCAACAAATCCCAGGAACAACATTCGAACACACTATTTAGAAGAGTGCAATACTAAGAACAGCCAAGATTCTGCACAGAACCCTTAAGCTCCCAGGTCTCTGGTATAGGACCCGAGGTTGAAGAAGACACATACCACCCATAGAGGTGAGAGTTTTTTTTATGTGCGTGTAAGTGAAAATGTGTTTGCTCTTCATAGGCTCTTCATAGGCAGTATATAATTGCCATACCGCTCAGGCAATTAGACATCAAAGTTTTGCTGCATTATCCTGCCATCTCCTCCGGCGATACTGCAGAATAAGGATCTTGGCATGTGGGTAGCATATTTCATCTAGCAACTAAGTAAGATTACCGTCTAAAAGCATTAACGACCGATATTATCGCGCTGTCCGGTAGTATGGCTGTTTATGCTATCTGTATCCAGCAACAAGAAAATTGGGACTGCAGTGGCTGATTGGGATTGTCATGGTCTCTGCTAGTGCCTGGACACATGCGCAAAAGTTGCTTTTCATCCATAAATACTAAATTGTGATCGCAGATGATCTCACGCATTTCTATTAGATATGCACGCCGTGAGTGACCACTAGGGACACATCACAATTGGACGATCCCCTTAAGGAATTTTATAATAAGAGGCTCACCAAAAGTAATTATCCTTAATAAAATATTTTTAACTCCTTAAAGACCATCTATTTTATGGCGGTCAATGAAGGTGCTGTCTGGATTTGAAAGACTATTTCATGGACTATATTAGGGAATTCAGAGTTAATAAAAGTGAGTATTACCATTCAGTTAGATGGTGCTATGGCCTTGCTCTGGAGCACCTGGCATATTTTTTGCATTACGTGGACAGCCTATGAATTTTAAAGGGCACTGTTTAATGCTTTATTTTCCCTCATGACGGAGTTGCAGACGAAAATTTAACACTTGCTGCCTAATTCCTCCATAGATTTTGGATGATCACTAAATTGCCTAGGAACTATCAGCCTAAAATTGTGCAGCCTTTCTATCAATTATAGATTAGCCATAATGGTTGACTTCTTTGGGGCCTTTATTCTTGACTACCACCCTTAAACAGGCCTTCAAATATTTCTGGACATACAGCAAAGATCCTTAGTTTCTGTAGCTTCTTAATCATTAGCTAGAGGAACCAATCTGTAGACAGACTGTTTCAGGGTTCTTGCTCTCCCTTAGTTACGTCTAAGCTAACCAATACCCTGCTCTGTACTGTTTAGGGGAAAGAACCTCAAAACAGTCCATCTGTAGATGGATATCTTTTTTTTTCAGAAGTCCTTGGTTTGGCTGACATGAGCTAATGCCCAGGTAATAGCCCCCCCCCCCCCCCCCTCTGCGAGTGCCAACCTGCGGGCACTGCCTCCCTCCTCTTCTCTCCCTCTCTGCTCCTCCCATAACCACACACTGTCGGCAGCACCAATCACGTGGCCAGCAGTGCGACTGGTCGGTAATGCACTCAGTGTGCATTTTGTAAATGGAGGGGCCTCCGGCCTCCCTCAGTGCAGAGGCCCGGTCACAGTTGCGACCCCTAGAGGTACGCCACTGTGTTAAGCAACCCCATAATCTTAGACTGGTATACGGTTATAATCCTGACCGTTGTTACTCAGCAATGGCAAGTCTATCAGAGAACCATATCAGGGTGACTGTATACCAGTAGTGTTAAAGACTTGCCTATAGAGCAGTGCCGTATACTTATTTTAGTCAATTATACCTACACCTAGTTTATCATTTATTACTGACCATTATAAAAGTGTGCTTCTGTGATGCTTTGGTTCACATCGAATGGTCTTCACCTCTTGTGATCGTATGCACTAAGTTATGGAGCACAAGATGGCCCTCCTTCCTATACTGTAAATACAAGAAGTGCTTTGACGGTGTGGAGATTCCAGTTATTTTCCCCAAGGTCCATTATTTGACAAGTGGATACCCAACTCTGTTCTTGTATTTTTCTATTGTCTATTGTGTGTTTGTCTGTGGGCCTAGGTTATATATTTTAATAGAACCAATACAAGTTATTTTTGTAGACTCTTTCTCTGTGATAGCAACGTACCCAAAAGAGTTCCTCTGCCCATCTGTAAAATTTCTAAGTCTTTTAAGTTGAAAAGCGGAGTCTCCATGGATCAGATTTATTCTTCCAGCAAAACCATACAAGCAGAATGGATTAAGGTCTGGGGAATCTTGGGCCCAAGTCATCAATTTTGTCATGTCAAGCACATTATCCTGCTGAAAGATGCCACTGAGTAAGGAAATACTGCTGCCACGAAGGGATATACTTGGTTTACAGCAATGTTTATTTTTCAAAGTGACATCCACATGAATGCCGCCAGGACCAAAGGTTTCCCAGCAGAATATTGCCCAGAGCATTACACCTGCTCCACTGGCACTTGTCTTCTTCTCATAGTGCATTGTGGTGCCATCTCTTCCCCAGGTAAGTAACATACAGGCACCCAGCTGTCCACAGGATGTAAAAGAAAACATGATGCATCACACCAGACTATCACAAGGAAATACCACTGCAATGAAGGGATATACTTGGATTTCTGCAATGTTTAGGTTGGTGATACGTGCCAAAGTGACATCCACGTGAATGCCAGGACCTAGCAAAGCATTTTCCAAAGTATTCAACTTGCTCTACTGGCTTGTCTTCTTCCCACAGTCAATCGTGGTGCTATCTGTTCCCAAATAAGCAACACACATGCATCCGGCTGTCCACAGAATGACAGATTCAACAGATCAGTCCACCTTCATCTATTAAATCATGGTCTAGTTGTAATGTACCCATGCCCATTATAGGAGCTTTCAGCAGTGGACAAGGGTCAGCTTAAGCACCTATGGCTATATATTCTCATAACCAACAATTCACTATGCACTTTATATTCTGATACCTTTCTATTATAGACTGCATTCATTTTTTTTCAGTAATCTGTACTACAGTAGCTCTTCTGTTAGGTCAGACCAGACAGCTTAGCATATTCTCCCTACATTCATCAATATACCTTCGGTGGCCATGGCCCTGTTACCTGTTCACCGGGCGTCCTTCCTTGGAACACTGTGGCTCTAGTATCTTAATCAGCCAAATGATATATTGCAGTTCGCAGTTTGTGGCCTTAGATGTCATTCAAAGTTGCCAGTCCAGCTACCACAAATTATTTGCAGACCATATGCATCTAGCAGTGGGGTTTGGGGAAAATAAATTACAGTGTAATTTAAACAGGAACAGTGCACAAATATACAAGCTGTACTGTGTGGCCTTCTGTTCTCACCTATTGTGCTGGCCAGGAATTGCAGCTTATTTAGTTGACAGTGGTTTTTTTGCTAATATAAAACAAAATTTAACCTAAACAGGAAAACAGCAAATACACGCAGTGTGTGTCAGTGGCCTTAGACATCATTCAAAATCAAGAATCCGGCCACTACAAATTATTTGCAGGTTTTACACTTCCAGCTGCGTTTTTTTGCAAACTACAAAGTTAGCTGATATATTGCATAAAACTACACTAAAGAGTAAACCAAAAGTGGTTTCACACTCGAATTAGGGCTCAGTTCAGGGCTTCTGTCTCTCTGCTCACATGCGTAAGGGCTTAGTTCAGTGTTTCCATCTTTCTGCTCAGTTTTTGGAGGATATAAAAATGAAATGAACTTATCAGTTTTTTTCCCATTAGGGTATGGGATGTGTCAGTGATGGTAATGAAAGTAATAGAGAACAGGCCAAACTGTCACTTCATGCAGCTCCCACTGAATCAATAGCTCTACAAGCTGCAGTAGGTGAGGCAAGTCCACTGACATTCCGTAGAAGTGGTTCCACCCATATGTTACATCCTCAGCATGCAGAACAGATTGTAGAGTTGATGACACAGCATGCCTTAAGTACCACTACCCCCTCCTCCAAGTCAGTGTGTATCAGTTAACCATGAGCATTCCCCATCTACTTCCCTCCATGCCAAATCCCATAAACCCTCAAAGAAGTCCACATAGATCAGTCTGAGAAGCTGTTTGATCATGCACTTTCATGTACGTCAATGGGGCATTCCATGAAAAACAAAAGTGTAAGGACCGCGCTCAAACTCTTTTAGAAATATATATAAAGATAGTACAGGCAATAAAGATGGGACTCACCTGGTGTCAGTGGGATAGCTTGTCCGGGGTTATCCACTGACACCTCCACGTCCCAGTTGGCGTTTAGAATGATTAATCTGATGTGTTCCTAGTGGATGGTCCCTCCAATCCCGGTAGAAATACGGGAGAGCTTGCCCGGTTGGTCGTATCCCTGATGTGGGGACCGACAGTGGGGTGCAATTCAAAATAAAAAACAAAAGTACCAGGCGCTCCAATGGAAGAAATCTCTCAGACAGGCCCAAAGATCATTTGTGATCTTTAATGTAAAAGAACAGCATACAACGCGTTTCGTCGCGATGACCGCGACTTTTTCAAATATCAGTCATCGCGACGAAACTCGTTGTATGCCGTTCTTTTACATTAAAGATCACAAATGATCTTTGGACCTTTCTGAGATATTTCTTCCATTGGAGCGCCTGGTACTTTTGTTTTTTATTTGGAATTGCAACGGGGCAGTCCAAACAACCAGAGGGAATAGACCAAGATATTGTATGCACTGATGCTCAACCATTTTTTTTTCCTCCTAAGAGGAAGATGAGGTTGGGGCAGTGCACATGATCAAGGCTATCCTACATAGTTGAGGATCGGGCTGCAGGCTTCAGAGCCAGGAGTGGGAAATGAAGAGCAGAAGTTGAGCTGCCGCCATCACCACCACCTTCACTGACATTGACATTTACTCCATATTCCAGCATGTCCAAGGTCAGCAGTCAGCCCTCTAATCCCAAGCTATGGAAAAGTAAAAGAAAATATGACCCCAACCATTCGAGAGCACACAGTCTGAACACAAACATTGCACATCTGCTTGCAATGGAAATGCTGCCTTTCAGGCTAGTGGAAACAGATGTCTTGCACAACATGATGCTCTATGCTAACCCACAGCACCAGATGCCCAGCCATCATTTTTTTTTAATCCAAAAAGCCATCCTTGCCCTGCACCACCATCATGTGAGTGATAACGTGTCCCTGGCATTGAAGAATGCTGTCAGTTGCAGGGTGCACCTGAACATGGACATGTGGTCCAGCAAGTATGGTAGGGGTGTTATATATCCTTAATAGTACACTGAGTCCTGCAGTTAGAGCATGAAGCCAAAAATGGTGATCCATGTTTCATGGATCCCTCAAGGGTTGTGGGACATTTATCATTACCTGTCCCTTCCCAAAACAAAAATGTTCTGAAGCACAACAAACAGCTATAGCTTTTCCTTGGAGATGGCCCATGCTTTGTATTTTGCTAATTTTATGACATTGCTTTTTTAAAAAGTACCATACCTGCTGTCTCCCTTGGCATACGTTTTGGTAACTCTTCTGCTTTTCCTTGGAGAAGAAGGACAATAGGAGACCCATGCTTAACTGTTCTATTCACCTGAGAAAATTTCTCTTTGTAAAATTCATGACATTGCTTTCAAAACACACAGCACACCTGATGTCTTCCTTGGCACAATTTTTTTATCTAGGAGACCTATGTGGGTCTTTTTTTGTTTTCAGTTGCACTCCTCTACTACAATTGGTGCTTACTAGAGATGAGCGAGCACCAAAATGCTCGATGCTCGTTACTCGAGTCGAACTTTCAATGATGCTCGAGAGTTCGTTTCGAGTGACGAACCCCATTGAAGTCAATGGGCGACTCAAGCATTTTTGTATATTGCCGATGCTCGCTAAGGTTTTTATTTGTGAAAACCTGGGAAATTCAAGAAAGTGATGGGAACGGCACAGAAACGGATAGGGCAGGTGAGGGGCTACATGTTGGGCTGCATCTCAAGTTCCCAGGTCCCACTATTAAGCCACAATAGTGGCAAGAGTGAGACCCCCCCCCACACTGTCAGCATAAAGATCATTCTCCTCTGCCACAGCTGTAACAGCTGTGGCAGAGAAGAACAATGTTAGCCCATTGAATTCAATGGAGCCGGCAATACAGTCGGCTCCATTGAAAGCAATAGGCTGCCGGCGATCGCGGAATGAATTGTCGGGAAGGGCTTAAATATATAAGCCCTTCCCTGCAATTCATCCAGAAATGTGTAAAAATAAAAAAAAAATATGCTCACCTTGTCCCGGCAGAACGATGTTAGCCCATTGAATTCAATGGAGCCGGCAATACAGCCGGCTCCATTGAAAGCAATGGTCTGCCGGCGATCGCGGGATGAATTGTCGGGAAGGGCTTAAATATATAAGCCCTTCCCTGCAATTCATCCAGAAATGCGTAAAAAAAAATAAATACATATACTCACCTGGTCCCGGCTACCCACTACACTAGCGTTCTTTTCCGTTGTGAATTCGCTGCGTTTTTTTCCAATTGTCAATGGGACTTTCTAATGTTAAAAACGCAAAATTGCATTGCGTTGCGTTTTTAACATTAGGAAGTCCCATTGACAATTGGAAAAAAAACATAGTGAATTTGCAGCAGAAAGAAAAACGCTAGTGGGTAGGCACCCTTAGAGGTGAAGCAATGTTGTTTGCCCAGACAGTAACAGGAACTGTGTGCCACTATTTGATGCTTCTATGAATCACCATATTCTATCCTATGGCACAATACCTACATAATAGGGCAAATGATAAGACATGCAACAATTTTCTTTTACATGGTGTCCATATATCAAGACGACATCCATTAATGAAAGGGCAATGCCAAAAAGAGTAAGGAGTTTGGCAAAAAAATCTTTTAATGTATTTTACATGATGAAAGATCCCTTCTGTTTTGAAATGTACAGTTGTTTGAAATAAATGAAACACTTGCAAATAAATTCACTCCGACACAAGAGTAAAGATATACATTATTTATTAATAAAACTTTTAAAATACATTAAAGATGGCAGAGAAACTCATATGAAGCCACATTACAGGTATGATTAACTGCAAAACATGATCAAAAGCGTAGTATATCAGTAACTGAATAGTAAAGTGCAATAACGATCCAGCAACCTGTCATAGGTAAATCATCTCATAAATGACATGTAATAACATAAAAGAGAATACAGACCCAATGACAGCTACGCCCCAACGTATGTTTTTGCACTCACTTTATCAAGTTTGAAATAAAGAGGAATATTTACTTATTCCCACTGTAACTAAAGGCCCATTTACATGCAAAGATAATATTTCAAACAATTGAAAGATTAAAAGTTTTAGTGATCTTTTTGCATAGAGTGTTAATGACCACTGATGGCCATTAACACTTGATCATCTTCATTTGCATGTAAAGGGGCCTCCAGGAACTGTTTGCAGAGCCCAGCATGTGATTAATCACACGCCCAGCTGTGCACACAGCTGCATTGTTCTCATTGAGGGTGCTAGCAGAATACAATGTTAATTTTATCTCCAGTATCTGAACTATGGATTTTAAGTTCACCTTAAAATCATTGTTCAAACCAAAAGTGCCTGATGCCCGCATTTAAATTTTGAGTGATAAGTAACATAGTATGTTAGGCTGAATGAAGACAATGCCCATCTAGTTCAGCCTGTTTCCACCTCCCTGTTGATCCAGTGGAAGGCAAAAAACCCCAAGAGGCAGAAGCCAATTAGCCCTTTTGGGGTAAGTGTTGCGTGTAAATGGGCCTTAAGAGTTTCATCTGGCATGAGACTATACCAGCAATGTTCTACTTCTACATCCATTCCTTGTGATCTACTATGAAAGGCATACAATGAGGACCCATAGTAAGAGGATTATGCTAATGAAGTATTATTAATATTATTCATATAGGCAATAAACTACAATTGTCCTGTAGGTCTCTGGATATTTCTTCACTTTTTCTCAATGTAGGTAAAAATATAATTCATGCAGTTGTGTAATTTGAAGTTCCAGGGCGCCCTGATACAAAATCTTTAACAGGGTCCACCCACCTACCATGTGTCCTTATGCAGTAGAGTGGGCCTAAGTTCCCCTCAGTCACCAGAGCTGGGGTCCAACTGCTATACCTTTATAGCTATTTCTGTAAGGTGATTTAAGGATCTTCAAATAAGCTTCTAAAATTTCCCTCGCCTCAAAACATCCAGGCAAAACATTTATTTCGGCTTCTATTCAAGCCAGTCAGTTCTATTCTTGCATTCACTGGAGCAAATCATATTAATTTTTCTGCTAATGCCGAGTAATGTGCAGAGCATTATTTGTTTCGATCACAATACAAATTCTGCTTCGACTCTCTCTCAGTTAATAAACAGAAAAATTATGGGGTATGGGACATTAATTTGACTGTGTTAGCCAAAGCCAGGGCTATTGAGTGCCGTAGGCTCAGGTTGACCTGAAAGGGTTACAATGCAGAGCCGGGCTGCAGGTATAATTTTAACAATGATTTATGAGTTGGTCATTCAAATAAAGCAACACATTCAGAGATAATTATATGTTTGGACTTTAATGGGTTTCTGTTGCTTCCCGCTAAATTGGCCAATTTGGCTTAAATTGTGTCTGAACGGTGGATTTTGTTGTAAGAACTGACTGAATTGATTAGTGCTGGAGCTTTTTCACTACAAAACTTACATATACAACCTTCATTTCAGATTGAAGCCCCGGTAATCACCTGCTTATTTTCAATTTTACTTTTCTTTAGCATAAATATACAATGTTCTACAACATTAGAGTCATGGACTTACTTACCTCCCTCCTGGACAACCTTTTTGGAGTTCACAGAATTTGAGGTACTACATCAATCAGTACAAACACTGCACTTGCATCTATGCCAAACATATTAACGCCCTCCCTTATGTCGTTCTTTCTTTTTTCTTGCCTAAGCTTCGGTATCAATCAGCAGCATACTGTACATAGAATACAGGAGGCCGAACGGAAAAGCCTAAACTGGTTGCATTTGTGGTCTTGGGTTTTGCTACCATGAACAGAATCTGGTTTCCTGGTCCTCACCATTTCCATGACCCAGGAGCCAGTTCTTCGTCAGAGGACCGACCTGGATTGGGCTGCATTTTTGGATGTTGTTCATGCTCACGGTCGCTGAAGTGTGCACCTCTATGCAAAGTTTATTAGCTAGATGTTGAAAGACAAACTGATTAATTGCACCAAATAAAAATTGATTAACCTATTACTTTTTGAAGTAAGCTGAAACTAAGCGAGTAGTGAATGAACTATTACCCCCCTGATGGTGGCCATATTGACAAAGAAGTAATATCACTTACATTTGTTCAATTGCTTATTCAGATGATAGCTGTTCAATCCTAAGGGTTTATTCACACAAGCGTTTTTCGGCCACCGTTTTCATGGCCGGCCGATATATGCTACCATCTGATGCATTGGGTTCCAATGCATCAGATTACACAGGCGTATTCCTGCAGTGTAAAAGCGCCCGGCTGGCCAATATAGTGCTGGGCGCTTTTACACCAGGCAGGAAAGATAGTCCTGTAACTATCTTCCCGGACAGAATACGGCCGCTGCCATAGACTTCTATGGAGCCAATGACAGCGGCCTGAGAAGGTAGGTGGAAGGAAGTTTAGCAGAGTGACTGCTAAACTCCCTCCCTCTTCTCTCCTCCTCTCTCCTCCCCTATGGTTGTTTGCGATGGGAGGTGGCGGGACGGGGGTTGAGCTAAGCTCCGCCCTGTCCCACCCCTCCCATTGCTGGCTGCGGACAAGGGGTGCTAATCTCTGCCCCCTTCCATTGCAAACAGCCGGATGGGGGGAGAGAGGCAGAGAGCTGGTGAGGGGGAGGGAAGAGGGATAACAGCTTACCAGAGCTAAATTGTCTCCGCCTGCCCAATGGCATTGTGGCCTCTGCGTGTTTGCGCCGGGCCCGTGCCATCTGAATGGGCACACAAATGTTAGATTTGTGTGCCTGTTAGCGCATTTTTACGGCACCGGCTGGTGCATGTAAAAATGCCTACAGCCATATAAAGGAGCCCTTAAAGAGGACCTATTAGCTCTCTTTATGGAATGCCTGTTCTAGTAGGTATCTATATTTGTCACAACATGACCATACTGGAGCATCTTTTATTAGAGCAATGAATTGCGCTGTTCATCCATTTTTCTATTTGAGATTGTATGAATTAATTGATATTTAGGTGTTACTTCAAATAGAGTGCGTCTCTGCACAGCCTGAGGCCTCTTTCACATGAGCATGATTTTAGGGCAGAATAGGCGCGTGAAAAGATTGCTCCTAATAGAACCAATGGTTTCCTATGGAAACGTTCAGAGGAAGGAATTTTATACGCACAAGAAAATTGCACCTTCAAAAGATAGGACAGGCGTGGCTACAATGCCGGCATCTAAGGTCTGCGCTGCGTGAAAAGATAGGACCTGACCTATCTTTGCTGCATGCTACGCTGGAGTTCCCATAGACTCCTATAAGAGCAGGACAAAAAGAAAAGGAGGACAGAGTTTAGCTGCGGCCAACACTCAGAAAAGAAGACAGCTGTCTGTAGTTTAGACATTAGAAATCATTAGGAGGATTTCTATCGATCCAGGGAATTCCGAACAGCAGCGCATTTTTCCTGCAACACGCAGCCCCTGATCGTGTGAATGGGCAATTTCACCACTAATTAAGTTGTGGACTTGATAGCTGGAAATCGCCATTCACGCTATTTTTCGTGCAGTTAGCTGTGATCTTTTCACGCGCCTATTCTGCGCTAAAATCACACTCGTTTGAACGAGGCCTGAGGCTGAGGCCACATGGCTGTTTTACCTGTAAAACCACACAATCGTTACAACAGGCTGTGGGGCTTTGCGGGTAGAGCAGCTGTTTTTTGGTAGTATCAGATGGCTTTTCAACATGCATATTTCTACTTTTATTTTTTTTTTATTTCAACTTTACTGAATAAAGAACACATAACGGTAAAAAAAAACTATATTTATCATTCATACCCACATAACCATATCTACCTGTTTATTATTGTTTTTGTTACGTCCAAAAGTACCTTGTCCAGTCTGGACGTAATAATTATCCGAGGATGGATGTACACAATATAAATGGAAGAACAAAACAACCAATAATAAAAACTAAAGAAGGGGGAAAAAAGAAATATCACTCTAAATATACAAAGATGGGAAAAGTGTGCCTAAAGTTGGGTAATAACCCTGATGACAGGACAGCCCCATGCCTGGAACTTGAAGACTCCCTAAACTGTCCCTAAATGGAAAAGGAGTTGACAATAGCAATATTCATAGCAGTAAAAAAGTAGATACAACAGCGCAATATTCTATATGAACACCGGGGACATATCTGACTAAAACTGGACAATAAAGGTATGTGGACTAGACCAGAACTCCGCTAATACAGAGGAATAACTGCTGTGCTCTGAGAGAGGCCGGAATATACAGTATATACTATAGCAGTGGATGATTGGCTTCCAGCTGACCAATTAGCTCACATACCAATAGATGGATGTGGACTTGTTCGTGTTCAGCGCCGAATGACAGGGCACTTATTATGTGGGCAAGGCTGACATCATTGCATCAGCCTGGACCCGCTACAATGTTGCGGCCATTGCGTTGCGGTATTGGCACGGCCGGCGCACCATGACAGTTTTCACTTATAATGGCTGAATCACTGTTTTCTTTATGCCCAATGTACTAATTTTTTAAAATTAAATTTAAACTTTCAACAAATGTGCTAAAACTATCACTTTCTGTGAAGAAAAATGTCGTAAAATTAAAAAAAAAAAAAAAAAAACAGAAAAAGGAGGCAAAAATTTTGGAGGCCAAAGTAAAAATTAATTTTTCTGGTCTTCAAGGCTAAAGTTGAGTGTGTCCTAGAAGGGGTTAAATGTAGATTAAATTACTAAATATGATTAATTGTACTGGAGAAGTGAAAACATTTCTCTAGTACTCCGCTCAATTATAATGATTAGCCACATCATTTCAAGTTGGTGATTCTTTAAAGTTCATCATTACATCCAGTTTCGATAGAAGAGGCCCGAGCCTCTTAAGACAAGGCTTTTACTCCTAATGTCTCTCATCAGCACCGGTGGAAATATCTCAATTACACACTCAAAAAATACTCTTTAGATTTGCACGAAAGAATTCCCTGTTCTTCAGGCACTCAAAGCACTTTGCAATGACTTTTGTTTTAATCAGATATAAATACCTTTACAAAATGTTCAAAAAATGGGCCAGAGGAGGGACAAGAGCATTTTAGTCAGTCACTTCGAGTCCAACCATGTAATTAACTTAGTAATTTTCCCTTTTTCAGTGCTGATAAAAAAAGAAGTCAGAAATTGAAAGTAAGGCGGAAAAGATAATGATGTGTACGGCTGTAGTAGCGAGTCTACAAATTCCGATCTTGCCCATCCATGGTATTCTGGCTATCAATGGGAAATACCATAAAAGTCCCACTTTATGATTTTTAATACTCTACTTACATAGAACCTTTTCCAGGTCACCTCAACATGATATTCTGAGTCAATAGACAAATCAGATTTGACATTTGATGAATAAGATGGTTCTGCTGCCATTAAATTAAAATTTGAAGGTTAACTTTCTAAAAATATATAGCTAAAAATGAAGACGATGGACCGAAAGTGGACAGTAGAAATACTGCTAAACAACATAGCAGTTCTTCATATCAAGAATCATGTTTAACCCTTTCCTGCACCATGCCATGCAATTAGGGTGAGGCTATCGGTACATGAAAACGTAGATGTACGCTACTGTGATTCGAGGGACTCAGCAGTTGTGCCCAAGCAATTGTCAACAGGCAGAAGGTATACATATAGGTGGCATTACCCTCTAAAGCCCCCTGCACACAGGCGGAAATTCTGTGGCGGGATTTCCCGCAGAATTTCCGCCCGTACACGCCTGCATAGGATTGCATGACAATCCTATGCAGACGGACGCGACTTGTCTGTATGAAATTACACGCAGAAAACAAATCGCGGCATGTTCTATTTCTGTGCGGGGTTCACAGAGCTCCGCACAGAAATGTCACTCTCTGGCTCCGGTCTGCGCATGCACGGCTGCCCAGCAGCTGGCACATGAAAGATCCAGAGCTGCGGGAGCAGGTGAGTGCCCGCGCTGCTCTCTGCAGACGCTCAAGTCGGGTCCCGCTGCGAGAATTCTTGCAGCCGGATTCGACCTGGCCGTCTGCAGGCGGCCTAAGGGTCCTTTCACACAACAATTATCATTCAAATAATCGTTGGATCATGCAAAAGTGAATGATGATCGTTCAAATTAAAGATGTCCACAGATTGAACGATGAACAATAATGAATTCGCTCATCGATCAACTTTAATTTTAAGTAAGCATGAAAGCTTCTGTTTTTCGTTTGCCAGTCGTTACATGTAAAGAGCGATTGTTTAGTTGTTCGCAGACTACTGACAGGCCAACGATCCACTGATTAAACTATGATAAAACATATAAATGATTATCTGCACATGTAAATGGACGTCGCTTGAAAAAAAATGACTTCTATACTCATCCGCTCGTTCCAATGATCAATTGCTCTATGTAAAAGAAAACCCTCAGTGTCCCCATGCCTTCCAGTCGTATAAATAGCGGTGTTGATGGGATCCGATGACTGTGTTTTCTTACAGTATTTCCTGTTTTTATGGCATACTTAGGCATCCCCAAAGGCGTAACTTGAAGTTTTTTGGCCCCCACCTTCATTCTGCCATTTGTACCTAATACTGTTTTTTTAATATGAGGCAAGAGGGTTTTTGAAGCCCTACAAGAACTAGAGTCCTGGTGTGACAACACCTCTTTATTAGTTCAAAATAGAAATGTAAAGTGTTTATGGGATCATAAAGATTGTAAAAGCATACTGTAATCAAAATAACGTGTTTTAAAAATGTTGCAGGACTTTAGTAATATATCATTTCTACTATTTTTTATTCTGTTTTTCATACATGAGCATAGGGCAGACATCATTTCTGAGCTGCTGCTTTGCTTTATTAACTAGTGATGAGCAATTATTGGAATAATTGGGTAAGGAGTGATTGACCCAATTTTGCAAAAATAATTGGGATGCCACATCCTGATCCTAATTCCCATCAATGGGAGTAAAAATCAGGTTATCTACAGTGGCCTCCAGAAGATCCCTAGTGTAGCCAAATGCTCCCAAATGGCATGTGAATACAGAGGAAGAAGAGGGAGATGAGAAAAACAAGGAAGAGAAGGAGGAGAAGCCTCTTTAATGAATGTGGCTTAGTGGTTAGCACTGTTGCCTTGTGCTGCTGTGGATAACCTCAGCATGCACTTTCAAAAACTCCATACAGATGCTGGCATTGGACAGATTTGAACCTGGTGGCTCAGTCATTAGCATTGTTGCTTTGTTGGAGTTCTAGGTTCAAATCTTATGAAGGTCAGTATCGGTATGAAGTTTTTTTCCGTGCAGATGTTGTCCTTGATGACATTTTAATCTAGGACCCCAGCATTACAAGGTATCAGTGCTAACAACAGAGTGACATTCATCGAAGAGCCTCCTTCTCTTCTTCCTCCTATTCTTCCTCATCTTCCTACTCCTCTACCTCCTCCTATAAAATCAAAACCCCACCGTTCCCCCTTAGTACATTCCAAAAAACTTGGACGGTAAATGCAATGGGAAAAAAATGTGTTTAAACCATGACCAAACTAACTAATTTTGCATATCTCACCTCAAACAGAAACAAAATAAAAAGTGATTAAAAAGACACGTGAATCACCAAATGTTACCATTAAAAAGTACAACTCGTTCAGCAAAAAAAAGCTCTCACTCAGCACCGCTGGCAGAAGAAAAAATGTTAGGGTCTTTGAATGCGGCAATAAAATACACATCTTTTTTTTTAAGTTTGAAAGTAGAAAAACATAAAAAAACAATATAAATCTGGCATCAAAGTAATCATACTCACTGGCAGAATTAATTTAACATATTTATAACATGGGGAACACAGTTACAAGAAATAATAATAGCCGAGTTGCAGATTATGTTATTTTACCTCTAGAAACAATGAAATTAAAAGTGATCAAAATGTTATGTTCCCAAAAATAGGATTAACCCTTTCCAATCCAATTTGTATCCTGGTTTTCCTAGGGGGCTTACTCTTTTTCTGCCGTTATACAACAGCGCTATCTGCTGGCTAAAGCCAGTACTGCATGAGGTGACACGTTGGATAGGCTCTGACAGCAGAGAGGCTGGCAATATACAGTAAGAGAACCCTGGCAGATGTCTTCCAACATACAGCCTTAAATTATAATGTCTTCAGAGGTCAGACAGTGGATAGGAAAGGGTTAATGAAGACTAGAGCTTCGATGGAAAAATGAAAACTCTATAGCTTTTTGAATGCGATGACACAAAAACAATTCCGTTTTTTAAAGTGTAAAAAAATAGCAAATCATAAACTGAAGAAACATGGGAGTGCTGGAATCATGCGGACCCAGAAGATAATCTACCATTATATATCCTCCATGCTTAACAAGATAGAAATTATATCCAAGAAACAATGGGGGAATTTCTTTTTTTTTCCAATCCCTGTTCCCCACCAAGAAATAAAAATTCCAAGAGTCCTTTCACACTATCATATGCGTTCTTATGTTTTCTGGCCATAAAATCAAGTGAAAGGAAGTTTTTCCGCCAGGGTAATTAGCGTTTTCTTGCCCATTGACACGACCATTGAGTGTGATTTTTAGCGAAAAAATATGTTGCGCCCCGGAAAACCATCCCTCAGCTTTATTCCTCTAAATGACTTCTAATGCCTACAAAGACGCACCTGTAAGCTTTTCGCAGCTTCCCCCTCCCTTTTTTCTCCTGCTCCCATAGAAGTCTATAGGACCCGCCGGCGTCAGCGCATATGTCAGACATGTATGTTCCATTTTTCACGGTTCACCATTTTACGTGACGTATTTTCGCCCATGTGAATGGATGCATTGGAAACCAATGCCACAGATGGTCGCGTATATTGCTCGACCCTAAAAACACGCCGTTTATGCGATCGTGTGAAAGAGCCAATAGACTGTTTTCACACAGGCGAGCACGATATTAATCTGAGACACTCCGACCGATAAACTTGCAATTCTGAAAGCAAGCATGGTGTGTTTTTGCTTAAAAAAACACATCGCCTCCCATCTATGTACGTTTAATTTTCTCGTGCATTTCACACACCCGTGCAAATGTTTACAAGTGCTTCCAATAGTTTTTAATGGTAAAAATCACATCGCACTAACATGCAATTTTTTTTTAAGCTCTCATAGGAAATAATGGGTGACTCCTTAAGAAAAATAGGACATGCACATTGAAATCAATGTTTACACATGCAAGCATGGTACATATCGCTATCTGATGGAACTCACGTGTGAAACTTGCCTGTGTGAAGGCACCTTAAAAGCTATGCTCTAAATTATATGCACTCTAAAAGGATGACATTAAAAAAACTTGACCTAATAATACCAAGCCCAAATATAACTATGTCGACAGAAAAATTAAAGTCACGGCTCTAAGAATGCGACAATGAAAAAAAATGAAAAATTGGTTGGCCATAAGGGTCTAAAAGGGGCCCGCCATTAAAGGATTAAGCTCATATTGCAGTAGCAGTGTAGGAACAATGAAGAAACTGAGCACAACACATACTATATGTATGGCGTATGTCATAGTAATTACTATTTTATATGACTAATTTATGGCGACTGCTATTCTTTGTATTGACAGGGGGACCTCCATGTCTATGTTACTGCTGTGTTGATACTACTATTTTACTTAAACTACTGTATACACCCTCTAATGTGAAATATTGGCAAAATGGTGAAATTGTGTAGATAATATATCATTCATTTGGTGCTTCTAGTCATAAAAGTGTTATTCGGGTTTAGTGCAATCACTACATCTGGACACCTAGATACCAGAGTACTAAGCTTCCGAAGTCTTAAAGGTGTTAGCAGGACACTCCTGCTCTACGGCCGTGGACAGAAATATCTCCAAGAATCACCGGCACAGTAAATAATGGGTTACATTTTTTATTTTGTTGGCAGATTATATATTTGTGGCGCAACAAAGCTTGAGATTTGGCTTTATCTACGCTGCCTGCAGGGCTGTAATAAGCGAGGGAGAGAATAGTAGAATACCTGAAACATCAAAACAACATAAATAGTCTGGAAAAAACAATCATCAAATGGCCCGCAGAAGAGATGTTTAACTAGTGTTAACATCAGGTTGGGTCTTTTTCTTTATTATAAAACTGCTGCCAGCGGAGAGGAGAGAGAGCGTCGCAGCCGCCCGTGTGTATCCCGTCAGCTAGAAACCATTCGGACCAATATACTGGAGCATTTTATTTTAAATTGTAAAACGGTGAGGTAAAAAAGCTATTGCTCCAGGCTTTCCCGATGATTGCGAGTTTATGGATGCAGCACTAATGACTGCTGATAATACTGATAGAGGGGATATAGCAAAGAAACAACTCCGGTCCAAAAAGACTTTTAAAGCACAGAAACATCACAGAAGAACGCGAGTACAAAATCTGCGCCCGTACTAGGAAGCAATAGGACCCATTCACTTTAACCCTTTCCAATCCAATTTTGGATTCAGGGTTTCCTAAAAGGCTTTCTCTTTTTGCTGTTATACAATTGTGCCATATGCTGGCTAAAGCCAGTGTGCGTGCGCCAGAGAGGCTCCGACAGCAGAGTGGCTGGCAATAGACAGTAAGAATACCCTGTCGGACGTCTTCTGACATTGGAGCTGTACAAGCTTCAATCAGAATGTAGGAAGACATTAGACAGTGGATTGGAAAGTGTTAAAGGGTTCCTTCATGTGTAGTGTTTTTCTGTGCGCATTTCGAGCATGGGGAATTTCTTATTGCACATGGAAGGCCGCCGTCTGCTCAAAATCGCGCAGTATTTTGCGAACTTAATTGAAAACACCTGGGCCTAGTGAGTCAGCTGACCCGCCTCCCAAGTCAGCTTACCCACCTCCCGAATCAGCTGGTCCTTTGTACAAATGCAACAGAGTTTAGCTTGTCTGTGATAACTTGTCACAGAAAGTTACCTTGTCTTAAGCAATTAAAAAGCCATTGTTCTCTTCAGACAACAAAAGCTTCTGTTAAGTAATTGAAAGTGTTAACAACTGGCGCAAAAAGTTATTAGAAGGCGTTAAAAGTCATGTTAAACTTTGGAGAATCTGTAAATTAGATGCTGAAAATGCTATGATGTCAAAAGGGATAATATAATTCCTCTATATTACAAATGTTTCCATTGGGCAGTACAGTATTCATTTACAGTGGATGTTAATCAATGGGGGCCTTTCATGTGAAGCCTTCCCAGATCTATCAATTCTTAATGATATCTCTGATAGGAAAGGAAAAGTCTGCCACCATCGATATATGAAACTAGCTGTAATGCTAATGCATCACTGGAAGAGTGCACTATATATATAGAGTTTTCCCTATCCGTTTGTCCTCTGCTCTTCTTGTGGTCCCATCAGTGGCAGTACATTTATATCAATGTCACTGGGAACAGTCCCATGACAAACTATAGATCCCTGTGGTGTATCTCTGGCAGCCTATTCATTAATATCCATTTACCTGTAAATGTACGACTGCTGTCATTTAGCTGTCATATACATTAATCCATCCTTAGTCCAATTTCAGACAGTTTAATCTATAAGGAGAAGTCAATACCGTGGTACCCCATTCTTCCCTTATGTATTAAGAACATTTAGAAAGTAAATATGTAGGTTTGCCAGGAACTGAGTCCTTAAGTGAAGGATGGGCTTAAAGGGGTTGTCCCGCGAAACAAAGTGGGGTTATACACTTCTGTATGGCCATATTAATGCACTTTGTAATGTACATTGTGCATTAATTATGAGCCATACAGAAGTTATTCACTTACCTGTTCCATTGCTGGCGTCCTCGCCTCCATGGTGCCGTCTAATCTTCAGCGTCTAATCGCCCGATTAGACGCGCTTGCGCAGTCCGGTCTTCTCCCTTCTGAATGGGCCCGCTCGTGCCGGAGAGCGGCTCCTCGTAGCTCCGCCCCGTCACCTGTGCCGATTCCAGCCAATCAGGAGGCTGGAATCGGCAATGGACCGCACAGAAGACCTGCGGTCCACCGAGGGTGAAGATCCCGGTGGCCATCTTCACAAGGTAAGTAAGAAGTCACCGGAGCGCGGGGATTCGGGTAAGTACTACCCGTTTTTGTTTTTTTTTATCCCTGCATCGGGTTTGTCTCGCGCCGAATGGGGGGGCTATTGAAAAAAAAAACAAAACCCATTTCGGCGCGGGACAACCCCTTTAACTCCTTCCCGCTCCTGGACGTACCTGGTACGTCATGGCAGCCTGGTACTTCCCGCAACATGACGTACCTGGTACGTCCTGGAGATAGCACGGGATCACATAAGATCCCGCGCTATCCCGCAGCGGGAGCCGGCTGTCAGTCACAGCCGGCGTCCCGCTCCAACAGCGGGGGGGCATCGGAGATGCGCCCCCCGCTGTTAACCCCTTCCCTGCTGCGATCTAAGTAGATCGCGGCAGGGAAAGAGTTCACAGAGGGATCGCGATCCCTGTGTGTCTCCGGCCGGAACTCGCGATGTTATCGCGAGAGCCCGGCCTGTCACCATGGCAACAGGACGCCAGACACTGGCGTCCTGTATTGCCTGTGCCTATAATCGCTGTACAAGCGATAAGGCATGGCAGAGCAGTAGCTTTGCCATGCCTTATGACAGCGATCATAGGCACAGTGATGTAAGTCCCTCAGAGGGACTCAAATAGTATAAAAAAAAAAAAAGAAAAGTGTAAAAAAAAGAAAAATGTAAAAAAAAAAAAATGTAAAAAACCCCTTTTTTATGCTTTTTCTAATATTAGCATAAAAAAAGGGAAAAAAAACTAAAACCCCACATATTGGATATTGACGCGTCCGTAACGACGTGTACAAAAAGTTGAACACGCTTTTTATTTTGTACGACAAAAAGCGTAAAAAAAAACGCTAAAAAACAGAGGCAAAATGCTAATTTTTAGCATTTTGCCTCACAAAAAATGCAATAAAAGTGATCAAAAAAGCCATATATTTCCCAAAATGGTACCAATAAAAACTACAGCTCGTCTCGCAAAAAATAAGCCCTTAGAGAGCTCCGTACATAGATAAATAAAAAAGTTACAGGACTTTGAATGCAGCTATAGAGAAAAAAAAAAGATTTCCAAAAAAAGGGGGTTTTATTGCAAAAAAGTGTAAAAACCTAAAAAAAATATAACAATTTTGGTATCGTTGTTACCGTACCGACCCGCAGAAAAAATTTAGTGTGTCATTTATGCTGCATGATTAACGCTGTAAAAAAAAAAAAAAAATCTATGGCAGAATTGATGCGTTTTCTCTCCCTGTTATCATTAAAAAAAATAAAAAAAAATTTACGATATTGTCTATATACCCAAAAGTGGCACCGATAAAAACTACAGATCGCCACGCAAAAAACAAGCCCTTATACGGCCGCGTCCACGGAAAAATAAAAAAGTTATGGCTTTTGAAAAATGGAGATGGAAAAATACCACAAAATCGCTTGGTCCTCAACGCCAAAATAGGCCGTGTCATTAAGGGGTTAAGGATGAAAAGCCAAATTACTCAAAAAATCAATTGCGCCGTGGGATCTTCCTAAAACTTTTTGCTATTGCTTCCATTACTTAGTGCCTAACTGACTCTTACTGTAAACTTGTATATGGCTGTCATGCAAATGTTCTGAACATACTAGGACCCAAAAGAATTTTCCCATCTTGACCTCTTCCTCTTGACCTCTTCCTCTTGACCTCTTCCTCTGTGAAAAGGATGTGAAAAAAAACTGGTATGGAGGCGCAACCTTTCAAGTTACTAGAAGATGAACATCAAGATCCAATGTGTGATGGTGAAAGCACTTCTTTTTTCACAAATTAAAAACCAGCAATAGAATATGCGTTTCGGGGAGGAACTCCTTCGTCAGTTCGGCTGGATAGGACTGTGTGATAAGTACAAATAGATAATGGAGGAGTTATTAACAAAGCAAGGGGAGGCAAAAAAAAGGGGGGGGGGAGAGGGGAGGGGAAAAAATTCATATACATAATGAAATGAATTAAAGGAATTAAGGTGGCAATATAGGTTATAGGATGAAGGAGAAGTTACCTTAATTCCTTTCCTTCCCCCTTCCCTTTCTATTCTAGTATGCCTTTATCAGCAGCAAAAAAAATTCCCTCCAGTGCTCAGTTCAATTTAACACCCCCCAGTTGCACTTAATTACCCTGCTAGAACCCTCTGCCATTATCATCCATACATCCTCCCTAATCTGACAAATTTTCATTTTCAGGGCCTCCGACACATCCAATACCCCTTTGGAATTGTGTCACCCCCCAGGCATCCTGTTGGTGAGCCCCTTTTTATTCAATTTCTAATTAGTTTTATTCTCATTTTTGTTGGTAACAAAAAGGTGTGTCCTTCTTTTTTTTTTTCCTTTTCTTTTTTTTTTAACTTTATCCCACACCATTAGAGATGAGCGAGCATACTCGTCCGAGCTTGGTGCTCGTTCGAGTATTAGGGTGCCCGAGATGCTCGTTACACAAGACGAGCACCACGCGGTACTCGTCTCGATTAAACGAGCACTGACCATTGAATTCAATGGAGCCGGCAATACAGCTGGCTCCATTGAAAGCAATGGGATGCCGGCGATCGCGGGATGAATTGTCGGGAAGGGCTTAAATATATAAGCCCTTCCCTGCAATTCATCCAGAAATGTGTAAAAATAAAAAAATATATATACTCACCTTGTCCCGGCAGAACGATGTTAGCCCATTGAATTCAATGGAGCCGGCAATACAGCCGGCTCCATTGAAAGCAATGGGCTGCCGGCGATCGCGGGATGAATTGTCGGGAAGGGCTTAAATATATAAGCCCTTCCCTGCAATTCATCCAGAAATGTGTAAAAATAAAAAATATATATATACTCACCTTGTCCCGGCAGACGGAGTTTAGCGCGGCCGGCCTGCAGTGGGTGTGAAGGGGGTGTGAGTAAGACATGCCCCTGATTGGCTCAGCGCTGAGCCAATCAGAGGCAGATCTGACTCACACCCATTCATGAATTCATGAATGGGTGAGTGAGTGTTGCCTCTGATTGGCTCAGCGCAGCTCTCAGCTGAATGACAGCAGTTCAGCACCACAGTGCAGGGGACAGCAGGAGAAGACGCGGCTGTGCCCCGGCAGCTAAAGGGAGGTGAGTACCTATTTTTTTTTGTTTTTAAAATCACTTTTAATTCATTTCCAGGGAATGGCTTATATGTAAAGCCCTTCCCTGAAAAAGAATTCAGGTGTGCCAGCGGACCATTGTCTTCAATGGAGTCGCCGGCAGCAGCAGCGGCTCCATTGAAGAGAATGACTGCATTTCTATTCTTTTTTACACTAAAATCTTTCTTTTTCAGGTAAGGGCTTATATTTTTAAGCCCTTCCCGAAAATTCATCCTGCGCTCGCCGGCAGCCCATTGCTTTCAATGGAGCCGGCTGTATTGCCGGCTCCATTGAATTCAATGGGCTAACATCGTTCTTCTCTGCCACAGCTGTTACAGCTGTGGCAGAGGAGAACGATCGTTATGCTGACAGTGGGGGGGGGGTCTCACTCTTGCCACTATTGTGGCTTAATAATGAGACCTCGGAGCCCGAAATGCAGCCCTGCATGTTGCTCCTCGCCTGCCCTATCCATTTCTGTGTTTTTTACATGACTTTGGTGATTTGCTAAGATTTTCACAAATGAAAACCCAAGCGAGCACCAGTCATATACAAAAATGCTCGAGTCGCCCATTGACTTCAATGGGGTTCGTTACTCGAAACGAACTCTCGAGCATCACTGAAAGTTCGACTCGAGTAACGAACACTCGAACATTTTGGTGCTCGCTCATCTCTACACACCATGAACCCAATGCTGTCAATGCACACAATTCTGAAATAGCTTTCCAATAGATGTCTTTTTCCTCATTTTCACATGCATATACATATACACATTTATTTATGCACCCCCTTGGGTGTAGCTATCATATCATGTTTTCCAATAGGCTGTACATGCATTTTAATTCTGTAGTCATTCTGGTCAGCTGAAAGCAACCACACGATTTTCAGTCCATCCGCTTTCATAATGGTATTTTTAAGATTGGTATTTAACTCAGGATTGTCTTCATCCTATTTTAACAGATATTTGTTTTGTATAAATTTCATGTTATTTTACATGTATGGATGCTCATATTCTCTTTTATGTTTTTTGCCTCATATATATTTTATCACTATTCAGATCGATGTTTCTATTATATATTTATCGTTCTTATTGACACATTTGTGAGATTTCATTATGTATATGAATTTTTTCCCCTACCCTCTCCCCCCCTTTTTTTGCCTCCCCCTTCTTTGTTAATCACTCCTCCATTATCTATTTGTGCTTATCTCCTAGTCCTATCCAGCCGAACTGACGAAGGGGTTCCTCCCCGAAACGCGTATTCTATTGCTGGTTTTTAATTTGTAAAAAAATTAAAAAGTGCTTTCACCATCACACATTGGACCTTGATCTTCATCTTCTAGTAGCTTAGAGGGTTGCGCCTCCATACCAGTTTTTTTCACATCCTTTTCGCTACACTCATGCCCACACTGGTGGAGCGTCATCTGGTTGGCAGCACCTCCACCATTCAAAATACTGCATCATTGGAAACACTTTGTACTCCAGAAATATTCCACCCTCACTGGGTCTTGCTCCACCCTCCTTTTTCATTTCTTCTTCCTCTGTGGCATGTATTTATGTCACAGAGGTATGGGGTGGGTATAAAGCAAACTCAGATGTCGAGCCAGCTGCATACCCAGTAACTGCCAGCTGTTTTTGACAGCTGACACCCACTGCAAACATCTGCAGTTGGAGTTATCTCTGATTGTAGCTGTTTGCGTGGCTTACATGCGTGGTCAGTCCTGACTGTGACAGGTAAACAGTCAGCTGCAGAAGGGTCCCCTTCTGATTCACCATTGGCCCCCGGTGATATTATGGTGTGCTAATTATTGTCATGGCAGCTCCAGGTCTAGTGAAAGCTCCCAGGGCCACCATGTATTCAACCCTGCCTATGGCAGAGCTTAATATGTCAATGTGAAAAACAAAATATACTGCAACACTGTAGTATTGCAGTACATTGTAGAAGCAATCCATCATTTGCATATTCAAGTCTCCCTAAAGGACTGAAAAATAATAATGTATATTTTAAGCAAAATAAAATTAAAAAAAATTACAAATTCCAAAAAACCCTTTTCCCATAAAACAATGCAAATGATTAAAAAAAAACAATCGTAATTGTCATTTCCACCTACGAAAACTCCTGTATTATCAAAGTATCTCACACAGTAAATGCTGTCAGAAAACAAAAATACAAAATGACAGAAATGTGTTTTTTTTGTCACTGTCTCCCAATAAAAACTGAATAAGGCCTCGGTCACACGGGTGTTTCTTCGCGCGATTTGCGCATGCGCATGCGACCAGCGACTTTATGGAACCATTGCTTTGCAATGGTATCGGACACATGGGCGCTTTTTATGCGCTTGTCCGATAAATTATAGAACAGAAATCGCAGATCGCGCCTATCTGCGATCTGTGATTCCTTGTGTTCTGTATATGCGCTCAATGGGGCCGGCGACAGCAGCGCCGACCACATTGAGAACATATACTACACAAATCATTCTCCTCTGCCACAGCTGTAACAGCTGTGGCAGAGAAGAATGATGTTTGCCCATTGAATTCAATGGAGCCGGCAATACAGCCGGCTCCATTGAAAGCAATGGGCTGCCGGTGAGCGCGGGATGAATTTTCGGAAAGGGCTTAAAAATATAAGCCCTTCCCTGAAAATCATCCAAAAATGTGTAAAAATAAAAAAAAATTTATATACTCACCTTGTCCCCGCAGACGGAGTTCAGCCGCGGCCGGCCGGCAGTTCTCCTGAACTGCTCTGAGTAGTATTCAGCAGGAGGGGATTTTAAGTCTCTGCCTGCTGAATGGGCTGCCTCTGATTGGTCACAGCCCTCACCAATCAGAGGCAGCTCTCACTCACCCATTCATGAATTCATGAATGGGTGAGTGAGTGCTGCCTCTGATTGGCTCAGCGCAGGGACCAATCAGGGTCAGCTCTCAGCTGTCATTCAATAGCTGAGAGCTGCCCCTGATTGGTCCCTGCGCTGAGCCAATCAGAGGCAGCACTCTCTCACCCATTCATGAATTCATGAATGGGTGAGTGAGAGCAGCCTCTGATTGGTAAGGGCTGTGATCAATCAGAGGCAGCCCACTCAGCAGGCCTCTGACCGAGGCCTAAAAATGATCAAATAATCATGTATATGCTAAAATTTTTATTCCACGAAAAAAAAGCCCTCACATACCCTCTTCAAAGAAAAAATAAAAAGGTTATGGGGCTTTGAATATGACAAAAAAGGATATTTTTCTTTTAAATAAAAGGGTTTAGCATTTATTTTAAAGTAGGAACATATAAAAGAATACTATAAATATAGTATTGTCATAAGAGTGAGCTAGAGAGTGAGCCAATGAGAGAGAGGGAGAGAGTGAATGAGATGCGCCAGGCAAAGCAGGCAGAGAGAGTGACAGAAAAAGGAAAGGAGAAAAATAAGAGACAGGCAGGAAAGAGAAATGAAAACAGACAGAGAGATCAGCCCTGACAGAGAGAGGTCTTTACATAAGCGTGTGTCCGTGCGTACATAGGTGCGTACATATGAGCGCATCCCTGTACGTTCAAAAGAACACTTGTATACAGGTGCGCGCATTGCCTTCAATGGAGCCGCGGCTGCTGCTGGTGGCTGCATTGAGGGCAATGGTCTGCTGGCACCCCTTAATTGTTTTTCAGGGAAAAGCTTTAAATATAAGCTATTCCCTGAAAAACAATGATTTTAGTGTAATATATATATATATATATATATATATATTTATTTACCTTTTTGCCACTGCCATGTCCCCTGTAGAGATGAAGAACACATCTGCCACATGCGGCAGATGTTTTCTTCATCCTCGCGGGGAATAAATAATTTCCTGCTGCACCTCTCACAGATATGAGAGATGCAGCAAAGGAATTCTTCATCTCCATGGGGAATAAAGAATTCACAAGTGCAGCTGTCACAGATGACAGGTGAGCTAGAGGATCCAGCTGCCGACACCCATTAATTGTTTTTTCAGGGAAGTGCTTTAAATATAAGCCCTTAACTGAAAAACAAGGCAAACTAGTGTACAAAAAAAAAAACACAAAAAAAACCATACTCACGTTTCTTCAGCTGCTGGGGCTCAGCCACGTCCTCTCTGCACTGTCCCTGGCTCTGCAGTGAAGTTCTTTGAGCAGTCGGGGAATTGAAATCCCCTACTGCTGAAAGAGCTGCTTTTGATTGGCTGAGGCACTTAGCCAATCACAGGCAACTCTTGCTGAATGAATGACAGCCCTTCCCTGAAAAACAATTAATGAGTGCCGGCAGCTGGATCCTCTACCGCAGCTGTCATCTGTGACAGTTGTTCTAGCGAATTCTTTATTCCCCGCGGAGATGAATAATTCCTTTGCTGCATCTGTCGCATCTTTGACAGGTGCAGCAGGAAATTCTTTATTCCCCCCGCAGGAATGAAGAAAACATCTGCCACATGTGGAAGATGTGTTCTTCATCCCTATGGGGGACATGGCAGCGGCAGACAGGTAAATATATATATATATATATATATATACATTTTCTTTTTTTTACACTAAAATGGTTGTTTTTCAGGGAAGAGCTTAGGTTTAAAGCTCTTCCCTGAAAAACAATTAAGGGGTGTCGGCAGACCATTGTCTTCAATGGAGCTGCCGGCAGCAGCTGCGGCTCCGTTGAAGGCAATGCGTGCATTCCCTACGGTGCAAGCATGCCCTATCTTTACAGGCACACGCCTATAAAACACGGACATGTGAACACACCATGGGGAATGCATTGGTTGTATTAGACGCGTGTTTTTGTGCGTACATATGCACACACATAAAAATGCTCATGTAAAGCCACCCAGAAAGAGAGAAACAAGAGAAAAATCAGAGAAACCGTGAGTAACTGAGGAGGAGTGACAGCTTTGACAGTGAATAGAGAGAAAATAAAATAAAAGAGTTGTAAATATGAAAAGAGGGAAATAAAGAAATAAAGACATAGATATTCAAAGAAGGATAGAGAAAAGAAATCCACAGTAAGCTCCGGTATATGGATGAGTTAGACACAGGTGTCTACATTGTTGCAATTTAAGTATCATTTATTATGCACTGAATGTTATGAAGAAAATGGCCTCATATCACTGCTTTATTTAATAATACCATTTTGCAACAAATTAAGCAAAATATCTGGTTCTATGTATTATTCCACACCTCACCACTCACAACTATAAATTGTGTTCAAGAGCACTGGCGTCCGAACAAAACAAATCGCAATTAATTGCAAGCCACAAAGAATAATAAAAAATTAACGCTCACCATAGCACTTTGTGGCGTCACGACAGTGCTTTGGGCTGGCAAGACAGCCATTAGTGGCTGTCACTTCGGATGGACCACGGAATCCAAGAATAAATCCGGACAGGTATGTAGGGGTCACCGGCCCCGGGCACCGGGTCAGATTCTGCTGTCCTGTGCATGAAGCCTAAAGCAGATCCTTAATGTCTCTTGCATTGTAGCTCCAACACAGATCTATCAATTCACTCTTTCAGTACATAATATCTCATTTTTTTGGTATAATTTAGTGGTTAGCTCGCTCATTATAAAGATAAGCACAATTGTAGTACTTTAAACGAATACTTAATACTTAAGTGAATAATACCAGCTCAGAAATGTTATAAGCCACCAATTGTTTGCTGCATCCACATTTCTTCTCGGCTCAAAAACGAGTCTATATTTACTGCAATAGTCTACAGCAAAATAAATAAAAAGCTTGAAAACAGGGTAGTACAGTATTTCCTAACTACTAAAAACACAGCAGTCTGTCAATGCACACCATGAATTTTCCATCCAGGGCTCAGGCCTCCCGTAGCATTGTATTTAACTAGAGCTCTGCTTTCCTTCTTGCGCTGCAGTTCAGCAGTTCATTTTTAAGCACAGGTGCAATTTAATGTACTGGGCCAACCGTATAAACGAAGACAAGGGTGATTTCTCTCCACGTGCGGATCATACCGGATGAAGAGGAGTACAAATTTGTTGAGCAATAACAGCTCATGGGAAGCATTGTGGGAGTAGTTTCAAGCAACTGCTTTAGTCGCTGATTGCAGCACTGAGTGCTCGGAGAATGAGACTTTATATAGGCAAAAAGCACTTCCTAAACAGCTGCAGTGCCTCGGAATATTAGTAGTGGAGTGCCAAATGCATGTACCAAACCTAATCACCATAGCAAGATTGAATTTCACAGCGGCATAGAACTCCCTGCACTAATGGCATCCTTGCTCTAGCCTTACCTGCTGTAACCTTTGTCCTTGTGTTATCACCAGCACCATGGATAGAGTTGTCTGGAGTTCATGTGATATCCCTCTCAGCATATGCGAAGATATGTTAATATTTTCCCAAGATAATTTTAGTCATATTAAATCTGAAATAAGCTGTTTTATAGCCAATAAAAGGTATTTAATGGGTTGCAGGTTCTATAACTGCTTTATGGAGATATTCCAAGAATCAACTTAATCTCGAAATCAGACCTCTTCAACAGAAAAACTGAATTATCAATAGAGCAGCAACACCATACACATCTCGTTCAATGCCCTGGTGTGCTTGTGTAATAGGGGACAGGTGCAGAATAAGACAGCGGTCATGGAGAGGCTTTACAGCAATTCAGTTGTACAAACATTACTTAAAGGGGTTGTCCCGCGGCAGCAAGTGGGTCTATACACTTCTGTATGGCCATAATAATGCACTTTGTAATGTACATTGTGCATTAATTATGAGCCATACAGAAGTTATAAAAAGTTTTATACTTACCTGCTCCGTTGCTGGCGTCCTCGTCTCCATGGTGCCGACTAATTTTCGGCCTCCGATGGCCAAATTAGCCGCGCTTGCGCAGTCCGGGTCTTCTCCTGTCTTCTATGGGGCCGCTCGTGTAGAATGCTCCGTGTAGCTCCGCCCCGTCACGTGCCGATTCCAGCCAATCAGGAGGCTGGAATCGGCAATGGACCGCACAGAAGCCCTGCGGTCCACGGAGACAGAGGATCCCGGCGGCCATCTTCAGCAGGTAAGTATGAAGACGCCGGACCGCCGGGATTCAGGTAAGCGCTGTGCGGGTTGTTTTTTTAACCCCTGCATCGGGGTTGTCTCGCGCCGAACGGGGGGGGGGGGGGGGTTAAAAAAAAAAAAAACGTTTCGGCGCGGGACAACCCCTTTAATAAAATAATAATAATGATAAAGAATAATATGGCAGTAACATACAACAGTATTATTTGGTTACAATGAAAACAGTTCACTAACGTTCGATTAATGCTATAACTTGGTCGATACCCTGTGAATAGATTGTACTTAAAGGGGTTGTCCCGAGGCAGCAAGTGGGTCTATACACTTCTGTATGGCCATAATAATGCACTTTGTAATGTACATTGTGCATTAATTATGAGCCATACAGAAGTTATAAAAAGTTTTTTACTTACCTGCTCCGTTGCTAGCGTCCTCGTTCCCATGGAGCCGACTAATTTTTGGCCTCCGATGGCCAAATTAGCCGCGCTTGCGCAGTCCGGGTCTTCAGCAGTCTTCTATGGAGCCGCTCGTGCCAGAGAGCGGCTCCGTGTAGCTCCGCCCCGTCAATCAGGAGGCTGGAATCGGCAGTGGACCGCACAGAAGAGCTGCGGTCCACGAAGACGGAGGATCCCGGCGGCCATCTTCAGCGGTAAGTATTGAAGTCACCGGACCGCCGGGATTCAGGTAAGCGCTGTGCGGGTGGTTTTTTTAACCCCTGCATCGGGGTTGTCTCGCGCCGAACGGGGGGGGGGTTTAAAAAAAAAAAAACCCGTTTCGGCGCGGGACATCTCCTTTAACCCCTTGCTACAGGACATACATTTACATCCTGGAGGTTCGGGTCTGTATGCAGGCGGATCAAGGGTCGATCAATGTGGGTGTGGGCTGTTTCTTACAACTGACTTGTGTGGGTACAAATAAAGGATAAGGAACAAATCTTGTGTGGAATCTTGTTGCCCCTGTATTTTTTATTTGGCTCTGTATATAGAATTTGTATAAATATTAAAGGTGGGGATACTAGTGCGGAGCCTGATGCACGCCTTTGCAGAGTAGACCAAGGAGATGTTCTCCAGATGGTTGTCATGGGTGGCTCTGTCATCTCCCTGTGGCAATGGCAGCAAGGGCCTAGCTTGGTGGCATGCAGGTGCAGAAATAGAACAGGCAAAATCTAAATGGTGGTAATCAATTTCAATGATGTTGTCATGTGACGCCAGTACCTCCTTTCCCGTAGATAGTTACTCATCGGCAAATAATAGAGTCCACAAACAAAGTTAATTTTCAAAACCAAAGGTACACAGTTTCCTTTACTCATGGAATCCAAACTTGATTTTCCAAGAACACAGCAAGATGACAGTTCAGACACAACACTCATAGCAGACTTCTTTCAATAATTTATCTCTGTTACACACACTCTTACACGTCTTTTTAGGAGGCCTTTTCTTTCCCATTCCTAAGTGTCTTCAGTCCAAGTTATCTGATTAGACGATCCCTGAGGGTACTCTCCTGACGTGGTGTGTTCCTCACCACTCCTGTCCCTTTTCCCTGGTGTTCAGCTACACTTCTCAGTTGGCACTGCTACAAGCTATTGCTTCAAGTTTTGTCCTGTTTTTTGGTATATGTCTCATGGAGTGTAAGACTGTCGCATGGTTCTGTGGGGGCAGAAGTATAAGTCAGGTTCAGCCTTATGCTGACACGTCCTCCTCCGCCGACTATATCTCATAGAATCAAAGAATGCTACAGTTGGAAGGGACCTCCAGGATTATTGGGTCCAACCCCCTGCTCAGTGCAGGGTTCACTAAATCATCCCAGACAGATAATTGTCCAGCCTTTGTTTGAACACTTCCATTGAAGAAGAACTCACCACCTCCTATGGTAACCTGTTCCACTCATTGATCACCCTCACTGTCAGAAAGTTTTTTCTAATATCCAATTTGTGTCTGCTCCCTTTCAGATTCATCCCATTGCTTCTTGTCTTTCCTTGTGCAAATGAGAATAGGGCTGATCCCTCTGCACTGTGACAGCCCTTCAGATATTTGTAAACAGCTATTAAGTCTCCTCTTAGCTTTCTTTTTTGCAAGCTAAACATTCCCTGATGCTTTAAATGTTCTTCATAGGACATGATTTGCAGACCGCTCACCATCTTGGTAACTCTTCTCTGAACTTGCTCCAGTTTGACTATGTCTTTTTTAAAGTGGAGTGCCCAGAACTGGACAAATTATTTCAGATGAGGTCGGTCTAAGGAAGAGTAGAGGGGGATAATTACCTCATGTGATGCAGACTCTATGCTTCTCTTAATACATCCCAGAATTGTGTTTGCGTTTTTGGCTGCTGCATCACATTGTTGACTCATGTTCAGTCTATGATCTATTAGTATACCCAAGTCTTTTTCAAATGGGCTGCTGCTTAGCCCAATTCCTCCCATTCTGTATGTGCTTTCTTCATTTTTCTTGCCCAGATGTAGGACTTTTCATTTCTCCTTGTTAAATACTATTCTGCTAGTCGCTTCCCGCTGTCCAAGCTTTTCTAGATCTTTTTGAATACTCTCTTTCTCTTACCTAGTGTTAGCAATCCCTCCAAGCTTTGTGTCATCTGCAAATTTGGTCAGTTTTCCATCAATTCCCTCCTCCAGATTATATATATGTTGAACAACACTGGGTCTAGGACAGAGCCTTGTGGTACCTCATTTTATACATTCTTTCACTTGGACATGCAGCCATTTATGACCACTCTTTGAGTACGATCACTCAGCCAGTTGTGAATCCACCTAATAGTTGCCTTGTCAATCCCATATCTGGACATTTTTTCAATATTTATAAAAACTTTTGTCAAATGCTTTATTAAGGTCAGGATAAACTATATCCACCGCATTGTCCTGATCAACCCAGTTGGGGATACTGTCATAGAAGGAAATTAGATTAATCTGGCATGACTTGTTTGTTACAAACCCATGCTGGTTAATTACTCCATTTTCATCCAAGGACTTGCATACATACTGTTTAATAATTTGTTTAAAGTTCTTTCCTGGTATAGAAGTCAGACTCACAGGCCTGTAGTTTCCTGGATCCACCTTCTCCCCTTTTTTGAAGATAGGGACAACATTTGCCCTTTTCCAATCTTCTGGGACTTCTCCTGTTCTCCAGGAATTTTCATGGGCCAATATGGCTCTCGCCAGTGTGCGGGTGCCCTAAGTTTTTTGTTAATTGGTTCCTATAAAAACTGCTGTAAATACATCACTGTACATAGTGGCTAAACCAGGAAAACCTGATCAGCATCATTTGGTTCATGACCTATGAGCTGTAATAAAACCATTCAGGAAGACACCCCACTTGTACCAAATCGACACACTGTTTTAGGAGAAACTCTCCCAGAAGCCTTCTGGTGCATCAAGGCAAGTGCTTCTCTTATTCACTCATTTGTACAGAGAAAGATGTAAACTAGAGAATAACATTGGGAAGCATGATAATGTTAGCATGTGTGCACCTCTAGTTCTATATCCTGTGCTAGCAAATGTAACACATCTACCATTCCGTGTTCATAAAGGCCACCAATGACAGGCCTTTTTTTCCTTAGCAGTTACATGGACAGTATGCTGCTTTAACTGATTATGTAATCCAACTCCAAATGCAACTGACTAATTTGCATGGAAAAGTGCTTTCTTCTTTAGCAGACCCACAATATCTAAATGGAACGCACCATCTGAAACTTGGTGACTGGGTGATAATAAGAAGGTAAGAGAAAACATCAAGAACCTCAATTTGATGGACCATACCAAGCGTTACTGACAAGAGCAACATCAGTGAAAGTAGTGGGGAAACCTAATTGGATTCATGCCTCTCACTGTAAGAGTAAACTGTGAGGTCGGTAACTAAAAATTGGATAAGGTTATGCATATGGACAGAGGAAATACATGTCACCATTACACACTGGGTAATACTGGCACGGAGAATGACTTGGAGATTTTAGAAACTTTAAATTCAACTGGAGTAACCAGTGTCAGGCAGCTACTGCCAAGGCAAATAGGATCATGGGTTACATCAAAAGAGGTTTAAGGGCACATGATGAGAACATTGTTCTTCCTCTTCACAAGTCACTGGTTAGACCACACATGGAATATTGTGAACAGTTTTGGGCGCAGGTACTCAAGAAGGACATATCAGAGCTTCAGTGGGTACAAAGGGGGGCAACTAAAGTAAAAAATGGAATAGGCGAACTACAATACCCAGAGAGGTTATCAAATTGTAATTTTTTAGTTTAGATAAAAGACGGCTGAGGGGTGAGCTAATAACTATGTAAAAATATATCAGGGGACAATACAGAGATCTCTCCCATGATCTGTTTATACCCAGGACTGTGACTGTAACAAGGCAGCGCCCTCTACGTCTAGAGGAAAGAAGTTCATAGTGATGGCAAATTCAATAAAAGAGTTCAAGAGTGGCCTGGACACCTTGCTTGAGTGATACAATATTATATGTTATAATCTTTAATAACTTCAGAAAGGTTGGTGATCCGGGGATTATTCAGATTGCTGAATTGGAATCAGCAAGGATTTTTTCCCTTAATAGGACAAATTGGCTTCTACCTCATTAGTTTTTTTTTTGCCTTCCCCTGGATCAACATTGGGAGTTAATGGGCTGAACTGGATGGACAGTTGTCTTTTTTTTGGCCTTACATACTACGTTACTATGTTAAAAGAGGCTAAATCAACAGGGAGGAAGAGTTGTTGTTCAGTGTTTTTTTTTTTTTACATGCATTTGCTGCCATGTTTGCTCTTTTGTCAGTTATGCTTCTATATACAGGTAATATGGGAAAAGCAGAAGAATTCAATATGGCTTCTACATCAACAAACAGCCAAACAGCTGAATGCCGATGACTGCTGGATTTGCTCTCATGTTCCAGCTAATGATAAAAGGAATCACTCAATATCAATTAATCATCTCAACCTCACAGATTATAATGTTAAAGTAGACACAAATCACACTTTCCACCATGCTCTCTCAGATCAGGGAACATACTTGGAAATTGCTGGTCAACATATGTGATTCACACAACCAAAATAATGTCTACCTAAGGTGTATGTGGGGCATACTTGTCACGGCTTGTCGGTCGAGACAGCATCGTGGCATGATGGCTCTAACACAGGCAAAGACATGTTGCCTTGTTAAGCAGGTTGCTGTCTGCCTTTGCTGCATGGATGCATGCTGGATTAGCCATGCCTGGGAGTAGGGTGGAGGTGTGGTTTGCTATTCACTCTGCCAGTTTTTCAGGTGCAGAGTGGCTATATATTCTCACCCCTCCTGGTGAGCAGTGCTGCTTATTCCGTTCCATAGTGGAGAAGTTGGAGTTTGGAGCTCTGCTGTGCCGGGTGTTTTTTCTACTTGCAGATAAGTAGCTGCCGTTTCCTTTTCAGTTGTATTGTTGCTTTTCATAATTGTTCTTGCTTTGCATGTTGGTTCATCTCTCCAGGCGTTCCTATAGGGACAATCAGGGCCGCCTTTCATCGAGGCTATGACCCTGCTTTAGGCAGGCACCCATCACCTTTCTGCTAGGTTCGGGCCAGGCTTCCTTCTCTCTCCCTGGAGTGGTGCTACCATCCCGCATAGCGTGATGTGCGGCTATTTCCAACTATGTGTATGTCCCCTGTTGCCGTGCTGAGTGTAGTCTTTTGTGCCACACGGGCTTTACATCTGGGCTATGTATTTCAATCGTGGTGCGCACTGCTCTTCGGTGCATAAGTCTATCTACTACTAGTCGTGAACATCACCCTGCGTCCGTGCTAAGCGTGGTGCTTGTGAGCTGCACGGACGTGACAAGACTGACTGTAAAGAGGCTGTATTAAAGCAAAAGGATAATGTATGACATGGTACAACCTAATTGTAGCAAATTGGGTTGGTGTGCAAGTGTGAATTTGTACCTAAGTGTGATATCAAAGTAAGGCTAGCATCACGTGAGCATTTCATCGATTTTGCTGCGATAAAATGTCGGCCAAAAAACTCGCAACCATCTGATGCATTGGATTCCAATGCATTTGTTCAGATGGGCAATTTTCAAGTGCATAAAATAGTCCGGTGCATATGGAGCTTTTACGCCGGCCAGAAAAGATAGGTCTTGTCCTATCTTTTGCGAGAATATGATGGCCGTTCGCATAGACTCCTATGAGAACGATTAGAAAAAGAAAGGATGGACTTCAGCAGGGGCTTCCCCCTTCCTTGCCAGCAGCTCCTATAGGTTTAGGAGGGAAAGCAGGCAGTTTAGCACTACCAGCTCTGCTAAGCTCCTGCCCCACCCCGCCGAGAGCTGAACTCTCCCCCTTCTTGGCTGACGGTATTCCAGGCTGTGGTGTATACATACCGCACCCAGCCATCTGAATGGGCAAGAAAACGGCAGATGCAGCCGTGATTTAGTCACGGCTGCCTCTCGTTCATGCAATTTTTGGCCGCGATTAGGGGCGGCCTGAAAATTGCAGCACCAGTGTTAATGAGCCCTAAGGCTTTATTCCCATGAGCACATATCGGCTGTCATTTCACGGCTGGCCGATATACGCTACATTGGGAGAGGAAAATCTGGTGAACGGGTGTACAAATCAAAGGTTTGTGCACTCGTTCAGATGGCCTGGTAAGCCCGGCGCAAATGCGCTGAGCTCACCAGGCCATCGCCCATTTCCCCTCCTTCCCCATCGCAGGCTCACCTCTCGTTCCTCCCCGCTCGTTCTGTGCAATGGGAGAGGGCAGGACAGGGGTGGAGCTAAGTGCCAGTCCGTCCTCCTCTATTCATGGCTATAGAAAAAGGGCGGGAAGACAGTGGGTGCTTAGCTCCGCCCATGTCCCACCCCTTGTCCATAGCCATCAATGGAAGGAGGCGGGGCAGACCAGCACTTAGCTTTGCCCCTGCCATGCCCCCTCCCATTCAACAGAATGTGCAGGGAGGAATGAGAGGTGAGCCTGCATAGGGGGAAGGAGAACAGAGGGAGGGAGTTTAGCAGCCACATTTCTAAATTCCCTCCCACCTCCGGCTGCTGCCATGGGCTCCCATAAGAGCCCATGCAGCGGTCAACATATTCCAGCCCAAAAGATTGTTCCAGGACTATCTTTTGGGCCTGACATATATGTATATTGCCTTGGCCAGGCATTTTTATGTCTCAGAAATACGCCCATGTGATCTGATGCATTGGAATCCAATGCATCAGATCACAGCGTTAAAACGGACGCTCATGAGAAAGAGCACTAAAGGTGTAATCTTTTTTCCTGGATGGGAGAAATTGGGGAATAGTTTAATAACATGCTTAAAGGATGGCTGAAACCTATAGTAGCAATAATCTGACTAATTAAAATGTTCTTCATTGGTTGAAAATTACTAGGTTGTTGTGTCTGCTTATGCAGAGAAGAAAAGCATTGATATGTCATTTCCCGACACTAATATTTTATTATAACCGAAGTGAACAACCCATTTTTACCTTGAGATGCTGGCTTAATAACTACAGAACTGACATCTGATGATTCAGCTTAATTATTTGCGTCTCCTAAAGAACCTTCAGCTCCAGGAGATGAGTGACAGAGCATAGTTTTCAATAAAGCATCCACCCTGAGAAGACCGCATCCTTAAAATGACTTCTGTTTTGACATTATCTTTTTATATTATCACATTAGGTTATCGTTATATTATCACTTATAATTATATATGCATGTTTAAATATACACTTTTCTAAGAGATGATGACACCACAGCTTCAGAGAGGACCATCTATAGTTAAATGTGACTGCCTGTTCCTCCTGAAGACCCTCCAGTTTTTTGGGAGTCAGGTGGAGGACATTTTCTTCGTGTAGCACCACTCTTTGAAGAGTAAATTACTTGACATGTGATTTTCCCAGAGATTACTCCAGAGTTGGTCATCATATTAGATAGAAAGGAATATGTGCTTTTTTTTTAGATAGAATAAAAATACATAATACTGAGTGGTTAATGGTGGCAGGAAGATGGATGGGAATGGCAGATTGCCAATAATCTACATGGGTCTAGCCCTATAGGTTGTAATATACCACTTTATCTTAGTTGCCATTTCCAAAAGAGGCAAATAGGATGCTTAAGTTAGTAAGAGAACACAACTGTAATATACAGTATGAGTGATAGAGTTATCAAAAGGGTGAAAGATGTGAAAAAATAGGCTGCCATGTTGTCATCAGCAGCCATATTGTCTCTTGCTCTAAGACTATATATTTCTTTGCCTGGATCAGAATGTTATAATTAAATTCCTAAGGTGTGGGTCATTGCCCACTTCTTAGTCTCACAATGCCTGCCCTTAAATACCTGCAGATGTGTAATATAAACATTAGAGATGAGCGAGCATACTCATCCGAGCTTGATACTCGTTCGAGTATTAGCGTGTTCGAGATGCTCGTTACTCGTGACGAGTACCACGCGGTGTTCGAGTCACTTTCATTTTCTTCCCTGAGAAATTTGCGCGCTTTTCTGGCCAATAGAAAGACAGGGAAGGTATTACAGCTTCCCCCTGCGACGTTCAAGCCCTATACCACCCCCCTGCTGTGAGTGGCTGGCGAGATCAGGTGTCACCCGAGTATTAAAATCTGCCCCTCCCGCGGCTCGCCACAGATGCATTCTGACATAGTTCAGGGAAAGTGCTGTTGATGCCGGAGCTGCTAATGGGAGAGCGTTAGGAGTGATTTTAGGCTTCAAGAACCCCAACGGTCCTTCTTAGGCCATAGAAATCGCAGCAGCGCCGACCCCATTGAGAACATATAGAAGACAAATCATTCTTCTCTGCCACAGCTGCAAAATGCTTGGGTGCTCGTTACTCGGGATGAAAATTTCGCGATGCTCGAGGGTTCGTTTCGAATAACGAACCCCATTGAAGTCAATGGGCGACCCAAGCATTTTTGTATATCGCCGATGCTTGCTAAGGTTTCCATTTGTGAAAATCTGGGCAATTCAAGAAAGTGATGGGAACGACACAGCAACGGATAAGGCAGGCGAGGGGCTACATGTTGGGCTGCATCTCAAGTTCCCAGATCCCACTTTTAAGCCACAATAGCGGCAAGAGTGCCCCCCCCCCCAACAACTTTTACTTCTGAAAAGCCCTCATTAGTAATGCACACCTTAGCTAAGCACCACACTACCTCCAACAAAGCACAATCACTGCCTGCATGACACTCCGCTGCCACTTCTCCTGGGTTACATGCTGCCCCCCCCCCCACCCCTGCACAACCCAGTGTCCACAGCGCACACCAAATTGTCCCTGCGCCGCCTTCAGCTGCCCTCATGCCACGCCACACTCATGTCTATTTATAAGTGCATCTGCCATGAGGAGGAACCGCAGGCACACACTGCAGAGGGTTGGCACAGCTAGGCAGCGACCCTCTTTAAAAGGGGTGGGGCGATAGCCCACAATGCTGTACAGAAGCAATGAGAAATATAATCCTGTGCCACCGCCATCAGGAGCTGCACACGTGGGCATAGCAATGGGGAACCTATGTGCCACACACTATTCATTCTGTAAAGGTGTCTGCATGCCCCAGTCAGACCGCATTTTTTTATAAATAATCACAGGCAGGTACAACTGGGAATCCCCAACTCCGCAATGGGAATTCCGTGTGCACCCACAGCATGGGTGGCTCCCTGGAACCCACCGGCTGTACATAAATGTATCCCATTGCAGTGCCCTGGACAGCAGAGCTAACGTCAGATTAAATGCAGGTGGGCCTCGGCCCACACTGCATGCCCCAACCTGACTGGGCTTTTTAATTCATAGACACAGGCAGGTACAACTCCCTATTGTGAAGTCCCTGTGGACCGACAGCATGGGTGGGTGCCAGGAAGCCACCGGCGGCACATAAATATATCCCATAGCATTGCCCATCACAGCTGAGGTAATGTCATGTTTAATGCAGGTGGGCTTCGTCCCACACTGCATGCCCCAGTCAGACTGGGGATCTTTAGAAGTGGACACATGTAGTTACAACTCCGTGTGGACCGACAGCATGGGTGGGTGCCAGGAACCCACCGGCGGTACATAAATATATCCCATTGCAGTGCCCAGCACAGCTGATGTAACGTCAGCTGTAATGCAGGTGGGCAAAAAATTAATTGGATTACACTGTAGGCGAGGGCCCCAAAAAATTGGTGTACCAACAGTACTAATGTACCTCAGAAAAATTGCCCATGCCCAACCAAGAGGGCAGGTAAAACCCATTAATCGCTTTGGTTAATGTGGCTTAATTGGTAACTAGGCCTAGAGGCAGCCCAGTTAAAATAAAAATTGGTTCAGGTGCAAGTTTCAACGCTTTAATGAGCATTGAAACGTATAAAAATTGTTTAAAAAATTATATGACTGAGCCTTGTGGGCCTAAGAAAAATTGCCCGTTCGGCGTGATTACGTGAGGTTTCAGGAGGAGGAGCAGGAGGAGGAGGAGGTATATTATACACAGATTGATAAAGCAAAAAGGTCCCCGTTTTTGATGGTGATAGAGAACAATGCTTCCATCCGTGCAGCCTACGTATTGCTTAGGTATCGCTGCTGTCCGCTGGTGAAGAAGAGAAGTCTGGGGAAATCCAGGCTTTGTTCATCTTGATGAGTGTAAGCCTGTTGGCACTGTCGGTTGACAGGCGGGTACGCTTATCCGTGATGATTCCCCCAGCCGCACTAAACACCCTCTCTGACAAGACGCTAGCCGCAAGACAAGCAAGCACCTCCAGGGCATACAGCGCGAGTTCAGGCCACGTGTCCAGCTTCGACACCCAGTAGTTGTAGGTGGCAGAGGCGTCACCAAAGATGGTCGTGCGATCGGCTACGTACTCCCTCACCATCCTTTTACAGTGCTCCCGCCAACTCAGCCTTGACTGGGGAGCGGTGACACAGTCTTGCTGGGGAGCCATAAAGCTGGCAAAGGCCTTGGAGAATGTTCCCCTGCCTGCGCTGTACATGCTGCCTGATCTCTGCGCCTCCCCTGCTACCTGGCCCTCGGAACTGCGCCTTCTGCCACTAGTGCTGTCGGAAGGGAAGTTTACCATCAGTTTGTCCACCAGGGCCCTGTGGTATAGCATCATTCTCGAACCCCTTTCCTCTTCGGGAATGAGAGTGGAAAGGTTATCCTTATACCGTGGGTCGAGCAGTGTGTACACCCAGTAATCCGTAGTGGCCAGAATTCGTGTAACGCGAGGGTCACTAGAAAGGCATCCTAACATGAAGTCAGCCATGTGTGCCAGGGTACCTGTACGCAACACATGGCTGTCCTCACTAGGAAGATCACTTTCAGGATCCTCCTCCTCCTCCTCAGGCCATACACGCTGAAAGGATGACAGGCAAGCAGCATGGGTACCCTCAGCAGTGGGCCAAGCTGTCTCTTCCCCCTCCTCCTCATGCTCCTCCCCCTCCTCCTCAACGCGCTCAGATATAGATATGAGGGTGCTCTGACTATCCAGCGACATACTGTCTTCCCCCGCCTCCGTTTCCGAGCGCAAAGCGTCTGCCTTTATGCTTTGCAGGGAACTTCTCAAGAGGCATAGCAGAGGAATGGTGACGCTAATGATTGCAGCATCCCCACTCACCATTTGGGTAGACTCCTCAAAGTTTCCAAGGACCTGTCAGATGGCTGCCAACCAGGCCCACTCTTCTGTAAAGAATTGAGGAGGCTGACTCCCACTACGCCGCCCATGTTGGAGTTGGTATTCGACTATAGCTCTACGCTGCTCATAGAGTCTGGCCAACATGTGGAGCGTAGAGTTCCACCGTGTGGGCACGTCGCACAGCAGTCGGTGCACTGGCAGATTAAACCGATGTTGCAGGGTCCGCAGGGTGGCAGCGTCCGTCTTGGAGTTGCGGAAATGTGCGCTGACCCGGCGCACCTTTCCGAGCAGGTATGACAAGTGTGGGTAGCTTTTCAGAAAGCGCTGAACCACCAAATTAAAGACATGGGCCAGGCATGGCACATGCGTGAGGCTGCCGAGCTGCAGAGCCGCCACCAGGTTACGGCCGTTGTCACACACGACCATGCCCGGTTGGAGGCTCAGCGGCGCAAGCCAGCTGTCGGTCTGCTCTGTCAGACCCTACAGCAGTTCGTGGGCCGTGTGCCTCTTCTCTCCTAAGCTGAGTAGTTTCAGCACGGCCTGCTGACGCTTGCCCACCGCTGTGCTGCCACGCCGCGTGACAGCGACTGCTGGCGATGTGCTGCTGCTGACACATCTTGATTGCGAGACAGAGGTTGCGTTGGAGGAGGAGGAGGAGGGTAGTTTATTGGAGGAAGCATACACCGCCGCAGATACAAGCACCGAGCTGGGGCCTGCAATTCTGGGGGTGGGTAGGACATGAGCGGTCACAGGCTCTGACTCTGTCCCAGCCTCAACTAAATTCACCCAATGTGCCGTCAGGAAGATATAGTGGCCCTGCCCGCCTGTGCTTGTCCACGTGTCCGTTGTTAAGTGGACCTTGGCAGTAACCGCGTTGGTGAGGGCGCGTACAATGTTGCGGGAGACGTGGTCGTGCAGGGCTGGGACAGCACATCGGGAAAAGCCTCAGTTTCCACAAGCCTATACGGCAGCATCTCCAGGCTGATCAATTTGGCAATGTGCACGTTTAACGCTTGAGCGTGCGGGTGCGTGGCGGCGTACTTGCGCTTGCGCTCAAACAGTGGCGCTAGCGACGTCTGGACGCTGCGCTGAGAGACATTGCTGGATGAGGCCGAGGACAGCGGAGGTGAGGGTGTGGGTGCAGGCCATGAGACGGTAGTGCCTGTGTCCTCAGAGGGGGGTTGGATCTCAGTGGCAGGTTGGGGCACAGGGGGAGAGGCAGTGGTGCAAACCGGAGGTGGTGAACGGCCTTCGTCCCACCTTGTGGGGTGCTTGGCCATCATATGCCTGCGCATGCTGGTGGTGGTGGCTCCCCAGCTGATCTTGGGGCGACAAAGGTTGCACACCACTGTTCAACGGTCGTCAGGCGTCTCTGTGAAAAACTGCCACACCGTAGAGCACCTTGACCTCTGCAGGGTGGCATGGCGCGAGGGGGCGCTTTAGGAAACAGTTGGTGGATTATTCGGTCTGGCACTGCCTCTACCCCTGGCCACCGCACTGGCTCGGCCTGTGCCCACACCCTGACTTGGGCCTCCGCGTCCTCGCCCGCGTCCACGTCCTCTAGGCCTACCCCTACCCCTCAGCATGCTGTATTACTAGTAGTGCAGAAACAGAACGCTGTAATTAAATGTGCCACTTATTGGCCTGTGGTTGGAGGCTGACTTCGCTTACGGAACGCACAGCAGAGCCAGGAAATAATTTTGCGCAAGCCTGCTGTAACACTTAGCTGGCTGCGTATGAATTAGGACAACTACCCCCAGCACAGACCCAGTACACTGAGGACGGTCACAGGCAGCCCAAATAGATTTTTTTTCCCAAATGTTTTTGGAAAGGCCCACTGCCTATATTCAATAAATATGTCTTCTGTCCCTGCCTCACCACCACTACTGGCCCTGGACTATGTATAATTACTGCAGGGCGCAATGCTCTGCACGGCCGATATACTAAAAAAAAAAAAAATGTGCAACACTGCAAAAAGCAGCCTCCACACTACTGCACACAGTTAGATGTGGCCCTAAGAAGGACCGTTGGGGTTCTTGAAGCCTAAAATACTCCTAACACTCTCCCTATAGCAACTCCCGCAAGACAGCACTTTCCCTGATCTCTGTCAGAACGCATCTGTGGCGAGCCGCGGGAGGGGCCGATTTATATACTCGGGTGACACCTGATCTCACCAGCCACTCACTGCAGGGGGTGGTATAGGGCTTGAACGTCACAGGGGGAAGTTGTAATGCCTTCCCTGTCTTTCTATTGGCCAGAAAAGCGCGTTAACATCTCAGAGATGAAAGTGAAAGTAACTCGAACATCGCGTGGTGCTCGTTTCAAATAACGAGCATCTCGAACACGCTAACACTCGAACGAATATCAAGCTCGGACGAGTACGTTCGCTCATCTCTAATCCTTTTATCTGATGCACATTTGGCCAATTTTCTCTGTGCTGCACGAGTAAATCACATAATCCTATTCCTTTTACATCCTGGATATTGCTTAAGCAAATTAAAGATTAATTTGGAACAACTACTTTAATGTTATTTATCCATGACAACAAGTACTGCTGTCTATATTGATGTGTATGAGTCATAGTTGTCAAATCTTCAAAAATGAGAAACATTGCATATTTTTTCATTTAAATCAGATCGTTTTTACTGAAGTTATACTTTTGAGTACAATTACCCCTTAATTTCTACACATTTATCCATGCATAAGCATAATATACATAGATCATATCATAACCTCCCCACGCCAAAAAAATACTTCGACACATACAAAAAAAGATAAAAAATAGAGAAAAAGCCCCAAACCAAGTTTTCTACACTTTCTCCACCCCCTCTAAATCCTATCCACAATACCTCAAACTTAGTCAAGCAGCCTCTTTTTTGATATATCGCCTTTTCCAAAGATATAACCTTTCTTATCTTTCCTGCCGTTGGGGGTCTGCATCCAACAAACAGTATTCAGCTTTTGTGCCTCATACAATACTCTCTGAATTCTCAAAATAGTATGCCCATCAACAATACCCAACATACAAATTCTGGGATTAAGACTAATATCGATACAATATATATTTTTAATAATCTCTAGTATCCCATTCCAAAATATACACAATTTTACACAATCCCAGACCATATGGGAAACTGATCAAATTTGCTGATGACACAAAGCTAGGAGGGAACACTAGGGAAGAGAGAGAGAATATTTAAAAAGATCTAGAAAAGCTTGAACAGTGTGCGGCGACTAACAGAATGGTATTTAACAAGGAGAAATGAAAAGTCCTACATCTGGGCAAGAAAAATGAAGAAAGCACATACAGAATGGTAGGAATTGGGCTAAGCAGCACATGTGAAAAAAACTTGGGTATACTAATAGATCATAGTCTGAACATGAGTCAACAATGGGATGCAGCAGTCAAAAAGGCAAACACAATTCTAGGATGTATTAAGAGTAGCATAGAGTCTAGATCACATGAGGTAATTATTTCCCTCTTCCTTAGTCAGACCTCATCTGAAATACTGTGTCCAGTTCTGGGCACCCCATTTTAAAAAAGACATAGACAAACTGGAGCAAGTTCAGAGAAGAGTTACCAAGATGGTGAGTGGTCTGTAAATCATGTCCTCTGAGCAAAGGTTAAAGGATATGGGAATGTTTAGCTTGCAAAAACGAAGGCTGAGAGGAAATTTGATATCTGTCTACAAATATCTGAAGGGCTGTCACAGTGCAGAGCGATCAGCCCTATTCTCATTTGTACAAGGAAAGACTAGAAGCAATGGTATGAAACTGAAAGGGAGGGGACACAGTGGAACACAGTGGAACAGGTTACCATGGGAGGTGGTGAGTTCTTCTTCAATGGAAGCATTAAAAAAAACTGGACACATATCTGTCTGGGATGATTTAGTGATTCTTCATTGAGCAGGGGGTTGGACCCAATGACCCTGGAGGTCCTTTCCAACTCTACCATTCTATGATTCCATATGCATTAAATCTTCACCATCCATACATTTTGGACAGTCTACGTTCAATCTAATACCCATATTAAACAACTTTAATGGAGTACAATAAACCTTATGCACTAAACGCAATTGTGATACTCATTGACTTTCAGATAGAAATGTTATCGGAATCATACGCAAGACTAGAACACATTTTTATTTGCTAATATTGCCTAAATCATTTTCACACTTTTCCTTAACTCTAGTGGGAATTGCTGTAAATAGTAAGAAAGCATTTGTCTATATAAAAAGGATATAGTACCCCTTGTAGCTCCAGAACACCCAAGAAAATTCACCAAAGGGTATTGAATCATAAGCACTAGAGATGAGCGAGTATACTCGCTAAAGGCAATTGCTTGAGCGAGCATTGCCTTTAGCGAGTACCTACCCGCTCGAGACTAAAGGTTCAGGTGCCAGCGGCGGGCGGGGAGTTGCGGGGGAGAGCGGGGAGATCTCACTCTCCCTCTCTCTCCCCCCCCCCCCGCTCCCTCCTGCTGACTGCCGCTACTCACCGCTCCCCCGGGCCGGCACCCGAACCTTTAGTCTTGAGCGGGCAGGTGCTCGCTAAAGGCAATGCTCGCTTGAGCAATTGCCTTTAGCGAGTATACTCGCTCATCTCTAATGAGCACCAATACTTTCCGCATTTCATTCCTCTCTCATATACTATTATAGAGTGGTTACAACCTCTCATTTTAGAAACTAATCTGCCATTCATCCCCACCCCATCAACTGTTCCAATTGAGATGTCAGAAAATATATGCAAACATTTGGATTTGCCAACCCTCCAGACCGCTTAACCCTTTGAAGGTTCTCCAAGTTAATTCCAGCAGATCCATAATAAACTCCAAAATATTGTATAAAGTCTAAAAAACTATCATGATGGAATACAAACTGGAGAATTTTGAAGTATATAAAGGAGTTGTGGCGTCAAAACCATTTTAATAAGATTTCCCCTGACAATTATAGACAATGCCAGATGATTCCAGACCATATTGGCAGAAATATAGTTTTAAAGCTTAGAAGATACCACAACTCCCAAACATTTGAACTCCTTCACTATTTGTATTTGTGTATGTTCCAATGAATAGTCCATCAGCAAGGGATCTAAAGGAAGAATTACAGATATTCCCCAGTTAATAGTGTGACCCAACATCTTACCAAATATATTGACAAATGGACAGATTAGGAATCATTAATCTACTCACATCACCCATATGCAACAATAGATAATCTCCATATACTGAGATACGTTCGTCAATTTCCACCTACTGCAGTCCAACTGTATTGGGTGATTAGGCAAAGAAAACAGAGGACAGGGGATACCCCTGCCTTGTTCCCCACTCCAACACCATCCATCTCGAAATATGACTATTTACCCTCATTCTTGCCCCTGCATTAAATAGATCAGTTTACCCATGCGAACCTATTCTATGAAGAACAGCCCACCAACAATTCAATTCAACATTGTCAAAGACTTTGGCAGCATCAAATGAACAAAGGCCCCTGCCTAAGGTTGGGACATCGACACAATCATATCGATAGTCGATCGCTGAAAAAAACGATCGATTATTGTAAAATATCGGTCTAAAACTATCGATAAGATAGTGGGGCCTAAGACCCCACTTTTTCTGAGAGTCGTTTTGCCTGGAGCAAACCGTGTTGGTGACAAAGAGTCCCCTCACACTTTCCAAAAGTTTCTAGAACTTGTTTATAAGTTTATTACTGCCTCGAGCAAAACTGCATCCTGTACCAACACAAAGGAAAGAAAGAAAATCTGGTCACCAGACCACAAGACACGTTTCTTCTTTACAAAAATCGATATTATATCACCCTAAACTATCAATGTTACCGATATATCGGACACAATATCGATAAAAAGTATCGCCAAAGCATTAGCGATCTATCAATATTTCGATATATCGGTTTTCGATGTCCCAACCTTAGCCCTGCCTACTCAAACTTGATGACCTGCCTGAAGGTTCAGACATAACCTCCCTAAATTAATAGCAGAAGGATTAATTTGGTATGAAGCTGGGCTGATCCTCATTTATTAGATGAGTCATTACTAAAAGTAACCCATTCACTAGTACCGTTAGATTTTAACATCAGTGTTCTGAGATATTGGATGATTGGTATCAGAAATGGACAAATCTTCTCCCAGATTAGGAATTAAGACAATCATAGCATCTCTCATTGATGGTTAAAGTATACCTTCATGCAATAATTCATTAAATACCATCAATTAGTGTGGCAGAAACATATCCTGGTAGCGCTTAAAAAATTAAATTGGAAGACCATCCAACCCAGGCAAGTTTTCATTAGTAAAGTCCTTCTACTTCATCCCTTAAAGGGGTTGTCTCTCGAAAGCAAGTGGGGTTAAGCACTTCTGTATGGCCATATTAATGCACTTTGTAATATACATCGTGCATTAAATATGAGCCATACAGAAGTTATTCACTTACCCACTCCGTTGCTGGCGTCCCCGTCTCCATGGTGCCGTCTAATTTCAGCGTCTAATCGCCCGATTAGATGCGCTTGCGCAGAAGGGTCTTTTCCCTTCTGGTCGGTCCGGGCACGAGCGTCGTTCTGGCTCCGCCCCTTCTATGCATCATCTCGTAGCTCCGCCCCATCACGTGTGCCAATTCCAGCCAATCAGGAGGCTGGAATCGGCAATGGACCGCACAGAGCCCACGGTGCACCATGGGAGAAGACCTGCGGTGCATCGTGGGTGAAGCTCCCGGTGGCCATCTTGGAGGAAAAGAAGAAAGAAGTTGCAGAGAGGGGATTCGGGTAAGTAAATTTTTTTTTTTAATTTCAACACATTCCTTGGGTTTGTCCTGCGCTGAACGGGGGGCCTATGCAAAAAAAAAAAAAAAACATTTCGGTGCGGGACAACCCCTTTAACTCATTCAATGTCAGAGGAGCCTCTAACATCCCTCTCTGATCATCTGACAAAGTTAGCAATTGCAACCGAACAAAATATTTATCCTCACAGTCCGTACTTAACTGAGAAGCATGCAGGCTTTGAAAATAGAGAAAAAAATGTCATCCTCCTTTACAACCAAAGTATTATCAGGCCTTCTCAATACTGCAACATAAGATGATGATTCCTGTGCTTTAATTGTAAAAGCCCCAAAACAAGCCTTTACTTCCTCTTCCTCAAAGATCTTCATAAAAAGATGCTTGTTTTTTGCAACACCTCTTGGAAAATCTGCAAGTTGAAATTGCGCCTCTTTCCAATTAATTTCTGCCTAATTAGTGAGAGAATATATGTATATACTTGCTCTGCATCTAAAGTTCGTCGCTGAAGGACCCTAATGACTTCCTGAGATTTAAATTTATGTAAACTAATCTTCTTTTTATAATGACCATGTATAAATGCTTCAAAGCATCCCATACTATAGACACTGAGGAAGAGCTAATATTCATCTGATGAAAATTCCAATAGAGCCTCATCTGTTCTAGCATTACTATTAGTGCTCCTACCGACTAGCGATATGTTGTCTTGTGATGCAGGAACGAGTAAAAAAAACACATTATTATGAAACCAATGATTTTCAATAGTTTCATACTCACTTGTGATATTTTCACTGCAGCCTTGCTGCACTAAGAAAAATCTGCACTATCACCCATTGTATTCAATAGGGTCATTGGCAGCAGCGCTAGCCCCATTGAAAACATAGGGAGTACATCGCGCTCCCCTGACACAGCTGTGACAGCTATGGCAGGGGACTGCTTCATCACCGCGGGGACCACAGGGATAAAAGAATCCTCTGCCACAGCTGTGACAGCTGTGGCAGAGGTCCGCAATGCTATCCCATTGCTTTCAATGAGGTTGGGGTTGCTGCAGCCCCATTGAAAGCAATGGGTTGCAGGCAACCAGCGCAGCGATGATTTTCAGGGAAGGGCTTGAAATATAAAACCTTCCCTAAAATCAGTCCTAGCTGTAAAAAAAAAATATTTTACTCACCTAGATGAGCTGTCTGGCTCTTCTCTCCAGCTTCGGCAGTCATCTTCTATCTTCTGAATGCTGGGGATTGAAAAATCCCAGCCTCCAGAAAGCACTGCCTCTGATTGGCTGAGTGCTGTGAGCAATCAGAGGCAGCGCCCAGATGTCATTGAATAAGAACTGAGCGCTGCCTGTAATTGGTCACAGTGCTCAGTCAATCACAGGCAGCACTCAGCCATTCATTGAATTCAAAGATTTGGTCACAGCACTGCAGTGTTTGCCTGCAATATATTGCTTTCAATGGGATGGCAGCAGCGCTGGCCCCATTGAAAGCTACGGGATAGCATCACGGACCTCTGACACAGCTGGGACAGGGCATCTGGGCAGGGCATCTGGGCATCTGGGACTCCCCGCTATCAGGGGAGTGCAATGTACTCCCTATGTTTCCAATAGGGCTGGCACTCCTGCCACCGGCGCCATTGAAAACAACAGGCAATAACGCAGATTTTTCTTACGGCTGCAAGGCTTCAGGGAAAACATTGCAAATGAGGATGAAACCATTGAAAATCATTGATTTCATATTGATGCGTTTTCACTCACTCTCGCATCACAAGAAAAGATATCATCAGCTTTAACAAAAAGAAATTAAACATCCAAACGCAATCCAAACCAAATCCTGCACCATTCATAATCAATGACAAAAGAGTGGGAAGTGTTCAGACACAGTTTGTAGTAGATATCCTACTCTACGAACACAAAGAAGCATAGATGGAGTACCTATCGGGAGATCAATTCTAGAAAGTGTATTATGTGAACTGGAATAACAAGAGGTTCTGGCGTACATGCGGTGGCCTTGCCGTGACTCTCCAGCTTATGTGTTTTGGGCCTAAAATACTAACATCCACATTTATCAGCGTGTGTTTTCTATGCATGCGGTGTGGCTATAGATGCTGGAGGAACCCAGGATGGTATGCCAGTGTGGCACACTTATTAATGCAGGGCAATCCACTGCTTAGTCATTGTGAGTTGTACCCCTGTATGTGTGGCACACCCATCTATGGCGCTCACCCCGCCATAGATGGTTTGCTAGCAGTCTTACCCTGGGTTGAGTTGAGTGGATGCTCAATCAGTCTGCACATGGACATTTTTGCTCCTCTATATTGCAATCTCTTCCTGCATGCTACCAGGTTAAATGGCTATTAAGCTATTTTTGGTAGTATATATTCTGTATCTGTTTTCTTTTTCTGTTAATTAGAGTTTGTAGTAGATATCCCTCTCTACGAACACAAGGAACCATAGATGGAGTGCCTATCAGGAGATCAATTCTAGAAAGTGTATTATGCGAACTGGAATAACAAGAGTATTTTCGAACTTCTTAATTTCTCAACCTCCACAGATCACATAAACCTATTTCCATTAATAAATGTGCAAAAGTAGTTGGGAAAGGAGAAGCCACTATAGGTCCTTTATTATATCTATCTAAATAGGGATCCAGACAATTATTATAATCACCCACAATTAGCATAGGAATATAGCCACAAATTCCATCACCTTCTTAATACATTCGCTGGACTACACAGGAGAAATATATATTGCCACAAAAAACATTTTGTTTGCGCAAAAATACATTTAAGACAAACAATCCCCCCATGGAATCTATAACAGATGATTCCTTGAGTAATTCAAGTACACAGAATGGATAGAATGTGCCCATACGGAATCAAGTGTTCAGTATCTTTTGTTAATTGTATGCCTAATAAATAGAGATGAGCGAACGTACTCGTCCGAGCTTGATATTCGTGCGAATATTAGGGTGTTCGGGATGCTCGTTACTCGTAACGAGTACCACGCGGTGTTCTGGTTACTTTCAGTTTCCTCTCTGAGACGTTAGCGCGCTTTTCTGGCCAATTGAAAGACAGGGAAGGCATTACAACTTCCCCCTGTGACGTTCAAGCCCTATACCACCCCCCTGCTGTGAGTGGCTGGGGAGATCTGATGTCACCCGAGTATAAAAATCGGCCCCTCCCGCGGCTCGCCACACATGCCTTGTGACTTAGCTGAGGGAAAGTGCTGCTGCTGGAGCTGCTGTAGGGAGAGCGTTAGGAGTCAGTGTAGGCTTCAAGAACCCCAACGGCCCTTCTCAGGGCCACATCTACTAGTGTGCAGTACTGTGCTAGCACAGTATTTTTTTTTTTTTGTCCAAAATTGGATCTGCAGAGCATTGCGCCCAGCAATAGGGACAGAAGTGGGGGTTAGGCAGGGAGAGTGTTAGGAGTTAGTGTAGGCTTCAAGAACCCCAACGGTCCTTTCTAGGGCCACTTCTATCCGTGTGCAGTACTGTCCAGGCTGCTGTTAGCAGTGTTGCATATTTTATTTTTTTTCTCAAAACCGGCTGTGCAGAGCATTGCACCCGGCATTAATACTACAGGGATAGAATTGTGTAGGCAGGGCCAGAAGACATACATTATTCATTGAATACACGCAGTGGGGTCTTCCCTTTGCTAAAAAGGAAAAAAATTATATTTGGTCAGCCTGTGTCAGTCCTAAGGTCTCCGTGTACGTGTGTGCTGCGTGTACAACGTACAAAAATCAGACGCAACCAGCTACGCTTTACTGCAGGCTTGCGCCATTGTCTTTCCTGACTGGCAAATACCTGCTCTGCTAGAGTTAATAACTCTGCTACACTAAAGTTGTGTGTCACTTTTTCAGGGCCACACTACAGTTCTAAAAGTTATTGTTCATTGAATATACGCAGTGGGTCCTTCCCTTTGCCAAAAAGGAAAATAAATTATATTTGGCCTGCCTGTGTCAGTCCTAAGGTCTCCGTGTACGTGTGTGCTGCGTGTACAACGTACAAAAATCAGACGCAACCAGCTACGCTTTACTGCAGCCTAGCGCCATTGTCTTTCCTGACTGGCAAATACCTGCTCTGCTAGAGTTAATAACTCTGCTACACTATAGTTGTGTGACACTTTTTGAGGGCCACACCACAGATATTAAACTTCTTGTTCATTGAATATACGCAGTGGGGTCTTCCCTTTGCAAAAAAGCGAAAACATTATATTTGGCCTGCAGGCTTGCGCCAATTTATTTCCTGCCTGGGAAATCAAATCACTGGTAATACAGCATGCTGAGGGGTAGGGGTAAGCCTAGAGGACGTGGACGTGGACGTGGCCGAGGACGCGGAGGGCCAAGTGAGGGTGTGGGCACAGGCCGAGCTCCTGATCCAGGTGTGTCGCAGCCGACTGCTGCGCGATTAGGAGAGAGGCACGTTTCTGGCGTCCCCACATTCATCGCCCAATTAATGGGTCCACGCGGAAGACCTTTATTAGAAAATGAGCAGTGTGAGCAGGTCCTGTCCTGGATGGCAGAAAGTGCTTCGAGCAAGCTATCATCCACCCACAGTTCTGCGTCGTCCAGTGCTGCAAATCCGAATCCTCTGTCTGCTGCTCCTCCTTCCTCCCAGCCTCCTCACTCCACTACAATGACACCTGCTCAGGAGCGGGAACACTCCCAGGAACTGTTCTCGGGCCCCTGCTTAGATTGGGCAGCAGTGGTTCCTCTCCCACCAGAGGAGTTTATCGTCACTGATGCCCAACCATTCGAAAGTTCCCGGGGTCCGGGGGAAGAGGCTGGGGACTTCCGCCAACTGTCTCAAGAACTTTCTGTGGGTGAGGAGGACGATGACGATGAGACACAGTTGTCTTGCAGTGAGGTAGTAGTAAGGGCAGTAAGTCCAAGGGAGCAGCGCACAGAGGATTCGGAGGAAGAGCAGCAGGACGATGAGGTGACTGACCCCACCTGGTGTGCAACGCCTACTCAGGACAGGTCTTCAGAGGGGGAGGCAAGGGCATCAGCAGGGCAGGTTGCAAGAGGCAGTGCGGTGGCCAGGGGTAGAGGCAGGGCCAGACCGAATAATCCACCAAGTGTTTCCCAAAGCACACCCTCGCGCCATGCCACCCTGCAGAGGCCGAGGTGCTCTAAGGTCTGGCAGTTTTTCACAGAGACACCTGACGACCGACGAACAGTGGTGTGCAACCTTTGTCGCGCCAAGATCAGCCGGGGAGCCACCACCAACAGCCTCACCACCACCAGCATGCGCAGACATATGATGGCCAAGCACCCCACAAGGTGGGACGAAGGCCGTTCACCGCCTCCGGTTTGCACCGCTGCCTCTCCCCCTGTGCCCCAACCTGCCACTGAGATCCAACCTCCCTCTCAGGACACAGGCACAACCGTCTCATGGCCTGCACCCACAGCCTCACCTCCGCTGTCCTCGGCCCCATCCACCAATGTCTCGCACCGCACAGTCCAGCCGTCGCTAGCGCAAGTGTTGGAGCGCAAGCGCAAGTACGCCACCACGCACCCGCACGCTCAATCGTTAACGTCCACATAGCCAAATTTATCAGCCTTGAGATGCTGCCGTATAGGGTTGTGGAAACGGAGTCCTTCAAAGCTATGATGGCGGCGGCGGCCCCGCGCTACTCTGTTCCCAGTCGCCACTACTTTTCCCGATGTGCCGTCCCAGCCCTGCACGACCACATCTCCCGCAACATTGTACGCGCCCTCACCAATGCGGTTAGTGGCAAGGTCCACTTAACTACGGACACGTGGACAAGCACAGGCGGGCAGGGCCACTACATCTCCCTGACGGCACATTGGGTGAATTTAGTGGAGGCTGGGACAGAGTCAGAGCCTGGGACCGCTCACGTCCTACCCACCCCCAGAATTGCGGGCCCCAGCTCGGTGGTGGTATCTGCGGCGGTGTATGCTTCTTCCACTAAAGCACCCTCCTCCTCCTCCTCAACCTCTGTCTCGCAATCTAGATGTGTCAGCAGCAGCAGGACGTCGCCAGCAGTCGGTGTCGCGCGGCGTGGTAGCACAGCGGTGGGCAAGCGTCAGCAGGCCGTGCTGAAACTACTCAGCTTAGGAGATAGGAGGCACACGGCCCACGAACTGCTGCAGGGTCTGACAGAGCAGACCGACCGTTGGCTTGCGCCGCTGAGCCTCCAACCGGGCATGGTCGTGTGTGACAACGGCCGTAACCTGGTGGCGGCTCTGCAGCTCGGCAGCCTCACGCACGTGCCATGCCTGGCCCACGTCTTTAATTTGGTGGTTCAGCGCTTTCTGAAAAGCTACCCACGCTTGTCAGACCTGCTCGTAAAGGTGCGCCGGCTCTGCGCACATTTCCGCAAGTCCCACACGGACGCTGCCACCCTGCGCACCCTGCAACATCACTTTAAGCTGCCAGTGCACCGACTGCTGTGCGACGTGCCCACACGGTGGAACTCTACGCTCCACATGTTGGCTAGGCTCTATGAGCAGCGTAGAGCTATAGTGGAATACCAACTCCAACATGGGCGGCGCAGTGGGAGTCAGCCTCCTCAATTCTTTTCAGAAGAGTGGGGCTGGTTGGCAGACATCTGCCAGGTCCTTCGAAACTTTGATCAGTCTACCCAGGTGGTGAGCGGCGATGCTGCAATCATTAGCGTCACCATTCCTCTGCTATGCATCTTGAGAAGTTCCCTGCAAAACAATAAAGGCAGCCGCTTTGCGCTCGGAAACAGAGCCGGGGGAAGACAGTATGTCGCTGGATAGTCAGAGCACCCTCCTGTCTATATCTCAGCGCGTTCAGGAGGAGGAGGAGGAGGATGAGGAGGATGAGGAGGAGGGGGAAGAGACAGCTTGGCCCACTGCTGACGGTACCCATGCTGCTTGCCTGTCATCATTTCAGCGTGTATGGCCTGAGGAGGAGGAGGAGGAGGATCCTGAAAGTGATCTTCCTAGTGCGGACAGCCATGTGTTGCGTACAGGTACCCTGGCACACATGGCTGACTTCATGTTAGGATGCCTTTCTCGTGACCCTCGCATTCAACGCATTCTGGCCACTACGGATTACTGGGTGTATACACTGCTCGACCCACGCTATAAGGAGAACCTTCCCAGTCTCATTCCCGAAGAGGAAAGGGGTTCGAGAGTGTTGCTATACCACAGGACCCTGGCGGACAAGCTGATGGTAAAATTCCCATCCGACAGCGCTAGTGGCAGAAGGCGCAGTTCCGAGGGCCATGTAGCAGGGGAGGTGCGTAGATCGAGCAGCATGTACAGCCCAGACAGTGCAACAGTCTTTAAGGGCCTGGCCAGCTTTATGGCTCCCCAGCAAGACTGTGTCACCGCTCCCCAGTCAAGGCTGAGTCGGCGGGAGCACTGTAAAAGGATGGTGAGGGAGTACGTAGCCGATCGCACGACCATCCTCGGTGACGCCTCTGCCCCCTACAACTACTGGGTGTCGAAGCTGGACACGTGGCCTGAACTAGCGCTGTATGCCCTGGAGGTGCTTGCTTGTCCTGCGGCTAGCGTCTTGTCGGAGAGGGTGTTTACTGCGGCTGGGGGAATCATCACAGATAAGCGTACCCGCCTGTCAACCGACAGTGCCGACAGGCTAACACTCATCAAGATGAACAAAGCCTGGATTTCCCCAGACTTCTCTTCTCCACCAGCGGACAGCAGCGATACGTAAGCAATACGTAGGCTGCACCCGCGGATGGAAGCTACGTTCTCTCTCACCATCCAAATATTCCTAATATTGTCTAATATTCCTTCTCCTCCTCCTCCTCCTGCTCCTCCTCCTGAAACCTCACGTAATCACGCTGAACGGGCAATTTTTCTTAGGGCCACAAGGCTCACTCATAATTTTTCTAAACAATTTTTAGATGTTTCAATGCTCTGAAAAGCGTTGGAACTTTAACTTGAACCAATTTTTCGTTAAACTGGGCTGCCTCCAGGCCTAGTTACCACTTAAGCCACATTAACCAAAGCGATTAATGGGTTTCACCTGCCCTCTTGGTTGGCCATGGCCAATTTTTTTCAGGTACATTAGTACTGTTGATACAGCAATTTTTGTGGGCCCTCGCCTACAGTGTAATCAAATAAATTTTTAGCCCACCTGCATTAATCACGACATTACTACCTCAGCTGTGTTGGGCAATGCAATGGGATATTTCTATGTACCGCCGGTGGCTTCCTGGCACCCACCCATGCTGTAGGTGCACACAGAGTTTTTACTACATCTGTACACTTGAAAAGAACCCCAGTCTGACTGGGGCATGCAGTGTGGGCCGAAGCCCACCTGCATTAAGCACGACATTACTACCTCAGCTGTGTTGGGCAATGCAATGGGATATTTCTATGTACCGCCGGTGGGTTCCAGGGAGCCACCCATGCTGTAGGTGCACACGGAGTTTTTACTACATCTGTACACTTGAAAAGAACCCCAGTCTAACTGGGGCATGCAGTGTGGGCCGAAGCCCACCTGCATTAAGCACGACATTACTACCTCAGCTGTGTTGGGCAATGCAATGGGATATTTCTATGTACCGCCGGTGGGTTCCAGGGAGCCACCCATGCTGTAGGTGCACACGGAGTTTTTACTACATCTGTACACTTGAAAAGAACCCCAGTCAGACTGGGGCATGCAGTGTGGGCCGAAGCCCACCTGCATTAAGCACGACATTACTACCTCAGCTGTGTTGGGCACTGCAATGGGATATTTTTATGTACCGCCGGTGGGTTCCAGGAAGCCACCCATGCTGTCAGTCGACAGGGACTTCACAATAGGGAGTTGTACCTGCCTGTGCCTATGAATTAAAAAGCCCGGTCTGACTGGGGCATGCAGAGACACCTTGACAGAATGAATAGTGTGTGACACATAGGTTCCCCATTGCTATGCCCACGTGTGCAGCTCCTGATGGCGGTGGCACAGGATTCTATTTCTCATTGCTTCTGTACAGCATTGTGGGCTATCGCCCCGCCACTTTTAAAGAGGGTCGCTGCCTAGCCGTGCCAACCTCTGCAGTGTGTGCCTGCGGTTCCTCCTCATGGCAGACGCACTTCTAAATAGACATGAGGGTGGTGAGGCATTAGGGCAGCTGAAGGCTGCGCAGGGACACTTTGGTGTGCGCTGTGGGGGGGGGGGGAGGGGGGGCGGTTGGGCAGCATGTAACCCAGGAGAAGTGGCAGTGGAGTGTCATGCAGGCAGTGATTGTGCTTTGTTGGAGGTAGTGTGGTGCTTAGCTAAGGTATGCCATGCTAATGAGGGCTTTTCAGAAGTAAAAGTTTTTGGGAGGGGGGGGCCCACTCTTGCCGCTATTGTGGCTTAATAGTGTGACCTGTGAACTTGAGATGCAGCCCAACATGTAGCCCCTCGCCTGCCCTTTCCGTTGCTGTGTCGTTCCCATCACTTTCTTGAATTGTCCAGATTTTCACACAAGGAAACCTTAGCGAGCATCGGCGAAATACAAAAATGCTCGGGTCGCCCATTGACTTCAATGGGGTTCGTTACTCGAAACGAACCCTCGAGCATCGCGAAAAGTTCGTCCCGAATAACGAGCACCCGAGCATTTTGGTGCTCGCTCATCTCTACTAATAAACAAACAATAGCTTAGCTGGTTGAAATAGTTGAATAGATGAAAAAGCAGCTTATCTTTAAGTTGTATGCTGCCCATACCACGCACATTCCACAATTGTATTAAACTCCTGAACCGCAATTCATGATATTCATTATTTATGTTTTACACGTATAATTTAAGATGTCGGCTGCATTGCATGGTAGAGAAAGACAGGGAGAGAGAAGAAAAGGAAAAAACAAAACACCCCACCACACCCAACCACATAAACTCATATCTCCTAGGGCTCTAATCACCTAGCCATAGTGATAATGGTCAAAGTAAGAACCTCAATCTTCTGAAGAAGAGCGCTAACTTGTGTCGCTTCCTCAGTGGCAGCAGAGGTCTAGTTGGTTTGGTCCTCAGGGTCGAGCCCCTCCTATGTTGGTGTGACTGCAGCATGGGCCTTCTTTGATCAGTGCTGAGGTGTTTGAGGGCAATATATCCCCGCCACCATCTTTTAGCTGATTATCTGCTTATTTTTTTTCTACTGGCCCCGGACCGTGAAAACATGCTATTTGCCACCAACTGCTCATGGAAGCATCTTAATAAGCAAAGAGATGGGCAAGGGGAAGCAGCACTGCAGCTTAGTGACTGCATTGAACCGTGGGACCCCCACTCCTTTGGACATGTCTCTATTGCAGGCACATTTGTCATGTTAACAAATCATATCTACAGACGAAGATCCATGATTGGCGCTAGATACATGAGCTGCCTACAACCGGTCTACTTTGCTTCGCTTGCAGAAAATCAAAACTAAAATCTGTGTAAAAAAATTCTGTTTTCCCCCCAAAAAACTACACCTTTTAATGCTGAAAGTTTTCCAGTTGCTTTCGTTATTTGAACACAACAAATAGTGAGGGCTAGTGCGGTATTGGTTCTGGTAAAGAGAAAATCACAGGATGAAAGCGTACGTAAAGCTTTCCGCAATTTCAAAAGATATTCAAATTTAAATAGTAAAAAAAAAAAATGTTTTCAACTTTCATTTCTGTTTCACTGCTATACAAAACCTACAGACAAATAAAAACATGCAAAAGCACCGTGAACGCAGTCACAGGCATGGTGGCACAGCTTGGGTGGGTGTTGGTAGTGGCTCCCTATATGCTGTTCTGCACTCAACCAACAACTTCCTGGGATTTTTTTTTACCTTCTTTTGCATGTTCCTTATAAATATGCATAAAAAATGCTGCAAGAACGCATGTAATTGCATATGCATTGCATTCGGTACGCAACCATAGAGAACAATAGGGTTCTTAGGCATGCAATACGCTGTAAAATAGAACTTGCTGTGATCTTTGTTTTTATGCGCGCAACATGCGCAATAAATACATGCAGGTGTGAGTGGAACAAAGAAAAGCAATGCACTTTTATTGCAGCCTACATCGCGTCTTACCCGTGCAATACGCTATGACAAAACCTTTGTGTCAGCCCGGCTTTACATCACTTGATATTTTCTGTCCTGCAGATGCTGTCCTTGAACCTGGCGCTGCAAGGCAGTAATGCTAAAAACTGAGCCAATGTGCTTTTCCTTCCTCCTCTTCCTCAATAAATGTATGCAGTATAAAAATAAAGGTGATTATTATTAAGAGGAGTAAACCCACACAAACACAATAGCTCTGGATAGAATACTAATGTTTGTAATAAAACAACTACAGATGTAGTAAATATTAACCTGATATTTAACATGTTCTGATAACTTCACTACAATACACTGCAATACCTTAAATTGAGTTATCAAAATGCGCTAGTCCAGATAACAATTGCTAAATTTGTACTTTGAGGGGATAAATGTTATTGCTGGATGCCGGACCTAGTAAAGTTCTAAATCAGAGTCCTTATTAGTTACAGAACGTGAGTGGAAGTTCCATCATTTCTATAGCACTTATATCAATAATATACTGCAGTAATCAGCGCTGACACAGCGGATATGGTTATATTGTATACTTGTAGGTTTGTGAATTAAAAGAACCAAAACAAGCTGAATTGTTTTTCTCATGTCTAGTCACCAGAGTAACTAACTAGCTGAAGTACTGAAGATTTTACTTCTGACTTATTCTTTCGAGACTCCTTAGTTTGCTCATTAGTCTACGCTTCTGAGATGATGTTAAGAGTAGAGATGAGCAAACGTGCTCGGCCCCGCCCCTTTTTCGCCCGAATACCGCGATTTTCGAGTACTTCCGTACTCGGGCGAAAAAATTCGGGGGGCGCCGTGACGGCGCGGGGGGTTGCAGCGGGGAGTGGGGGGGAGAGGGAGAGAGAGCACTGATTTTACAGACATTAAGAGCTCGAATACACAAGATACCCAACACATATTTGAACCATTAAGACCATTGTCTGAAGTGACAGAGTAACAGTGCCCCCAATAGTAAGTGTCCTTTTGTGTGGCCCCAGTAGTAATAGTAACCCCCTTAATGGCCCCACTATTTATACTAACCATCTTAATGGCTCCAGTAGTAATAGTGACCCCAATAGTGGCCCCAGTAGTCATAGTGACCTTATAGTGGCCACAGTAGTAATAATGCTCCCATTAGTGGCCCCAGTAGTAATAGTGTTCCCCTTAGTGGCTTCTGCAGTAATAGTGACCCCCATATAGCCCCAGTTGTAATAGTGCCCCCCAAAGTGGCCCCAGTAGTAATAGCATTGACCATAATGGCACCAGTAGTATTAGTGTCCCTGGACCTCTGGCTGGGTGACAGGATGACAGGCATATCACTTATGGCCACTGTTGCGTCTGTGTCTTTAATATGGCCAATAAAAAAATAACTACTGGATGTGTGTCAATCAAGTGCTGGTTTCAATGTCAAGAAAATTAATTAATTCAACTGTTATTGCTGGATGCCGGACCTAGTAAAGTTCTAAATCAGAGTCCTTATTAGTTACAGAACGTGAGTGGAAGTTCCATCATTTCTATAGCACTTATATCAATAATATACTGCAGTAATCAGCGCTGACACAGCGGATATGGTTATATTGTATACTTGTAGGTTTGTGAATTAAAAGAACCAAAACAAGCTGAATTGTTTTTCTCATGTCTAGTCACCAGAGTAACTAACTAGCTGAAGTACTGAAGATTTTACTTCTGACTTATTCTTTCGAGACTCCTTAGTTTGCTCATTAGTCTACGCTTCTGAGATGATGTTAAGAGTAGAGATGAGCGAACGTGCTCGGCCCCGCCCCTTTTTCGCCCGAATACCGCGATTTTCGAGTACTTCCGTACTCGGGCGAAAAAATTCGGGGGGCGCCGTGACGGCGCGGGGGGTTGCAGCGGGGAGTGGGGGGTAGAGGGAGAGAGGGCTCCCCCCTGTTCCCCGCTGCTACCCCCCGCACCACCGCGCCTCTCCCCGCCCCCCGGCGCCCCCCGAATCTTTACGCGCGAGTACTGAAGTACTCGAAAATGGCGGTACTCGGGTGCGTAAGTACTCATTACGAGTACGTTCGCTCATCTCTAGTTAAGAGTCATTAGCGTATCCTAAGTGTGCCTTATACTGCCTCAACAGTTTCTGTTCATAGTTTGTATTTCTACTTCCTCCACCACTGTATAAGCAATAGTGTGTTAGGAAAAAAAACATTTTGGTGCATAGCTAGCTTACGGTGTAGTTAAAGATAATGGGCCTTCTAATCCCAATGAAAAGTACAGTAAACATTATTAACTTTCTTTGGTAGGCAATTACCTTTTTAGCATCATAGTTTAGTATAATACAAGGAGGTAAAAAAAAAAAAGTAAAAAAAAGTCTCCATTTCTATATCTTGTTTTTACATTCAGTATTTCCTCGGCATTCAGCACAGCAAAAAAAAAGTTTGGAAGTTTTAAGTACGGTAGTTGCTTTGAGTTATTGTTAGTTCAGATTTCTACTATGGTGAGGGAGCATCAGCCTGGAAAGAGTTGTAAATAAAATCTGCCTAGGATAGACATACATACACATTTTAATCACTATCAGACCTCATTAGCATAAGGAATGATGCGGTAGGTTGTCTGATCCATATACATCAAGGAGAAACCTTTCTCCCATATTCTAGTTCCAATGAAAAGCTCTACAAATTAGCCGTTTTCTTACAAACACAGAAGTGGAAAATCTAAAACTGCTCATGGCTATAAATATGTCATCAAACTAAATACTAACCACCCTGTATTTTTAAACAAGCTGCTTAAATACTGTAATATATTCCAATTTTGTTCTAGAATAATCCATTAAGTCTTTAATGCAACATGCTACCACTGAGGCTCACCAGTCATTGGAACCATGGTCAGGTGTCACTGTTCCTCTCACCTTACATGCCAGGCTCTATCAGCTCGCACCCAGCTTCCACTGCCCACGCCCCAATCTCAGACTGGCCCACGCATATGAGACATCAGCTATTATATTAATGCATATTTGACTGATGATGTACTGTTTTTGTGTGATGGCTGCATTCTCTTGTAAAACCTGTAAATTGTAAATAGAAATATTTTAATATGATTGGTAAATAAAGATTTTTTTAATATATAATCCTAATCTGTATATTGAGACTATCTTTTTGGGGTTGACATCGATTTTCTAACTAACTAATGCACATTGTGAATAGCTTTTTAATTGGCCAGTGTTGATTATGTAAGTACCTCTGTCCAATCAAAAAGCAGGGGTTTGGGGTATTAGGAAGTCTGAAGATTGTGTCAGCCATCTTGGATGGCCCAAAAATGGACCAGGAACTGACGAATACAAGGGATAGCAGAAAAGAACAACTGCAGGTAATATACTTCCCCACCCCTCCTAGAACTGGAATGTCCCAGAGTAGAATTTCCTCCCAAAATTGGAGTGTTGCTTTAACTTCAAACTGTGGGAAGATAAAGCTGAGTATTGTTATACAGTAAGTGTATTACTATATTGCTGCTGGTGCAAGACAAAGGTGATTGGTTCTTAATGAAGAGGGTCTCTTTTATAAACAAGGATGTGGACTGACACTGTATACCTCCTTAGTGGTCTGTGAGCATACTTTTTTCATTCAAAGAGTCCGGCAATGTGTATAATTGCATGTTCATGACTGAGGGTGAGGAGTGTGGGAGTAAATTCTGTGAAAGATAGTAACCTATCCATGATGCGAAGGGATGGAAGCACTGGGAGGAGCTAAGCAAAGTGGATGGTGCCATCCTATGAAAAGTGCATAGGCAAGATAGGCTGTGGCAGAGGTAGCCTCCCAGAGATCCGCAGAAGCACTGTAGGGTAGATAAACGCAGATGGCCAGTTTGGGTGCACCCAATGATGCCACAAGCCTTTATGCTGCCTGCGGCAAAGTATGAAAGGTGCGCTCCCCCCTGCAAAAAAACAAGCACTGATTTTACAGGCATTAAGAGCTCGAATACACAAGATACCCAACACATATTTGAACCATTAAGACCATTGTCTGAAGTGACAGAGTAACAGTGCCCCCAATAGTAAGTGTCCTTTTGTGTGGCCCCAGTAGTAATAGTAACCCCCTTAATGGCCCCACTATTTATACTAACCATCTTAATGGCTCCAGTAGTAATAGTGACCCCAATAGTGGCCTCAGTAGTCATAGTGACCTTATAGTGGCCACAGTAGTAATGATGCTCCCATTAGTGGCCCCAGTAGTAATAGTGTTCCCCTTAGTGGCTTCTGCAGTAATAGTGACCCCCATATAGTCCCAGTTGTAATAGTGCCCCCCAAAGTGGCCCCAGTAGTAATAGCATTGACCATAATGGCACCAGTAGTATTAGTGTCCCTGGACCTCTGGCTGGGTGACAGGATGACAGGCATATCACTAATGGCCACTGTTGAGTCTGTGTCTTTAATATGGCCAATAAAAAATAACTACTAGATGTGTGTCAACCCGCCATCCCTCGGAGGTCCTGCACACTGCCATATGTACAGCAGTCTCAGGTCACCTCATGGTAGGAGTGCCTCTTGGTGTAACTTAATCTTCAGTGGATGTATGGAGTATGACATCCTCCCTGGTATCAGTAGATGGTTGATTGAAAGTGAGCAAAAAGTAAAATTCTGCAATACGGACTGTTTTGCACTTCCTAAATTAGTAGGATTCACAACTATCAAGTTTACTGTGTCATTATTTGTTTGTAACCATCAAGTGCTGGTTTCAATGTAAAGAAAATTAATTAATTCAACTGTTACTTTCAATGATCATCATTAAAGAGGACCCCTGTAACTCTCCTTTACATGTAAGCTGTGTACCTTTGATCTATAGTTATTACATTACTATGCAACTATCATAAAGCACCATAACATTTTTACACTGTCCCTTTATAATAGTGCTATTCTGGAATTTTCGCAGATGCCTATTGGGCAATCCTATGCACCAGGTCTTGGTCAGAACTGCAAGCTGTGCACCCCCATAGTCATGTACTGTGCTTGCTGGATGTGTATACCACTAGAATGTGGCTTTCTTCTGTATCTTACCAAGAATACAATTAATGACAAAGTTCTAACAGAACTTAATGTCTTCGAATGGCACACAATCTATTGTTCTATTACAGACAGAGAGGCTAGCAGCTTGTCCTAGACAGGATTGTAAATTACTTACACAAAGGCCTTGCTTAAGGTCACTCTGCTAGAAAAGAGATAACTAGGTCCATTGTAGACCTTCTTGTCTATGTCATGTGAGATGAGTCCTCAAGTAATTAATGTGACTCAGTACTTAGAAGGAAATGGAGATATTCACTTATTGGAATTATATTTTAAATTCAGTACGACATGCAAAGTGTTTTAACATGAAGTTATTAATCTTGTTTCACCCTTTCATAACCTTTATTGTTCTTTAAATATAGATTGTAGTAGCTATTTATCCATGGCTTATTTGCATAAAAGGAGGCCATGAGCAGAAGTCAAAGTGGAATCCTGTTTACTTGGATTGTCTCTGCCAAAATGGTATGAAGTAATTAAATAACTGCTTTGGTATGCAAATATATGTGATAATTAATTTATCCACACAATAGGGAAGGAATTGTATAGGAGCCAGGTTGTGGAGGCCCTTTGGCAATTGTTCCATTTGTTATTTCCAGGGCCAAATCTTAAAAATAATTTTTAACAGAGGGATTCCAAGAATGTAGGAGCTTAGGGTAGATATGGCAAGAACCCCTACCGCTAATTAAACCGATTGTCTACGAATTTAGAAATGATTGGTAACCTTGGTTGACAACTAATTTTCCTGGAGGCTTGGGATAGTGCAGGGGTTAATGCAAGTGGTTTAGAACAAAAAGTATATTTACTGTAACAATGCCAGCTGGACACAAGATGGCAGAACCGGACTTCCCAAATGATATATCCCAGTACTGAGATAGGGCTGAATTGCATAACAACTGGACAGTCAAAGCAGCAATAATATGAAGCTTGTATGAACACTATAGGAAACGAAAATGCAAGAATAGAAACTCATCAAAAGATGACAGAAACAGAATAATAATAGTCAAATAACCAGAAAGATAAAGGTGAACAGATTATATCAAAGCTAAAATAATTTACCCTAATTTACGTCACTTAAATGTCTTCCCCTAATCTATACCTGATGATGACCCTAACACCATGCACCACTGTCCCTGAGAATCCCTAAAGATGTCCTTAAATGGAAATCCTATCTGAACATCTGAATTTGACAAACAATGGGAGGGCACTAAGACCAGTAACAAGAAAACCAAACTGAGCATAGTTTAACTAAGAAGCCAGACAAAGACAGGTACAAATAGAAAACAAGTGAACTACAAGGATATGAAGCAAGGGCTTGACTAGAATAATCATAGGAACAAAACCTCAATGACAAGAATAAAGCTAAACTAGGAAACTAGATATTAGATGTATGAAAGGAATATTGGATTCAAGTGCACATAGTTTCCATTATGACCAGTGACACACGGCAGAAGCCAGGATTATTTAAAGAGAAGCTAACCAATCAGGAAATCTTCTCCAAACGAGCCTGAGCTGCAGCAGTGTGGTCAGCAGACTTACTTTAATGGATCAGCTGTGGGACAGTTGTATAGCAACTGCCTCAAGAACAAACTAGTGGATGGAAAGTAATGCCAGAGCATTCCTGCTGCTTATAACACCTGCAATTTAATTATGCCCAATTTTAATAGGTCGAAATACTTTTATAAAGGTTAAAGCTCTGTTTTATGCATAACAATCAAAATCCCCTATTTCATTTTCACACATCAATAACAGAGTTACATGATAACATTCTGGTTGCCAGACTAGGGAGTCCTCAAATTGTAGAGAATTATTAAAGAAGGCATTAACTGGGGCAATGCCTGGCAATTATATGTCCTACGTAGCTGTAGTTCAAGCTTACTTACAGGTTTCCATCCCTGATGGTCAGTGCAATTTACAACAGCTCGGCATTTATTCTCTAACAGTCTTTTTAAATTACTATAGCCAATGTCCAATTCAGAGGCTTAACATGAATCTCTATCTCGACAGACTGGAGATATGTGTTCTATATACAGTCTAAAAATCAAGAATTAATTGCATAGGGAGACATCTCGGCATTGCATGGGTACATTGCTGTATTATCATGACATGGGCAGATATCCCACACAGGGTACTGCTGTTCTCTCATGTAAGTTTGACGTCTACCTCAAGAATAAATACTCCAAGCTCTACATGTCTTATATAAAGTTCAGACCTTGATGACCAGTGCTACCCTATTCTACCAAAATATTTGGACACCACTATAATTAGAATGGATTGTGTCTTACTAGCATGTCACTAAACCATGATCCATAACATGCAGATCTTTGGAGGTGTCAGTTTGTGATGGGAGCTGCACACTATTGGGTTATGTTGCTTTACACAAGCCATCCATCATGAAGCGCAATGCACTGGCCTGTCTACAGTGGTGCAAGGACAGTTTGGACAGTTGAGCAACAAAAGAATGTTCTAAGGAGTAACAAATCACATTACTCCCTCCTCAAATCAGATGGGCGTACCTGGGTGTGGAGGAGGCCTGGGAATGCCTTTTGTCTGAGTGTCTTCCGCCAACAATTAAGGACAGTGGAGATTCCGTAATGGTCAAGGACTAGAGATGAGCGAACGTACTCGGTAAAGCACTACTCGTCCAAGTAATGTGCTTTATCCGAGTACCTCTCTGCTCGTCCTGAAAGATTCGGGGAACGCCGCGGAGCGGGGAGCTGCAGGGGAGAGCGGGGAGGAACGGAGGGGAGATCTTTCTTTCCTTCTCTCCCGCCCGCTCTGCCCCGCTCCCCGCTGCGACTCACCTGTCAGCAGCGGAGCGCCCCGAATCTTTCAGGACGAGCGGAGAGATACTCGGATAAAGCACATTACTCGGACGAGTAGTGCTTATCCGAGTACGTTCGCTCATCTCTATCAAGGATGTTTTACATGGCATGGTCTTGGTATGTTGGCAAGAACCATAAATACAGAGGTGTATCCTGACATTCTAGACAATATTATGCTGCCGACAATACAGCAATGTTCTAAATGGTCAACAATACTTCTAACAAGACAACCTGCCTTGTCACAAATCCAACGCTATTTTATGTTGGTTTGAGGATATGGATGTTCCATGATTGAACCCTACTGAACATCATTGAGATGACCTGGAATCTCAGGTCAGGAAATATAAACAGCATCCGTCTTCTTTGAGAGAACTTTCCAGCTTTTTTTAGGTTGAATAGAGGGATATATAAGCTGACTTTTATCAGACGTTAGTAGAAAGTATGCTGCTGAGAGTACCTGATCTAATTAGGACCAAAGCCACCACACTAAGTATTAACATCCACAAATAAATACTACTTTGGATTCTTGCTCAGGTCTCCAATTACTTTTGGTAGGATAGTGTATATAAAATACCTATAACAAGGAATCATTGTCATACAGCATCCCGTCACTTGATGTATTTGCTTGATGTGTCACAATTCAGAAAATAAATGATAATGCCTAGTGCTAAGTGACATTTTGATGCATAATACATCTGTACTCTGTATCTGATTCCAGATGCTTATCAGTGTTACACATTGCATGGCGATATTTCATTTCTGGTCAAAACAACGTTCAAAGCAGGAAAAGCTTGGAAACAATGTAGATTGTGTTTCCATCAGGAAACTTTGATTGATTTAAATGCCCATAGATATAGAGATTTTCATAACACACATTTTTTATTTTATTTGTCATCATGCATTGTGAAACCATAGTATCAACATAGGATGTTGGCTAAAGGTACTAAGTAAGGCAGGCAGTATTTGGTGGAAGGGGCTTTCTAATGGGCACGTGGCCCTTATTCTTCCCAGTACCATTTGTGGGACAGTAAATTAGCAATACAGATGCAGGAAAGCAAGTCCTGAAAGAGCTCTGCAATGTACAGTCTCTACACACAGAACAATATTTCCTTGCTTTTGGGGCTGGTTTTAGACAGAGATACCCTGGGCAAAATTATAACTGGGGCTCAAAATTTTCAATTCCTCAGCTAAGCTTTGCTCTTCTGTAACACCCGGTAAAGTAGTCTACACACAGAAGCAGGTTTCTCATCTCAGCCATGAAACACTGAGATGGGAGTACCCCTTTAACACTGCCTCCTCAGTGCCCCCACAAGTTAAAGGGTTTTTCCAAGGAAATCCTATTGATGATCTATCCTCAAAATAAATAATCAATAGTCCACTCTGGACTGATCGGGCGCCTGCTGTCAGCACCGTAAAACACAGGGGTCGGAGCTTAAGCTGCTACATCGACCCCTGTATAGAGGCCAGTGCTTGTAACTACAGGTGCTGCTCCCATTGCTGTTAATGAAATTCCAACCTGCAATTACAAGCACCAACCACTAAACCAGGGCTTGTGCTTCAACCCCTGTGTATTGTGGCACTGACAGCTGTGCATGATCAGCTGTGGTCCTGAGCAGTGGACCTAAGCCAATCAATAGTACTTCCCTGTAAAACCCCTTTAACTTTCCCTCTACAAGTTTGTAGTGCTCCTTTATTGTCCCCACATAGTTACAGCTCCTCCTGAATACCCCCACAAATGTACAAGGAATTCTTATAGGGGTTTTCCAGGAAAAAATCTATTGATGACCTATCTTCAGGGAGATCGACCATCCCAGCTGTCTGTGCAGTGGGACAGATGTGCGTTAGAGGAGACTGGGGCAGAAATGCCACCTGGCTTCACTCCCATTGAAATCAATGGTAGCTGAAGCAGCTTTTATACTTCCATGCCCATCCCTGGCGTCAAAGGCGGAAAAGCTGGAATTTTGATAACTGCCTGAACTCCCATGGCAGTGAAGCCAGCTGGCCACTTTTTCTCTAATTTCCTATTACTCACATCCAGCCCACTGCACTGACAGCTGTGCTGGGTGATTAGGTAAACATTGGAGATCCTGTGCGGCCAGTCACCATTGATTAACTATTGATAACCTATTCTGAGGATAGAAACATACATAGTAACATAGTATGCTAGGCTGAACAATGTCCATCCAGTTCAGCCTGTTTCCACCCCCCTATGTTGATCCAGAGGAAGGCAAAAAAAAAAACAATGAGTCAGAAGCCAATTTACCCTACCCTGGAGGAAAAAAATCCTTCCCGACTCCATAATGGCAGTCAGAATAATCCCTGGATCAATACTATTCAGAGAAAGTTCCTTCCTGACTCCAAGTCCGGCAGTCGGAAGATCGCCTTCAACAACCCATACTGACCATTTAATGTTGTCAGCAGGATCCACAACCGGTATGTTTCTGCTGTAGGAAGTCAGACGGCAGCAGAGACAGGTGATGGTAAAGCAGGGTGGTTTATTGCCAAACTCTCAGTCATAAACAAACACAGGCTTTCTCCAGCCATATAGTGTCCATAAGGCACCCAAAATAACAGTCTTTGTTATCTGATGCAGGGATTCTCACCCAACCCTTTCCTCAGGGTTTTGGCTTCCCTCAGCTCCCCCAGTTCTCTTCACCCGGCTTTCCAGGGACTCTGCACACAATCTGTCCTCTCTCTGGTCTGGCTGAACACACTCTGCAACAATCTCTCTCTTACTGAGCTTTTCCTGCTCCTTTTTCAATTATGTTTCAGCTGTGTTCCAGGTTCAGGTACTTCCTGGACTGGAATATACGTGTGACCCGGACAGCCCTGTCTCATGCAAAGTCTGGAGTTATATCCTGGAGTTTAGTAATCTCCGTGGTATATACACACCATCCAGGACTTTACCCCTTACTTCACTACATACCCCCCCCCCCTCCTGCCAAAAGCCGAGGGGCTGGGTATCTACTGCTAGCCCACAATGTACCCTTGACAGGGCGTCTGCATTCCCTTGTAATTTACCTGGCCTGTGTTCTACATGGAAGTAAAAGTCCTGTAATGCTAAGAACCACTGCATTACCCTAGCATTATTCCCTTTTTGTTCACTCATCCATTTAAGTGGGGCATGGTCAGAAACTAATTTGAATTTTCTACCCTGCAGATAGTATCGGAGGAAGTCCAATGCCCATTTTATGGCTAAACCCTCTTTCTCGACAATTGAATAGTTTCGTTCATACGGGGTTAGCTTTTGGCTCAAGAACATAATCGGGTGCTCTTCCCCGTTGATCTCTTGAGACATAACCACTCCTAAGCCAGTGTCCGAGGCCTCTGTCTGCACTATGAATTCGTTTGCGAAGTCCGGAGCCACCAACACTGGTTGTTGACACAACATTAGCTTCAGTTCCCCAAATGCTTGTTCGGCTTCTGAGTGCCATGGAGCCATGACAGATTTGCTTTTCTCTTTTGTGAGCTCTGTTAATGGGGCCGCTATTGTGGCAAAGCTAGGGACAAAATGCCTGTAATAGCCTACATTTCCCTAAAACACTCTTACTTGTTACTTTGTTAAAGGGGTTGTCCCGCGCCGAAACGGGTTTTTTTTTTTTTTAACCCCCCCCCCCCCCCCCCGTTCGGCGCGAGACAACCCCGATGCAGGGGTTAAAAAAACAACCCGCACAGCGCTTACCTAAATCCCGGCGGTCCGGCGTCTTCATACTTACCTGCTGAAGATGGCCGCCGGGATCCTCTGTCTCCGTGGACCGCAGGGCTTCTGTGCGGTCCATTGCCGATTCCAGCCTCCTGATTGGCTGGAATCGGCACGTGACGGGGCGGAGCTACATGGAGCCGGCATTCTACACGAGCAGCCCCATAGAAGACTGCAGAAGACCCGGACTGCGCAAGCGCGGCTAATTTGACAATCGGAGGGCGAAAATTAGTCGGCTCCATGGGAACGAGGACGCCAGCAACGGAGCAGGTAAGTATAAAACTTTTTATAACTTCTGTATGGCTCATAATTAATGCACAATGTACATTACAAAGTGCATTATTATGGCCATACAGAAGTGTATAGACCCACTTGCTGCCGCGGGACAACCCCTTTAAAGGTCGGAGCCAATTCTGTATTGCCTCAACTTTGTTGGCATGGAGTTTAATCAGGCCTCTTCCTACTACATAGCCTAGATATTTTACCTCATCCATGCCTAAGGCACATTTCTTAGGGTTTATAGTGAACCCCACCTTTCTGATGGAATCCAGAACAGCTTGAACTCTACCCAGTTGGCTCTCCCAATCCCGGCTAAATATAACTATGTCATCTAGGTAGGCCACGGCATATTTCTTGTGGGGACTTAAAATCTTGTCCATTACCCTCTGGAAAGTGGCAGGAGCCCCCTTTAATCCGAATGGCATCATCACATAGTGAAAGCAGCCCTTTGGGGTAGAGAAGGCCGTCTTCTCCTTTGCACTCCAGAACATGGGAATTTGCCAATATCCTTTAGTGAGGTCAAAGGTGGTAATATACCGAGCAGGAGCTAATCGTTCAATTAGCTCATCTACCCTAGGCATAGGGTAGGCATCAAACTTAGAAACTTCATTCAGTTTTCTATAATCGTTAGAGAACCGCCACCCCCCCCCCCCCCCCAAGGGTTTTGGTACTAAGACTATTTGACTTGACCACTCACTTTTGGATTCTTCACTCACCTCTAGTTCAAAATTTTTTTTTATCTCTTGCAAAACTATCTCCCGGCGGGCTTTGGGAATTCAATAGGGTTTTACTTTTACTCTTACGTGGGGTTCTGTAATGACCTCATGATCAATTACATTAGTCAAACCTGGCAAGTCAGTAAACAAATCTTTGTTTTTCTGTAACAACTCCTTTCCCTGTTGTTTCTGGGATTTTGATAGGCCCTCTGTTATTATCACGTCCTGAATGACACTTGCTGCCTCAACCATACAACAAGGAAAATAAAGGGCCTCTCGTTCTCTCCAGGGCTTTAGTAAGTTTACATGATATAATTGAAAAGGTTTTCTTCTACCAGTTTGGTGCACTCTATACTTAACCTCTCCAACTTTTTCAACAATTTCGTATGGCCCTTGCCACTTGGCAAGAAACTTATTCTCTGCCGTGGGTATTAAAACTTGTACCTGGTCTCCTGGACTGAATTGTCTAACTGTCACATCCCTGTTATAAACCCTTGCTTGGTTTTCTTGAGCTTTAAGGAGGTGTTCTTTCACAATAGGCATTACTTTTAAAATCCTTTCTTGCATTTGGGAAATGTGCTCTATTACACTTTTGTGAGGGGTAACCTCGGTTTCCCAAGTTTCTTTAGCCACATCAAGCAATCCACGTGGGTGCCGACCATACAACAACTCAAATGGTGAGAACCTGGTGGATGCTTGAGGAACTTCTCTAATGGAGAACAGTAGGAAGGACAGTAAATAATCCCAGTCACGGCCGTCCTTCTCAACCGCTTTCCTTAACATACTCTTAAGAGGGTTTTATTAAATCATTCCACCAGACCATCGGTCTGGGGATGATAGACTGAGGTCCACAGTTGCTTAATTCCTAGTAGTTTACATAACGCTTTCATAATCTTGGACATAAACGGTGTTCCTTGATCTGTTAATACTTCCTTAGAAATGCCAGTTCTAGTAAACATGGAAAACAATTCTTTCGCAATGCATTTGGATGAGGTATTTCTTTGTGGAACTGCCTCTGGATACTGAGTTGCATAGTCTAGTATTACCAAAATGTATCAGTGTGACCTCTAGCAGATTTTACTAACGGTCCTACAATGTCCATAGCAATACTGTCAAATGGTACCTCGATTATCGGTAAAGGAACTAACGGGCTTTTAAAATGGGCAATTGGTGAGGTTAGCTGGCATGTGGGACAGTTCTGGCAAAAATTTTAGATTTCTTTGTGACATCCAGGCCAAAAAATCTCTGCAGAATACAATCCTGCGCTTTATTGACCACCAAATGGCCTCCCAAGACATGAGAGTGAGCCATGTTTAATACTGTGCGTCTATAACAAGTCGGGACCAGAAGCTGTTCCACCACCTCGTCTCTAACTTTTATTACCCGATAAAACATGTCCTGATTCATGGCGAAATGAGGGAACCGATTCTCAGCCCCAGGATTTTGGGGTGTGCCGGCTGCAATCAGAATTGGAACCGGAATGATGTTACAACGTTGACTCCTGCTCACACGTTCATGCTTTCAGTGCAAGCACCCTGTCTTTTGGCACTAATTGCCTTGCCAGTAGGGGTCACACTCCTGTATAGTGTGGTGCACCTATCTGTGGTTGATGTCTTTGGTATTTGTTTACATATGCAGACTGTTTGTTTGCAATCTGGGCTGGGTTGAGTGAGTGGCTTGCATTATTAGTCTGCATTGAACAAGTAGCTCCTCCAAATTATCGTATGGCCTACTGCATTCTACTAGGGTCTACGGAGATTGTGCCTGCCCTGCGGCCCATCAGTCGTTGTATTACTGGCTTCCTTTTCAGTGTATAATGTGGATTTGCACGTGTATTAGCTATATTCAATGGGGCTAACATGCATGTGAATTTTTCAACATGAATTCCATGATCTTAAAGGGATTGTCTCGCGCTGAAACAGGTTTTTTTTTCCATAGGCCCCCCGTTCGGCGCAGGACAACCCCAAGGGATGTGTTAAAAAAAATATATATATATATTACTTACCCGAATCCCCGCTCTGGGACGTCTTCCTTCTTCCTACTTCTTCCTTCACCAAGATGGCCGCCGGGATCTTCACCCACGATGCACCGCGGGTCTTCTCCCATGGTGCACCGTGGGCTCTGTGCGGTCCATTGCCAATTCCAGCCTCCTGATTGGCTGGAATCGGCACACGTGACGGGGCGGAGCTACGATGACCAGCTCTCCGGCACGAGCGGCCCCATTTACCAGGCAGAAGACCGCACAGCGCAAGCGCGTCTAAAAACGCCAGAAGAAAGCGAAATTAGACGGATCCATGGTGACGGGGACGCTAGCAACGGAGCAGGTAAGTGAATAACTTCTGTATGGCTCATAATTAATGCACGATGTACATTACAAAGTGCATTAATATGGCCATACAGAAGTGTATAACCCCACTTGCTGCCGCGAGACAACCCCCTTTAATGATCTTGTCAATTATATTAGTGCCACAAAACAAATTTTAAATATGACCAGAAAAAAAGTTGTATAAACTACAGTACAGATTCCAAATGAAGTCAATAGGATGTAAAAATAATATGAAATCTGAAGTGGATTTCGGCAAAGAATCCACTGCTGAGTCCATGCAAAAAGATCCCTGAGTCAATGGGGCCTTAGGTTTAAGCAACTCTCTGGTTTTGGGACAAATTCAGCTTGGGATCCCAGGGGGCACGGTGTAATATTCTCCGCAGCTGTTTTTCTGTGCCATCTGTCTGATCTATCAGTTTCAGATCCTGTTTTTCGCATCCAAGATGGCCAACCCAATCTGTCATAGTGCAATGGTAGTGTTAGATTATCAGTGCACTACACCTGTTATTTGTTTAGCCAGTGGTGCTTACATGATCATCCATGGCCAACCAGAGAGCAGTGCACCTTGTGCGTTAGCTAGCTAGAAGATTGCAGTGGCCGTCTTGGATGGTCGAAAACCTGGAACAGAACTGGTGAATCAGGTGAGCAACATAGAAGAGCAGTGCATGTAATATAAGCCCAACCCCTTTGGTCCCAGGATAGAATTTTATCCTAAAACCAGAGGGTGGCTTTAATTATACCATTGGAGACTGGCAAGAACACATCTAATTACCAGTCTTCTCAGTGTTAGCTAGTCACAAGGAGGCTACTTGAAGGAAAGTGGACTAGATAAATCCAGGGAGGGAGCCTATTGTACTCTATGCCTCATTTAGCTCCTGAGGACTGTGCACTGCTCTGTCTGTTGTGGCGGCACTCCTATATTACAGTAATTGTATATTATTGTTTTTTTACATTTGCTTTTAAGTTATAGTAATAGCTTACATTGTTTTGACTCTTTGATAAATGTTCCATTTTGCTATTGCTCTTCATCAAAACACATAAATATATTTTGCTGCATTACATTCCTTGTTAGTTTTGTTAATTAAGAACACCCCAATACAGTAGAGCGCTGCCTGGACAGATCAATATTAAAGTATAATTACAATTATAAACCTCGGCTGTGCAGTGTTTTTGTTGTAAGGGTAAAGTGTTTACAGAAGCATTTCCAGAATCAATAGAACATTAAACTTTGTATTTTCTAACTAATGGTCCATCAGTTTATATTTCTCATTAGACTTAAACATTAGCAAACAAATATAAAATACTTGCAGCATCCACAATTGAGCGCTAAAAGACTTTGTATTTATATCCATAAAGGTGCAAGTACTCTGTAAAAAATGTTTCACTATTTTAATAGGATCCTATAGTTTGGGGGTGACAGTAACTGGATCTTTTGAGTGACGTGACGTGGCCATGACTGCCAAGGATTGACATATTTATGCTCCCTCAATCCTTCACTCATTGCAAGATGGAGCATAAACCACACCCCAAGAGAGTTATGTGCTCCCCCAAAAAAATGTCTGCTCCCACAGAGCTTTTATTGTAAGGCAGGTGAGATGCCCAAACTTCAGTAGCATACCAGGGTACATACACTTACTGCACTCCAGCAGTCAAAGTTAACATTTTCTTTTAATAGAGAAATGAGGACTGAACTTATTAAAGTTCAAGGCTTTAATATAAAAAGTTGCAATGCTTCTAAACAGTTAGAAAATGTCAGTAGCATACCAGGGTACATACACTTAAAGCCCATTTAGACACAATGATAATCGCTCAAAAGATGTCACTCAAGCGACTTTTGAGCGATCATCGTTGTGTCATTTACAGCACAAGATGATTGCTCAAGATGGGCGATCATCACCTTGCACTGCCAGCGGAGGATGCAGAGGACAAGCGGGGTGTCCTCACTTCTCTTTTGCATCCAGATGTTTTCTGCATGGAGAGCCCGGCTGTTATACAGCCGAGCGCTCCGTGCCAGGTATGGAGAACAGAGCTGGACCACTCTGTTCTTCATACTCAGCCTGTTATCAGGGACAAGATACAGCTGAAACAATAGTATCAGCTGTAGAGATGAGCGAGCATACTCGCTAAGGCAAACTACTCGAGCGAGTAGTGCCTTATTCGATATCTGCCCACTCGTCTCTAAAGATTCCGCTGCCGGCGCGGGTGAGCACTTAGTTGCGGAGTGAGCAGGGGGAGTGGGGGGGGGGGGGGGGGAGAGTGAGATCTCCCCCCGTTCCTCCCCGCCGCTCTCCGCCGTCAGCCGAATCTTTAGAGACGAGCAGGCAGATACTCGAATAAGGCACTACTCGTTCGAGTAGTTTTCCGTAGACTGCATTCCCACGAACGTATATCGGCTCGGTTTTCATGCCGAGCCGATATACGTCGTCCTCGTGTAGGGGGGAGGATGGAAGAGCCAGGAGCAGGAACTGAGCTCCCGCCCCCTCTCTACCTCCCCTCCGCCCCCCTGCACTATTTGCAATGAAAAGAGGCGGGATGGGGGTGGAGCCAAGGTCCGAGAATTAGCCCCACCCCTGTTCCGCCTCTCCCAATTGCAAATAGTGCAGAGGGGCTGAGAGGAGGCAGAGAGGGGGCGGGATCTCAGTTCCTGCTCCTGGCTCTTCCATCCTCCCCCCCCCCTGCACATGAGGACGACGTATATCGGCTCGGCGTGAAAACCGAGCCGATATACATTCGTCTGAATGCAGCCTTAGCGAGTATGCTCACTCATCTCTAATCAGCTGTATCCTGCTGTGATTCCCTAATAAGGCTCATATTTATCTTTCAGCACACTGAAAGATGATGATGAGCGATGGCATAACGAAAACTGCATGATGTCAGTGCAGTTACACACAACGATTATCACTCAAAAGACGGCTTTTGGGTGAATTTCGAGCGATAATTGTTGTGTCTAAATGGGCCCTTACTACACTCCAGTAGTTAAAGTTAACATTCATATCATGGCCATAGATTTTTATAGAGAAAAAAAGGACTGAACTTATTAAAGTTCAAAGCTTTAATATGAAAAGCTGTGATGCTTTTAAACAGTTAGGAAAAGATAATATAAAAAGAACATACAATACAAATCAAAAACAGTTACGAAAATGAAAAGGAATGCAAGTAGATTACCAGACCTTCACTGATTAGATCGGTTTAAATCTGGGTGTGAGGAGACATGCTGGATACATCTCAGGAAGTTGCTGTAAAATTGTATTACAATCCTCTGGAATCTGAACTGGTCTTTAGTTTGTACCCATTGCTAACATGTTCTAGCTGCACCCCTATAACTCTCCTCCTGACCATGTGATAGGGGGAGTTGCGTCCATGTAGAATTACACTCTTTTTTAGCCATAATTCCTCATAGGAAGTGCCTGGAAAAAAAACAAAACATGCTGTTATGTTTCAGAATACAAATGTAGCAATCCATCAATACTAAACATGGGTGTTACAGCTTATTTTGTTCAGCAGATATTGAGTTTAGGGCATTCCTGGTGTCCTACGGTGTTGCCGTTTCGACCAAAGGAAGCAGCTGGACTCCGGAGAACTACAATATCACTGGCATTACCCAGTAAATAATACTGGTAAAATCTTACATTTTTAATCTTTTGTTTCGTAAATACCTTGATGCATATCTGCTGAAAATCGAGACATTTTGATTACCCCCCTATGCGCATCTTAACTAAATAATTATTTTTAGCTTTGCAAATGGCAATTACATAACCATTGAGGGCATTTTTTACAAGCTGTTTACCTGTAAACAACAAAAATGGTTTTGAATAACGGTCACATGGTCCTCGGTCTAACAGCTCAAACAGGATTTGCAAATCTCTTTATATGGTTGAAATCTAAAGCATGTCAGAACTGGACATATCTTATAGCATATATAATACTGTTATTGCACACATTCATAGCAGGGGGTTCCATGGCTAAAATGCTTTGAACTTGATCTTTGAGAATAACTTAAATTAGTTAAATCACTATAATAAAAATATGTGTGATTTATACATATGTCCTTTGTTACCTTTTCTCTTTGCTGGACATATCCAGAGATGAGTGTTGAGAGATACTAAGCTTTTAAAAAAAATAAAACAGGTTTTGAGATACTCTGTCTGGAGATGTATCATATAGCAAATGCCAACTTTATTAGAGACACCCATCTAGCAGTGCGTTGGAGCTCCTTTGGCTTTCAGAACCACAGCAATTTGTTGTGCCATAGTTTCCACTAGGTGTTTAAATTGTTCTTTAGGAATAATGGCCCAAAAGCACAGGATAGCTTCTTGCATTTGTCGCAATCAAAGGCTATAGCAATCACTTGCTGTTCTCTTGGCATCATGGCTACCAGCATCTGAATAGTGATGCCATGAGAATGGCAAGTGATTACCGTGGCCTCTGATTGGCTGCAGCAGTCGTATGGTAGCTATTTGTAAACAGGAGCTGCAACATTGGATCCTGGGGAAACAAAAAGAAAAGTAGTGTTTATTTTGTTGTTTTAACACTTTTCCAGCCTTTTTTTAATATTTCACACTTGGGCAACCACCTTAAGGGTAGACATCTGTAGGCATATAGCAAGTAACTGGACACTCAATCATCCCATGTGCCCTAAAGCTGGCTACATATATCTAATAGTGGTTGGCTGAACACTCATGCTGCCAGCAGCTACTTTTCCCCATCTCCATCATAAACATGCATGCTTGGCTTGGTTGAATGTGCATGCTTATTTCGATAGAGAGAAGAGAATAAGCCGCTACCAGATGCCTGAAATCTAAAATGCCCAATGACTCTTTCCCATAAATCCCAGCAGGCCTCATACACAAGCCCATTATACGCTTTGCCTGACTTCTGATCATGTAGATTAATATTTTTGCCTTCCTCTGGATCAACGCATTAGAATTATAGGTTGGACACGATGGACCTGTGTCCGTTTTCAACCTTATCATCTATGTAACCATTAAAGTTTTATTGTATTTCTTGATTAATATCAATAGCAATCATTGTAAAATATAATAGAGGTAGAAATCTTACATTACTTCTTGTCTGCAGATCTTATGCAGACCTATATGTTTCCATGGTAACAGACTACAAACAATCAGACCTTGCAGTCACATTTATTTCCATCTGTCACACACTTCTTGCTAAACTACCAAATATAAGTTAGCATGAATTAGCGAAAATATCGAAATGGGAGTATGACTACGGGATCAGACTATACACAGTTTGTAGTCTGTTGCCATGCAAATCTATAACTCTGCATGGGAGCTGTAGACACAAAACAATAGTAGTAGTGATTTTTTATTGAGACTATTTGCAACATTTTTAGGTGCATTGGAGCAACAAAAATATTGTCTTGTATATAAGTCAGTGAGTTAGCAGAAAAAGCTTCACTTCTGTCATTCAGTATTTTTCATCTGCTGCTGAGTCTCGGCTGTTAAAGATTCACCACGTTCGTAGAAAAAGCAGCATTAACTTACAGTGCAGTAAAGAAAAATTGCTGATTGTCTGACGATTTGAAAGTTTCTGGCCCATCATGATTTATAACAATAGTGCACTGCCACCACCACGCGCTGGATTCCGGTACTTGCTGCTTTTGCGGAGGCCAGCATCCCAATGTATCAAATTAAACTGTCCATTTCAAGCGGTTGTAAATACTGTTAGCTGTAAGTGGATGCTATTTGGCTTTATATAAAGGCACTTCATTAGTGACTTAAACAAATGTAGTTTTCTATTTTTCATTCGCAAGTTCCTTGCTGTGACTTGGCCTTCTCCTCTAACCTACTCTCCAGAGGCCGGACTCATCTACTATTTATCACTGAAAAACTTGCACAGTGCATTTGTATTAATCTTTAAGGCAATGCGAATCATTGAAAAATGTTTCTATCTATCTATCTATCTATCTATCTATCTATCTATCTATCTATCTATCTATCTATCTATCTCATATCTATCTATCTCATATCTATCTATCTCATATCTATCTATCTATCTCATATCTATCTATCTATCTATCTATCTATCTATCTATCTATCTATCTATCTATCTATCTATCTATCTATCTATCTATCTATCTATCTATCTATCTATCTATCTATCTATCTATCATAGGCTTCTTTCCAAGGAGCGTATATCTGCCGCTCAGAGGCGTAACTTAAAACTTCAACCCCAATGCAAAAGCTGTAACAGGGCCCCCAACTATAAAGCTTTATTCATACTACTACTAGGCTTACTATATGGAGAACTTAGGCCTTATGGGCCCCCCAAGGCTTCTGGGCAAGGGTGCAACCGCATCCCCTGCATACTCTATAGTTATGCCCATGCTGTCGCTGTTTTCATGGCCGGCTGATATACGCTATGTTTGGAGAGCTAAAACTGGTGAAGGGGGCACACAAATCAACCATTTGTGCACCTGTTCAGAAGTCATGGGTCCCGGCGCATATACGTCGAGACTACCATGCCGTTGCCCTTTTCCCTCCCTCCCCATCGCAGGCTCACCTGTCCTATCCTCCCTGCTCGTTCTTTGCAATGGGAGGGGGTGTGACGGGGGAGAGCTAAGCGCCGACCCATCCCACCTCCTCCCATTGATGGCTATGGACAATGGGCGGGGAGAGGGCGGAAGTTTAGCTCCACCCATGTCCCGACCCTCCGATTGCAGAGAGCCAGCGGGGAGGAGAGGACAAGTGAGCCTGCACGGGGGGGGGGGGGGGGGGAGCTGCACGCTGCTAAACTCCCACCCACCTGTGGTCACTGCTATGGCTCCCATAGGAGCCCGTGCAGCGGCCAACGTATTCCGGCCCAAAAGATAGTTCCAGGACTATCTTTTGGGCCCGACATAAAAACGCCCGGTGCTATATTGGGCTGGCTTTTTTTCATTTGTTTCCAAAAGATAGAAAAAATGAATCAACTAAAAAAAAAAACTAAAATTTTACATTAAATACTGTATTAATGTAATATACCCATTAACAACTTAAAGTACATAAACAATGGACATCAAGTACACATTACAGTTGGTCTTTTGAAAGCTCGTCTTCTGTCAGCCGTTGATTTGTAAAATTTTTTGGTGCAATCTACGTACATATAATGTACAGTAGTGATGGTCATTCCCTCTAGTGGCCAACATGCACACTACATGACTTAGTTCAGCGTTTTCACAAGACACCTTGAGAAACAAAGCTTGCTGGTAGTTAGTGTGTTGCCAGTTCCTGCTAACTCCATATCCTAGTAGAATACTTGTGAATAGAAGCTTCATGAACACCGATGAGTACATACACCCATTGGATCAGCACCAATGTAAAGGGTATGTCATCAGTAAAAGATGGGTAATAGAGATGAGCGAGCACACTCGTCCGAGCTTGATGCTCGCTTGAGTATTAGGGTACTCGAGATGCTCGTTACTCGAGATGAACACCACGCGGTACTCGAGTCAATTCCATTTCCTTCCCTGCATGTTTTGCGCCATTTTCTGGCCAATAGACATGCAGGGAAGGCATTACAACTTCCTCCTGTGAAGTGCCAGCCCTATCCCACCCCCCCTGCAGTGAGTGGCTGGTGAGATCAAGTGACCGCCGAGTATATAAGGCAGTCCCGCCCGCTGCTCGCCTCAGACACACGCTGGCAGAGATTAGCGATGGTGCTGCTGGTGCTGTAGTTAGAGTGTTGGCGTGTTCAAGAACCCAAACGGTCCTTCTTAGGGTCACATCTTAACATGTTCATTACTGTTGTTGCTGCTGGGAGCAGTTTTGCACAATTTTTTTTTCCATCTTGGGCTCTGCAGACTATTGCGTTCTCAGTCTGCAGCCAATTATACAGAGTATAGGGGCAGTACTGGTGAGGCAGGGACAGTGGTAGTGTAGAATCCTGTCAACAAGTACCCCAAAAAAGCCCACATGGACACATGGAGTCCCTATTGCTATGTCACTCGCTGCACCTTGGGCCACACAAGGTGTTTGCTGGGACAGAGGCTGACCCAGGGCCCGCTCACATACTTCCCATTGTGGAGATGTGTAGAAGTGCTGGGCTGGCAGCTGAGTCCCCTTTATGCCCACGTTTGCAGCTCCTGACGGAGGTGGCCCAGGATTGGAATGAAGATCGAACGTCAATTTCTCATTGATTCTCTACAGCATTGTGGGCTATCGCCCCCCCCCCCCCTTTTTAAAGAGGGTCGCTACCTGGCCCTGCCACCCTCTGCAGTGTGTGCCTGCGGTTCCTCCTCATGGCAGACGCACTTATAAATAGACATGAGGGTGGTGTGGCTATGAGGCCAGCGTGTGGCATGAGTGCAGCTGAAGGCTGCGCAGGGACAATTTGGTGTGCGCTGTGGACACTGGGTCGTGCGGGGGTGGGGGGGTTGGGCAGCTTGTAACCCAGGAGAAGTGGCAGCGGAGTGTCCCGCAGGCAGTGCTTGTGCTTTGTTGGAGGTAGTGTGGTGCTTAGCTAAGGTGTGCCTTGCTAATGAGGGTTTGTCCGATGTAAAAATTGTTGGGGGGGGGGGGGGCACTATAGCTGCTATTGTGGCTTAATAATGACACCTGGGAACCTGAGATGCAGCCCAGCATGTAGCCCCCCACCTGCCCTATCCGTATCTGTGTCGTTTCCATCACTTTCGTAGGTTTTGCAGATTTTCACCAATGAAAACCTTACAGAGCATCGGCGATATACAAAAATACTCGAGTCGCCCATTGACTTCAATGGGGTTCGTTACTCGAAACGAACTCTCGAGCATCGCGGAAAGTTCGACTCGAGCAACGAGCACCCGAGCATTTTAGTGCTCGCTCATCTCTAATGGGTAAGTGTTGGGGTAAGACTTATAGCAAATGATGGAAGTAAATAACTAAGTATATGCTATCACATTGAGTAAATTTTTTTTTTTTTTTTTTTGTAAATCAGATTTTATTACATTTTAAATATATAACAACAATAACAATAACACATCAGTCATTGAGATGGGTTACAATCTTTGTCTTGAATCCATACTAAATAACTTTAACATAGCCCTCGCGGCTTAGGAAACCCCACCAATGACTTACGAAAATTCGCTTAAGGTAAGCTGTGGTGATAATCCTCCCAGTCACGGGGACCACTCCAAACTTCCCTGGCAACATGCAAGGGGGTTCTATATACGTATAGAGTAATGTACTTTTCCCATCTCGCCACCAACAGGGCTTTTAAAACATCTCTACAACTAAACATGAGGGATGGGGGAGGGACAACGATGGGGAACGGGGGGGAAGACATAGGTAAGAGGTCTTGGGAGGGGGGGGGGGAAAGGCCGGGAGGGGGATATCTTAAGTATCCTTCACGTCTCTTCGATCAAACTGGTCCAGGGCATAAGTATATGGGAGGCGATGGAGCCCGATGTGTGTATATATATATATATATATATATATATATATATATATATATATATATATATAAGGCTCTCCCCTAAGGGAACTGCGCAGAAAAGATTCCTATACAGCGTCGGCTATGATGATGTTTGCGCATTGTACTTAGTTTATGGATCATAGCTCTGTAGATGAGATTACCCGATCACCTGAAGGTTCCGCTGCCAGACAATCGCTTTCCAGGGAATCCACGTATCTATAAATTTGTCATGTGTCCCTCTAGACCAAGCCGAGAGCTCCTCTAAATTCGCTAGGGTATCGACTCTATCACGCCATTGAGTTAGTGTAGGTGGGTCTCTCTGTTTCCATTTTAACGGTATCAGGGCTTTTGCAGAGTCTAACAGCAAGGCGGTCAATTTATTCCGCAGTGGGTGGAATGCGGGAGTCGGTCTCCACAGGAGAACCACCCCAGGGGAGAGAATAAGTCCCGGACAGATCTGCCTCAACACCTCCTCCACCTCTCTCCAAAATTTAGTCAAAACCGAGCACTCCCACCAAATATGGAGGAAGGACCCAGTAGCATTCTCGCACCTCCAGCATAAATCATGTGTGGTTAGTTTATGATCGTGCAGCTGCTGCGGGGGTTCTATACCATCTTGCTAACAGCTTGTAGTGAGATTCCTGTGAGGTAACGCATGGTGACAGACCAAAAGCGGTCTTCAGAATGAGTCTGGTCTCACTTGTGGTTAAGGAGATGTGAAGTTCCCTTTCCCACGAAACAAGGAAGGCAGGACTTGTCTCCACTGGGGGGGGGGGGGGGGGGGGGGAGACGAAGTGGTTCCGAATGTAAGAAACCTTTCTGGTTTGGGCATTGCTTCCCGCTAAAGTTTTCTCCAGCGCTGTTAGAGGTCTGGTGGTTTTGTGGTCTTTTAGAAAGTTATTAATAACTTGCAATAAGTGTGTCGAGGTAAGGAAGGATAGAGGATGACCAGGTAGTAGGTCCTCCAGCGATGAAAGAGGGAATTTGTGTGCTAGGTCTACTACGTCTTGGATTCTTTTGCCTGCCAACGGCTTCCATATTCTTGCTGTATATGGGTCCAAAGAAAGACCCATATACCTGTGTAATGCAGATAGGGGTGCACATGGGGAAGGGTCTGGGGCTAACTTTGCCCCCAAGGTAGCCCATGTCTCCAGTAATCCCTTTGTAAGGGGATTAAAGGGGTTGTCCCCCGCCGAAACAGGTTTTTTTTTTTTCAACCCCCCCGTTCGGCGCGAGAGACAACCCCGATGCAGGGACGTAAAAAAAAAACCGCTCAGCGCTTACCTTAATCCCCGCGCTCCGGTGACTTCTATACTTACCGGCTGAAGATGGCCGCCGGGATCCTCTTCCTCCGTGGACCGCAGCTCTTCTGTGCGGTCCATTGCCGATTCCAGCCTCCTGATTGGCTGGAATCGGCACGTGACGGGGCGGAGCTACACGGAACTACACGGAGCCCCATTGAAGAAAGCAGAAGACCCGGACTGGGCAAGCGCGTCTAATTTGGCCATTCGACCATTTTAGACGGCGAAAATTAGGCGGGCTCCATGGAGACGAGGACGCCAGCAGCGGAGCAGGTAAGTAAAAAACTTTTTATAACTTCTGTATGGCTCATAATTAATGCACAATGTACATTACAAAGTGCATTATTATGGCCATACAGAAGTGTATAGACCCACTTGCTGCCGCGGGACAACCCCTTTAACTTTTTGTTTCCTCTTGTGTTTCCCGCACGGGACCCATAGTTCCTCCAACAGGTGGGGGCCATGAGCTCCTATAGCTAAGGACTGGAGCAGGGGGTCCCTAATTGGGCTCGTCAGTTCCAGCCAATGGTTCAGTTGTGCGGCCATATAAAACTGTTTGGGGCATGGAAGGTCCACTCCCCTCTCCGAGCGCCTCTTAACTAATAGACAATGCGCCAGCCTCAGCCGTCCTCCTCTCCACAGATATCTTGTGAAGATGGTACGCAGAGATTTGAAAAAGCTCGAAGGAATAAACACTGGGAGTAATCTGATTTTATAAAGTATAATGGGAATGATGTAGGCTTTTAATACATTTTTTCTGCCTAACCAGGATATGAAGGGGAGGTCATAGGATCTCACTAGGTTCTTAATCTTTCCTAACAAGGGAGCGAAATTTGTTGCATATAAATCTTCTGCTTTTTTAGTTATTTTGATACCCAAGTAATCAATAGACGAGTCGGCCCAGGTAAAGGGAGAGTTAATCTTAATCGCTTTAAATCTATTGGGTGGGATGGAAATATTTAGTGCCATCGATTTGGACAGGTTGATCTTGAAATTAGATATCTCCCCAAAATCCTCCAGTAGCCGTACTAGGTGAGGAAGGCCTGTCTCGGGGTTCATTATTAGGAATGTTATATCGTCTGCGTATGCGGACGCAGAGAGGGTTCTTCCTCCTACTCTCAGGCCCTGTATCAGGGGGTCCATTCTAATTTTTTGGAGGAAGGGTTCGAGGGCAAGTATGAAAAGCGAGGGGGACAGAGGACATCCCTGTCTCGTACCATTATTTATGTTGAATGGGGAGGAGAGGGATTCATTAATTTTAAGCCTGGCATGCGGCGAGGCGTAGAGGGAGAAGATCGCTGTGACGAACTTAGGAGGAAAGTTGAAGTGCAGTAGGACCTGTTCCATGTAGACCCAGTTTATGCGGTCAAACGCTTTTTCCGCATCTGTACCCACAAAAGCTAAGGGGATGTTATTTCTTTGGGCATATCTAGCAGCGTGGAGCAGGCGGAGGCAGCCGTCCCTTCCCTCTCTACCCCTGACGAACCCCGACTGTTCAAAGTTAATCAGTTTAGTGATAACTTTTTCTATTCTTTTCGTTAGGGTTTTCGCCAATAATTTCATATCGAGGTTTATCAGAGAGATTGGGCGGTAGCTGCCGCAGGATTCGGGGTCCTTATTTTCTTTGTATACTAAAGTAATGTGCGCTTCCTGCGCCTGTCTCGGGAGAGGGGTACCTTGCAGTAGTGCATTAAAGAGTCCCGTTAAATGGGGGAGGAGAGTACTTTTGAATGTTTTAAAATAAGTGAGTGACAGACCATCAGGACCTGGGCTTTTTCCGGGTGGGGAAGTGTTTATAAGGTCCTCTATTTCTTGGTCCGTAACCGGAGCCATGAATGCCTCTAAGTCCTCCTCTTCTATTTTTGGGAGATCTAAGTCTCTAAGGAAGTTATTAATCTGCTCCTTAGCATTTATAGAACCATCTGGAGTTAGGGGTTCTCTGAGATTGTAGAGGGAGGAGTAAAAGCTGCGGAATTCGTTCGCTATTTTGGTTGTGGAAGATACCAGTTGGCCGCAAGAGGTTTTGATGCACTTTATGTGATTCCTGGACTTAGTCTTTTTGATGAGATTAGACGTGTATCTACTCCCTCTGTTGCCCTGAGCGTACGTGATGTGTTTTAAATATAGATGTTTTTTATTAAATTTAGACTCCAATATGAGCTTAAGTTCCTTTCGGAGCACAGTTAATTCCTCCAGAGAGGTCTTGCTGATCGAGAGCTTAGAAACTCGCTCTAATTTAGCGATTTGCCGGAGTTTATCGTCTATTTCCTTTTGCTGTCTCTTTTTTGCTCTGGATCCCGCAGCGATTAGAAGACCTCTAACGAATGCCTTATGGGCCTCCCATACCAGAGGAGCTGACAGTTCCTCTGATTTGTTTATCTGGAAATATTCCTCTAATGCAATCTTCAACTGTCTCCTCTCCTCCTCATTATCTAAGAGGGAGGGGTTGAGCCTCCACCCCCACTCTCTGGGGGATAGGGGAGGTAGGCGTAGGTTTAAATGGACCGGCGCATGATCTGTAATCAAGATAGGGTCAATAGTCGCGCTTGCTACATGCTGTAACAGGGAGGAAGATATCAAGATATAATCCAGGCGCTGGAAGGAGGCGTGAACCCCCGAGAAAAATGTGTAGTCTTTAATATCTGGATTAAAGCTTCTCCATCCGTCCACTACATCGGCCTCTACCATAGCGCGTTTCAATTTGTTCAGCTTTCTTTGAGAAATTCGAGATTTGCCCTCCGAAGAGTCTAATAGGGGGCACATCGTGAGGTTAAGATCTCCTCCCAGTATTACCTGGCTGCTGGCAAACTGTCTTAAAGCCTCCATCTGTTTCACCAGCCGTGGTACCTGGTTAGTGTTTGGGGCGTAAATATTTGCTAGAGTGACTTTATTATTATTAAGGACACCCCTCAGAAACAGAACCCTGCCTTCCTCGTCCGCGTAGGTGAAGGTAACAGGTGAAGGTAAGAGATTTGTGTAGCAAGATGGTAACACCCTTTGAAGCAGACGATGGGTGCGTATTGTGATATGCAAGTGGGAACTGTTTGCCCGGTAAGGACAGGCACCTATCTCCCCTGAAGTGGGTCTCCTGCAAGAAAACAACCCCCGATCCATACCTTTTCAGAAGTACCGCAATGTGGTGTCTTTTAGCTGGGGAATTAAGGCCGTTCACATTTAGTGTGGTGATTCGGGTTACCTCATCCACCGGACCCCCGCCGGAGAGTCGATTATTTCTCTTTCTCTGTTCCAGCGTGAAAGGGGAAAGACAGCGAGAAAAACGTTAATCTCTAATATCCTATACGAATCCTTAAGTTTATTAGATTGTCGGCGTAGCAGTATCAGGTGATGGATAGGGAAATAGGGGGGGGGTAGGGAAAGAGGCGGAGGGAAAGACAAGAGGGATAAGACAGACAACAATAATAACAATAAATACGTATCAGGGAGATACGTAGATGTGTTGTAAAACTATCCCTCGGGTCGGCGGTCCTGGCCTCAGACCCCGGATCAAACCAACCCCGGGAGACTGGGGGTAAGATAGGAGGGGGGGGGGGCGAGTTGTCTAGGCCTCCAACACTGAGGCGTAGGCAACAATGAAATCAGCCTGATCCGTCAGGTGCCCCTTGGGTCTAAAAATCAAAACTTATAACTTAGATCAGTACACGTCTTTAACTTTTAGAGGAGAATCAGTTTGTAGGCCGGAGTACAGCATAGCATATGATTACTCAAATCACTCTAAGGTAATATATATCAAACATAACACAGAATTGCATCACCCGTCTGCAAAAACCACAGAGAAGGTGAAAAAGGAAAAAGAAGAGTCCCGACTGTGGAAACAACCAACGTCGCCAAGGAGGAAGCATCCAGTGGGAAAGTCCTCCAGCATCCTCTCGGGATCGTTCTAAAACTAGGTCCGCTGGACCACCATAAAGAGAAAAAAAAAAAAATACTGCACCGTCTTATGTTATCAGGTGTCCAGAGTAGCAGTGGGTTCTTTCGCCCTTTTCTTTTTTGTTTTCGGCGATTTAGTGTTGCTTGCCACCTGCCACGGCTCAGGTAGTGTTAATCGCGGTAATGTAGGAAATTCAGGGAGAGGCATCCAGGAGGGCAAATCTATCGGCTCGAGTTCCAGATGTTCCCAGCAGCTCTGTAAATCCTCTGGGGAGCGAACTAGCAGCCTCCTCCCCTTACCCGCTATATTGATGCCGAAAGGGAACAACCAAGAATAGCGAATGTTCTTTGCTCTTAATGCTTCAAGGAGCGGGCGAAGTAACCGGCGCTTCGCCAGAGTAGTAGGCGAGAGATCTTGGAAGATTTGAAAGTGCCTTCCCCCGTATTTAAGTTCCTTGCAAGCTCTTGCTGTTTTAAGAATCAGAGCAGTGTCCTGGAAAGCAAGCAATTTGCATATGACGTCACGGGGGGGCTCAGTGGGCGCGGGTGCCGGTCTTAGAGACCTATGTATTCTCTCTATTTTTATTGATGCGGCTCTCTCAGAGCCTAATAGCTGTTAAAAGATTTCAGCGGCTACCTTTGTAAGTGAATCGGTAGCCCAGGACTCAGACAGGCCCTTGAACCTCAGGTTGCACCTCCTGTTTCGGTTCTCAAGATCCTCTTGTGATATGAGAGCTCGGTTTATGCTATCGTGATGTTCCCTTAAAACTTTCTCTAATGCGATCGCATGTGTGGAAACGGTAGCCGTCACAGACTCCAGCTCCTCCACTCTGCGCCCCATCAGCTTAAGATCTTCCTTGATTTCGGCAAGGTCAGCGACTATGGGGTTCAAAGCATTAGCCAGCAGCTCCCTCATGAATCCCCTCGAGACCCCACTATCATCCTCTTCATCTGAGAAGATCTCTCCTCCTCCCGCCTTACTGTTAGATGCAGCAGCTTCTGCCGCCGGCGCCATCTTGACAGACGGGTGTGGGGAGCGGGAGCCACGCTCCTTCAGGAAGCGCTGCATGCCTGTTTGGTTTTTTGCCGATCGGGGTGTGCAGGTTAGGTCTCCGGTCCTCTCCTTCGTTGTTCTCCTCATTGTTTGCGTCTATTAGCAGGTTAAATAGACCCTCTAGGGCGCCATGTGGAGGAAGCTCCCGGCTTAAGCGGCCATCTTGCTCCGCGGCAGGCTCCGCCCCCTTACATTGAGTAAATTAATACATAAAAATATAGAGTTAATCTCAGTGCACATTGTCTATGAACCCAACATTTATTTTATATGCATAGTCTTCTGTCGGAGAGGTACTGTACAACAGAAACCTTATTTTGCTCCAGGGATTGGGGCTTTATTTGAATGTCTTGCAAAGTTTGGAAGATTTTATTTTTACTGTCTTTAGCTGGTGACACACCATATAATTTTTGGGGATCAGTCAGCAATCTAATATGTATGGCAGTGGTGCAGCAGTCTCTTCACAGAAGACATCAGGGAAAGAAGCATTGGATGTATGGGAATTTCAACATACCCAGTCCTTTGTCACTGTTAGAGATAAGTCACTGACAAAGATCTCTCTGCCTACTTAAATAGCCAAATGTAATAATAATCATCGTTTTATATATAGTGACAACATATTCTGTAGCACTTTACAAATCAAAGAGAACGTGTAGGGACATTGCATACAGTATTCCTCTAATAAACAGTTTGAATAATAGTAGTTAAGACCCTGCTTGGAAGTGTTTACAATCTATGGGGAAATAGGGGTGACACAGGAGGTAAAAGTGCAAGGGTCTAGCCATGTTTTATGTAAGTAGGGTACTACATTGTTGCATAAGCTGTCACCAGTTGCAATCCAAATCATTCAACCTGCATTGCAAATTAGGTTTATTTGCCAAACATACAAAACTTCATCTGTTTTCCAAAATCCAATTTGAATAGCTCAACACAACTGTGGTACAATAAAAAGTGGTTTCTCCAAATTGAACAAAAATGACACTTTAAATGATTACTGCAGTTTCAGAAATATTCAAACCCCTAAAAAAAATCAAGCACACCGGATGCAACTAATTCATTAGTTACATCAAGTGTGCTTGAGATAAAACACATCAAATACCTTGACTGGCTAGGGCTTTGTTGACTGTGACACCTGAGTACATATTAGAAATATGGCAATAAGTCAAGAGAGGAGTCCAAAAGGTTAAGAGAAGAGATGATCGCCTTGCACAAACAAAGAAAAGGATACAAGCAGATCGCAAAGTCACTGAATATGCCTTTTCTATGTGTATGTGTGTGAAGGGGTTGGGTTGTTGAATAATTTTGATTGCAACTGTATGGATAAAGGTATCAGTTTCTGAATGCAGAAAAAGGGTAAATGGAGAAGAGTTAGATGAAGGAATGTGATAGGTATCCCTAAAGAGATGTGTTTTGAGGGTAAACTTTACAGTTTGGACATTGTAAATTAACCCACTTGTCTGGGGTAGCGCATTCCAGAGAACAGGTGTGCAAGAAAACTCTTAGGGACCTTTCACACAGGACGGAATATTCTGCAACAGTATTGCCACCCCTGAATTCTACACCTTAATCCGCATGGCTAACTGCAGATTTTGATGCAAAATTGCCCGTAGAATTCTGCTATCTGCAATTCTGCATCAAAATCCACTGCAGATCTTGGTGCTGAATATTCTGTAGGAGGGCATAATCTGCAACATTGTTGCAGAATATTGCATCCCATGTGAAAGGTCCCTTAGAGGCCAGAGTGGGAGGTAACAATAAAGTAACAGAGTATCATTTTAATGTGTCTATTGCAGTGTTAGTAGCCTTTATCATCTCATTGGTATGACTAGCTCTCAATGACTGGACTTTTTATATTTTAGATTCATATGTATCATCACAATTTTTGTTTTAGATTGCATGTCATAAACAAGGCTTCGTGTAGCTGTCAATGGTCATTTTGAACATCATACATCTGGCGGAAATCTCTCCTTTTTTGTCTGTCAAAGCAGATCTGTTAACAAATACATCAAAAGCAAATTGTTTTCCCATTCCTAGGGCAGGCACCTAGCTGAGCCCTTAATGATTATATCTTGGAGCAAATTAAACACTTCATGAGTTGTTGACACTTGCCGCTTCCCCAGTATTCTTTACTGAAACATTGCAAAAAACTGCAATTTAACCTTTCAGCTGCTCACACTTTCTGCTATTACAGACTGAGCACAGTAGTCCCAGGAAGCTCTACATTAAAAGTTAATGGAGTAAAGACAAAAACATTCATGTTGAGCCGCAGGAGCTTCAGAATTTGATGCAGATTTTATTTACATTAAATTTCCTTTACATTGAATAAACCCTTTTGGGAGCACATTTTTACTATCCGCAAGTCCTACTCTGATAATTGAGGATTACCCAGAGGTAACACCACTTTCCTTGATTCCAGGCTCGTTGGCCCAAGTCAAAAAGGACATTTTAAGACATCTTCTAGCAGCCACCAAAATGGTAAATCCATGTCACTGGTGATCTCCAGTAGTCCCCTCTCTCTGTGATTGAGCCACAGAATGTGTTATATTACAAGAATGAAGAAGATGATGGCTGGAATTAACGAACATTCTGATGCTTATTTCATCATGTGGAGATATTGGCAGACTTTCATGGACTCTCCCGAGTTTCTTGGCCTGATTGGAGATACATAATTTTGCAAGGCACCCCTCCTAGTTTCAGCTCCCTTCATGGACTGTGGATTTCCCCTTCCCCGCTTCTCCCCACTTCTCACCTACCCCGTCTTTTTTTGTCTGCTCCTTTTTTTTATCATTTTGCTGAGGTTACCAGTTAGACTATGTTACTCTTAACTAATATCTATTGGAAGCTACTGTATGTATGGGTAGGTAGAGAATGATCCACATTTGCTTTTGATCAGCTGAATGGAAAGAAAGGTTTCTGCTTTTGAGGGAAACCTATGGCTTTGGACTCATATATTCATTCTGAGTTTTGATTTGCTCTTGCAAGGTTTAGATGCGGCACTATATCCGTTTTCTTTGTACAAATGTCCAGAACACATTGATTTGTCCAAAGATGTTAATTGCTCTCTGCAGTGTGTGATATCATGTTTTCTTGTTATACATCCTTTAAAACAATCAATAAAGATAGATTATGCATAAATTTCTTTTACATTGAATTGAATTGCGGAGCTGGTACAGTAATTGAAGGTGTTACAACCAATTCCTTTTAGAACAAGGCTACATGTCAACATTTGGTTGTGTGTAAGCCATAGGGAAATCTCACTGGATGAGCACCTTCAAAAAATTAGACTTTTTGTAAGAGTCGAAGGGTTAACCATGACCTTCTTTTCTACAGGTGAACTAAAAAGTCACCTTGCAGTCCCAGTGATCCCTTGAATTATGAGTAGATGTTGCCTTGTAGCCTAAACCTTCGGGTCATCATTTGTTACCCTGGGTCCCATTGAAACTAATATGCAACTTTCTCCCGATTCGTTTTGATGCAGTGTGATTACTTAAGTTGTTTAGTCCTACATCATAAATGCAATTACATTAATAAGTTGGTATATTTCAAGACTGGCCCCAATCCTTGGATTCTGCACCAATATTGCACCAAATCCACGTTTCATTCATTTCAATGGGAATCCACATTGCTCGCTTCACAATTTGAAATCTGCATTGCGGGATAAAAAAGAAGTGATATGCCACTTCTTAATGCAGAAAAAGGGACATTTTGAACACAAATTCTGGCTATTCAAAAGGGCTTAATTCATGTGCATCTCTGCGGCAATATCCCCATAGAAGTAAGCAGCGTAGCCATGAATTTATGCCACAGTTTTAGGGTGTGTTCACATGATGGAATTTTGTTGTAGATCTGATGTATAGGATATGTGCCAATGGGTGGTGCAGAGTGTTAAGGCAGGAGAATGCAATCCTCAGCTTTTACTCACGACCTGAAGATTGCGAGTTCAATTCCCACGTGGTCCAGGTAGCTGCCTCAAGGTTGACTCAGCCTTCCATCCTTCCGAGGTTTGTAAAATTAGTACCCAGCTTGCTGGGGGGTAATAAATAATAACAATTACATGAAAGCACTGTGGAATAAGTTGGCGCTATAGAAATAAGAAGTCCCTTCTTTGGCAAATCTGCATCCCATTACTTTTAGGGCAAAACCATATGGGCTTAAGCACAACCACCAGTGTAGTTGAGCATGAACATTGTTTTTTTCTTCTTGGGCCATTCAAACTCCATGCCATAGTGCCAAAGTTCGAAAAAAATAACGAGACAGTAGGTCCTGCCCTATCTTTCCTGCACATAGTATTAATGGGCAAGAATACCGCTAGTAAAAATGAAGATATCAAAATCAATGGTTTTGTTTCTTCCCATTATGCGGGCATGATTAAACACATTTTTCCATCCTTGCATCCCTTACCTGATTGCTTGATACACTCTGGAGGTCTCCTATGTATATTGTACTGTCTTCCATGGAGTACACCCTTCTTTCTAATGCTCATCAGGAACTATGGATGTTACTTTCATTTTCAAACAATCCCATGATGTATCAGCAAAGCATTAGATGGAGGCTATACCATCTATCTTGCTTGTTGGGTGTAATGTAAATATCATTAACCTTGACATTCTCCTAAATAAGCTACAGAGCATAAGTATACAGTAAGGAGGGTAAACTATCAACATATTCATTATAATTGTGTGACACGATTATTATGATCAGGTCCTGGGGCCGGTGGAGGGGGGGGGGGATTTTTTAAAGTTTTTATTAAAATGTAAAAAAAATGTTATATTAAAGGGGTTGTCCCGAGGCAGCAAGTGGGTCTATACACTTCTGTATGGCCATAATAATGCACTTTGTAATATACATTGTGCATTAATTATGAGCCATACAGAAGTTATAAAAAGTTTTTTACTTACCTGCTCCGTTGTTAGCGTCCTCGTCTCCATGGTGCCGACTAATTTTTGGCCTCCGATGGCCAAATTAGCCGCGCTTGCGCAGTCCGGGTCTTCTTGCTGTCTTCTATGGAGCCGCTCGTGCCAGAGAGCGGCTCCGTGTAGCTCCGCCCCGTCACGTGCCGATTCCAGCCAATCAGGAGGCTGGAATCGGCAGTGGACCGCACAGAAGAGCTGCGGTCCACGGAGCAAGAGGTTCCCGGCGGCCATCTTCACAGGTAAGTATAGAAGTCACCGGAGCGCGGGGATCAAGGTAAGCGCTCCGGTAAGCTGTCTGTACGTCCCTGCATCGGGGTTGTCTCGCGCCGAACGGGGGGGGGGTTGAAAAAAAAAAAAACCCGTTTCGGCGCGGGACAACCCCTTTAAGGCCTCTCGATTCCTCTGTACTCTGCACCCACACTGTTTACCTGCTGAATTCACATGATCACACTATCTGGAACTCAGCAGGTGAACACTGTGAGTGCCAGCATGGACTACAGAAGTCAGGAGCAGGAGGAGCGAAATGGGTGCGTATAGCATTTTTTTTTCTTAGTATATATAATGGGTACAACTACTAAGTGGAGGGGTGAGACCTATGAAGGGCAACACTATTGAGTGGGTAGGGGGCTGGAGCCTATGAGGGGCACCACTACTGAGTGGAAGCCTGTATGGGGCATTATTACTGAGTGGAGGCTGGTGAGGAGAATAAGTACTGAGTAGGGGCCTGTATGGGACATTATTACTGTATGGAGCATAATTACTGAGAGGTCCTGTGGGGGGCATTATTGCTGAAAAAGAGCCTATATGGAGCATTATTATTGGATGGGGCCTGTGAGGGGCATTATTACGAAGTGTGGTTCTATAAGGAAAATTATTACTGAGTGGAGCCTGAGAGAGAAATTATTACTGAGTGAGGGTGTATATATAGCCTTATTACTGAGTGGTGACCTATATGGGGCATTATTACTGAATGGGGGCATAAGGGTAGCATTATTATTGAGTAAGGGACATTTGTATTGTGTGTTGGACACAAAAAGTGGCACTTACTATGTGAGGTCTTCAGGGAGCAGAGAAAGGCAGATACTATTACTGTATGGGTTACCTCAGGTGGCATTACTATGGGGACTATGAATGAGGTGATTATATAAAAATTTGGAAAATGAAGCCAGGGTGCTGGAAAATTGAGGTATCAGAGATATATGTGTCAAATTCTATAGAGATGGTCCGGTCCAGATGAAGAAAAAGGGATAGTAAATAACTCCAATCAGAGGGGACGTCACCTGTGACCACTGGATATAACAGTACTGTAATAATTTATAAAGTCTGCAAAGTGCTTGTATAGATCTAGTATATACTATGGGGTGTAATATTGGTCTTTGCATAGTGTTTACCAGCAACACTGTGGTAGTATTATATGGCTATGGTATGAGGGTATTACTTGGCCCTCAAATAGTGTTATTATTGATAGTATTGATCTTTGTAGTGGCTTGCATTCAGAGAAAATATGTAGGTATTAATCGCTATGTAGTGGTAATGTGTGATCATAGTGTTATGGTATAATTTGCCCTTTATATAGTGTTAGTCTTGGTATAATAGGTTTTGTGTAGTGACCATATGGAAGTAATTATACAGGCATGATGATTATAGTGATACTTTGTGTGTGGTTTATTTTTCTTCACTTCTACAAAAATGTCTCATTTTTAATTGTGTACATTTTTAATAAACTTTATTAACAGTTATTCTGCTATTTATTTTGGCCCATTAGGGTTGTCACACCGTGATCTTTGGTCTTCTCAATATAGCAAAGAATTATTCCATGTGTGTCTAAAACTGCAAAGCAATCTATTAGGTGGTGCTGAAGGCTCAGCTTAATAGGCATACAGGTGCATGTCTGCAGGCCTTTCCTAGGCTTCTGTACACTGTAGTTAACCAATCGACACCCCACAATTGCATTTGTAAGGGGCCAATGTGGACAGAGGGAAGACCCTCTCTCTGTCTAATCACCTAGATACCAAAGTCGATATTGACCGTGTCATCTAGAGACCTCGGTTGTCCATCAACACAGGGTGCAGAAGACATGACCTAAATGTCTGTCATAGAAGTGTAGTGGCCCAGACTTGGGGCCCCCACAACACTTTGATAGCTACCTCATGTGGTGTGTGTATCTGTATATCTCTGTGTGTTTTCAATTGTATTAACGTGTGTGTACTGTTTTTGTCTGGTGTCTTCTTTCTCTAACCTTAGCTCAATTCACCCTAACCCACTCTATGTCCCATTAATCACCTCTAGCTAGCCCTGTCATTGGGTATTGGGAACTTCCTCTAGCTCAGGATTGGTTAAGGGGATTGATATAAAAAGTCAGCTTTTGGGTGTGGAGAGGAGAGTAAGGAAAGAAAAGAAAAGGGAAAGAAGGAAGGTGAAGTGGAAAGTCTAGGAGAGTGAAGGTGGAAGGTAAGCCCTGAAGAAATCAATTCAAGCCTGAGCTTAAAGCAAATCTGAGCTCAAGTCAGGTCCAGCTTAACCAAGTCTGAATCATATCAAGCCATACCTGGGGAAATTAAGTGCTGAAGCCAGTCGTAGGAGTGTCTTTCTCTACCTTACCAGAAAGCATCTGAGTTAGGGCAGACCCCGCGCAGCCGGAAGAAAAACTGACTTTGTAACCGTGCGTGATACGCAATCCTGCTTAGTCAGAATGTGTGCCCTTCGGCATGCCCGCGCTAGTTCCTCCATTGCTCCACAAATAACCACCCCGTGCAACAACCAGATAGCTTAGTCTGGCAGTCTCATCTACCCAGAGAGAGAGAGAGTTAAGGAATTAAAAACTGTTGTTACATGACTGTACAAAGTACTATTGAAGATTTCTACTGCTTGCTGAAATTGCCAAGGGAATGCTATTTTCTGTTTATTTGCAAAAGTCAGTAAAAACTGTGTGCCTCCAGGTTTACAAAAGCTCTTTGGTCTGGACTCTTTATTTCACTTCTACACCATATTTAGAGGCACTGATGTCACGTTGTACTATTAACAGTTGCTGACATCTGTCATCCTTGTGTAATCCGTTTACTGCACGGCCATCATTTTACACAGATTAGCCATCATCGTGACTAGACCTGAGTTAGAAAACCCACTCGAGTTACTTCTACCTACTTCAGCTCACTGCTGAAGCTAAAGACAAACCAGTCTATCATGTTCATTTACGTCATGGAGGCTTAACGGGTTAGAAATTGGTGGCACCTTAATGTACTCCTCCATTTCTATCATGTTCTGTGCTTCATAGTAAATTTGCTGCGGCGAGCTATACACATGACATAGGCTTCATCCCTTCTACCACTTCCGTGGCTGTGGCAGGTGATTTGCTGCCCCTACCAACTTGTATTCGCCCCACTTGGGCATGACTACAACATGGGGCCAGTTTCTAATTTTTTCAGGGCCACTTTGATTTTCCAATCTGCCCCTAAAAACAGCATACATGGAACAGACCATCAATCAGAAAGTTCTAGTTGTGATCCCCTTCTTAGTAAACCTGCAATCTGACTGATAAATTTGAACTTTCAAAACTGAAAATTAAGCAGCAAATCTATGTCAGTTCATAGTTGATGTTCATTTAACTTTCCAGCCAAATTTAACCTTTTGCAATCCAATTTTGGATTCAGAGTTTCCTAGGGGGTTTTCTCTTTCTGCCATTCTACAATGGCACCACCTGCTGGCTAGAGCCAGTACTGCGGTATTGGACATGCTAGAGAGGCCCCCCCCGACAACAGATCGGCCAGTAATATACAGTAAGAATACCCTGCCAGACGTCTTCTGACATCGGAGCTGTATAGGCTTCAATCAGAATGTCTTTAGACGTCAGACGGTGGATTGGAAAGGGTTAAAGGGAGATGCATGCATCTGACTCCAGCACACTTTATATTAGGGCAAGCATATGAAATGCCTATCTTAATAAATCTGGTCCATAATTTTTTGCGAATTACATGCCTCATTTGGGCCAAAAGAACATGAAGGCAATAGAGTTACTAGAGATGTGATGTAACCTCATGGCTGGTACAAAATTTACACCAATTTGCGTAAAACAACTTAGCTGTATAGCTTTCAACAGATTTTAGAATTTCTTCTAATCATTCCCATTATCTAAAAGCTTTGCAAAACTGTTGAGGTTGGCATAAGGAGTGGAAATAACATAGTAAATTTGGCGCATGTACTCCTCTTTCTTATCAGACTTTGTAATAGAATTCTGGGTAATTTTTTCTAAGTCACCCTCCCCTGGTGTGATAAAATAATACACTCTGCCATGTATATTTTCTATGTATGTTTTACAGCGTCTAAAAGGCTAATTGAAAATCAGAAACCGCTGCTGTTTGATGTTACCCTCTATTAACATTTTAATATAGGGTCAATTTTAATGGGACCATCGCATCTACTAACAAGCCATGATCTGGTGGCGGTTTTATGGTTACAAAGTATTAGGTATCATCCTTACAGAAACGTGATACATTGTGATTTATAGTCTATCATGCTAGACGGGCTACCTGGTTTGCTTTATTTTGATATAATATCCATATTGCACGTTTTGTTGCTATACTAATACATATGTTATTTTGCTTTTCCAAAATTGAAATATTTGCCATAAGCTGCAATTTTATTATTGTATCCCCAAAGAGAGGCAGCCATGATAACGATGATTATATTGCTGCCTCATTAAATTACAGTAGACTCTTGGGTTCTTGCCACCTGTATAGAGTTAGTATGTTTTACTCATGTTTAATCTGGGTTCCATCCAAAAACACTAGTAGGAAATTGGCTTTCTGAAGAAATCCATTGAATATTGTAGCAAAGTAAGCATAAATTTTGCCCTTTATGTATTTACTTATTTATTATTAGTTATTCATATATTTTTTTAAAGGACGTGTCAAAAGAATCGGGCCCAGTCTTGAATAAGCCCATGCAGTATACTGTCACATAGAGTACAAATAACTATACCAAATTGTGGCTGAATACAAATGAAATAAATAAATAGTGTGCAAATAAGTGTAATACATTGACGCAGAGGCGTAACTTGAAGCTCCTGGGCCCCAGTGCAAAACTTGTAACAGCGCCCCCAACTATAATGCTTTATTCATAGTACTAGGCTCCATTTATGGAGAAGAGAGGTCTTATGGGCCCCCTAAGGCTCTTGGGCCTGGTTGCAACCGCATCCCCTGCATCCTCTATAGTTACACCAGTGCATTGGCATAATAGATAGTTGACAAAATAATACTTTACTACATAGTTACCACCATGGTGTAAAAGTAAAGTATATTTCTTCATACACAAATTGACATACAACAGCCAGAATGAGATGGAAATACCTTACAGATGTTCGATGTGGGTGCTGTTGGTGACACTAGACAACCTAAAACCTAAAACAACCCTCAATGCTGCAGAGGATATGCCGAGATGCATCAGGGCAGAACTGGACTATCAACTTGACTGTCGTATTACCAACTGTGCCCACATCTGTAAGGTGCATTAAACACTTGAAGAGTTCTTCTATCTTTTCATGCCAGTAACAAATGTAAGAAATACAATGTAAGTATCAATAAACATGAAAATTGTCAACAGTGCAGCAACCAATATCTGCTCCTAGTACTTATTGGGGTGTACACTGGTGTCAATAAGATCCAGAGTAGTTATTCACTAACTGAACCTCCTATAAGGTTATGGGTTGGAAAAATTACTAATTAAGAAATAAAAGGAGACGGATCTTGAAAATTCCCAATTTTCAATTGGCAAATTTTCTATTTTGGAGCCATATTTGCCCAATATAATAGAAAATAAGTTATTTTTAGGTCCAAAATTCTGTACTAAATACATTCTTAAAATATGTTTACAGAAGTAAAAATGAATGAAAAGAAAATGCTTACATCAGTCGGAGCAGAATTGTTCCTCATTTCTTACACAAATTTTCAAATCTTATGTAGAGGGTTTGGAGCTGCAAGTCAGAAAAAAACAGAGCTTTAACACCTAGGAAAGTAATCCATGAAGAATTTTTGACCTATTTAGATTTAAAAAAAGACAAAAAAGGAAATGTTGTTCAATGGCAAACCTTCAAACCGATTCCTATTCTAGCTTCCAACAATCTTAAATAGTGAAAATACGGTATCATGAGATAACTGAAATTTGCAGATAGATGAATTGGCAAACCGGCCAACAGCTCATCTGTATTCAGGAGTCTGGAGGACAAACAGCTCAGTCACAGCACCAAGTGATTACGTGGGAAAACAGCATATATCGCAATGCTGACAAGAAGCTGGAGGGTACCAGAAGAAAAGGTTCTTCCGTCAACAGGTGGCCAGGAAGCTAGTGACTCTATACTGACATCTAATCCAATTTTCACTATGGAGTGTTGAACTAATGACAGAATCAGTAGAAATGATTAGAAGCCATATAATAAAATGTATGAAAAGCTACTGTTATAGAAAGGATGCTGAATGAGCCAAGGAATTATGGAGCGAAGCCTTAAATAAATGCGTTTTGCTTCAGATTCGAGTCACGGAAGACTTTGTTTCATTTTTTTCTGTCTTCTGCATCTATCTATCTATCTATCTATCTATCTATCTATCTATCTATCTCATATCTATATCTATCTATCTATCTATCTATCTATCTATCTATCTATCTATCTATCTATCTATCTATCTATCTATCTATCTCATATCTATATCTATCTATCTATCTCATATCTATATCTATCTATCTATCTATCTATCTATCTATCTATCTCATATCTATATCTATCTATCTATCCCATATCTATCTATCTATCTCATATCTATATCTATCTATCTATCTATCTATCTATCTATCTATCTATCTATCTATCTATCTATCTATCTATCTCATATCTATATCTATCTATCTATCTCATATCTATATCTATCTCTCTATCTCTCTATCTATCTATCTATCTATCTATCTATCTATCTCATATCTATGTCTCTCTCTCTCATATCTATCTATCTATCTATCTATCTATCTATCTATCTATCTATCTATCTATCTATCTATCTATCTATCTATCTTTCACCCAACTGTGTTTCTTTTTGCTGGAAGAACGTTTTTCTTTTCTTTTTTATGATGCTATTGCTGTTTTTAGAGATTTTACCCATGTGATGGTTTTACTGCCGCATTTTTTTTCCTTCAGCTACCAAAATAATTTTTGCTGCATATGTTTCCCATGACATATAAGGTTATTTTTTTACTGACTTTTATTTTAATTGGGGGTAAAAGGCTAAATAATATACTTTTGTAAATGTTTATAGTCTTTTTTTAATTAGTATGTTTACAATAAAATAAAGTATGGGAATGTGGTATTCAATTTGTTTCTGATGTTTTGATATGTAATATGTATAGTTATAGATCACAGGGTGCATATGGCGATGGTTTTGGTTGGTGCCGACTTTGGGTCATATTCTTTTTCATGCATTTATTTTTCTTTTATTCTTCTATTTTTTTACGTACATTTGTAACTATTTTTTTACCATCTATAGGAGGCATCTATAGGAGCTGAATCCATAGGAGCCCCAGTTACAAGGGAAAAAAACCTATAGTGACAATAGACCCTGGCAGAGCTGCATAACTGCTGTGACGGGGAACCGAGCGGCCACATGATTGCGGGCCGCATAGTGGAAATAATACTTCAACTTTTACTTCTTAGTACATAGTGCTCGTGACAGAATCACTCTTCTCCCTTCTCCTCTGGGTCCTCAGCTGCAACTAACAACTGACAACCTGACCTCCTCCTGTCTGATTGCACCAGCAGAGGCTTACCACGCTGTGCATCTGCTATCGGCCGGGATTAAAGCCCAGGACCAAGCCCCGTGTATTTACTGTGCTTGGTCCTTTAGGGTTTTAGGCCGCTTCCATATGCAAAGCACAGAAAAAAGTAGGATCTATTTTATTGTCCTGCATTTTGCGCAACAAAGGCCCCCATAGAAGTCTATGGCAGAAGGTGTGCAAATATGAAAGGGAAAGTGTAGTGGCCCGAAATACCTATATCTGGCCCCTCCATGTAATGTGGATGCACTGTGCAAAGTGTCTTGTCTGCTGTTATGTGTATTGCACAGCTACAGCATGCAAGAGGTTAATATCTGAAAGTGCCTGGGATATGTCTGGGAAAGTAACAATTCTGTCTAGTCACATGATGTGTACTCTCTATAAGTATGAGTGATTGAGAGCAAGGTGGGGTCTTTCATCATCATGGTTGAGAGTGGAGTAGGAGTGCCAGCCACAAGGGGGTACCTTCAACCCTCATGTGGTGAAGTGATGGAAGAAGACGAGTGGTATCCAGATTACCACCATCCTAGGAACCACCTCTGAGGAGTGCAAGGAGTGAAGGAGTCTGCCCTGCAGTGTTCTACAAAGCAAGTTCTAAGTGAGTGTCAGTGGAGTGTTGTGTCCCCCTATGGAGTTATTCAGAGTCTTGGAGTGTGTGTGTGTCCAGGAGTGGAGCACCACAAATAACTTAGACTGTGGGTCTAGTTTCATTCTGTGTTCTCCTCCCTGACCATCTACTGAAACCCTGTCCTTCCTGCACGTGCAAGTAAGCTGTATTTCTGCAAGTACAGAGTAAAGTTTCCAGTCACTGCTCGTTCTCAGTGATTGAGGCATTCAACGTTAACTGTGTATGGACTCTCTTATTTAACCGCCGAGGACTTGCCGGTGTGAATGGAACGGTGGCGTCACACGTGATAACTTCAAGTCCACAACAGGTAACCACTGTCCCAGCGTTGCCTGGAAGAGGCCTAGTAGTGTCTTGGCTGAGGTTCTGTGCGTCCCTCTGGGGAGGAGTCTGGTAGAGCCACCGTGACAAGTGACACCTCTACCCTGCCAGCTCCCCAGCATGGGCCTCGTGTCTTGGTCACTGTGGGGCACCACAAAAGCATGAAACACTGTGCAGAGCATGGGGAAAAGAACACATCTGGATTTTATTAGGATAAGGCTTCTTTCACACAGGCTACAAAATCACAAGAGTTTGTAGCGATGCGACACCGCTACCAAACACATGTATGTGAAGCCCATGGTTTCCAATGGGTTCTTTCACATGAGACATAGAAACCATGAGCTTTACATACATGCATTTTTTAGCAAGGTCGCATCGCTACAAAATCTCACAATTTTGTAGCCTGTGTGAAAGAGGCCTAAGTAGCCTTTTAATCCATGAAAAGCTGTGTCATGTGCGCGTGTGAACAGGCCCTGCATATGTGAAATGTTCAGTAATGTGTGCAAACACACGTGCAAGTGTACCTCATCCTTCCTTGTGCATGTGCAAAGATGCGTTTTTGCGCATGCGGTCATCTGAATAAGCCTTAAAGGTGTGGTACAAGCTCTGTACACCGCCATATAGGTTGCATGTACAGGGGTCTGCTGTGTGTATGAACATGGGCGTAACTATAGGGGATGCGGTTGCCCCTGGGCCCAGGAGGCTTAGGAGGCCCATAAAGGCTTCTCTTTTCCTTATAGGGAGCCCAGCACCATAACTAAAGCACTATAGTTAGGGGGCCCTGTTACAGATTTTGCATTTTGGCCCAGAAGCTTCAAGTTACGCCTCTGTGTATAAGCCCTAATAACGGGCACTATAGTTTACATATTTTGCATCTTTTTCTGTGGTTGGGGGTGTATGTTTTTGCAATCAGCTTTGATTGTATTCAGCAAGATGGCTTATGATACAGATGTAACAGGAGCCAAACGATCGCTCATGGCAACACATCTGTTTGTTCAATGGGAGAAATGGTCCTTCGCTGTCTGTATACACATTGCACTATAATGATTGCTGGTCTATGCAGATAGCAGAGGGGCACAATGATAACTGCATAGTGTGCTGTGTCATACAGCATGTTGTTGTTACATCTGTATATTTAACCCCTTAGTGACGGCCCCATTGCCTTTTTACGTCCTAGCTAAGTGGATTTTAAAGGGGTTGTCCCGCGCCGAAACGTTTTTTTTTTTTTTAACCCCCCCCCCCCCCCCCGTTCAGCGCAAGACAACCCCGATGCAGGGGTTAAAAAAACAACCCGCACAGCGCTTACCTGAATCCCGGCGGTCCGGCGTCTTCATACTTACCTGCTGAAGATGGCCGCCGGGATCCTCTGTCTCCGTGGACCGCAGGGCTTCTGTGCGGTCCATTGCCGATTCCAGCCTCCTGATTGGCTGGAATCGGCACGTGACGGGGCGGAGCTACACGGAGCCGGCATTCTACACGAGCGGCCCCATAGAAGACTGCAGAAGACCCGGACTGCGCAAGCGCGGCTAATTTGGCCATCGGAGGGCGAAAATTAGTCGGCTCCATGGGAACGAGGACGCCAGCAACGGAGCAGGTAAGTATAAAACTTTTTATAACTTCTGTATGGCTCATAATTAATGCACAATGTACATTACAAAGTGCATTATTATGGCCATACAGAAGTGTATAGACCCACTTGCTGCCGCGGGACAACCCCTTTAATCCTCAGGGATGTAAAAACATGCTTCCCCTGAGGATTAAAGCCACGTGTGCTGGAGACATGAGAGCTCCATGTTGTCGGTTCCTGGAGGTAGCCGACAAACTGGAGCTGTCATGTGGGGCCACGGGAATCACATTAAAGTAAATAAAAAGTGAAAAAAAGTTATAGTTTCACTCCCCCTCACTGGTTTGCATCCATGGGGGTGCTAAAACTACTCATTGACACCCTCTGCGATGTCCTGCGACGATCTGGTCCAAAAAGGACCTTTGGCTGTCTTCTGCGCATGCGCGCCAAAGGAAATATGGTGATGCATGCACAGAAGACTGGATCGTCGCGGGATATTTGAAATCTCCTGCCTCCCGGCTACTGAAGGTATCCGGGAAGCAGGAGATGTCAGCAGGGACCGCGGTGACAATGCTCCTTTTGGTTTGGACCCCGTTGTGCATACGGACATAAGATTAGGGCCACAACAGATATGTTTCTGAACACAGAACAAACAGGGGTATCCATTTTGGGGTGAAAGTCTTCATTCATATGTGTGCTGAACACAAAAAACAGTTTTTAAAATGACACAATTGCCAAAAAAAAGAAAATCGTAATTTTTTCCTTCTGCTTCGCTTAGATTCATTCAAAAATTGTGGGGTTTAGGAGTCTAGTTTTCAAAATGGGGCCATTTGTGGGCGTTCTCTATCGTTTCGGCCACTCAAGGGCTCTACAAGTGTACAATGGGGCTTAAAACCCCTTCAAGCAAAATGTCTGTTCTGAAAGCTATCAGCTGCTCCTTTCGGTTTGGGCCCCGTTGTGCATAGAGACATACGATTAGGGCCACAATGGATATGTTTCTAAACACAGGGGTATCCATTTTGGGGTGTAAAGCCTCATTTTCATGTACACTGTAGAAAAAAGAACTGTGTTTAAAATGACATATTTGCGAAAATATAAAATTGTATTTTTTTTCCTATAAATTGCATTAACTCCTGAAAAAACATTAAGGGGTGTAGTTTTTAAGATGGGGTCATTTGTGGGGGTATCTATTATTCTGACACCTATGAGCCTTTGCTATCTTGGCTTGGTGCAGGAAAACAAAGTGTTCCTCAAAATGCTGATAAATAATGTTAAATTTGTACGTTGTCTAAATGGTTAAAAAAAATGAAAGTTTTTCAAACGTGCATCCAGAATAAAGTAAATAGATGGAAATATATATCATGGCAAAAATTTGTACAGTATGTTTGCACATATTTGAGATATTGCAATTGTAAATGTGAAAAATGACAAATGTTCCCAATTTGGGCACTTTTAATAAATATACACAAATTCTATCGGACTATTTTTACCACCTAAATAAAGTACAAAATGTGGCGAAAAAACAATGTCAGAATCACTTGGATATGCAAAACCTTTACAATTATTCTGTTAAAGTGACACATGTCAGATTTCCAAAATTAGGCTCCGTCACTAAGGTGCAAACAGGCTTCGTCACTAAGGGGTAATTAAAGGGGCGTAACTATAGGGAATGCAGGGAATGTGGTTGCACTCGGGCCCAGGAGCCTTAGGGGGCCATAAGTCCTCTCTTCTCTATATAGGTAGCCCAGTACTATGAATAAAGCTCCCATAGGAGTCTATGGAAAGCACGCTCCAAAGATAGGACAAGTCCTATCTTTACGCGCACCAGGGACCTTAGATGTGAGTTGCACTCGCATGTCTTGTCTTTGGCAGGTGTGAGTATTTTGCGCGTCTAAAAATCATTTATGTGAACGCTTGTATAGGAAAGCATTGATTCTGATTGACGCAATCTTTTTGCATACCTATTTGGGCCTGACGAAAAACGCTCGTTTGACTGAGGCCTTAGAGTGTAACTGTCAAGCTAAGTGCCACTGTTTTCCCCATAATGCTTGTTGCCTCCAACTGGAGTGAAGTCCTATTGCATTGACTGTTCTCTTTCTACCTTCATTAATGCGCAGTCCTCAAGTGGGCTCCCGAGTCAGGCTCAAGAGCCACACCAACCAATCCTCTTACAGCAGCATCATGCTTTTAAATGCAATTACATCAGAAAACGTTGGATATATATTATTATTATTAATAATATAATTCTTCATAAAATGCGTAGCATTCATAGTATCAATTGCATCAATGTTAAACAGAGCCGACAACAAGCTCACATTTCGGCTTTGTAACAAATTTATTAAGGTCTAAAGGCATTTTTTCTGTAGAGAGCTGTCAGTCAAGTAATGTAGATCTGGCAGAGGCTATGTAAACCTGTCATTAGTGCAACACTTTGTCATAAATGTGACAAGTTTATCAACTTCTGTGCAACATTTTGAGAAATGTGACACACTCGATGCCAAACTATAAACAGTTTTCAATGGTAAAAGCAAAAAAAATGATCCTCAGTAAATGGCATCAGAAACTGTAGCACAGGGCTGTATACGCATTAGAACTTTTTTATATCTTGAAGTTATCTGTCAGCTGTCCTGATATGTCTGTTTTAGGGTTCATTTGCATTGTTGTTCAGGGATTTTGTCTTCCTGCTGCTTTATGAGAGCAGAAAAACAGAATCCATAGCCAGAACGTATCTATCCTTTGAAAGAACTTAGCAGGCCATACTGAATTTAAAGGGGGTTACCTGGGAAATACTATTGATAACTTGTCTTCAGGATAGGTCATCAATAGGTTCGTCTGGGGTCTGCTGCTCGGGATTGTCCAATCAACACCGCAACACACGGGCGTAAAGAGCGGAAGCTGATGTTATGACCCCGGTGTAGTGGCTACTACTTGTACTTGCAAGCACAGCTATCATTAAAATCAATGGGAGCTGCACCTCAATGGGAGTGCCAGACACTACACAAGGAGAGATAAGTCCCAGTGCTCCTGCGGTTAAAAGTGATAAAAGCAGTGTGTGGTACAATGAGATAAAATATGTTAAATTGAACTTACTTCATTATGGGACCCCAATATATAGAAACCACCTGGAATCTAAGTGTGCCTTGGACACACTGCCAGCATCGTGACTTAAAATCCAGATCCACAGCAGTATGCGGATAAATAAAATGGTGGTAACTTACTGCCAATCTCATATCCTCGTCGTGGGAGATGGGCAACAGTCAAGTAGGGGACTGCCTGACAGAGTGAAGTACGATGGCTGCTACGGTAGCCGTGAAGGTCTGTCAGTAACCTCGAATACGGCTGCCTAACAAGGCTCTGGTGAAGGCCAGGCAACAGCAGTTCCTTCCTTGCTGAAGGCAGATACAACTCCTAGTTAAGGCAAATGACAACAGCATGCAACAGTGAAGGGCCTAGTACCAATACACTTGTGAAACGGGCCTTCATTATTGGACCTCCCGTTGTCCCCCATCCCAAGGCGACAAAGTATTCAGGGACTCTCGATCAAACAACAATTGCTAGCACTTCAAGCACCAGGGTTAAAGCCCCTGACAACCCGAGTTCCCGTTGCCAACCAGCACCTCCAAGTGCACGAATTAAGGAAAGAGCCAAAAGCCCAATTCAGGACGGCCCTTTCTGGATGAAGGTTGATCACCGGGTTCCGAGAACTGACCTGCGTTCAGTCACTCGTTTCGTCCCATGGAATGTCCTTACCCTGAACGGGACTGGCTTCCAGGTCGCACTTATCAATGAACTGGCTACATATAACATCACAGTGATCGGCATAACCAAAGGTTGTCTACTGAATCTTGACCAGTGCGAGGTTAATGGCACTACCATATTACACTCCAGTGGCTCGGACCACACCCAGGGAATGGCATTGATCCTTCGCCCTCCGATAAATCAGTCCATAGTAATGTGGCATCAGAACTCTCTGCGTCTGCTGCGTCTGTTATGTTCTGGCGGAGGCAGAACATAACACTCAGGACCAAGATTTGATTCTATCAGACCTGTGTAATGCCAATAATATTGTACGGCTCAGGACCTTGGACCTTGCTGTCGCAAACCACTGAGCATCTGGAGTTCTTTCACATGTGATGCCAGTGCCAGATTCTCTGTGTCCGTTGCTTTGACTTAATCAGAAACAGCGAGATACAGGCTTGCATGGGGCTTGAATCAATGACAGAATCAATAACAAGGAGACGACTCACACTTTTTGGTCATGTTACATGCTTGTCAGAAGCTGTCCCGGCCCACGGTGCTCTAACCGCAGTAATTGCTAGGAAAATTGAGAGACGAATCCCTGCTGGATGGCGGAGGCTTCCTGGTCTTCTGTGGCGTTCTTGGGTGCAACGGTACACTGAATGGAGCAATGCTCTCGGTTGTGGTCATTCTAGATTGGCGCTACGAACCCTTGTCGTCCATGAGAGATAGCTAACTAACCAACCTACTGCTGTGGATCTGGTGTAAATTATAAACAAATCTGTTAGTCCGGGGCAGGTATGCCGCCTCTGGCAAGCTCCACCCACTTTTCAAACTAGTGATGGGCAGGAGCAGAAGACTGAAAAGTTGCAAAATTTTTGCACACACAGCCCTTGTGCAAAATTTTGTGACTTTTGTACTCCAGACAACTGGTGTAAATTATTCAGAAATGTCCTCCTATATCTCTGTTTGGTGTGATACTAACAGTGGACGCCTGATCAACTGATCGTCCAGGATACCAATTGGTGCATCCTAGCCAATTAACTATTATTACCTAGGCTGAGGATTGGTCATCAAGAGTATTTTCATGGAAAACCCCATTAATGGGCTCACCCAGCTCCTATTTCCTTGATATTTTTCTGGATGAGATAATCCTGCATGCATCACTATTTATTCCAGATTTTAATGGAAATGTGCAATGGAGGCTCCAAATTGAACCTTTGCCACAGATGTGAACGAGCCTTTAGTAATTACTTTTATTCTCCATAAAACATTCATTTTAGAGCATATTTTCAGAGAACACTGGGTTGTGCTGTTCCTTGGTTATTCCTCAAAATTTATGAATAAATTGACAACTGGTATTTATCATCCTTTTTGTCAAAGGGTGTGTCTTGACACAGTCTAATACCCAGCACTGGTTGGGCAATGCTAGAATGTGTAGAAACACACCTCCTACTTGTACCACCCAGTTGTTAATTTATTCATAAACTAGTAGAAATCCAAGGAACCATATTGCTTGATTCATCATATGATTAAGGGCATATCGACCAGCTATCATTTGTATTTGGATACATGGAGAATGGGGTGCCACTTGAACCATTTGTACAATTTCTGCCAAATCAAGTTCACTCAGCGGAGAAAATGCTATAAAGATTCTCTGAAAAGCATCGCCGAAGTCTGATGAAAAGACTGAAGTCTGTTGCACCACGAGTGGCCTGTATGATCAGATGTTAGAGACTGGAATATACGCCACATTCTGGAACAACATTCTGCTGTCGTGGATTTATTTGGGACCCAAGGTGTAATCAATAGGAATGTTTGCACCCTTCCAGATTCATGTTCAGAGATTGTGCGCACAATGGAAGAAAATTGACACAGAGACAGACTGTCAGTGTAGAAAGTCTTCCTTGTCTCTGATTTATTAGTAGGCGTATAGCATTTTTTATAGCATTATGAGTTAACTGCCTTTTATGAGCATGCCAGAAATTGGGTAAGCAATACGTGAAAGCATTTGATTGGGGGGACCATTTAAGGTCTTCTTACATCCGGTCCTGCGTGTGCTTCTGTCATCGTGGACGTCCAACATCACGTGGTTTCAGGTGGAATCCGGCGACATCTTGGGTGTTCGATGGAGGGGGCAGGGGCCGGGTGAGCAGTGTGTCATCAAATGACGCCTTAGGGTTATGTGTGGGTAAAAAATGTGCCCTGAGGTTATGTGCGTGTATTTCTATCAAACTGCATATTCTGATAATGGTTAGCAGAACAGGATGTGGCCAGCACATTCTGTTCTGCTGGCTCAGACAGTGAAGTAGACATTTCACCTTATATATATATATTCTCGACACTTCAAGCTTCCAACAAAACAAATTTGTGCCAACAAAATCCTCACCTGGATTTGAAGACTGTGTCAGTGCTCTACAATCTTTGCAATCTGTTGTGCAATCAAAGAAAAACTCCTTCGATGACTATGAATGTCAGGGAGCCCAGTTGTTCGGTAATGTAAACGTTCGTTTACGGCCCCTGGATTGTGGCAGCACTTCTGGTGTTGAGCTCTCCGCTTCTGATAATTTCCATATAACCTCCTTCTCATAAGTCATTGATCAGTTCTCAGCTTCGCTTGAACGGCGACTTTCTGCTTATGAGTTAATTTGCTCATGATTCAATTTTCTTGGCAAATTAAATGTCCTTACACTACTTATTAAACCATATTCAATATTTGTTAATTTTAATTATTAAGGGCTTCTTAGATAGCTGTTTGCAGGGGGAATGGGGACAGGGGTCCCCACCAAATCCTTGGCCCAAAGCCCCATGATTTCTGAATCAGGCCCTGATCGAGCCTGTAGTCCATTTCCTTCTATACACATTGTAGCGTATCACAATTGACCAATGCAATGTCTTCCGTGATGCCACAGATCATACATGGTTTGTAGTAAGGGCGGCATGTAGACTCTATCACTCCCCCAGAGGAGAAAATCACAAGGTGTAAGGTCCGGGGACCGTGAAGGCCGAGGAAGAAGTTCGCTATTGTCACCACCAGCACGGCCAATCCATCTGTTTGGTAGTCGCCTACTGTACTCACTTCTGACTTTGCTGTTAAAATTTGGTGGGAGAGGGGAGATTTTGTGCATGCAAATACCTGCACAAACACAGTCATGTGAAGAAGCCTTTAGAGTGGAGTCATACAGCATCTTCCCTATAGTCTCCATCAGACTTTATGTGCCAAAGACAATCTACCCCAGAAGCAATTCTTACGCAATTCAACAGTAAACACCTTATATGTACTCAAGAGGGGCTGTCATATCCCCATGTCAGTAGGTCTAGCTACATAGCTTTGCCACCACATTGATTCTAACCATTTCTTAAAGGGGTTGTCCTTTCTTAAAGGCACTGTCCCAGTTATGAAAGGCCATCCTAAAGGGTCCCCTTTGCTGTAAAATAACAAAGGAGCTGATACCTCATCCCACTCCCCAGTTTGTCCCCCGCCAGCGACTCTGGGTCTCTGCTGTGTTGCTGATTACAGGCTTCAGCCAGCCTGTTACATCCCATAAAGCAGACAAATACATCCCAGTTTAAATAGCTATTTAGTCTAATGAGTTCCAGATGTATTCCTTTTCCTGCAGAAATGCGCAGCCTATTGTGCATCTCCTTGTGTATTTGTGCACGCATTTCCCTATAGAAGTCTATGGGGACTTTTGGTGTGCAAATACGCAGAACGATATAGTATCTTTTTTTGTGCGGCCAACATGTGGACGCAAAATATGCGCATATAAATAAACCCATTGAAAGGAATTGGTTCTTTTCACTGCGTATTGCGCCCATGTGAAGCCCCCCTATACTCTTTGGGAGCAACTTTTTGTGCTGTCAAGGTCACACTACTCATGTGGTATAAGCACATTGTACTGTACTTTCTGCTCTGCTCTGCCGTTCACAACTGCATCATGATTGAAGAGTCTGTTCAGCCTAATTAATCCCCGGTCTTATCGATTTCCCCACGAACTTGTTCATTGCACAACTTCGCGGGGACCCCCATTGACTGCTAGGATACCTTAGGTGGGCAGATGTGCACAAAAATACGGCATGTCGGATTTTTTTCACGTGAGCGGAATGAGTGTGAAAAAGAGAATGATGAGAATTAACCCATTAAAAAAAACAATGGGTTCTATTCTTGCACAATGCATGCAAAACAGTGTGCAAATACAGTCGTCGCAAGCCGCCCTTAATCAAAGTGCATATCTGTTAATCTGCTCATTATATTTGTTTATTCCTTGTGAATTCCTTCAATTTCCGGATAAGCTGCTTAGACCTGAGCTGCTACTTCAGCGACGAAAGCCCCAACCTGACCCATTCCGCCGGAACAGATAAAAGCTGTGTTGGTGGGTTATAAATTTCCCTGACAGAAGATGCTACCTATGTGCCATCCTCAGACAGCCTGGCATACGTGCCCTTATTTCGTGGAAGGAAACGTTGCTAAAGCTGGCGCTGCTGAAGTCTGAAAATAAATGGATTAAAAAAAGAAGTAAAAAAAGAAAAATAAAATCTTCAGCCATCGCGTTCATCAAAACAAATAGCTAATGGCTTTGTACCTTTCATGGCTTTATGGCAGTGAGATAAAGGTTGCGCTGCCTTTTTACACTTCCCGAGATTTCCCTGTAAATTTAAAACATGCTTCAGGCTGTTATTTTGTTGAATAAATGTTGTCATTTGCTTGTCATCTTCGCAGCTTTTGCCGAAGATTAGTGTACGATTTTATTGCTCGCAAGGAACGTGCCGTTCCGCGCTCACGTGTAACTTATTCTTTACCCCCTTCCTTCTTTCCATACGTTCATAAGAAGCTTGTAATCGAGAGGATTAAAAACATAATTGGAAACTAGGTAGAGATAAGGAAGAGATGAACTATACGGCTGCGCTGGGCCAAATCCGCACCCCGGCACACAAAACATAGACTTCCAGCATAAATCCATCCTCGGTTAATGACCGCTGAGAGCGCTGGAAGGTACATCTTCAGGCGGGAATTGATTTCAAACAGAAAAATCACGCAAGTCCCGATATCAATCATGGAGCAGCAAAGTGCTTTTATGCCGTGGAAAGATTTGCCGATTGAAACTGGTCTAAAACTTTATACGACGGCGGATCCATCAGTGTCTGCGGAGCTGTATAGAATCGTATATATACACACGCCTGGTGCTGCTAAACGCATTTAAGCGGTTGCGGACTACTGTGGAGTTGCGGAGAGGGGATTGTGGAGAGTTATGGAAAGTATAAAGTTTTCATTCTCACTTTTTAAAATTATTTTAATAAATCAATATATTACACAAAACTTTTTAAAAGTTACTTTATTAAGGGAAAGGAAAATTTCTTTTACTGTCCAGCAGCCGGTAGTCGCTCTAGTTTTTTATTTGCCTATAGGCTGTCTGTGAATGTATAGAAGTTTCTTCATTCCCGAAAGCATTTGCCTGCTGCAAAATAATCAATCCAAGATGGGGAGGAGGGGGATGAAGCTGCAGCTTCTTACTCAGCTGGTGTAGGTAAAGTAAATGTGGGAACGTGATGGTATTAATCGTGTACCCTATGCTGGTATTCATATGCTGGAACATTATATCAGTTGAGATGTAATAATGGTGGTTACGGAATAGGAGGCAGACAGCAGAGCTTCAACTATAGTCCAATTTATTGCAAACAAGTCACAGCACAGGCGATAAGACTGCAATAAAGACAAAAACAGAGCTAGCACCGTGCAGGTAGCCAGTGTACTAGATAAGGCTACATGACTTCTGGGAAGCCTCTCACCTGATCGCATTGTACTTGTGGCACAACACACTAGAAGGTCTGTCTGCAGTCCTCCTCCTGTCGGATTACTAATTACAGGCCATAGCATAGGAAAAGATTGGCGGCACTGTTAAACTAGCTAGTTAGTTCAAGGCTTTATTCAAAAACACGTTTCTAAGCTGATCAGCTCCTTCACCAGGCTATCCGAACTAGCTGTTGAAGGAGCCAATCAGGCTCGGAAATGCGTACTGCTCAGAAAATCATATAATGGTAGAGTTGAAAGGGACCTCCAGGATCATCGGATCCAACACCCTGCTCAGTGCAGGATTCACTAAATCAAACCAGACAGATGTTTGTCCAGCCTCTGTTTGAACACTTCCATTGAAGGAGAACTCACCACCTCCTGTGGCAACCTGTTCCACTCATTCATCACCCTCACTGTCTAATATCTAATCTATCTTCTCCCTTTCAGTTTTATCCCATTGCTTCTAGTCTTACCATGTGCAAATGAGAATAGGGCTGAACCCTAATCTTTTTGCCTTTATTAACTGGCAATGCATGGTAGAATTAAGAGAGAACTGTACTATAGTATTAAAAGAGTTGTTCGAGACCCAAAACGAATCCTTAATCCTCAGTTTAAGTAACAATTTATGTTTTTGTGATTATCTTACTATGACAAATATGTGCCGTTTTGGCGACCTTGAGTTTGGTTATGTTCCCACCGCTGTCAAAATTCCAGGACTTCTGCTTACTCCACGTACAAAATCCATGAGTCTTTGTGGTTCGTTCAGTATATATATTCAGTAGCTTTTGTAATAATGGATAAAATTTTTTCTTTTTTTTGTGGTTCAAAACGCCTTTATCAAGCATAAATAACAGTCATAGAGAACATACACTTGGCTGAAGCCATGCGCTCCCCATTTGTGGAGTTTAAGGCTTTGGTCGCGTTTGGTGAGATAGGCATTTCGCCCGGGTTTGCCTCCCGACTCCACTCCCGCCCCTGTCCATTCTAGCGGTCATCATCTGCTGGCTATGTCGGTGTCCATCTCGATGCTCACATCGATATCAATGTTAATAGGAGCGTCTACGTCGGTGTCCGAGGTCTCATCCATCCGGAGTCCACGTCTCGCCACATGAAAAGGTAGGTGAGGAGGTCTGTCGTCTATTAGGTGTGTATCTTTATTCAATATATGTTATTATTTTAATTTTTGGGTCCCAGGTTTTGATAAAATCCTCATGCGTGCCCTTGCTCCAGCTAGATAGTTCCTCTAAGTTGCAGATTGAGTCTGCTTTTGCTTTCCATTGTGCGAGAGTAGGGGGATCTTTTTGGAGCCACTTGATAGGTAGGTATCAAGGCTTTTGCTGCATCTAAGAGGAAAGCGATTAATTTATCTTTGCGGGGGTGAAATTCATGACATGGTTTCCAGAGGAAGATCATCTTTGCCGAGATTGTCAGACCTGTTTTAAATGAACGTAGAACCTTTTCAACGTCTTTCCAGAAGGTTACGATCGCGGGGCATTCCCACCATATATGTTTGAAAGAGCCCTCGTCAATGTTGCATCTCCAACATCTATTGTGTGGGGCAAGTTTATATGAGTAGAGCCATTGAGGTGTTTTGTACCATCTAACAAGGAGCTTGTCATGGCTTTCCTGCAAGAGGATACAGGGAGATAAGCTGAACGCTGTTTATAAGATTACTTTCGTGTCCGATGGAGATAGAGATATGTTTAGTTCTCTTTCCCATGAGCTTAGAAAAGTTGGTTTATATTCTTTAGGGGTAGATATGAAATTTTTGCGAATGAAGGAGACTGTTTTATGTCTAGAGGGACTTTCAGTTAAAGTTTTTCTCAAAGAGAGTGGTAGGTCTAGTGGATCTGTGTTTTTCCTGGAGGTCCTCAAAGACCTTGGCGATGTGGGCTCTTTGTAGGAAGGAGAAGGATGACTGTGGGATTAAGTCTTGTATGATTTCTGGGGCTTTCCTGTGAGCTATTGCTTGTAGGTCTGTTATCTGGAAGTCTTGGAAACGCATGTGTTCAAAAATTTGCATGACCGAAGCGGGCGGCACACAGAAAAAAAAATGCACTTGGCCGTGTTTGTCTGCACAAAAAGTGTGCTGCCCACTCTTCCCTGCTGCGGCTGTGACAGCTGCAGCAGGGGATTCCTTGGATGTGAAACCCCTCCATGCTGTCAGATCCAGGGGTTTCACCTTTGGTCGACGGGGCTGGCAGCAGCAGCAGCGATGGCCCCATTGAAATACAGAGAACATCCCGTTCCTCTGCTAGAGCTGTGGCAAAGGGTTTCTTCATCTCTGCAGGCAGTCCCCTTGTCACTGAACACTGTTACAGCATTGTGGAGCCGGCGCTACAGCTGGCAGCAGTGAAAGCAATAGGCTGCAAGCAAGTCCTGCAGTGATTTTCAGGGAAGGGCTTTAAATATAAGCCCTTCCCTGAAAATCATCCCTTAAATATGTCAAAAAATAAAAAAAATGTATATACTTATCTCTCCACAGCTGCCGGGGCTCAGGCACGTCCAGCCGGGTCTTTTCATGCACTGCTCTGAAGTGCTTTCAGCAAGTGGGGATTTAAAATCCCTTCCTGGTGAAAGGGCTGCCTTTGATTGGCTAAGCACTGTGACCAATAAAATAATATATATATATATATATATATATATATATATATATATATATATATATATATATTAGAGATGATCGAGCACCAAAATGCTCGGGTGCTCGTTACTCGGAACGAACTTTTCGCGATGCTCAAGGGTTCGTTTTGAATAACGAACCCCATTGAAATCAATGGGTGACCCGAGCATTTTTGTATTTCGCCGATGCTCGCCAAGGTTTCCTTGTGTGAAAATCTGGGCAATTCAAGAAAGTGATGGGAACGACACAGCAATGGACAGGGCAGGCGAGGGGCTACATGTTGGGCTGCATCTCAAGTTCACAGGTCCCACTATTAAGCCACAATAGCGGCAAGAGTGCCCCCCCCCTCCCAAAAACTTTTACTTCTGAAAAGCCCTCATTAGCATGGCATACCTTAGCTAAGCACCACACTACCTCCAACAAAGCACAATCACTGCCTGCATGACACTCCACTGCCACTTCTCCTGGCTTACATGCTGCCCAAGCGCCCCCCCCCCCCACAGCGCACACCAAAGTGTCCCTGCGCAGCCTTCAGCTGCCCTCATGCCACGCCACACTCATGTCTATTTAGAAGTGCGTCTGCCATGAGGAGGAACCGCAGGCACACACTGCAGAGGGTTGGCACGGCTAGGCAGCGACCCTCTTTAAAAGGGGCGGGGCGATAGCCCACAATGCTGTACAGAAGCAATGAGAAATAGAATCCTGTGCCACCGCCATCAGGAGCTGCACATGTGGGCATAGCAATGGGGAACCTATGTGCCACACACTATTCATTCTGTCAAGGTGTCTCTGCATGCCCCAGTCAGACCGCGGTTTTTAATTCATAGACACAGGCAGGTACAACTCCCTATTGTGAAGTCCCTGTGGACCGACAGCATGGGTGGCTCCCTGGAACCCACCGGCGGAACATAAAAATATCCCATTGCATTGCCCATCACAGCTGAGGTAGTAATGTCATGTTTAATGCAGGTGGGCTTCGGCCCACACTGCATGCCCCAGTCAGACTGGGGTTCTTTACAAGTGGAAACAGATGCATTTATAATTCCCTGTGGACCCACAGCAGGGGTGGGTGCCAGGAAGTCACCGGCGGTACATAGAAATATCCCATTGCATTGCCCAACACAGCTGAGGTAGTAATGTTGTGCTTAATACAGGTGGGCTTCGGCCCACACTGCATGCCCCAGTCAGACTGGGGTTCTTTACAAGTGGACAGATGTAGGTTAAACTCCGTGTGCACCTACAGCATGGGTGGCTCCCTGGAACCCACCGGCGGTACATAAAAATATCCCATTGCATTGCCCAACACAGCGGATGTAACATCAGCTGTAATGCAGGTGGGCTAAAAATTCATTTGATTACACTGTAGGCGAGGGCCCACAAAAATTGCTGTAACAACAGTACTAATGTACATCAGAAAAATTGGCCATGGCCAACCAAGAGGGCAGGTGAAACCCATTAATCGCTTTGGTTAATGTGGCTTAAGTGGTAACTAGGCCTGGAGGCAGCCCAGTTTAACGAAAAATTGGTTCAAGTTAAAGTTTCAACGCTTTTAAGAGCATTGAAACATATTAAAATTGTTTAGAAAAATTATATGAGTGAGCCTTGTGGCCCTAAGAAAAATTGCCCGTTCAGTGTGATTACGTGAGGTTTCAGGAGGAGGAGCAGGAGGAGGAGGAGGAATATTAGACACAGATTGATGAAGCAGAAATGTCCCCGTTTTGGATGGTGAGAGAGAACGTAGCTTCCATCCGCGGGTGCAGCCTACGTATTGCTTACGTATCGCTGCTGTCCGCTGGTGGAGAAGAGAAGTCTGGGGAAATCCAGGCTTTGTTCATCTTGATGAGTGTAAGCCTGTCGGCACTGTCGTTTGACAGGTGGGTACGCTTATCTGTGATGATTCCCCCAGCCGCACTAAACACCCTCTCCGACAAGACGCTAGCCGCAGGACAAGCAAGCACCTCCAGGGCATACAGCGCTAGTTCAGGCCACGTGTCCAGCTTCGACATCCAGTAGTTGTAGGGGGCAGAGGCGTCACGGAGGACGGTCGTGCGATCGGCTACGTACTCCCTCACCATCCTTTTACAGTGCTCCCGCCGACTCAGCCTTGACTGGGGAGCGGTGACACAGTCTTGCTGGGTAGCTATAATGCTGGCAAAGGCCTTGGAGAATGTTCCCCTGCCTGCGCTGTACATGCTGCCTGATCTCTGCGCCTCCCCTGCTACCTGGCCCTCGGAACTGCGCCTTCTGCCACTAGCGCTGTCGGATGGGAAGTTTACCAGCGCCCTGTGGTATAGGGGTATCAGTTTGTCCACCAGCGCCCTGTGGTATAGCATCACTCTCGAACCCCTTTCCTCTTCGGGAATCAGAGTGGAAAAGTTCTCCTTATACCGTGGGTCGAGCAATGTGTACACCCAGTAATCTGTAGTGGCCAGAATGCGTGTAACGCGAGGGTCACGAGAAAGGCATCCTAACATGAAGTCCGCCATGTGTGCCAGAGCACCTGTACGCAACACATGGCTGTCCTCACTAGGAAGATCACTTTCAGGATCCTCCTCCTCCTCCTCTTCCTCCTCCTCAGGCCATACACGCTGAAAGGATGACAGCCCAGCAGCATCTGTACCCTCAGCAGTGGGCCAAGCTGTCTCTTCCCCCTCCTCCTCATCCTCCTCATGCTCCTCCTCCTTCTCCTCAACGCGCTGAGATATAGACAGGCGGGTGCTCTGACTATCCAGCGACATACTGTCTTCCCCCGGCTCTGTTTCCGAGCGCAAAGCGTCTGCCTTTATGCTTTGCAGGGAACTTCTCAAGATGCATAGCAGAGGAATGGTGACGCTAATGATTGCAGCATCGCCGCTCACCACCTGGGTAGACTCCTCAAATGTTCCAAGGACCTGACAGATGGCTGCCAACCAGGCCCACTCTTCTGTAAATAATTGAGGAGGCTGACTCCCACTGCGCCGCGCAAGTTGAAGTTGGTATTCCACTATAGCTCTACGCTGCTCATAGAGTCTGGCCAACATGTGGAGCGTAGAGTTCCACTGTGTGGGCACGTCGCACAGCAATCGGTGCACTGGCAGATTAAACCTATGTTGCAGTGTCCGCAGGGTGGCAGCGTGCGTGTGGGATTTGCGGAAATGTGCGCAGAGCTGGTGCACCTTTCCGAGCAGGTATGACAAGTGGGGGTAGCTTTTCAGAAAGCGCTGAACCACCAAATTAAAGACATGGGCCAGGCATGGCACGTGCGTGAGGCTGCCGAGCTGTAGAGCCGCCACCAGCTTACGGCCGTTGTCACACACGACCATGCCCGGTTGGAGGCTCAGCGGCGCAAGCCAACGGTCGGTCTGCTCTGTCAGACCCTGCAGCAGTTCGTGGGCTGTGTGCCTCCTATCACCTAAGCTGAGTAGTTTCAGCACGGCCTGCTGACGCTTGCCCACCGCTGTGCTGCCACGCCGCGTGACACCGACTGCTGGCGACGTACTGCTGACACATCTTGATTGCGAGACAGAGGTTGCGTTGGAGGAGGAGGAGGAGGAAGGTGCTTTAGTGGAGGAAGCATACACCGCCGCAGATACCACCACCGAGCTGTGGCCCGCAATTCTGGGGGTGGGTAGGATGTGAGCGGTCCCAGGCACTGACTCTGTCCCAGCCTCCACTAAATTCACCCAATGTGCCGTCAGGGAGATATAGTGGCACTGCCCGCCTGTGCTTGTCCACGTGTCCGTTGTTAAGTGGACCTTGGCAGTAACCGCGTTGGTGATGGCGCGTACAATGTTGCGGGAGACGTGGTCGTGCAGGCCTGGGACGGCACATCGGGAAAAGTAGTGGCGACTGGGAACCGAGTAGCGCGGGGCAGCCGCCGCCATCATGCTTTTGAAAGCCTCCGTTTCCACAAGCCTATACGGCAGCATCTGTAGGCTGATCAATTTTGCAATGTGCACATTTAACGCTTGAGTGTGTGGGTGCGTGGCGTCGTACTTGCGCTTGCGCTCAAACTGTGGCACTAGCGACGTCTGGACGCTGCGCTGAGAGCCATTGCTGGATGGGGCCGAGGACAGCGGAGGTGATGGTGTGGGTGCAGGCCAGGAGACGGTAGTGCCTGTGTCCTCAGAGGGGGGTTGGATCTCAGTGGCAGGTTGGGGCACAGGGGGAGAGGCAGCGGTGCAAACCGGAGGCGTTGAACGGGGATCGTCCCACCTTGTGGGGTGCTTGGCCATCATATGCCTGTGCATGCTGTTGGTGGTGCCTCCCCAGCTGATCTTGGCGCGACAAAGGTTGCACACCACTGTTCGTCGGTCGTCAGGCGTCTCTGTGAAAAACTGCCACACCGTAGAGCACCTTGACCTGTGCAGGGTGGCATGGCGCGAGGGGGCGCTTTGGGAAACAGTTGGTGGATTATTCGGTCTGGCCCTGCCTCTACCCCTGGCCACCGCACTGGCTCGGCCTGTGCCCACACCCTCACTTGGCCCTCCGCGTCCTCGGCCGCGTCCACGTCCTCTAGGCCTACCCCTACCCCTCAGCATGCTGTATTACCAGTGATTTGATTTCCCAGTCAGGAAAGACAATGGCGCAAGCCTGCAGTAAACCGTAGCTGGTTGTGTCTGATTTTTGTACGTTCTCCACGCAGCACACACGTACACGGAGACCTTAGGACTGACACAGGCAGGCCAAATATAATTTATTGAATTCGCTTTTTTGCAAAGGGAGGGCCCCACTGCGGATATTCAATGAACAATACGTTTAATAACTGTGGTGTGGCCCTGAAAAAGTGTCACACAACTTTAGTGTAGCAGAGTTATTAACTCTGGCAGAGCAGGTATTTGCCAGTCAGGAAAGACAATGGCGCAAGCCTGCAGTAAACCGTAGCTGGTTGCGTCTGATTTTTGTACGTTCTCCACGCAGCACACACGTACACGGAGACCTTAGGACTGACACAGGCAGGCCAAATACAATTTATTTTCCTTTTTTGCAAAGGGAAGGACCCACTGCGTATATTCAATGAACAATAACTTTTAGAACTGTAGTGTGGCCCTGAAAAAGTGACACACAACTTTAGTGTAGCAGAGTTATTAACTCTGGCAGAGCAGGTATTTGCCAGTCAGGAAAGACAATGGCGCAAGCCTGCAGTAAACCGTAGCTGGTTGCGTCTGATTTTTGTACGTTCTCCACGCAGCACACACGTACACGGAGACCTTAGGACTGACACAGGCAGGCCAAATACAATTTATTTTCCTTTTTTGCAAAGGGAAGGACCCACTGCGTATATTCAATGAACAATAACTTTTAGAACTGTAGTGTGGCCCTGAAAAAGTGACACACAACTTTAGTGTAGCAGAGTTATTAACTCTGGCAGAGCAGGTATTTGCCAGTCAGGAAAGACAATGGCGCAAGCCTGCAGTAAACCGTTGCTGGTTGCGTCTGATTTTTGTACGTTCTCCACGCAGCACACACGTACACGGAGACCTTAGGACTGACACAGGCAGGCCAAATATAATTAATTGAATTCGCTTTTTTGCAAAGGGAGGGCCCCACTGCGGATATTCAATGAACAATACGTTTAATAACTGTGGTGTGGCCCTGAAAAAGTGTCACACAACTTTAGTGTAGCAGAGTTATTAACTCTGGCAGAGCAGGTATTTGCCAGTCAGGAAAGACAATGGCGCAAGCCTGCAGTAAACCGTAGCTGGTTGCGTCTGATTTTTGTACGTTCTCCACGCAGCACACACGTACACGGAGACCTTAGGACTGACACAGGCAGGCCAAATATAATTAATTGAATTCGCTTTTTTGCAAAGGGAGGGCCCCACTGCGGATATTCAATGAACAATACGTTTAATAACTGTGGTGTGGCCCTGAAAAAGTGTCACACAACTTTAGTGTAGCAGAGTTATTAACTTTGGCAGAGCAGGTATTTGCCAGTCAGGAAAGACAATGGCGCATGCCTGCAGTAAACCGTAGCTGGTTGCGTCTGATTTTTGTACGTTGTCCACGCAGCACACACATACACGGAGACCTTAGGACTGACACAGGCAGGCCAAATATCATTTCTTTTCCTTTTTTGCAAAGGGAAGGACCCACTGCGTATATTCAATGAACAATAACTGTGTTGTGGCCCTGCCTACACAATTCTGTCCCTGTAGTATCAATGGAGGGTGCAATGCTCTGCACAGACGATTTTTTGAAAAAAAAAAAAAAAGCAACACTGCTAACAGCAGCCAGCACAGTACTGCACACGCTTAAATTTGGCCCTAGAAAGGACCGTTGAGGTTCTTGAAGGCTACACTCACTCCTAACACTCTCCCTGCCTATGCACCACTTCTGTCCCTAATGCCAGGTGCAATGCTCTGCACTGCCGATTTTGAGGAAAAAAAACAAAAAAACACTGCTAGCAGCAGCCTGCACACAGGTAGATGTGGCCCTAAGAAGGACCTTTGGGGTTCTTGAAGCCTACACTGACTCCTAACGCTCTCCCTACAGCAGCACCAGCACGATAGTACTTTCCCTCAGCTAACTCACAAGGCATGTGTGGCGAGCCGCGGGAGGGGCCGACTTTTATACTCGGGTGACATCTGATCGCCCCAGCCACTCACAGCAGGGGGGTGGTATAGGGCTTGAACGTCACAGGGGGAAGTTGTAATGCCTTCCCTGTCTTTCAATTGGCCAGAAAAGCGCGCTAACGTCTCAGAGAGGAAACTGAAAGTAACCGGAACACCGCGTGGTACTCGTTATGAGTAACGAGCATCCCGAACACCCTAATATTCGCACGAATATCAAGCTCGGACGAGTACGTTCGCTCATCTCTAATATATATATATATATACTCACCTCTCCGCAGCTAAGGGGGCTCAGGCGTGTCCAGCTGGGTCTTCTCCTGCAATGCTCTCAAGTGCTTTCAGCAGAAAGGGCTGCCTCTGATTGGCTGAGCACTGTGACCAATCAGAGGCAGCTCTCAGCTGTTGAATAATAGCTGAGATCTGCCTGTGATTTGTCCCTGCACTCAGCCAATCAAAGGCAGCACTCACCCATTAATTGAACTCAGCCATTGATTGAACTCAATGAGTGGGTGAGTGCTGCCTCTGAATGGCTGAGCAGAGGGACCAATCACAGGCAGCTCTCAGCTGTCATTCAATAGCTGAGAGCTGCCTCTGATTGGTCACAGTGCTCAGCTAATCAGAGGCAGGCCTTTCAGCAGGCCGGGATTTTAAATCCCCATTTGTTGAAAGCACTTCAGAGCAGTGCAGGAGAAGACCTGGACACGCCTGAGCCCCGACAGCTGCGGAGAGGCGAGTATATATATATTTTTTACACATTTTAGGGATGATTTTTCAAGGAAGGGCTTATATTTAAAGCCCTTCCCCGAAAATCATTGCAGGGCTTGCTTGCAGCCTATTGCTTTCACTGCTGCTGGCTGTAGCGCTGGCTCCATTGAATTTAATGGGAGAGCATCGCGCTCCTCTGCCACAGCTGTGGCAGAGGATCGCAATCTTCACTATATGTTCTCAATGCGGTCGGCGCTGCTGCCGCTGACCCCCTTAAGCAGAAGATGAAACCCATGGATGCAACAGTATCCAGGGGTTTCACATTCAAAAAATACCAATGCCGCAGCTAGCCACGTTTTAAAAAACTGTGTCCTATAATTTTTCATTGCAGACGTTTTTGCGCATGTAAAATTTGCACATGTGACCGCTGCCATTGGAAAGCATTGGCTTTATAAAGTGCGAACTTTTTTAATGTGCGAATAATCGGACATTAAAACGCCCGTGTAACTGAGCCCCAAAAGGGTTATCTGATTGCAGCAACCTCTTTTAAACCAAACTTCAGAAATGATCAGCTGTTACCACCAGGGTAAACTGCTGCCCCTGCAGGGGAAATGTTGTATTACATTCAACAATAGCTGACTATGTATTAATACGACATACAGAAAGGACTGTCTTTCAATAGGCAGCCATCTAATGTGTTTTAATGCACTATTTTGGGGCAAAATATATAACTATGTTTCGGTATACCAACAGACAACATTATGGGGAACAACACTATGTAACATAAGTACAAGCAGCCAGGCATCTCCAGCTTGGAAAACACCTTCATAGAGACTTATTCTTCAAAAATTAAGAAAATCTAAAAAGCCTTCTTCATTTTTTTCTCTGGGAACAGATGCTAAGGGGGACTATCAGCAGATAGTTTCATGTTTGCTGCCAGCTGTAAACTGAAGTCTAGTTTGTCTGTATGGTACAAACTGCCAATCCCTTATCATTTGTCTTGCGCACCCCATAGGGTACCCAACGCTGGCATGCCTTGAGGAAGTTGCTGTGATCAGCACACAAAACAGATTATGCCATTACTCTAAGAAACTACTGTATGTTAATATGCACCTTTTGTTTGCTTTCCTGCATCATTATTAATGGAGCTGTACCCAAACTAGTCATTTTTTTGGCACCGTAAGAGTAAGGTGGATTGGCAATAAACACAACATAAATTGGTGCAGGTTTTTTGTCTTTTTTATACTCTCATTTTTTCAGAGTAAATTCATCTAGTCTTCTTGATCATGAAGAATATTGGAGCTTTTGTAGTAAAGGAGACCTCCTATCTACAGCACCTATTGAACTAAATATGGCAGCATGCTCAGGTCTGAATGCGGTCCGCTTCTTCTGACTGCACAATATACAGGATGCCTGTACACTGCACAGAGAATGCAGCCGTACATCACACAGTGGAAGAACATGCACAGACCTCTAGCTTCTCTCCTATTTTTCACAGGACTGACCAGCAAGCAGGTTGCAAAGTGGGCAGAGTCTATGAAAATTTGCATAAAAATGGGCAGGGCTAGTATGTTTTGTGGGCATTAGCTAGGTGGAGCAAGAGCAAGGCTTAAACCCTTGGTGACATCCGACATTATATACCCAGAATTTGTATGCAGTTGGCATAAGGGAAATAATATTTTTTTAAATACTTAGAAAAAAATCATAAATATTAAAGTAAAAAAACCTTTTCCCATATTTATATATACAAAAATCCAAATAAAAAAAAACATATTTAGTAATGCCGCACCCATAGAAGTCCAATCTATTCAAATAATGGCACAATTAGAGATTTATTTTACATTTCACTTTACTTACAAAGTTTTACAAGTTTTTCAGCACATTATATGGTACATTAAATGGTACCACAGCAAAATACTATTTATGCCATAAAAATACTGTAACATGTTGCTCCAGGGACCTGTAGTTCTCTGGGTTATCAGCAGCACACTTCCACAGGTGTGGGATGATTGTGTGTATTACTCCAGCCAGCCAATCACCACCGGTTTATGCACATAAGTTCCAGCCCCTTTTGCTAAAGGGTGCTAGACATTTATCCATTTACATCCTTCCCTCTGGGTGATTTGTGTTATGCATGCTGCTAGTTTGACCTGCTTTCCCCATCTTCCCTCAGGATGGTATGGACACCTGATCTCCCTGTCTGCATGTTCTGCATGCCCCTTCTACCTTCCCTTAATCAGGTGTGGCCTCCAGACATCTGATGTCCTGTACATTGTCAAATGGGGGATGTCTGACACTGTGTTCCCTGCCTCCACCAGATGGGTGATGTCTAGCGCTCTTGTCCCTTTCCCGGGACACTTTAACTAGCTCCTGTTTATCTATGTATGCAGGAAGTTGTGAGTGGGGTTTCCTTCTGTCTGTGAGGTGAGCAGGTGTGAACAATGACTTGTTCAGTGTATGTCTGAAGGTGTTGACTACACTAGGTGTGAACTGTCCCGTTCAGTGTGTATTATGTTATATTTCCCTTGTCTGATGCCCCTGCTTCGTATGATCTAGGCTGAGAAAATTGGTCCCTTGGCTCCAGTGCGGGACCATTTCTATCCGGGCAATTGCCTTGCTTGTAGCCAGGGTCCTCTTTTCCTTCGTGGTAGTTGTCTTATTGGTGTAAGAAATCACAAGGCAATGAGGACCCTTCAAGGGGCCCTGTGGGCTTATGTGTTTTGGACAGTGTGCTCTTGGGTCTGATGTCTCTGGTTTCCCTATGGGTGTCTGTATGCACGTCGCATTTATGCTTGTTTGATGTTGGTGTCCGCAAGTCACAACCCTGGTTGTTGTTCGCCGCAGGGCGAAACATGTTAGGGTGGCTATAGATTAGATTTTAATAGGGTTTTGGCGGTGCTGACTTATTCATTTCCACATAGGCTTTTGGAAGTTGTCCATCCAGGCCTATGTTTTACTGTGTATATGTGCAATTACACACATGATACTAGTTGATGACTGCTGGTCACATTTCATTGCTACCACCATTTGCCCCTTTATTTTAAATATCATTTGATGTTGTCTTTGTCTCTTTTGAATAATAAAGTATTTAGATTATATTTTAGGGGACATTATCGATGGATATTTTTTGCCTTTGATAATTAGAATTGTGGTTGACGTTATGACGTTACAACGAACCTGATCCTCCGACATGGTCTGCATCTTCTGACACTGAGTTCCTTACACGGCTAGCCAGGGTGGACAGCAGCTTGTGTATCTTGAATTCTGCTCCTCTGCCTTCTCCTTTCTGTTATAGTATAATTCAAGAGAAGTAGAATTGCTGCAGCACAAATCCGCTGTAGATTTTGATGCGCATCTGCTTCAAAATCCACATATTTTCAAGAGGTGAACTCTGTGCTCAAAATCCGCATCATAAATTGAATATGGAGAAGGGAGGTCACAGCCTCATAAGGTCGACATCCTGAACTTCAACTAAGCTTGCACAACTTTGGGGTCACCATGCAGCATCATTACCACTGTGGGGGCTCAGTAGAAAGCTCACTACTACTGTAGGGGCACAACGGAGGTTCATAACTACTTTGAGAGCACAGTGGAGATTGACTACTACTTCGGGGACACAATGGAAGCTCTTTACCTCTTTGAGGGCAGGCTGGAGGCTGCTTTGATGATTCAATGGAGGTTTGTTGGGGAACTTTGAAGACATAATAGGGGGACATTACTATTTTCATTACACAGTGTTTGTTACTACTTTGGAGGCACAATAGAAATTAATTTCTACTTTGGGGGCGCAATTACTACTTTAGTGTCACAATGGATGCTCTTTGCTACTTTGAGGTGACAATGAAAGCTCTGTACCACTTTGGGAGCACAGTGGAAGTCCTTTGCTACTTTGGAGGTACAATGAAGGCTCTTTGTGGAGCTTAGAGCACATAATAGCAGGCCATTACTACTTTTGTTGCACAGGGGGCATGTTACCACTTTGGTGACACAGCATAAACTGATTACGACTTTAGAGGCATCATATAGGCTAATACTACTTTGAAGGCACAGTGGAGGTTCACTATTACTTAGGGAGCATAATGGAGGGTCACTACTACTTTGTGGACACAATCAGCCTCATTACTACTTTGTGGACACAATGGAAGATAATTACCACTTTGGGAAAATAGTGGAGACTCTTTACCACTTTGAAGACAAGATGCAGGCTCGCTACTCCTAGCCACACTTAAAATGCAATCTATGTGTGTGCTGAATGAATCATTCATGTTATTGTACTGGCTGTAGACTGACTTTCTTGTGCTTTGTGTTATTCTATACCCAATGTGTATACAAGACTTTTGCCCTATTTCAGAATGTTCTTGCTATGACTAATAAAGACAACTGTAATTCTCATAGATAGTACAATACTAACCCATTTTCTTGTCATTTCAAAATTGCCTGCACCTTTAAAGTACATCTATAAATAACATCTGACTTATATTACAAGACGAGAAAAAAATCAAGGTTAATGCGCAGGCAAATTAGACTTTTAAATTTCAGCATGCCGATTCTGCGCTACAAATCCCCTTTGTGACATCTCACATACTGTGCATCTTCCCCCCTTAACTGCTAAAACTCCAAAGCAAGACGCACAGGTCTGAAGCTCACGCAACCTTGCTAAGTCAATTCATTTTCCTGCCCGTCAGCTGAAGCAAAATTAAATTAAATCTCTCGTATTCTTTTTTTTTTTTTTTTTTTTAAACCAAGGATTTCAGATGCCGGCAGTAATATAGTTTGTTGTAAAATCTGCGTATTTGTCTGCAAGCTTATTTCAATATCAAAATGTAACGGTCACTTGTGGATACTTGTCGCAGCTTCAAAACACGGCCATCTGGATGGTAGAGGACACTCTGTAGCTCAAAGCTGTCATTGCTTTTCTTTGGGGCAGTGGCATAGCTACAGGGGTGCAGGGGTAATAGTCACACCAAGGCCCTAGTGCCTGAGGGGGTACAAACCTCCTCTGCCACATAAGAAGACAGCAATATAATAAATGGTTCATGGTAGTTGGATGGTCTTGTTAGAGATTTTTATTGGGGCCCAGGAGATTCAATTTACGCCTCTGGTTGGGCATCTGATCAACCATGAATGATTTTCCAACATCCACAGCAGCAAAAACAGGAATAATTAATTCTAGAACATTGTTTCTCACCCATTTATACACAAGTAGCTAAAAATGTTTTTCAATCTCATATTAGAATTTAGAGCCACATCTAATTATTACTACTATTTAGATTATACTTTGTTTCTACTATAGTGCTATATACTAAACAGTTGCATCCAGGAAACTGGTCTACATACACTGAACAATCACTGCATTAGGAACACCTACTCAGTAACAGGTTGGTGCTCCTTTTTGGGCAATCGGGTATTTCAGACATCAGGGAACAGATTCTACAAGGTGGCAAACATCTTCCATGCTTAAAGGAGATGTCTCGAGGAAGCAGTGATTTTTTTTTTTTGCCCAGTCCCCCTAATTAAGCATACATTACTAAGCCCCCCTGTAAATGACTTTTCTAGCTGGTTTGTACTTACCGTTCCAGCGTTTCAGCAACTTATAAAAGTTTCCCCAAGATGGCCGCCGGCTTTTTTCCCGTCGCTTGCTGTAGCCCGACGTGCGCGCTCCCGAGACGCTGCCAGCTGTGTCTCCATGACAACACGACGCCCCGCAGCCGCCGACCGGACCCCTGGAGTGAACACGGCCGACCAGTCACCCACCGCCAGGGAGCAGGTAACCGGCGCAGCCCCCGGCCCCCCCACGCTAGACCCGGCTCCCCCGCGCTACCCCCCGGCTCCCCAGCGCTACCGCCCCGGCTCCCCAGCGCTACCGCCCCGGCTCCCCAGCGCTAGACCCTGACAGACGAAGGCCCCCTCGGCCCAGCGCTAGGCCCCGGAGCCCAGCGCTAGGCCCCGGAGCCCAGCGCTAGGCCCCGGAGCCCAGCGCTAGGCCCCGAAGCCCAGCGCTAGGCCCCGGAGCCCAGCGCTAGGTTCTGGAGCCCAGCGCTCGGCCCCGGAGCCCAGCGCTAGGCCCCGGAGCTCAGCGCTAGGCCCCGGAGCCCAGCGCTAGGTTCCGGAGCCCAGCGCTGGGCTCCGGAACCTAGCGCTGGGCTCCGGGGCCTACCGCTGTGGCCCGGGACCTTCACCTGTTAGTGAAGATCACCCCCCGACCCATCACTTACCTGGGCGGCTTCTCGGGGCTGCTGGGCTGGGCTTCTCCGCTGGGCAGCTCCAGTTTCTGCACCTTCCTCTAACAGAGGATGGTACAGAATGGCCGCTCCAGCGCGCTCCCGAGCAGTGACAGCTCGTCTGCGCATGCGCAGAAGAGCTGTAGCGGGGAGCACACTGAAGCGGCTCGTGCTGAAAGGAGAAGACCGGACTGCGCAAGCGCGTCTAAAAAAGCAAGCTGCCAGCGAATTTAGACGGAACCATGGAGACGAGGACGCTAGCAACGGAACAGGTAAGTGGAATAACTTCTGTATGGCTCATATTTAATGCACGATGTATATTACAAAGTGCATTAATATGGCCATACGGAAGTGTATAACCCCACTTGCTTTCGCGAGACCTCCCCTTTAACTCGAGTCATGCCCACTGCAGCAGCTCCATGAGTTGGTGCACATTTGAGGATAAGTGGTAAGTCTGGGGGCCAAAACAGTATGCAGAATTCATTGTTGTGTTCATCCAACCACTACTTAGTGATCTGAGCTTGATGATACAGAGAGTTACGCTGTTGAAAGATGGCACTGTGGTCGGGGAAGAGTTTCTGAAGACATGGATGCAGATGGTCAGCTAACAAGTCTCTGTAGCGTTTGTTATTCAATGATTGTGCTATGTTGACCAACAGGCCAGGCCAGAAAAATGCTCCCCAGACCATGACACTGCCATCACCAGCCTGTTAAATCTCAATGCTGCACCCGTGGGATGTGGCTTCATGCTTTTTACGGCAGATGCAGACCCGGTCATCATGGTTCAGCAGGATAAGAGACTCATCATTCCAGACAACCTTCTGCCATGTGCCCAATGTCCATCAACATCTTTCCTGGACCTATGCCAGGCATTGTTGGAGATGTCACAGTGTCATCTGGAGCACCCTTATTGGTCTTCAGCTACTGAGCCCCAGTCTATGCAAGATATGCTGCATGGCCATTGTGGAAATTTGTCTAACTTTTCAGCTTTTGTATTTCTTGATTAGTTGGTCCACTGGGTCACATTGATGCTGAATACAAGACTTTCCACCCGACATTAGCCTCTAGGATGAACCACACATGGCCTGCCCCAGAATGATCTTCTGTCGAATGTCTGTCTATGGTTCAACCAGCCTTGGTAAACTCTTGATACCTTGGTTTGGGAACAGCCAACAAGTGCAACAGTTTCAGAAATACTTGCACATTATCTCTGGGTACTAACAATTTGTCTGCAATCAAACTTACTGAAGTCACTTCTATTTCACAGAGGAGAGGTCAGCCCATTATCTAAGAGCAGATTGTGACATGGCCATCATGTGGTACGTTGTTACTGATCACAAGATATCATATGACTGCTGTTCCTAATGCATTGATTGTTTAGTGTACATGGTGGTGGTGGTGGTGGTGGTGGTGGTGGGGGTAAGTAAACTATGTTGTGGCCAAACCCTGTAGCCATTATAATACCAACAAAGCCATTCAGTGCTCATAAAATAGGGTTTTCATATAATCACTAAAATGCAGTAAAGTCTGCAAAGGAATCGGTATTTTGGTGCTGAGCTGCTCACTTAGGCATTCTGCAACTGCCACCTCTGTGGCCAATGTAGTTCTCACCCCTTTTGGGTTTTACTTATCCCCTTAAACTAAATGTGCTGCATTTATATAGATCTAGTTCTGTTTTCACAGAACATGTTGTTTCTTTTCCAGAAAGGCGGTTGTCTTGCAGCCGTGCCCGTTTGCCATGCTGTATGGAGTAAGGACAAGGCATAAATACTAATTACTACTCAGAGCTAGTGCCAGCTTTTCTCATCACTGCCTGCACACACGTACAGGAGAGACTTGAGGCCTCTAATCAGACTGCTCTGTTTACTCCCATCTCTCTGCCGTACTGTACATTGACTGAACTCTGAACCAGCCATCGATAAGGTTACAGCAAAGACATGTATCCCTCTCAGGGACAAAGCGGCAGGATGACTTACAGCAATGTCTGTGACTGATAGAGGCGCAGCGCTGCTGAGAAGGGATCGCGGCTCGTACGTCAGGTTAGCTTATGTATGGATGCCCTCACTTCTCCCCAGTCTCTCTCTGACCCACTTCAGTACTCCAGGGTTAATTTAACACAGATGAATTGTGCTTTTGTCGATTTGCAGGTTTCCAGTCAAGTGAAACAATTTACCTTTAACATAGAGTTACATAAGTTTTGCTTTGCCATCCAACTTGATACTATGTTACATAAAATATGGTAATCAGGATGCTTTCTCTCTACCTGCTATGACAGCAGAGGAGCGCGGCCGCGGGAAATCAGGTCAGCGCTGGACAGGATTATGTAAGATCTCTCTAGAAACTAAGAAAAATATATATAGTTCTCCAAAAAGCAAAATAAAGAAAAGAAATTTACTAACTTGATTCAACTAAACTTCAAATTGTATCACTTTTTTCAGAATGCTGAATGTCGAGCAATAACGATGTCATTACACCTGCTGTAAAGGAGCCATGCCATTGGATTGTTCTTAGGGCTTCTTCACATGGGTATGTTTTAGTCCCATTATACGGCCATTATAATTACGGCCGCATAACGGGATGAAAAAAAAAAAGAATTTCAATGATTTTGTTTTCATCAGCGGTATTCTCGCTTGTTAATAGTACGGGTGAGAAAAGATAGGACTTGTCCTATCTTTTTAGCATGTAGTTATTATGCTTCCTTCATAGCACAATCACATCATGTTCTTGGAGCATATATAAAATTACGCTCCTCTGCAGGAGCCCTAAAGTGCAAATTTTGTCAAAGGGGCCATTATCTTGTGTTGGGCAGGTTACTGCCAGGATCTGACATGACTTGGATCTAGGATCGGCTCTTTTGGCATCCTTTGGGTACATAGGGCGCTATGGATGTGTTCTTACACGCGTGCCTGTGCTTTGTGAAGTATGTCACAGGAGTCCCTGAGACTTGGATTTCAGGCCTTATACAGTCGAGCTTATATTGCAATACGCTTGCTCCTGTCTATTTTCGAATGTACGAAGCTGGGAGATGGCAAGAAGCAAGCTGATACATCCATGCTAGCAGTTTGATCTTTTTTTTCGCAATTGAAATGCCAGTTCACACGCTGGCATGTTACACCCTTTCTGTGCAATAGAACGACAATTAGCGCCTTAACTATACGCCTTATGATGGCCTGCGGCGTTGGAGTATGTACATCGCGACTACTGGCTGTTTTGTATCACCACAGTGCACCACACTGGCATGACATCCTGGCTCGCTCAGCGTCTATAGCAATCTGGGCTGGGTTGAGCTGGGTAACTTCTCATTAGTCATCACTGAACATTTAGCTTGTTCATATTGCAATCTGGCTGTCTGCATACTACCAGGGTTTATCTTGGAAATGGAGTGTCCAAAAAAGCGCAATTCAGCTGTTGTGTATTTTTTCTGATACCGCCCACCCTGCGGGATAAAAAAAATGTGTTACTTTAAAGCAACCTTCCACGCCTGGGCAATAGAGATGAGCGAGCATACTCGTCCGAGCTTGATACTCGTTCGAGTATTAGGGTGTTCGAGATGCTCGTTACTCGTGACGAGTACCATGCGGTGTTCGAGTTACGTTCATTTTCTTCCCTGAGAAATTTGCGCACTTTTCTGGCCAATAGAAAGACAGGGAAGGCATTACAACTTCCTCCTGTGATGTTCAAGCCCTATACCACCCCCCTGCAGTGAGTGGCTGGCGAGATTAGGTGTCACCTGAGTATTAAAATCTGCCGGCCCGCGGCTCGCCACAGATGCGTTCTCACTTAGCTGAGGGAAAGTGCTGTTGATGCCGGGGCTGCTATAGGGAGAGTGTTAGGAGTGATTTTAGGCTTCAAGAACCCCAACGGTCCTTCTCTATATGCGCTCAATGGGGCAGGCGGCAGCAGCGCCGACCCCATTGAGAACATATAGAAGACAAATCATTCCTCTCTGCCACAGCTGTAATAAAATATATAAGCCCTTCCCTGCAATTCATCCAGAAAAGTGTTAAACTAAAAAATGTATATATACTGACCTGCTACTGGCAGCCGGAGTTCCACGCGGCCGTCCTGCAGTGGGTGTGAAGGGGGTGTGAGTCAGACCTGCCCCCTGATTGGCTCAGCGCTGAGCCAATCAGAGGCAGGTCTCACTCACACCCATTCAGTGGGTGTGAAGGGGGTGTGAGTCAGACCTGCCCCCTGATTGGCTCAGCGCTGAGCCAATCAGGGGGCAGGTCTGACTCACACCCCCTTCACACCCACTGCAGGACGGCCGCGCGGAACTCCGGCTGCCGGTAGCAGGTCAGTATATATATATTTTTTAGTTTAACACTTTTCTGGATGAATTGCAGGGAAGGCTTATATATTTAAGCCCTTCCCGACAATTCATCCCACACTCGCCCGCAGCGCATTGCTTTCAATGGAGCGGGCTGTATTGCCGGCTCCATTGAATGCAATGCGCTGGACAGCTCCGCCCGATTTTCGGGCGATTTTCGGGCACCGGTCACGCGATTTGCGGATGGGCATCCGTCATGCGATCCGCAAATCGCGCGAAAAAACGCCCGTCTGACTAAGGCCTTAGTCAGACGGGCGTTTTTCGCGCGATTTGCGCATGCGTCCGGCGAATTTTTATCGGACACATGAGCGCTTTTTATGCGATCTATCTGCGATCTGCGATTCCTGTAATCTTCTCTATATGCGCTCAATGGGGCCGGCGGCAGCAGCGCCGGCCCCATTGAGAACATATAGAAGAGAAATCACTCTTCTCTGCCACAGCTGTAACAGCTGTGGCAGAGAAGAACGATGTTAGCCCATTGAATTCAATGGAGTCGACTGTATTGCTGGCTCCATTGAATTCAATGGGCTAACATCGTTCTTCTCTGCCACAGCTGTTACTGCTGCGGCAGAGAAGAACGATCTTTATGCTGACAGTGCGGGGGGGGGGGGCACTCTTGCCACTATTGTGGCTTAATAGTGGGACCTGGGAACTTGAGATGCAGCCCAACATGTAGCCCCTCGCCTGCCCTATCTGTTGCTGTGTCGTTCCCATCACTTTCTTGAGTTGCCCCGATTTTCACAAATGAAAACCTTAGCGAGCATCGGTGATATACAAAAATGCTCGGGTCGCCCATTGACTTCAATGGGGTTCGTTACTCGAAACGAACCCTCGAGCATCGCGAAAATTTCGTCCCGAGTAACGAGCACCCGAGCATTTTGGTGCTCGCTCATCTCTACTGGGCAACGAAAGGTGGCCATACTGCTTCTCTGGCTACCTGCTGTCCACTGTGTATTAGTAGACATCATTAGGGCTTAACCAGACGGGCGCATGCGCTAATAACGTATGAACCAGTTTTTTTGGACTATTCAAACTCTGTGCTATTGTGTGTGAGAATAAAAAAAAACCCAGAAGGTAGATGCTGCCCTTATCTTTCCTCACATGTAATATTCTCACTTGATAATCCTGCTAGTGAGAACGAAAGCATTGAAATGAATGGTTTCGTTACATTCCATTTTGCAATTGTAATTTTCAACCACAAAATGGACAAAATCACGATCGTCTGAAGAAGACCTCAGTCTAAGAGCTTATTCACACGAGCGCATTTGCACATACATTGTTTTCAATTGGTTCATTCACGCTATCACTTTCAAGCAGGCAAAAAATAAATGCAAAATGCTCAATTTTGTATGCATTTGCACACCTAAGGCACCACAGGAGTCTATGGGGACTTGATCCCAGCGAAATTGCACAATGCACTGCACCATTTTGAGTGGAAATTGATAACATCAGGGAATAATTAGGTTGCATAGACTTTTCAATCACAGTCCACGCCAGCAGAGAAAGTAGAGTTAAAAGTTCCAATACGTGTGCGATAGCATGACCTTCATGTATCTGCGCCTACGCTCGTCTGTAGGAGCTCTAAGATGCTACATGCTGCTCTGCCTGGCCAACACTACTTCCCTGCACAGCACTGCTCAATTAAGGCAGTGTTTAAGAGCCACCTATAGGGAGGGACCTGTGGTGCTCAAATATGTACAAAATTAGGGCATTCTGCATTTTTGTCCACAATGCACGAGTAAAGAAAGGAAAAGTGAACAAACCCATTTACATCAATGCACTTTATTCCCTGCATATTGAGCATAAATTTTGCGCACGCAACTACTCTCTTGTGAATAGCTCTTAGGGCTTATTCAGACATCCGTATATCGACCAGATTTTCACGCCCGGCCAATATACGGTGTCCATTTCTGCAGGGGGAAGAGGCAGGCCGGGCCGGAAGCAGTGCACTGAGCTGCCACGCCCTCTCTGCCGTTTCTCTGCCCCTCCCCACTGTTTGCATTGGGAGCGTCTCGACAGGGGCGGAGCTAAGTTTCACCCCGTCCCGTCCCTTCCCATTGCAAATAGTGGCAAGAGGTGGATGAGGATGGAGAGGGGGAGAGGCTCAGTGCACTGTTCCCAGCCCGGCCTGCCTCTTCCCTCTGCAGAAAGGGACACCATATATCGGCTGAGCGTGAAAACCCGGCCGATATATGGACGTGTGAATTAGCCCTTAGACTAATAATGCATACTTATGCACGGGGTGCATCAGGTAGCCAGTGAGGCAGTATAACCAACTTTGTTTATCCAGGACTATATGGTTTTTTTTTTTCCGTTTTTTTTCTTAAAAATGAGAACAGGGAATTTTTAAATATTTTTTATTATAATAAAAAGATTGTATTTCACAATTTATTTCTTTTGTTTTAGCCTCTATATCGTTTGAATTAGCAATCGCTTCATCACCTATACACTATAACGTAATACTTCACGATTGCAGTATATTATATTTCTTCAGGCATTCTATTAAGCCCTACCACAGGCACAACTTAATAGGCAGAAATACATTGCAGCCCTGAGGGCCTACACAAGGTTTCAAGCTGCTATAACACCCAAATGGCAGTCAGAGGAAAACTGCCTCTCTCTGCTGGGCCAATTAAATGCAGCTTCCAGAATTATATCGAATACAGTGAATATTGTTGTTTTTTCTTTTTTTTTTATTAGTAGCTAATAAATCTATTATATGGAAAACTGTTTTTCTTTTTGTTAGATTTTTCACATTACTGACACAATTAAGATATTGTTATTTATGAGAATTCTATATATTTTTTTATCCAAGTTAACAATAATTCCCCTCTAAATAATTTTGTAACAATAGAAAACCATTAGTTGTTTTTTTTTAATCACTATGTAAAACATTTCAAGCACCAATTAACCATTTTCCATTAGTTAATAAAGCATTTTGAAAGCCCTCTTTAGAATAAGAGCAGACATTTTTCCTACAGCAGCAGAAAAAAACAGGCCATTCATAATGTTCTCGCAGCTCGGTGGTGTGATTTGACATGCGTGAGCGGCCAGCATCTCCCATACATGTCATGAAAATGTCAGATTCTTCTGATATACACAACATTGTTCTGGCTATGACAACTTCCTTCAGGGAAGCCATATGGGGCAAACGTTTGTGCTCCTTTCTACAGCGTGATAGATGACACTCCTTCCACTCTAGACCAACATGTCTTGAGTATCAAGTAGCACCGTATGCTTAGGATAGCATGCTCAATTTGAACAGCGCTGGTCAACTTGTTATGGTTGAAAATCCCCATTGTATTTCCTTGGGGGGGTAAGCAACCATTTTTCTTAATCTAGTTTTGTGTATTGGGGATTGGAGAACGGATTCTTTAGCCTCCGGCTTGACATCTGTTCCGCTTCCCTCCTGAAGAACAAGCTTAAACAATTTGCTTAGGTTTGTGCTTATAGCTGGTTACATACTGTATACACAAATTAAATACTGTGTCGAGGTCCCTGAATACCGCATTATGGCAACATTATTTCTTATTTATGTAGCAGATGATTTCCAGTGAACTTGTTCATTCACATCAGTGTCTCAAACTCTTAGAATCATACAAGTTTATGTCCAAAGAAAGTCTGTGTCACCGCATGCAAACCTGAAGCTCTATATACAGTAATTGCTGTACTGCACCAGAAATGAGCCAACTGTATTAACAAATTTGTGTCTATCATGTATTTATTATCAGTTTTATCTCATTTTTAGATACCGTATATACCGGCGTATAAGACGACTTTTGAACCCCGAAAAATCTGCTCTGAAGTCGGGGGTCGTCTTATACGCCGGTAATACCAAAAAAAAAGTGTAAAAAAAAAAAATCATTACTAACCTCCCCCGGCGTTCTGTCGCGCTCCGGCAGGATGTCGCTCGCTCCTCGTCCCCGGCGCAGCATTGCTTTCTGAATGCGGGGCTTGAAATCCAGAAAGCTAATACACACGCCGTCAGCCAGGTACAGCCATTCAATGACAGCATTGAATGGCTGTGATTGGCTGAAGGCGCACGTGTGTTAGCAATCACACCCATTCAATGATGTCATTGAATAGTGTGATTGGCTGAAGCCACGTGTGTTTTAGCCAATCACATTCAATGATGTCATTGAATGGCTGTAACTGGCTGACGGCGTGTGTATTAGCTTTCTGGAGGCGGGGATTTCAAGCCCCGCATTCAGAAAGCAATGCTGCGCCGGGGACGAGGAGCGAGCGACATCCTGCCGGAGCGCGACAGAACGCCGGGGGAGGTGAGTAATGATTTTTTTTTTCTCCACTGTATTACCGGCGTATAAGGTGAAAGTTGGGGGGTCGTCTTATACGCCCCGTCGCCTTATACGCCTATATATTTTAATGCTTTCCGCCGTGTATGTAACGGGCTTAGCTCCCAAGCCAGCTACATACAGAAACACCCAACATGAACCGTACATGTAAAGCGCACATCAGGAAGGGGTTAAAGTTTCATTTATTTAATATTATTTTAATAATTAACATTATTTAATATTGGTCAGATTTTCAATCTTGTTCTAGTATATCCAATGTATAATACAGCATAACTGATGGGCGATGAGCAGATCGCTGATCGCTCAGAGTAAATAGCAGCCATTCAGTACTGAACAACCGCTATGTTAGGTATTGTTTTTATTTTTAATGTCAAGTTGAAAGGGAGATGTCTGGACTCCGTTCCATCTATGTCCTCTAATAGCTTTCCCTAAATATCTATTTTATTATTTTATATAAGGGGCTGAATCCCTTGTAATCTCCATTAAGAGCATGCCCTCTAATTTTCATTTTATCTCGATGGCTAATGCTTCCTCCATTGAGTTTTTTCATACACGGGATTAAACCTTCATCTGAAGAAACAACCTTGCCTCTTGTCTGACGTGCCCCTAGGGTCTTAAGGTCGGCCCACTGATGACGTATGCTTCACGTCAGGAATTCCCTCCTACACATCTTTGTGTGACTAGTCCCGCCCCCGACTGACGTAAGTCTCACGTCAGGGGCTCCGCCTTGGGCATCCCGTGGAACGGAGTAATGACTGAAAGCAAAAGAGAGCTTCCTCTCCTACGTCAATAACCCCGCCCATATGTGATGTCATTAACTCCACCCACCAATATGGCGCTACCCAGGGACCGACCGGAGTGAAGACATCTCCGTTCATTAAGGTATATATATCGTTGTTTTTCATGTATTGTGTACTGGACTTGAGAAAGGTACCGTGGAGGTACTGAAACGCGTTGTCCGTTCTGCATTCGTGTTTTATACGCATACAGCATTTGTATTTGTCCGCTCTTCACTTGGGTGTTGTGTTCACACGGCATCTGTGTTTGGAGGAGGAGAATAAACCTTTGAAGAATCTTTCTTTTACATTGGGTGTAAAGAGGATTGGTTTGATTATCTGGAGTCTTCACTACAAGGAGGGGGATTCTGCATCACATACCCCCCTCCTATAGAGTAAGTGTTTGTTTATCACCTTACTTATGAAATAGAGGCTAAAATCTTTTTATGCTCACCATCTCTGGCAGCGCAGAGTGTTTTTAACAGGCTATGTTAGGTAGGGCGAGGGAGAGCGAGGAGAGGAATCTCCTCCGGCCACCCCACTGTGTGCCAGTGATACTAGCTCGACAGTCGTCCCGTCTAAATGGGCCTTTATTCGACACTGGATGCCATGGGAGAAACACCTCCTGTCTGTTGTTAAGCTTGTAAGCGTACTGAGCTGTCTATCATCTCAAGAAAGCCTATCAGTTGCTTCTTTTGGGGTATTTACTCTGGCTCCTTGCAGAGGATGCTGGTAATGCATTTGTATACTATGTGAGCTCTAGTGGTTTGGGGTGTTTGCCTCCGTCTTTCTGAGTATTTCATTTGTTATTGTCTTTGTATGGACTTTGGACTTGGTCTATGCTGATTATTGTTACACTGGAACTCAGACCTGGACTTGCTATTTTGCCCTTACTGCTCCCTTGTTCTTACATTTTCCAACTCCTTCATTTTTACATATAAGGACTTATAGGGAGTCTAATAAGGTTCAAGAAGTTGAGTCGCCCTTTTTGGTGCAGTTGATCCGTTTTCTTAGTAAGTCTAATTTGGGCTGATTCGGGAAAGATTTTGGGCTTCACCTTCGTTTCTACCCACTTAGGGCTCAGACAGACGAGCGGCGATCCGCGCGGATGAGGACGAAAATCTGCATGACACGTCCTTCGCCACCCATATGTTCTTTCTTTGACTGTTGGACTATTTAAGATCAGTGTTTCTGATTTGTCATCAGGCTTGAGAAAGACTATAGCAGTCGAAACATTGCCTGTTTTTAACATGGAGCAATGAAGTCTTGTTTTATTTAAACACCATTGATGCTGACACTTTTTGCTATTGTGAGAAAAACTTGATTGCTTGATTGTGGACTTCTCACTGGCTTCTCAGTCAGTGCTTCATATATGTGAAGTGCAGAACGGGGAGCATTCACACGTAACAAGAAGCCAGCGATTCAGCAATAGTTTCTATGCTGACAACTATTGCTCAAATTTGTTAATTTAAATGAATTTTGAGCGATAATTGTTACATATAAATGGCCCATTAGCAGCGATACCCTCCACCAAATCATTCTTGCAGCTACAAATAATATTTGCATAATGTTAATAAAGAATTTTTGACAATTCCTCCCTGCCGATATTTCTCAATTCATCAATATTTCTAGGAAGCCTTCCATGTGTAGCCTACTTTAGGTTGTGCTACAGCATCTCCATAGTATTAAGGTAAGGACTAGGGATGAGCGAGTATACTCGCTAAGGCACTACTCGCTCGAGTAATGTGCCTTAGCCGAGTATCTCCCTGCTCGTCCCTAAAGATTCAGGGGCCGCCGCAGCTGACAGGTGAGTTGCGGCGGGGAGCGGGGCAGAGCGGGCGGGAGAGAGGGAGAGAGAGATCTCCCCTCCGTTCCTCGCTGCTCTCCCCCGCAGCTCCCTGCCCCGCGCCGGCCTCCGAATCTTTCGGGACGAGCGGGGAGATACTCGGCTAAGGCACATTACTCGAGCGAGTAGTGCCTTAGCGAGTATACTCGCTCATCCCTAGTAAGGACCTTACTTGTGTACTTTGGGTTATTGTTCCATCACCCAATGTCTATCCAGGTTGAAGTCATGGACTGCTGTCTCTACATTCTCCTGTAAAATGCTCTGATTACCTTAGAAGTAACTGTTCCCTCCGTGATCTCCAGATGTCTAGGCCCTGAGGTAGCCAAGCAGCCCCAAACTGTGATGGTCTTTCCACTATACTTCACAGTTGGGATGAGATTTTGGTGTTGGTGTTTGGTGTTTTTTTTTTCGTTCAAAGGTATCATCATGAGTTTGTACTAAAAAGTTCCTCTGTGTTTCATATGTGCATAGACCATTTTCTTAGAAGCATTTTGGAACATCCAGGTGACTCTGGGCAAACTTGAATTGGTTCCAATGTTATTTTTGTCCTTCCATGTACACCATTCTTGTTGAGTGTTTTTCTAATAGTGGACACATGAACAAAGGTTTGTGCAGTTTGTAGAGTCTTTAGTGGTTCTTTTGCTGTTCCCTTTGGATTCTTTCACATCTCTTTCACCATTGACATTGTGCTCTTAGAGTGAGATTAATAGGATACCCATTTCCAGGGAGAATAGCAAGAGTCCTGAATTTTCTACATTTGTAGCTAATTTGTCTACCCATGGACCTAAGTAAATCGGGGTCTTTAGTAATGCTCTTCTAGCCTTTTCCAGCTTCATAAACCTTTATAAAACATCTTCTGAGGTTTCTGAAATTTGTTTGCATTGAGGCCAAGTTCACACTAACCAATTATTCTTGAAATGAGCAAATATGTTAGTAATCAGGCTTTGTGTGCCTTTATTTAATGGGAAAAGCAGCTCTGAAACCTGCACTCCAAATATAATCTTCTTTTCCTGAAACATTTTTTGGCAAATAGATCTTGCACATGTAATTACTGTAGAGGTTTACTTATTATTCTTCCTGCACTGTGGATGTCTACTCAATGTACTCAACCAAAGACAAGAACCTTATGACTGTTATTAGTTAGCTCGTGTTTGTCTATATGTGACAATTCAGAAATCCAGGTAATTCCGAAGGGTTTCCTTACTTTTTCTTGCATTTACAAATATACATGAACCCATACATTAACATTAGCTCCACATTCAAGGCGTTTTCTATATGAAACCTGTATAAAGCCAAGATATGCATGTGAGCAGGAATCATTAAAATGGTTGTCACATTAGAGATAACAGCTTTCAAAATATAAGTGCCATGGCTAGAGATGAGCGAACGTGCTCGTTTAGAGCAATTACTCGATCAAGCATCGCTTTTTTCGTGTAACTGCTTAATTGGGCGAAAAGATTCGAGGGGCTTCACCTGCTCCACGCTGCCCCCCGACGCCCCCTGAATCTTTTCATCCAAGTAGGCAGTTAAACAAGCGATGCTCGATCGAGTAATTGTCCTAAATGAGCACGTTTGCTCATCTCTAGCCATGGCTTGAGTCCACCAGAATGGGATGCTATCTGATAGAGTGCTCTCTGTTCTAGCTCATAGAAACATTTTTATGTTACTAATGAATGCAAATTCTTTTAAGTTTTCAAAGTTCCGAAATGTAATTTCACTGAAACCTGGAAAACCGGTGTATAAAATTGTCTAAGGGCTATACAAGCCCTGTATAACACTCTTGGAGAAATGAAGTCAAGAGCTTGTTATATGTTGTTTGTTGCCACAGGAGGTGGTGAGTTCTCCTTCAATGGAAGTCTTCAAACAAAGGCTGGACAGACATCTGTCTGGGATGATTTAGTGAATCCTGCACTAAGCAGGGGGTTGGATCCGATGACCCTGGAGATCCCTCCCAACTCTACCATTCTATGATTCATAGAGTATAATTCAGCAATTGGATGATACTTTGTATATTGTGTTGTTAGCATAATTACTTGTATATTATATGTTTTCTTTGGACCATCATACAGACTAAGAAGCTCCATGCATGTTATATATAATATTACATTTCTCTATGGTATGCAATTTAGTGATAGTACAATGCCTCTGCAGCACCACCTATTAGAAGATAGCATTCCTACAAGGCAATGTTTAACCCTTTAATAGGCTTTGTAACATAACTGAGAAAATAAGGCGGACAAGAGTCTTCTCGAAAATAAAAAGATAACCATGTACAGACAGCTGTTTAGGAGTTTCTGCTCCTCATCAGTATATTGTAAGTTCCTGGCTGGCTGGATGCAAGGCCTATGATGTTCGTTGAGAGTTTCTCCTTGTGGAGCCCACCTATTAGGCTAGAAGAGACCTAGAAGGTCATGCAATGCTCCTCTGGGAAAATTTGTATGCAAATGGGAGATGGCACAATGCCTTTGCAACATCACCAATTGGAAGTCAAACACTATGTGGGTAGTTCACTTTTGGTTCTGAAGATACAGGATTCTGCAAAATGCTGTATTCAAGGTTAGTAGCCAAGTGCCAGAGGAGAAATAAACAAGAATGTAATTGATGGACCAACAAACTAAAAAGAAGGAAAAAAAAGCTTTCCTTTTCAATTTTTTGCCATCCATTTTTCTTGCCTGCCTGTCTTTATTTTCCTGGCTGCTTTTCTTCCATTCTGTTTTTTTTCCTCCTCTCACACAGTGTTCTGCTGGCTGTTCCATGGATTCATAATATCTGTTGTCAGTGCGATAGAAAGATAGCAGCAGCCTGATGTGTTACTTCTAAATGGAAGACAGCAGCTCATACGCTATATGTCACAGTGTCAAACTTATACAAGTAAACTTTTTCTCTCGTTTTCTGCAGACAAGACCTAATTGAACACAGAACTATGGGCACGGTTCTGGATATTTGTCAAGCATTGCAAAGCAGGCAGACTCATTGATCCTTGGCTGAGTGGGTGGTTGGGATGCAGGAACTGCTGACATAGACCCGTAGCAGTCCGTTCTCCAATTCACAATTTCTAAGGCTGTGACATAGGCTTGGATTAATTATCTCTTTTGTGTGTTCATAGGATTTTTGTAGTCTCTTCCTATATTCCATATAATAAAGTTTCCAGTTTTATGCTAATTTAGCTTAACCCCTTACGTACCGGCCATTTTTTGGGGAAGCTTATTTTCCATTTTTCATGCCTGCCAATGCCATAGTCTTTTTATATTACCATTCATATAGGCGTTTGAGGGCTTGCTTTTTGTCGGGAAGGTTTTTTTCTTAATGGTACCATTTAAGATACCATATAATGTATTGAAAAACTTATTATTTTAAGGGGTTGAAAAAATATTTAAGGGGTTTTCCGGTCAAAAATACTATTGATGACGTATCATCAGGATAGGTCATCAATAGTTGATTGGCCCAGGGTCTGTCGCTCAGGACCCAATTGATCAGCTTTGCGAGCACAAGCTGTCAGCACAGTGGAGACAGAGGTCGGAGTGGAAGCATCCCCGCCGATCTCACATGTAGAGGCCGGCACTGGTAACTACAGGCACGGTCCTCATTGAAATCAATGAGAGTTGTACCTGCAGTTACCAGCGCCGGCCACTACATGGGAGGTCAGTGCAGAGACTTCCGCTCCAAATACACAGAGGTCAGAGTGGCAGCCCCTGTGCTGACCTCCTATGTAGTGGCCGGTGCTTGTAACTGCGGGCACGGCTCTCATTGATTTCAATGAGAGCTGTGCCTGCAGTTACCAGCGCCGGTCACTACATGGGAGGTTGGTATGGAGGCTTCCACGCTGACCTCTGTTACTGTAGCGCTGACAGCTTGTGCTTGAGTGGCGAAACCGCGGCGGATCAACTATGACCTATCCTGAGGATAGGTCATCAATGGTATTTTTGACCAGAAAACCCCTTTAAGTCGGTTGAAAAGGAAAAGCTAATTTCCCACATTTGGTGTTTCAGATGCAGGCAATGCACTATGAACAGCAACATGAAAGCAGAGCAAGATGCAACCAGCTAATAACTGCGCACAAATGCCATTCAGCAATGTATAAGTCCAAATGTTTAGTCAGGTGGGTATTCTTAAAGAGATACTCACCAACCAGGAAATCCTCTTCATGTCGAGAGTGTTTAAAGTAGAGTAATTACGCATTTCCATTTACCACCCTCAGACACATGGAAGAATAGAAAGATTTAATAAAACTTCAAAGCAAATGCTAAAAAAGGTGGTCAACGGGGAAGGAAAGGATTGCGATTATCTAGTATCATACTTGTTTGCCATACGAGAAGTGCCACAGTCATCCATGGGGTTTTCACCCTTTGAACTGCTGTACAGAAGATGGCGTAAAGGTCTCCTAGATATTGCTAATGAGGTGTGAGAGGGGCAAACCACTCCTTTTAAAACTGTTGTAGAACATGTGTTCCAAATGCACGATCACATTGCAGCTGTTATGTCCATTGTTAAACAACACATGGAACAGGCCCAGCGAGCTCAAAAGGCGAGTGTGTCTGTGGAGGTGGCCACTAGAGGATGGGGTTACAGGTGTGAGAGAGTGTCACTGCTACTTGATTGGGAGGTGTCTGAGCGAAGAAGAGGGAGAGGAAATGGGAAAATGGGATGAAGGGAGTGCTTCCTGATGGGTGTCTTCTGGGATTCTGGCACTCAGACTGGATGAGACGCCCTCTGTACTGTAGCACAGTACTTTGGTTATGCTGATGTGATATGTTATGGCATTCGACGTGCTAGACACGGCCAAATATTCTGTATAATTGTAGTGGCCCAGCGGGTCCTACAGAACACTCACAGCAACACTTGTCCTGTCACACTTGTCTATGTGCCATCCTTGGACATAGAAGGTGCCATATGTAGGAGAGACCCTGTTTCTCCCCTTCCTCCACTAAGCCTGGAGCTTTGCCCTGATGTCAGCTGGTGCCCTATTGCCCTGAAAGTCACTGGTGTCTAGTCCAAGGGCAGGAAAGCAGTAACACTAGTCCCTATGCAGAGTGGGAGGAGTAGAGAAAGTGCAGGAAGAAGAGGAGATATAAGGAGGAGGCAGTGAGCAGTTAGGGAGATGCAGCCAGGAGTGAGGGAGTAGTGGTTGTAGTCAGGCGCTGGAGGAGAGAGGTCGTGTCGGAGAAGGAGGAGATACTCCTACAAGAGAACAAGCAGTATAAGCACATTCTTCCCAAGGTTGAGTGAGGTCTCATTCCACTCCCTTGGTGATCCACAGCAGACAGGAGGAGGATCTTTCCGAGGTCCGTCTTCCACTAAAACAGTGAGTCTAAAACTACCCAGTGAACTCAAAGCCAGGATTAGTCTAGAGACCACCTTACACTATGCTTCATCTATACTTTGTTAAACCCTAATCATCCCTTCAGCTAGAACAACTAGTGGGGAAATTGTCTTACAAATCAGTTTCAGAGAAAAGAAGAGAGAGCATTGAAGTCAGGTCTCATTCAAGTCAATATTGTTGTATTCTTCATCGTGTTCAATTCACTGCATACTGCTGTATCTACTTGTACCATTAACAAGTGCTGCATTGGAGATTCTGTACTCTTAACTCTTACAAACATCAGCTTAGTAAATCTAAGTATTCCCAGATTACTACCACTAGCTACTGCACTCATCTCAATTATTGTATCGGCATTCCATGCTAAGGGTCCCGGTTGGAGTACGGGCGTCACGCGTGACAAAACCGGACTTCCTGTTAAGCGTACCATGATACATTCTTTGGGCCACTGCACAACCCCTGAGCAGAGCACCCTTAGCGTCACTGTCGGGAGGGACCACAAAGCTACCGGTGACTTCCCGTGGTCTCCCTCACTTTAGCACGCTCGGCTCAGCTGTTGCATAGTTAGAGGCCAGATGGTCAGGCGATTTTGTTATGTTGTGCAGTATGTAATACAGTGGTAATAATGCTCTTCTGAAGTGAAGCACTGGTGAAACCAGATTTTAAAACAAGCTATGCGGTGGACTGCATTCCTGAGTGAGACACTGCCCGTCTTATGATGAAAAAACGATGATCTGAATGTGACTAATCCCCAAAGTGTCACTATGTATATATATATATCTACTTACATTGACTGCTTCTAGTTTTGCCAGTGGAACTCGCTGTCTATTCACAGCCATTCATGGATTGCTCCAATCACAGGCATTCATGAATGAATAGCTGTGATTGGAGCATCCAGCGCTGGCTGTGATTGGCTGAGTGGGCTGTCACTCAGCCGACTCAGCCAATCAAAGCAATCGCTTGCAGGGAGGCGGAGAATTCAATTCCTGTCACTAGCAACAGATGCTTTGCTGGCTTGACAAGCAGCTGGCCAGAAGCTCCGAAAGCAGTGGTGGGGACTCCGACGACACCTGAAAGCTGAGCATTGATTTTTCCCCTCCCCAGGTAGTGTAGCTAGGACGTTTAGCGCTGGCAAAAACATGGTACCAAGTTGTGTCTCATTTTCGGCAGCGCTGAAACTGCTGCCCAATCATTTCAAATGGTCGACGCAGGGCCAAAAAGGCTTGTGTGAACAGCCCCTTTGAAATAAATAAGAGCATTGTACAGCGTTTAGTGCTTTGATGACAAAACTGCGCTAAACGCTGTACAAAAATGTGGTTCGGTGGGTTTTTTTTGGAATGTCTAGAACATATTAATTGGTTTTACATTGATTCCTATGGAAATAATTGCCTCGAGTTTCATTGGTCTCAGGTTTAGCTGATTGCTTTACCAACGAAACTAGAGGTTTGACTGTACTTACAAATAATGTATATATATATATATATTTATTTTTTTTAATATCTATTCTCAAAAATCACTTGTACAATATACTTCAGTACATCTGTATCACAGTATTTTGTACATTAATGGACAGCATCAATAGTCATCAGTAGGTATTAATACATGGCAGTACTGAGTGATGTCAATAATTCCTGTGCTGCCGTAGAAAACCTACAGCATTCTTATTGCAGGAGAGCCAATGAGGTGTTCATGTTCAAGCATTTTTTCTACTCATATAGAAATGCATGCAAAAATACCTGAAGAGAGCATTATACCTACAGCACGCTGCATGTTGAAAAAAAAAAGAAAAAAAGTCACAGACTCAAAAAAAGCACATAAAAAAATTAAGAAAACGGAACAAAAGAAATCAATAAATAATGAACAAAAAGTGCATTTTATAATTTACTATTGAATTGTAAGAAACACTGGTAAAAACATCACAAAAAATACAGTGTTTTTCTAAAACGCGGAAAATAGAACCCATTGACTGCAAGTTCATTCTCACTTTTTTTTGCCTCCGGGGCCTGCCCTATCTTGTGTGTGTTTGCTCACCAAAGAGCCCCATAGAGGCTCTCGTTCTTTGCGCAAAACAGCGGGAGCGAGCATAGTGCAAAACACACTCATCTGAAGAAGCCCTAAAATACATTTGTAGCACTGCAGAATGATCAGCAAAAAGGGTTATCAGATAGCCCTAGGACTCCCACACATGAGAGTATGCGCATTTGCGCGCGCCTCAGTGCTGCATTTTTCAGGAATTATCAATGCTTTTTTGCACACGTATCAGTGTACATTATTATACCCTTTCTTCTCACAGGGCATGTTCATTTGCGTGCCGCCAACAAGACCCACTACTTGAAATGGCTAATTAGTTCCAAATGTGTTCTTTTTCCATTTGCGCACCCCCATTGACTTCTATGGGGAACTTTCGTGTGCAAATGCACAGAAAAGTAGAGCGTGCTGTGCTTTATTTTTTGAGAGAGCGAAATGCCCGCGCAAAATACATGACATCAATGGGTTCTATTCTCTGCATATTGCGTGCACAGATTTTGCACATACAAATCTACCCGTGCAAAGGAGCGAGGGGCGTAGATAAAGGCTTATGGACCTGCGTGCAAAAGTTTATCTTGGGACCCCCCAACTTCTCTTAACACAGAGGCGTTACTTGAAGCTCCTGGGCCCCAATGCAAAACCTGTAACAGGGCCCCCAACTATGATGCTTTATTCATAGTACTGGGCTCTCTCTATGGAGAAGAGAGGCCTTATGGTCCAATAAGGCTCCTGGGCCCGGGTGTAACCGCATCCCCTATAGTTATGCCAGTGGAAGGAGTCCTTCATCACTTTTTCAATATAGCTTCAGTATTTAGTAAAAGTTGCAGTATGCACACTAAAGTCATCTGACGGTGGATGACTGCTGAATTCTATGCACAGGGGCCCATTAACTTTTTAACAAATCTTTGTGTTCATGCATTCTGCAAACTGATAGGATTGATCACTGTGGTGCTCCAGGAAGAAAGAATAATACATTAAAAACTATTAGATGACTCCAGAGTCTGGAAACGCTGCCTCATGATCTTGCTCACTGCCCTGTATCCCTGACAGGGAGCAATCATCTCACTCTCCAGTTCATCTGTAGTAATTTGCTTCTTCGGGTTAAGTGCACAGACTGTTGATTCACCATAGGAGGGCAGAAGGACAAAGACAATTGTAAAGCTTAATGAAAATCAACCAAAACAGACAGACTTCTTCTGTCTTTTAGCAGCACAGCAATCCAGGCTCCATGGGGGTAGAACAGCTTGGCAGTAGTAAGAGCGCAGAATGTTTTATGACTGCGCATTCCCACAAGGTGAATTAAGTTTAGGATTAAAAAGATGTCGTTAATCAGAATTTACTATCCAAGCCACCTGAAAACCTTTGGTGATATATTTTTTCCTCCCACATTCCACTGTCTTTTTGATCGCCCTTTCATTAACAATCCTGGCAGCTGTGACATTGGCTTAATCCAGCAGCCGCATAAATTAAATGTGTAATCTAAACTGTATCTTCATCTTCTCCAGACAGCCAAAGGGATCCTTGATGCACTGTCTTTAATTGTCCCTTTCGGATGCACGTGCAACAACATGGGAAGATGTCACACCAGCAAGTTAAATGGCAAAGTTGTCTTTCTAATTGATTTCTAGGAGCGGTACTGGCAGAATACATTACGGCTGAGAAATCAGAAACCCACAAGAGAAGAGCAGCGATGTCATTCTTATTTGCTATAGTAATTTAACATGCTGTATAGGTATTCACTAAATCTTAACATTTCAAGGAAGTCCAAATCAGTAGTAGATAAAGATACATTGTTGCTGAAAGTGCACATCTGAAGACCATGTAAGTTTAAACATACTATTAAAGGGGTGTTCCGGGTAAATCGGATAGTAAAATCATTTTTGTGAATAAACCTTAAATTGATGACTTTGTCCTTCTTGTGTTTTTGATTATCTTGTCTTGTCTGTTCTTTTTTTTAGCATTTGTGAACTTGGGTCTTTGTATCCAGAGCCTGAGCCAGTTGTAGCTAGAATGCAGAACCTTGAGCCCCGAATGTGAGTCTGCTTGTGTGACCTGGGGAGAAGAACGGATGTTGGCTTTGCTGGTGGTAAGAGCGGAGTTGAACAGAGGGTGCAGTCAGGGGTGGTTAGACCATGAGTAATGGTCTCGCGCAAGCCTGGCCTAAACTAGTGAAAGAAGTGCAGAATTTGGGACAAATCCTCGGTGTCTTTATATGTAAAGCCCTTCCCTGAAAAAGAATGCAGCAGCCGCGGCTCCATTGACAACAAGCACGCAGTTGTGTTCATATGTGTTTTTGCTTGTACCCAGGTGCGGACGTATGTACGCACCCAAGTACGCACAAAAACACGCTCGTGTGAACACACCCTTAATGGGGTCAGTGCCTCCAGCTGAGCTACCTGGGAACTATGGTGAAGTTGTGGACTGGAACACCACCCTGCCCAGACTAAAAGTCTGTAAGGCAGGTATACTCCATCCACAACCTCACCATCCGCATACTTTAAATACCTAACATATATATATATATATATATATATATATATATATATCTTTGTGTCACATGTCCCTGCCAACAACAGAACCAGAGTGATTTGTCCTGACAAGTGTCCATCCAGGGGTCTTGTTTCTGAGCCTTTTTTACTTTCACAGCCATCCATCGGCTATACGGAATACTAGCAGTAGAGGCAAGATGTATTGTGAGGGGGATGGAATAAGAACAAATAGGCAGTAAACTGTTGTTTGGTGTCACGACCATGGCCCTAGACGTATTTCATTCCAGCAGGAGCCCTCTTTCCCCCAAAAAAGAAAAGTTCTTCATAACCCTCAAATCAGAGTTTAAACCTTGTATCCTGTGTCTTGTATTTTAAGGCCTGGAGTTGGGCTTGCACATAGAACCTAGCCTAGCTAGCCAATGAACATGGGTCTGTGCACATATATTCCAGCCCCTCCTTCCAGAGGGCGACGGTCATTCTCCTGATCTCATTCTGGTGTTAGCATACATGCCAGTCAGATCTCTGTCTGTTGTCTTTATGTCTGAGTAATGTCTGTTGCATGTCTTTTTTGTGTTGTGTCTGAATACAGTCAGAGGTGTGATGATTTACTGCTTTTGTCTGGATACAGTCAGATTGGTGATGTCTGATTGTCGGTGTTTGAGTCTAATCTCTGAGTCCAGTTATGGGAGTGATGCCCTGACTGTGTACGTATTCAGTCTGAGGAGTAAGTTTGTATCCATCCAGTCATATGTGTGATGTCTGACTGCTGGTGTTTGAACTCTGTCCTGTCTGTTCTCTCGCTCCAATGGGTTGGCAGAAGTCTTAGGCCGGCTGCACAGGGGCGGCACAGATTTCGCATGCAGAATCCCGCATCGGAATCCGACCCTATGCCCAGATCAAGAACTTTGTTTGCCTCGTCTCTTGGATTCCAGAAATGGGAACACAGACCATTCCGAAATCACATTTTGGAGAATTAATGGAGAACAGAATAATTTTTTGAAATTTTGTGCTCCAACAAAGTTTGCAAGGAGACTGTTATCACTCAAGTCATATCCCACCAGTGCTCTACATCTAATCACACTATTTCACAAATACATGTACACACATACACGATATGATATATATATATATATATATATATATATATATATATATATATATATATATATATATATATATATATAACATTTCATAGGAACCCACTAGTGAGTTTTGGGTGTACACCCCAAAGTATCTAGGCCTGATATAATGTTATGGATTACATTCCTCTATTTACATAGTATTTCTACCAGAGCACTTTTAATAGACTGTCTCAAGGATTGTATCAGCCCTGAATACAACAACCTAAAAGCATTTGGCCCTTTCATCTACTGCTGATTTAAGGCTTGTTTTGTTTGGAAGTATTGGAATTGCTTCTGCATGAAAGCTAATGTGTCTCAGCACAATTTGCCTGCACACTATGTTCTGCAGATTTACAGCCCTGAACGCAATTGATTTACAGGTTATTGCCAATGAGAACAATTTCCATTTTCCATCCATCCTGAAAGTAAAGATGACTTAGTGCCCCCCGTGCTAGCTGGTCATCCGAGATGCAGCGTGAAAGTGGATGGACCACTGCGATGCATGACAGCTCTGTTCCATCATGGGTACAGTAAGGAGATAGTACAGGGCTCAATACAGACAGATATTTGTCTCCCCGCAGGCGTAAATCATATATACATCACATTTTATTTTGAGATGTATTATCTTCTGACAATACAATTTCAGGAAGAATGAATCTGTCCTTCTGTAGGAAACCCACAAGGACCTTAATGACCTCCACTTTAAAGGGACAAGGAGACAGGGAGAAAAATGGACAATACATAGAGCAATCGGAGTAATTCCTTGGGGCCTGATGTGCTGCAGGTAAGATATGCACAAAGTACACCTGAACTCTGTATAGGTTTTTTGCCACTCACCTACAGTATATTACCTCTCCATAGCAGCATATCAATGCAGAAGGTATTGCTCAGTCCAAGGCAAATATGATGTGCTAAATGAGGTGAACCCAAAAAGCAGGTTTACTATTGTGTAATGGGTGGATTGCTTTCTTTTACTTTGTGTTGTTCAACATTAGATTCTGGATGTCTTAGAGTTCATGTACACAACTATATTATGGCTACCTCCATATGCCTCTGACTTCATGCTACAGATGATGTCAATATGATTCTATACAAGTCCGGCAAAAAAGAATAAGAGTTAATGACAGGGGCCACAGAGAGAGCACTGTTAATTTGAGGAGCTACTATTACCTATGGGGCCACCAAGGGGCACTGTTACTTGTAGAACCACAGAGAGGGCACTATTACTTTATGGGAACACTGAAAGGGACATTGTGGGTAAGTTCATTGAACCTACCTGGCATCCTTTTTAAGGCAGAGGGTACTCATCTCTCTGCTTGATATATGGGAACAAACTGTAACACACTCTCCACACTTCTTTATTTTTATCTCATGTCTGCTTTAAGTAATTTATGCAGAAATAGATAATTGTGAAAGGAAGTTGATTCACAATGTATAGGATATGATTAGAGTCAGACTGGCCCCCAACATATAGAACAGGGGTACGCAACTAGTTTTTGTACAGGTCCACTTACCTGGGTCTGCCCTCAGGTGAAGGTCTGGCAAACTCAGGTAATAAGGGTTCAAATAAGGTATGTAATTAACCAAATGTGTATAGATTTTTTTTAATGGAACTGTATGAGGGCTTGTTTTTTTTGCAGAATGAGTTGATGTTTTCATGTAAACCATTTCGGGGTACATGCAACTTTTTGGATGCTTATGAGCTAGGATACCAGTTCTTCACAGTGATAGTGATTACAGTGCAGTTACCTTCAGTGATCATATGTGACATCTTCTCTGATTGGTGATGTCCATTTTTGTTTTACTCTCTATTTGTGTCCAGTCCACCATAACCAGCTATGACTGATTTCTGTGTAACCTTCCCATCTTGCCGCCACCTCCAATGTCCCTCTCATTAACTCCCCCATAGTAATAAGTGAAACTCTTAATTATACTGTCCCTTCTGTGGTGCCACTTAGTTATGTTGCCATCTTAGTGACCCCTTTTAGTCATACTACCCCTATGTTGGTCCTGTTACTTATGCTTACCCCCCAGTAGCCATGCTTAGTTATGCTGACCCTCTATATGAGACCCGTATAGTTGCACCCTCCCCCTCTCCTCCATTATCTCCACACTATTCTCTCCATTATCTCCTTTTACAGTCTTATAAAAAAACTCAACACTCCTGCTACCTTCAGCCCCCCTACATACCCCTCTAAAATATATTCCAATGTAAAACCTATCTCTCCACCTCCATTCAGAAGATCTAATATACATTCCCACGTAAAACACATCTCTTCTTCTTTCTTTTTCCCCATCTTCCCTCCCCTCCTTTTACCAGTACACATATGTAATGAGCTCTGTGCTGCCTCCTGCTATGAACCACAGTATAGTTTCACTCCTTCTCCATGCCTGGCTCCTCAGATCACTAAGAGTCCAGTGGGAGGAGCAAAGCTACGCTAAAGCATTAGGTCCTGTCATGTGATCACATTGAAAGGAGTTTGAGTAGGAGGAAGGGAAACTGGCAGTGGCTCCTTCTGGTCTGAATAGCAAGCAGCCAAGGTCCGTATTCGGTCCCCAGTCTGCCTGTTGAATATCGTTAGTATAGAGGATGCTTCAAGGGTAGACTCAAGCAGAAGAACTGCCTCATATGGAGTAGACTTTGGAGACAATCCCCTGCCACAGGAGTCTATTTCTTGTGAAATGATTCGCAAATAATTTATTATTTCTTGTTAAATGATGTGTCCTATGTATACATAGACTATGATACAAATACAAGTAGACAAGCACATGTTCTATATACTGTAGATAAAGGGTGGATACAAGGATCCCCAGTCTGGCCCTGTAAGGGGTCTGGTGTGGGTTCGGAGCCTTTTTGTTATAACCCGAGCGGACAGAGAGTGTAGTTAGAGGAAAGCTGTAGGTTGGTACAAAGCAGCAGGCACATAGCAGTCAGAGGAAAGCCAGAGGTCAGTAATGGGTAATAAAAATTCACAGTGTAGAGGAGCAGGAAGGAGGTAAAGCTTGACTATTGACTGGGAGCACAATAATCACGCAGGGAGGAAATGGCAGAGCCAGGCTTTTATAGGATGTCCAATCAAGAGGACAGAGTGGAGCAAGTCAGGAATACAGAAACTGGATCAACAGGAGCAAGGACTAGGCTACAATTCAGCAGGGGAGCTGTCCAGCAAGATGGATAGCTCAACAGATAGAGCCGGAGCATGGGAGTTCACAGGTCCAAGTCCTCACAGGTCCTGGTGATGATCTCCACTGGGAAATATTCTACTAACTAGTTTTGGAGAGCAGCCATAGGAAATTTGGTTTCCATTTAGGTGTTTTAGGGAACTGAAGATAATGCACATCCTCATATGTAAGTAAAGGGTGCACCGAACAGGATCTGTTGTCTAAATATATTCCGATAACAAGTGCACAGTATAGGTTAAAAATGTTGTTCTTATATTCTTACAGTATATCTTGGATTTTTTAATACGGAACATTTAGAACGTTTCCAATACTTTACCCGAAACAATAACCAAAATAGGTCAAAGCAACAAAACTGTATGGTGACACTATTATAATGAAGGATTTTTCTAGCCCTGCAGGAGCTATCAACATCCAAACACCCTGCACAGAAAAGTTAAATAAAAATCTAGAAAGATTATATTTTATTATTATTATTATTACAGAGGTGACCCTAAAGAACAGGCAACTGCTTTATCCTGTGATGATAAAACCAAAATTGTAATTTAGAATACTATATCCACTGCTTAAAATATTAAAATATTCAATGTTAGAAAGGAGTTCTGTGCTAATATAAAAGCAGAAGGCTGCGGGACTATTGCTTTTATATGCAATGGTATGTGCCTGCAGCTGCTGCAGAATACCTTTAAGAAGTGGAAAAGGAAGGCTGATTCCCTTAACTGTCATGCAGCTGATAAAGTATAGAGCGCCCATGTCGCTGTGTAACCAACAGACATTTTACAGTTGAGCGCAGGACAGAGAAGCTGCATCATGTTTATATGCCTGTATGACACATGATCTGTTGTTAGGGACAGATACTCTACAGAGGATATATTGCTGCTGGCTGTGAAAGCTTGTATACCAGCATATAACTTAAATTGGGTTCTATTGGTGGGAGAAGAGAAAGAAGCTGCATCATGTTTATATGCCTATATGAAATGTGGTCTGTACATTGGGAGAGGATTAGAGATGAGCGAATATACTCTTATTGAGTAATTACTCGATCGAGCACCGCGATTTTCGAGTACTTTCGTACTCGGGTGAAAAGATTCGGGAGGCGCCGGGGGGTGGGGGGAGGCGTGGCGGAGCGGGGGGTAGCAGCGGGGAGCCCTCTCTCTCTCTCCCTCTCCCCCCCCCACTCCCCGCTGCAACTTCCCACTCACCCACGGCGCCCCCCGAATCTTTTCGCCCGAGTACGGAAGTACACGAAAATCGCGGTGCTCGGGCGAAAAAGGGGCGTGGCCGGGTAAGCTCGCTCATCTCTAGAGAGGATGTATTTCTGCTGCTGTTAATGTATATTTATATATAAACAAAATATGCTTTGGCATGGGGATTAGGGAAGTTTTCTGTTTGTGGCCTAAGACGCTGTTCAAATTAGCCAGTCCAGCCACTATGGATTATTTGCTGACCTCTCCAAGCTAGAAGTATGGTATGGGGAATTAGATTACGAATCAATAAGGAGGGACAGCTCACAAAGATACAAGATATACTCTGTGGCATTTGTTCTCACATATTGTGCCTCCCAGGGATTGTAGCTAATTTAGTTGCAGGAGTTTTTTTGCTAATATAAAACAAAACCAAAACTGAACAGGGAAACTGCAAATTCACACAGTGCGTGTCATTGGCCTCAGACGTCATATAAAAGTTGTCAGTCTAGTAATGTACCCGCTGCATTACCCTTGCATCCGCCTTAATCTTTAAACTCTTAAAGGCCCTTATAAAAGTTAACATTGATCTTAGTCTGGGAGCTCTTAGATGCCAGCTCCCTGAACAACACAAAAAGAGACCTGCAACATTCCCCATGCCAAAGTGTATTTTGTCTGTCTGCTTAGCTAATTTATATGTTCACAGCAGCAGGAATATACCTTCTCTCAATGTACATACCACATTTCGTATAGGCAGATGCTTTCTCTACTTCCACCAATAGAACCCTGTTTAAGCTCTCTGCTGGTAGACAAGCTTTTACATCCAGTAACAATATATCTATCCTCTTGAGAATATATATATCCCTAACAACAGATCATGTGTTATATAGGCCTATAAACCTTATGCAGCTTCTCTGTCCTGCGCTCAAGTGTAAAATTGCCGCCGTGACTATCTATATATTTAATGGTGAAAGCCCTCACTGACTGACTGACTGGCCACTAGTTCTTTAACTTCCTGGTGTCGCACAAACATGAATTTGGGATGATCATTCTTTAGGTCCTAAATAGGAAAAGTAAAGTGGTCACAGCTCAAAAATTCTACACTAAGTGCAAAAGTATTGGCACCCCTGTGTAATGTAACTTCCCAGTGTCATACAAACATGACATTTGGCAAGACCATTCTTTAGGTCCTAAATAGGAAGAGTAAAGTGGTCACAACTCAAAAATTCAATGCTAAGTGCAAAAGTATTAGCAGCTCTGTTAAATGTACCTAATCTAATTATCTAACTTCCTGGGGTCGTGCAAACATGAAATTTGGCACAACCGTTATTTAAGTCCTAAATAGGAAAAGTAAAGGGTTCACAACTTAAAATTCAATGCTAAGTGCAAAAGTATTGGCACCCTTACATAATGTAACTTCCCAGTGTCGTACAAACATGAAATTTGGCATAACCATTTTTTAGGTCCTAAATAGGAAAAGTAAATGGGTTACAACTCGAAATTTCAATGATAAGTGCAAAAGTATTGGCACCCCTATGTAATGTAACTTCCCAGTGTCGTACAAACATGACATTTGGCATGACCATTCTTTAGGTCCTAAATGTGAAAAGTAAAGGGGTCACAACCCGATTACTCAATGCTAAGTGCAAAAGTAAGTGCACTCCTATGTAATGTAACTTCTCGGTATCATTCAAGCGTGAAATTTGACACAAGCACTCTTTAGGTCCTAAATGAGGAAAGTGGGAGAGGTGGCACATTCTGCAGAGGGACATCCATACATGCAGCCTGAGGAGAATCTAACACTCTTCTATGTGTATACATATTTTATTCCTCATTTACTCTAAAGTAACCTTGACTTCATAACATTTTCCATGCATACAACATGTAAACACTTGTATCAAATTTACGTGGACAAAGCCAGGTATATCAGCTAGTATTATATATAGCTAGGTCATGTGATGTAGGAGTCCAATGAAACTGCAACCCATATGCAAAATGAAGGACACATTTCATGACATCTGCAAGATGCCCTGGCTGCTAGTTGGCTGCACACTGACCTCTGTAGCAGGCATTATGGGAAATTTGATTTCCCTGCGATTTGCGTTAAAAATCGGTTCAGACTAACCTTATTCAATTTTGCAATAATTGGGGCAATTTTATCATCCAGCAGATCAAGATAAACTAATATGAGTGTCATTAATTCAGTATCCAGCATGAATGACAGAAATACCTTGCCCAAAAATCCTTCGACCGATCTCCACAACTTCCTGAAGAACCTGTGCCTAGAGCAGGTCACAGAATGCTCTCCAAAAGACATCAGTATCCTGAAAACCAAGGTTTCGGCCTCCTGGCCTACATTTGGCTCATTTCACCACCAAAAGGATGGCAAAAGGATATATAGTAAAGATGAGCGAACACCAAAATGTTCGGGTTCGCGTTATTCGAAACGAACTTCCCGCGATGTTCGGGTGTTCGTTTCGAATAACGAACCCCATTGAAGTCAATGGGCGACCGGAACATTTTTGTATTTCGCCGATGCTCGCTAAGGTTTTCATGTGTGAAAATCTTGGCAATTCAAGAAAATGATGGGAACGACACAGCAAGTTCTCCTCTGCCACAGCTGTAACAGCTGTGGCAGAGAAGAACGATGTTAGCCCATTGAATTCAATGGAGCCGTCAATACAGCCGACTCCACTGAATGCAATGGGCTGCCGGCGATCGCGGGATGAATTGTCGGAAAGGGGTTAAATATATAAGCCCTTTCCTGCAATTCATCCAGAAATGTGTAAAAATAAAAAATATATATATACTCACCTGGTGCCGACAGACGGAGTTCAGCGCGGCAGGCTGCAGTTCTCCTGAACTGCTCTGAACAGCTGTGAGTACTATTCAGCAGCCGGGGATTTAAAATCCCCGCCTGCTGAATAAGATGCCTCTGAATGGTCACAGCCTGACCAATCAGAGGCCAGCCCTCACTCACACCCATTCATGAATTCATGAATGGGTGAGTGAGGGCTGCCTCTGATTGGCTCAGGGGCAGGAGAGCTGAGCCAATCAGAGGCAGCCCTCACTCACCCATTCATGAATTCATGAATGGGTGTGAGTGAGGGCTGGCCTCTGATTGGTCAGGCTGTGACCATTCAGAGGCATCTTATTCAGCAGGCGGGGATTTTAAATCCCCGGCTGCTGAATAGTACTCACAGCTGTTCAGAGCAGTTCAGGAGAACTGCAGCCTGCCGCGCTGAACTCCGTCTGTCGGCACCAGGTGAGTATATATATATTTTTTATTTTTACACATTTCTGGATGAATTGCAGGAAAGGGCTTATATATTTAACCCCTTTCCGACAATTCATCCCGCGATCGCCGGCAGCCCATTGCATTCAGTGGAGTCGGCTGTATTGCCGGTTCCATTGAATTCAATGGGCAAACATCGTTCTTCTCTGTCACAGCTGTTACAGCTGTGGCAGAGAAGAAGGATTTGTCTTCTATATGTTCTCAATGGGGTTGGCGCTGCTGCCGCCGGCCCCATTGAGCGCATATAGAAATGATTTCTCAGGGAAGAAAGTTAAAGTAACCCGAACATCCGAACATCGTGTGGTGTTCGTTACGAATAACGAACATCCCGAACACCCTAATATTCGCCCGAGCATCAAGCTCGGACGAGTACGTTCGCTCATCTCTAATATATAGTTAACTTTCTTACCTCTGTAGTAGATGCTTCAAATGTCAGAACCCACCAATGATACAAGTATTAATGTATGTCTATAGGAATTGCTCACTGACATGTAATGCATGACATTATTATTCCAATTTTCTTCTTCTCATCTCATTGACTTTACATGTCATCCTATTAGGATGTGTAATATTAAACATATTAGTGTACCATACCATAAATAATGCAGCCGCACTGCCAAACATCATGCTGGTAATATCTGCTGCTTTACAATAATCAAATGACTTCCTGTTATGCTCTTGTTATGAAGTCCACGCAATGGTTAGCGGTTCTTGTCAAGCTTAGTTACATCACTGTGATGCATAATGTTCCTAATACCAAGAACAATACTCACAGAGAAAGCTTTTAGCTTGAATCATATTATAATAAATTGTACTGTACGCTATGTCTCCATTAATTGTCCTCAATCCTAAGGTAACATTGTTTCAGATTAATGTAACATGAGCTCTTGTTTGCACTTAAAGCATTTGAAAGATGTATCTGCCTCATTGTTCGGAGGATTAAACGTGCCATCCTATTAAACGTGCCATGCTAATGCAGTGTCTGTAAGAATAGGGAATTGTTCTATTCCTGCAGTCTGCAGCTCATTAATAAAGCTGTACATAGTCACCGTCATTTTAATGGAGCTGTTTCTCAAATTAAACTAAAAAAAAAATGGAAAGGACTTACTTGCCAGTAATTAGAGAATTTATTGCTAAAATAAAGGCCCATTTAAAGGAAACTTAACTTAAAAATGAAAATGACATTGAATATTGCATAAAAAAATTGGAATTTTAATCATATAATTTCACTTTCAAAATTTTCTACTTAGACTGGAATTTGTCATTGGCCGAGCACTCCATTTAAAGAGATTTTGCTGGACTAAAATATTGATGACCTTCTCTCAGGATAGGTCATCAAAAGTGCTAACTTTAGCTTATATGGCAACTTTGGCAATTTTGTTTTAGGCCCCCCCGTTATAGGTTAAAAAAAAACCCTAACTAAAAGTAGCAAAATAGTAGCATACTTACATTCAAAGCTCAGTGAATAAATACTGTACCAGAACCAAGCTCATAATATAAATAAAGCTCCAGAACCAAGCTCTTAATATAAATCCAGCACCAGAGCCAAACTCATAACATAAATATAGCATAAACTAGATCCGATATCAGAATCAAGATTCTAACATAAATACAGTAGCAGAACTAAGCTATTTTGTTGTGGAACGCCGATGGACTGACAGTTGTGCTTTAGAACATCAAAGATTAGGTGCCAGTGCCAAGAGGTGGATGATTCATGTAGCTCCATAAAAAACTGATGAATTAAGGAAGAAGACCATCCAGCTGGGCAGACCTAGGAAGTGCAATCATTCCCAGCCTACATCTGCCTGGTGCTCCGCCCCTCCCCCCCCCCCCCCCCTGGTATCTGGTAGCCAGTGTCATGTAGTTAAGGCTGGCAATGGTCATCAATTTCAGCTTGATGGTCAAACATGCAACATATTTACTGATTGGCTGTTTGTTGGAACCACTGTGTATCTGCTGGATTGACCGTGCAGCAAACTAGTACAGCTCTGTGCACTGTGTATTGGCCCGGAATGGTATTGCAAGCCAAGATGGGAATTCCCCTTTAATAAAACTTACTGAAAGATAAAGATGGTCACATCTGCACTGTATTTCACTGGTCAGTTCTTGAAATCTCCTCCACTTGTAGGAGACCCAATTAAATGCCAGTCACTGTAGTTTTCTAGGTACACTGTAGAAGGACGTATTAATTGTCACTCTGATATACTTTCTCTATTAGGCCTTTTTTAGACGGTCCCATTCTTGTTTGAACGACTGAATGAAACAGTGACGTTATCGCTTATTTTTTTCGCACTCATTCAGCCTGTTTAGACAGACAGATCATCGTTGAGAATCATTCACTTCTCACTCACTGTTCCATATGCCTATGTGAAACACTGAGTGGGAAGTGTTTAAATGCAACGATAAGTGCATCAGCCAACAAGGATTTTTAGTCCTGCTGAAACTAAGCAATGAATGAGAAGTGCATGATTCTCATTTATTGTTAGGTCATTCGCTCGCATTTAAGCCGAACAATTATCGTTCAAATGTGTTTGCTTGAACAATTTTTTGACCAATATTCATTACGTCTGAACACAGCATAAGGATTTGTTACATTTGCATTTTTAACTTTCTGTCAGGGTTTCCAGTATTTATGTTAGGAAAAACACCTTGTGTCAGCTCTACAATAGTTACAATCAACAGCAGTCTACCCCCATTGCGAATTAGATTTACCAAATTAACAAACTTTCAGCTATTTGCAAGTATCACAGTTAACAAAGCTCTAGCCAGTCTAGATCTGTTTTATCACAAGCACACCTGATGCAACTAATGAAGTCCTTGATTAGTTACATCAGGTATGCTTGAGACAACACCTGGTTGGCCAATGTGTGCTCTTATGAGGGATTCTACTCAGGGGGTTGACTAATTCTGAGACTGTAGTAGTCATTAAAAGATGCATTTTGTGTTGAATTTGGGGGCTACAGAAGCAGGACCTTTGCAGATCAACTGATCACCACACTAGTTGCTAAGAAAGGTACCTTTACATAAGACGACTGTCGGATGCTTTCACGCAGGAGCAGTAGTCATTTAGTGAATGGAGGCAGAGTGCACCCGAGATCTGTTCCAGCCACTTGCATCCATTCACTACATAGATGGATGCCTGTCTGTTTACATGGGCCAATAATTGCTCGGTTTTTAGGTGAGCTTAAAACCAACCAACTCAAGTGAGCAATTCTTCACTCAGTGTCCTGTCAGTGGCCGTGTGTACACTGGGTGACTATTATTGAAAATAGTTGTTTCCAGTGATTATTTAGTAGATAACTGCCCCATGTAAAGGTACCTTTAGGAAGTGGTTGTCTCTATGAGATGTCAACTTTAAGGCCAACCCCGGAAAGTGCTAAAGAGTTGCTAGATCAGACCTCTTACAGACGTAAGGCAAGAAGAAAACTCAAGAATGGGAAAAAAACAATGCCTAGTAGTAGAAGGAGCACCAGGAATTCATGCAAAATTATGGAATTATGGGAAAAGCGAAAAAACAAAATTAAGACTCATTTCTACTTTTCAGTAAGTAGTGCTGTAGCAATGGCATAGCCTATGAAGCCTCATTGAATAGCTATTTGATAGTCACTTTTAATGTATTCTGATCTTCATTCACTATTATTTGTATGGCATTGCTATTTGCTCACCAGTAATACATAATAAATAGAGATGAGCGAACCTACTCGGCCACGCCCCTTTTTCGCCCGAGCGCCGCGATTTTCGAGTACTTCCGCACTCGGGCGAAAAGATTCGGGGGGCACTGTGGGTGAGTGGGGGGTTGCAGCAGGGAGTGGGGGGGGGGAGAGGGAGAGAGAGGGCTCCCCCCTGTTCCCCGCTGCTACCCCCCACTCCGCCACGCCTCCCCCCGCCCCCTGGAGCCCCCCGAATCTTTTCACCCGAGTACGGAAGTACTCGAAAATCACGGTGCTCGATCGAGTAATTACTCGAAACGAGTACGTTCGCTCATCTCTAATAATAAACTCTATACTCACTAATTCTTCACTATTATTTCTGGTATTTTACATTCAGTCCTCCCTGACAGATAATACAGCTTCCTCTATCATAACATATTCAGGACTTGGCCCTTTCTTTCTTACTGCGTGCCAGCTAATTAATCCAGATCCTGTTTGGCTGATAAAGTAGAAATTTTTTTCTGCTTATAACCTTTATTTCTCATGACAAATTGTTTTATCCCCCAAATATCAATTCTTTAATATTTTCATTCTAATTTTCTTTATTTTACAGCTAGCGATTGAGTCACATGGTTTCCTGCAGAAATGAATTGTATAACACATAGTAAAGTCTTGTGATTGCAGTCGTGCAATATTTTTATCTCTCATTTAATGTAATTTCTTTTAGAGCTCATTTACATAGTCATATTATAGATCTGTCTTGAATGGATCCATAATGCATCCCCCATAGAAATGCATGGCCACTTGCTGTACCTCTGTGTGCCTCTGATTTCACACATTGCTTTTTTCCTACAAATCACAGTAGATGGCATCAAATGTTCTTTAAATCACAAAAAGGCTACACTTACTGATTTTCAGCGGCATACAGAAAAGGCAAAATGCTATGTGAGGGAGGTTGCATAGGTACTAAACGCTGATATACAGCTCCCACACACCTACCATAGGGAGGGGGCTGCTTATTAGTATGCTTACACATAGATATAGATTGTATAGTGCCAGAAACACAGATACATTTAGTGTACCGTGCAAACTTACAGCTAGTATTGAGCGAACTGAGCCAGTTAAACTCAGTTTCAGGTCCAACTTTGCTAACAGTTTGAATCGAAGCAAACTCCAAATCTTGGGTGGTTCATCCTGCACTAAAACAAGGTGGTGGGTGATGGGGTGGGATGGTGGTGGTAGCAGTGGTGGTCTCCAGAAGCATGCTGTCTCAGTGGTTAGCACTGTTGTCTTGCAGTGCTGAGGTTCAAATCTTTCCAAGGACAACATCTACATAGAGTTTGTATGTTCTTCCTGTGTTTTTTGTGTTTCCTCCCACACTCCATAAATGTACTAATAGATGAATACCGAATGTGAGCCTCAATGGGGACAGAAAATATAAAATGATGTAAAACACTGCATTATAGGTGTGTGCTATATAAATGAAATTAATTATTATGAAACACAGGAAGAACAAACAAACTCCATGTTGATGTTGTCATTATTCTGATTTGAACCTAGGAGACCAGTGCTGCAAGACAACTGTCAAGACTTGATCCCAGAACCTCCTGTACTCTAGGCAGCAGCTCTACCTGCTGAGCTATCCAGCTCTTTGGATAGCTCCCCTGCATAACCTTGCCCTTGTTTCCTGCTCCTGCTCCAGTTTTCTATCTGGCTTCTCCGTGTTCTTTCAGATTGTACTATAAAAGCCTGGCCCTTCCACTTTCTCTTTGCGTGATTATTGTGCTCCAAGCCTATAGTCAAGCCTGCCTGCTTCTCTGAACTGCAACTGATACTATCCGTGTACCGACCCCTGACTACACTAATCATTAAGAGTATTGGTGAAGTTTCGGTTTGGTTTGAACGATTTCAGACCGAACCGACGTTTGGCGAACTGGCCGGACCAAACTTTACAAAAGTTCACTCAAGACTACCTACAACCTATTAGTTATACCTATAATATTAGATCAGACTAGCTGCACTTTCTAATTGTACCATGAAAAGTACTGATACCTATACCCAGTGATGGATTAAAGGGACCAGAGGCCCAGGGTTGTTCATACAACATGGGCCCCACAGCGACATCATGCACACACAACGCGTCTCCCCCCATTGTATTTGTGTCATATGTATATACAAAACACCACCACTGAAGCCAAGTAAGCAAATCTTAGCAGGGAGGACCAGAGCTGCAGCTCTAGGGCAGCATGGATTAAAATAGGTGAGTATAACTTATTTTATAGCATTATAAGCAGTTGATTTTTTAAAATAACTTAAACAACCCCTTTAATGCTATTAAAGGGATTTTTCAATTTTGTCCCTCTGGTTCAGTTCTGCTGCCTTTGTCCTAGAAGTCCCTGCAATGTTCATGGGCCGGTTTATGTTTATGTGACCACTGTAGCCATCACTTGCCTCAGTGATTGTGATCATGTCTTCATGAATTGGAAGCAGAAACCAAAAATGGCAACAGCACGCAAAATAAATTTACTATCAGAGGTATACATTCTTATAATCAATACTCTACCCATATTAAATAATGCAAGGTTCTTGGTATATAATTTGATCAAATTACATTGGCTCATCTACTAACGTCCAGGTGACCAAGCTTTCAGATGGGTCCTAACGCTTATACCAGGTGGTAAATCCCAACCTGGGAATGTTGGGTTCCTATCTCTCAGAATGCTCCTCTTTTGGGACTAAGCCTACAAATAAAACCAGGGAAGGTAGGATACCAATGTTATGCTCCAGTCGGAGGGACAGAAAGTAAATGGGCCGCAGGTGTGCACGACCAAGTGAAGGCAGCCAACACTTCACAATATTTGGTCACCTGGACGTTGGTAGATGGGCCAATGTAATTTGATCAAATTATATACCAAGAACCTCGCATTATTTTATGTGGTTAGAGTATTGATTACACTGGCCAACACATATTTTGGTGCAGAGCGTTTGACAGCTGTTATAAGGTATATTTTGTGCAATGATTTCAAATATGCCATCCATTTTCCCCTATCAGCTCTAGTTTCTGTGATATAGGCACCGACTGAATTTTGTTACCATATTCCATATTAGACATATGGTTGATATAATTAAACAAATACCGTACAAATTAGTATTTTTTTCTACAATATTGTTTGGCCCTAGTGTCCCAGAGGCACATAAAACACGGATATTTTGTGTACCCGCTTTGTTGGCCTAATGGGAAATTGATCGAGATGAGCGAGCATACTCGTTAAGGGAAAATACTCGAGCGAGTATCGTCCTTTTCGAGTACCTGTCTGCTCAGCAGAAAAGACTCGGGTGCCGGCGGGGGTGAGCAGTGGGTATGCTGAGTGCTTGACTGGCTGGTCACCAGCAGTGTGTAGCAGCTGCGGGAAAGGAGGAAAGGATGCCGGCCTAAGATCACCCCAGTTGTCCTGAAGAGGAGAGGACAGCCGCTGCTATCATTCACCTCACAGCCGTCTCACATGGACCCCCACTGGCAAAGCGGACAGCAGCTTCCAGGACCTGTGGTGATGTCACCAGTGTCGGAGGAGTCAGCAATCAGATAGTACCCTAGTGTGTGTGTATTCTAGTACTCTAGCGTGTGTGTAGGAGTGGCCAAAGGGGCTACAAATAAATTTTCATGTAGCGCAGGAAATGTGTTATATTTGGAAAGATTACACCAAGGGGCTAGTTCATGTATGGAAATGTGTTTTGCAGCTGTATGCAGCACGATTTAAGAAGAAGAGAGGGGTCCAAACTGAACTTTTGCACCTGGGCCCCTGAGCCTTTAGGTATGCCCCTGAACACAATGATTGTATAGCTACAACACCCCACAACACCCCGGGCGACAAATGTACACAACCATTCCTCACTACTGGTCGGGACAAACTAAATGTACGAATAAGATTGGCTATGTGACACAGCATGGCTGGCCATGCGCATGCGCCGAAACTATAGCTGATAGGGAGAAACTGTTTGCATATTTGCAAATAAAAGGTCAAATATACACTAAATCAGTTGTAACATTCCCGGCACCAAACAATTTTTTCAATTTTGTTGTCCAGTGTTATAGGTATGTATACCTCTGATAGCAAATTTATTTTGCGTGCTGTTGCCATTTTTGGTTTCTGCTTCTACTGTGTGCTGCAGCCATGGTTTAACGTGCACCTGTATATTTCTATTGAGATATATTTCCATTGGGTAGTGCTGACCTATTTTATCTTTTTTTGTACGTGTCTTCATGAATGGCAGGTGATCGCTGAAGTGCCTAGGAGTCAGTAAAGAGGAACCTACATACCTCCCATTTTAATAGAAGTCTCAGGTCTTTCTTCACTAAATGGAATAGGGCTGACCTGGCTGGGGCACTTCAATTCTGCAGCAGCACAGACAGCAGCAATTAAATGGAGAAGCTGTCGCTTGCTTGTGCTGATGATGATAATAGAGGTGCTGCAGATTACTTGTGCCTACCTCTTCTAGAACTCCTTCAGGCCCCTCCAGTCTCTTACCATTTTGTCTAGTAGGAGAGCAAATTTTTCACCATACTATGCTGCCCTTTAAAGCAGCAGTATAGTTTGATGATAAATATGCTGTATATCAGAATTTTGCACCAATGATACTTCCCCCATATATAATTTTGCTTTTCTGCATGGGAATTGTTGTCTGTACCTGCCCATACATCTTTGTATGAGTAAAAATTGCATTTTTTAGGGAAAATGTAAGATAATACATTTTCCACACAATAAATGGGTGACCATTTAAGACATTGTCTTTCTGGGACCATCAAGACAAGATCTGGTTTTTGCTGCAGCTTTGGTTTCTGATTGATGGGGGGGATCCCCAAGCGGTGTATCCCCCTCTATGATGTCCATGTGCCTTAATTTGAGGGCTCCCACACACTTGCGATTGCATTTTTGTTAACGCGATTGTCAATGGGACTTTCTAATGTTAAAAGCGCAACGCACCAAAAACGCAGTTGCGTGCATTGCGTTTTTTTACAATAGAAAGTCCCATTGACAATCGCGTTAACAAAAAACGCATTCGCAAGTGTGTGGGAGCCCTGACACATGGAAAGGAGTTGCCCTTATTTGCAAGCCCATTTTATTACATCACAATCTGCATCTTCTCTGAGCTGAATTTTTGCTCGTATATTTTTTAGTGTTTGTTACATTTGTATTGATGATCTGCTCATTTTGGGCACTGTAAATCAATATACATATAAACAATATACAACCCCAATTCCAAAAAAAATTGGGACAATGTGTAAAATGTAAATAAATGTAAAGAAAATAAAGGAATGCAATGATTGGGAAATCTCATCAAGCATATTTCATTCACAGTATAACATCGAACAGATCAGAAGGTGAAAGGGAGACAATTTCCTTTTTTTTTAAATTAACTCATTTAGAAATTGATGGAAGCAACACATCTCACTAAAGTAAGTCCAGGGCCATGTCTACCATTGTCTAGCACCCGCTCTTCATTTTAAACAGTCTGTAAACGTCTGGGAAGTGAGGAGAACAATTGCTGGAGTTTTGGGTGAGGAATGTTGTCCCATTATTCATAGACTCATATAATGGTAGAGCTGGAAGGGACCTCCAGAGTCATCGGGTCCAACCCCCTGCTCAGTGCAGGATTCACTAAACCATCCCAGACAGATATCTGTCCAGCCTTTGTTTGAACACTTCAATTGAAGGAGAGCTCACCACCTCCTGTGGTAACCTGTTCCACTCATTGATCACCCTCACTGTCTACTATCTAATTTGCGTCTCCTCCCTGTCAGTTTCATCCCATTGCTTCTAGCCTTTCCTTGTGCAGATGAGAATAGGGCTGATCCCTCTGCACTGTGACAGCCCTTCGGATATTTGTAGACAGCTATTAAGTCTCCTCTTGTCTGATGTAGGATTCTACCTGCTCAACAGTCCTGGGGCATGTTTGCTATTAGAGTTTTCGTTTCAAAATAAACCAAATGTTTTTCATTTGTCAAAGGTCCGGACTGCAGGCAGCCAGTTCATCCCCCGACTCTTCTTTAGTAAAGCCATGCTTTTGTGATGGATGCAGTATGTAGTTTAGCATTGACTTGCTGAAATATGCAAGGCCCTTCCGGAAAGAGACATTGTCTGGATCGGAGAATATGATGTTCTAAATCCTCTATATACCGCTCAGCATTGATAGTGCCATGTAAGCTACCCATGCCATAGGGACTAATGCAACCCCATACCATCAGACATGCAGGCTAATGAACTATGCACTAATAACAAGCTGGCTGGTTCCTCTCTAACATGCTCTTTTAAGACATAGTCATTAGACTTAGAAAATTGACTATTCGACTATTTCTCATTAGTACCACTTACATTTGCAGCTTTTGTTAACCCTGTCCCAACTTTTTTGAAATGTGTTGCTGCCATCAATTTCCAAATGAGTTCATTTTTAAATGAAATTTAAAAAATGTTTTTTTTTAAATATGTTTTATGTTCTATTGTGAATAAAATCTGGTTATATTAGATTTCCAAATTAGAACATTTTTTGTTTCTTAACATTTATTTACATTTTACACAGTATCCCAAGTTTTTTTTAGAATAGGGGCTGTACATAAATATGACTGTCTCTATACTCCTACTTATGTTAGCAGGTTCTTTGTTGCTATCTCTTGCTGATGTTATTTTAATTGGCTGCAGTAAGACCAGTGCAGTAAACCCTAAGAAGGGGTTAGGTATGATAGCCCACAGCAGGAATGTAATTAAAGGGATCTTATAATAATCCAAGAGGGCTAACAGAAGGGACGTTGATTTATGAGCAATATCGCTGACATTTCCAGGAGTCATAAAGCTATTAAAATGAAGATCTTAAAACTATTAAGTTAGGAAGGCAGCTGTAATTGGACTGAAATTCCCTGTGTCTGTGGGGTGTTTGGTGGCATCGTGTCAAGTTAACCCCCCATCCTCTGGAGTTCTGTACGCGTGGTGAGATACGAAAATCTGAAATTACTAAATGTCTAGATGTTCAATAAATACTGTCATTTGAACAAATATGCGCTATGTATTTATGTGCTCTGTAATGTATTCTAGTACAATATTATTATTAATTTACTTATTTTTAAAGTACCATTAATTCCAAGGCACCATACAACTGGAGAATAGGTTTAAACTACAGTGCACTACATATAAGCTCCAGATTCTACTATATATATATATCAGGAACTGTAAATATTCACTAAATGACTAACAAATTGATATGGAGAGAGAGAAGACGCTGCCCACAAGGACTTGCAGTAAGCAGGGGAACGAGACAGTAGGTGACATTACGAGGTGCTCATCTTGTGGTGGCTGCTGGGTTACTGTAGGTTGTAGACTTTCCTGAAAATATAGGTTTTCAGGCTTCTTTTGAAGCTGTCCCAGGGGGTGGAAAGTAAAATAGGTTGAGGTAGTGAGTTCTAAAGTATAGGTTACACATGAAAAATTCCTTTTTTTTAAGTGTAAATTGATCACATTATGTCTGTGCCTTGTCCTATGTATGTGTGTGTATATATATATGCATGCCTCTTTGTATCTTTTCCATTATGCTTGAGGAAGAACCCTGAGAGGTTTGAAAGCTCACTATAACAACATGTATTTTGGTAAGCCATTCAAAGATATCATATCTACAAGATTACTTGGCTTCTCCTGCTGAGAACAATCAAATGTAACACCGAGACAGTGAACTTATGGAACCAGTGAGAATGGAGCCATCAATAATGATTGATAGGTCTAGTGGGACCGAAGAGTAAGGTGGGGGCAACAAAATGAGTTTGGTTTCTTCAATGTTAAAGGGGTATTCCAGTTCCATCAAGTCCCCTAACCACTGGATAGGTGATAACAAGCTGATCAGAGGTGATCCGAACACTTTAACACCCTCTGATAATGAGGAAGGGGCCGGTCAATCCCCAAATGAAGGGAGCACAGATCAGGCAGTGCAGGAAGCACAAGCCGGGCAGGCACACTGTGCTCTATTCATTTCAATGAGTGCAAAAGATTCCCCAGTCAGCCTTTACTTCCTTCTTGCTGATGTCAGAAGCAGATACAGTTAATAACTAATACCTAAATAGGGAATTACAAATTATTTATTTTTATGTAGAGAGAATTTGCTGGATAAGTACTCTAAGTCCTGTTATTACAGCAACATAGGTACTGATTGAAGCAGTGGTGTAGTAGTGGAGAAACCTATACGACTTAGAGGACCTAAAGAAAATGAACCAGCTGACCGTCATTACAGAAAATATTTTTTTTGTGCTAAAACGTCCCTCTAAATTGCTGTCTCCCTTCCACTGAGTATTGCTGTCCACTGTCTGCTAGCTCTTGGGTGACAAGGGGATGCTAGGATGGCAGAGCAGGGCATTAGTTATCATGTTCATTGAACTGTATGCAGAGAGGAGGGAGACACCCTCATACATGGAGAGCTGCCTGTAGAGCTAATGGTGAGATCTTCTGCTATTTACACACATGTACACTGCTAAACTTTTCTATACATTCCTGCCTGATAAGGTTTTGTCTTTGTGTGTGTAATAGGCATTTAGAAAGAAAATCGCTGTAGTTTATATAGTTATATAGTTTATAGAACACAGCACAGCACAGCAGCAGCTCTTTCCAGCAGTCCTGCATAGGGGAAAATGAGGACAATGCAGGATTGAAAAGCTTGAAAAAGGCACAAACAAGCATCAAAACGCGTTGCATATGGACTGAATTATATATTCTTAATAAATATATCTGGCTATTTAGCCTTTGTAGTTACCTCTATTCCCGTACCAAACGAGTGCGAAGAATCTCCTTTTTATCTTTTTCATTGGAAACATTTTATGTTAAATGGGGAAGCATTGGATAAAACTGATATGGAAAAGGACTTGGGGATTTTAGTTAACTGTAAACTAATTAATGTCAGGCAGCTGCTGCCAAGGCAAATCACTCAAGGGATGCATCAGAAGAGGTCTAGGGGCACATGATAAGAACACTGTTCTTCCTCTTTACAAGTCACTGGTCAGACCACACATGGAATATTGTGGACAGTTTTGGGCACCGGTACTCAAGAAGGACATATCAGAGCTTGAGCGGGTACAAAAGCGGCCAAGTAAAGTAATAAATGGAATGGGTGGACTACAATACCCAGAGAGCTTATCAAATTTGGGGTTATTTAGTTAAAAAAAAGATGGCTCAGGGGCAACCTAATAACTATGTATAAATATATCAGGGGGCAATAAAGAGATCTCTCCCATCATCTGTGAATCCCCAGGACTGTGACTGTTACAAGGGGGCATCCTCTCCGTCTAGAGGAAAGAAGGTTTCATCACTAACACAAAGGGGGTTCTTTACTTTAAGAGCAATGAGACTATGGAACTCTCTGCCTGAGGACGTGGTGATGGCGAATTCAATTTAAAAAAGCCTAAGAGGGGACTCAACGCCTTTCTGGAGTCCAAAAATATTATGTTATAGTGAATGTTACATAATATAGTCACTGATTACTTCAGAAGGGTCGGTGATCCAGGAATTATTCTGATTGCCAGATTTGAAGTTGGGAAATAATTTTTTCCCCTTAAAATGAAATAAAATTGGCTTCTACCTGATGAGGTTTTTTGCATTCCTTTGGATCAACATTACAGGATAATAAACTGAACTGGGTGGAAAAAAACTGCACTTTTTTCCTTCACGGGCCCAGTCAGACAAGCGTGTTCTTGTGCGCATCTGAACTGGCAAAAAAAATTATTTTTTTTATTTTTTACACCAGCTAGGGATGATTTTCAGATAAGGGCTTATATTTTAAGCCCTTCCCCGAAAATTACTGCGGGGGGTGCCTGCATCCTATTGCTTTTAATGGGGTGGCTGCAGTGCTAAAAGCAATGGGAGGAAGATCGCGATCCTCTGCCACAACTGTGACAGATGTGGCAGGGGATTTCCTCAACCTCATGCAGAGTCCCCTTGTCACTGAACACTGACAATGCTGTTGCAGTGTTCAGAGATGAGGGGACTCCCCGCGGTGATATTTTAGGTGCAGCACGGACCTTCCCGACGCATGGATGTCCTATCTTTTGCAGGTGTGAGTATTTTGCACCTGTAAAAGATGGACATCTGAACACTACATAGGGAACCAATGGTTCTATCAGACGTGGGTTTTTTGTGTGCACATAGGCACGTGCAAAGAAACACTCGTCTGACTTCGCCATACAGATGACAAGTCACATGATACAGCCTGTCACAATTTATTTTTCTTCCACTGATGTGCCATTTGACCTAGAGTCCCCAACTTTCCACCAGTGCAGGGAATGGCTCTTTATCAGCTATGTGATGGACAGTGAAGAGTAGTATGTTCCCAGGAGTTGGAGGATTGTGCTTGTGGGTGGAATGTGCGGAGTTATACAAATTATTATTCCATGTGTGGACAGTGGATCAAGTGCTGGCTAAGAAGCCAGCACAAGGCCTCATGAGCATTGTAGTAGAGGATGAAGTGTCACTGCTGGAAGAGAAAAAAGGAAGCAGTCCAGGCACACAACAGGGGAATTGCGGTGACGACGGAGCATGCACACGCAACTTAATAGGTATTTGGACAGCTTAATTTCTCAATATAACTCAATCTGACATTTTATTGAAGACATTAGATCCCAATCAGCAAAGCACATTAGATAGAAAGATAAAACTTAATGCCAGGTGGTGGTCAAAGGTTGCTTTAAACGGGATGACCATTGGGCACATAAGCACCCAACAGTCATCCCCACAACTATCACTTCTGTGCTTTCATACAGGAGTGATAGGCGTTCAATGAATAGAGGTGGAGCGTGCCGGAGATCTCTCTTCACTGCCTACCTCCATTCCTTGTAAACAGGCAGTAGCTAAAAGATAAATGACCTTCCTGTTTACATGGAGCGAGAGTTGCTCACTTGTTGCTTCATTTTCAATGAGGTGAAATGAAGTGACTAGTGACTAACAAGTGATTTTAGTATCCTCTCCGGTCCCATGTTTACATGGGCCAACTATCACTGAAAATCATTCATTTTAGCAATTTTTCATCTGATAGTTATCCCATATAAAGCCACCCTTATTCACAGTAACAGGGTCATCCAAAATTGTATTGAACAGTGGTTTTCAAAGGGAATGCTCTTCTCAAAGATATGTATGAGGGGCTGCTGATGAGTCTTTGGCTTTACACAGAAAGAAATGAGATAGGAAGTTGAAACTTTATATTTATTCTACATACTCTCCACTGATGAGAGCACACTTCTTACATCGGTATTCCAAGTTCTGTAAGCCTTGCAAAAAGAAGGATTTGAGTTGTGCCTCAAACCAGTCATACATAGCAGCTAGCTCCATCAGTTTTACCGTGGTCGCTTGTGCAGCGTGAGCGGAGATGTTGTCTTGCAGGAACAAGATTCCTTTGGACAACTTGCAGCACGTTTTGGCCTTCAGAGCTGCCTTCAATTGGTCTAAAAGTTCAATGTAGTACCTTGCATTGATGGTGGAACCATTTTGAAGGTAGTCCACTAGCAGCATGCCCTTCTTATCCCAGAACACAGACACTATCACCTTAGTGGCTGATTTTTGCACCCTGAACTTCTTTGGGTGAGGAGAACCACTGTGCTTCCACTCTTTTGACTGCTCCTTGGTTTCAGGGTCATACAAATAAATCCAGGTCTCATCCATAGTGACTAGAGATGAACGAGCATACTCGTCCGAGCTTGATGCTCATTCGAGTATTAGGGTGCTCGAGGTGCACCACGCTGTACTCGTCTCGATTAAACAAGCACTGACCATTAAATTCAATGGAGCCGGCAATACAGCTGGCTCCATTGAAAGCAATGGGCTGCCGGCAAGCGCGGGATGAATTTTCGGGAAGGGCTTAAAAATATAAGCCCTTCCCTGAAATTCATCCAGAAATGTGTAAAAAGTAAAAAAAAAATATACTCACCTTGTCCCGGCAGACGGAGTTCAGCCGCGGCCGGCCGGCAGTTCTCCTGAACTGCTGTGAGTAGTATTCAGCAGCCGGGGATTTAAAATCCCCACCTGCTGAATGAGCTGCCTCTGATTGGTCACAGCCTCACCAATCAGAGGCAGCTCTCACTCACCCATTCATGAATTCATGAATGGGTGAGTGAGTGCTGCCTCTGATTGGCTCAGCGCAGGGACCAATCAGGGGCAGCTCTCAGCTGAATGACAGCTGCACTGAGCCAATCAGAGGCAGCACTCACCCATTCATGAATTCATGAATGGGTGAGTGAGAGCTGCCTCTGATTGGTGAGGCTGTGACCAATCAGAGGCAGCTCATTCAGCAGGCGGGGATTTTAAATCCCCACCTACTGAATACTACAGAAAGCAGTTCAGGAGAACTGCCGGCCAGACGCGGCTGAACTCCGGCTGCAGCGGAAAGGTGAGTATACATTTTTTTTTGTTTTTACACATTTCTGGATGAATTTCAGGTAAGGGCTTATATTTTTAAGCCCTTCCCGAAAATTCATCCTGTGCTCGCCGGCAGCCCATTGCATTCAGTGGAACCTGCTGTATTGCCGGCTCCATTGAATTTAATGGGCTAACAGGAGAACGATCTTTATGCTGACAGTGCGGGGGGGGGGGGGGGGTCTCACTCTTGCCACTATTGTGGCTTAATAGTGATACCTCGGAGCCCGAAATGCAGCCCTGCATGTTGCTCCTCACCTGCCCTATCCATTTCTGTGTTTTTTACATGACTTTGGTGATTTGCTAAGATTTTCACAAATGAAAACCTTAGCGGAGCACCAGTCATATACAAAAATGCTCGAGTCACCCATTGACTTTAATGGGGTTCGTTACTCGAAGCGAACTCTCGAGCATCACTGAAAGTTTGACTCGAGTAACGAGCACTCGAGCATTTTGGTGCTCGCTCATCTCTAATAGTGACCAGTCGATCCAGGAAGTTCTTATCAGTCTGGAAACGCTGACAAATGGACCATGAAGTTTTCACTCGCATGCTTTTCTGATCTGTTGTCAAACATTTGGGGACCCACTTTGCAGATAGCTTCTTCATGTTTAAATGTTCATGGATAATGACACAAACACGTTCACCAGAAATCCCCATGATGTCTGCTATTCCTTTAGCTGAAATGCGCCGATTCTCCAGTATGAGGTTGGGCACAGCATCGACGATCTCCGGAACAACAACCTCTCGCAGTCGTCCAGGGCGTTCCTCATCATTAGTGCTGAAGTGTCCTGTTTTAAATTTGGCAACCCAGTTCATAACCATAGAATATGAAGGGCATTGATCCCCCAATGTCTGCGACATATCACCATGAATATCCTTCGCGGACTTTCCTTGCAGAAACAAGAATTTTATCACTCCTCTGCTCTTATTTGCTGTGAATATCACCGTAGACTCCGCTATTTTGTTTTCCCGCGTGCCTAGATCACTGTTGCCATTAGCTACAAACACAAAATTTTGAAAACATATATTAGACACCTAAGGCTTTCATGTGATGTTACCATAGAAACAAAGAAACAAAAAAAAGGACACAAAGCCAAAGACTTATTAGCAGCCCCTCGTATAACATGTTGTTGTTAGTCGTTTAGTCGTTCTCAACCCTCAGCGACCCTAAAGTCGAGCTCCCTCCATGTTTTTTTGGTTTTGCACTGCTCCTTTCACGTTTGTGAAATCCATGCCAGTATCAGCTTTGACAGCATCAAGCTATCATGTTCTTTGGTGGCCATTGAACGAAAAATCCGTCACAGGAAATATGCAGATAGTTTTTCACTGTATTTCCTTTTTTCCCTTCCTTCTGTCACCGCTTATCTATGAGTCTCTAATGGTATCCTCCAAGTTTATCCCAAGAGGTGGCATAAACCTTGTGCAGATTAAATTATGTAGTACACATGGGTTATGCAATGTCTGTAAGAAACAAGATGTTATAATTCTAGTTCTAAAAACTTTCAGCTCAGTTTGATAGAAGCGGAGTAAGATCATGTACCGTTAAACATCTCATTTTGACAGGTTAATGCCAAGGTTGGCTGCTGGGCATACTAACAGATCAACGTTCCTTTCCTGGATACTTCTTGTAGGAATGCATGAATGCTCAGGAGATTTAAACTCATATTTGTAGGCAAGAAGGAAATAAGTCAGGTTGTCTTCTGTGGTTACAGTCACTGCTGATTTTGCTCAGCAGCCCAGATCTAAAACAGCCTAAAATCCATGCAGATATAAGATGCATCTGTATGTAAACTCTGCTTGGATCAACCTGTGTGCATATTTCAGCCAACATCATGGTTTGGTCATTGACCTTTTCATGTTTATAGTAGCTGTAGGACATTTGCTGTAAGCTGAGGTTGTTTGATGCCAAGCATACTTCTATATACTGACAGCCAAGAGATGTGTGAGGTTGGATGGCGTCTGTCTGAGTGTTACGACGTCGCACAACCTGTCATATACCTACAGTATGTACTGTGCATTTCTTTATGCACTATAAGTTTGTACATCGAGAACAAGTCTTCTAAGCTTTTAGCTGAAAGATAGTTATCTTTTATTTATAGTCCTCCTTGCTTTCTTATCATTTCAAGTGACATTTTTTCACTACACATGTCTCTATGATAATCTACCATCTGTCACTGCACTGATGACCCATGCATGTCTCTGATGATCAGCAATGTGTCACCACTGTGATTGCTGTGTTAATGAGGTTAGTGGTCTACCTATTTATGAAGCAAAATATCCCAAAGCTTTGGGATCTGAGACGTTAATTGTCACATATTTCAAATACTATAAAGCAAAACGACAAAGTTGATGTTTATTTTAAAACAATGGAGCAATGTTACTGATTAGATTGACAGGTTTTCTTTAACAGACTACATTGTTTTCTGGGTATTTATACACATTTTAGACATAATTGTTACTGCCATATAATCTATTGTAAGTAGTAAAATATCCATGCATTCATATCTATGTATATTATTGCTGGAGTGTATATACATTCTTGTTTGAACCTTCAGAGGGGTCACATGACTGTTTTTTTTTTATATTTTAACTTTGCTGCTATGAATTAACAATCAGTGAAGCTGCCTATTAATTGACTGATGGGCTAAGCATAAAATACAGGTTCTGGGAATAACTCAGCAGTTATTGCAGAGAGCCTTGTGAGGAGTGAGCTGCCCCAGTGCTACTGGAGAGCTGGGTTTTCCTGTACTAGAAAGAGAGGGCAAGTCAGATTGCTAGAGTGGCATTACTTAGCTGTTGGAATGCAAGTGCCAGAGGGAGTTCTGCCATTCATCCATCGAAACGTCAGTTGCAATTATTGACCAAAAGTGCTGAGTTGCCATCAGAAAGAGACCTCCAGCAAGAGCATGGGTTTCTATAGAAGTGTTCAACTGAATGATTGTTAGATGCACTAAATTCCTGCATCTAACAAAGACAAGACATGCGAGTGCAAACTAAGCTATGTGATCCTATCTTTACTGCATACTTTCCATACACTCCTATGGGACCTGGAAAGCACGCACCACAAATCGTGTGAATAAGCTACTTCAAGTAGCTTGGATTAGCCTGTTCACACAATCTTTAGAGCAGCATAGCTTTGATCTTTGCACGCGGTCATACTGCACATGGACAGCACTCGTGTGAACAAGTCCTAATTGTGAGAACCATCCCCCAGGCTCATAACCAGTAAAATGTCATCACTGTACAGCCTCCACAAAGGTACTAATAATTTGTTCAGGGCACAGTGACTATGTATATCAGTTGGTAGATTTATTCATTTGGTTAACCAAAGTTCTTGTAAGATTAAGTTACTTTAGAGAACGCTTCTATTCTCTAGCAACATCTGTGGAGCTAGGCATATAAAATAGGTTCTAGGTGGGACTTTTTCAGAGAGCCTTGTGAGGAGTAAGCTGCACCAGTGCTACTGGAGAGCTTGGTTTTCCTGTATCAAAGAGAGGAAGAGCAGCTCGAAATGCTGGAGTGGTGTTACCTAGCTGTTGCAATGCAAGTGCCAGAGGGAAGTCTGCCATTCATCCATGGAAATGTCAGTTGCAATTACTGACCAAAAGTGCTGAGCTGTCATCAGAAAGAGACCTCCAGCAAAAGCAAATAGACCAACAACTAGTATCCAAATATTCGAGTTTCAGGGGTTGTGTAATCATGAATACCATCCTCCATGCTCATCACTATAAAAACTTCATCACTGTGTAAGCCGCCGACCGGGGTGGGCTTTCCAGAATACAGCGAAGTCCTGAACAAAAGACGCGACTCAAAAACCAATCCGTAGCAATGAGATTTTACTTAATTTGGCAGAACCCTTAACCAACCCGAACTCCCCCAGAAAGTTACATACACTCAGCGGGGAAGCTGAGACTCTTGTGCCATGCAGCGCTGTGCTCTATAATGTGCGCCTTCAATATCCTCCAAGCTTTTGCCTAGCCGCAGGCCGTCTCTAACCAGCCGCTATTACCTTCTATCACCCTGGAAGTAGGAACAATCAGTGAGGATGCTAGGGAAGCACCGGCGGCACAGCACAAGAGCTTACAATCTTATCAACACACCCGTATTCTCCCCTTACACAACACCACTCAACAGATATAACAATATATATAGCTCACAAGTCAAGGCAAAGTACAGTTGCGTAACGTGTGACTTGTAGATATCCTTAGACAGCTCTACGAGTATAGAGTTCTCTGTGTGTTAGGACTATGTCGGACAGCTCAGTCCCCAGCAGTGCGGCCGGCGGCCATCAGTATGCCTAACTAACTTTCTAACTGTCGGCCTTGTTATTAGTCTCAGTCAGATTGGCGGTGCGTGCACGGTTACACCAGAGGCCTTAGTTCTCTGGCTGACCCGGGTCTGGTGGGTACCTTTAGACTTTGTCCGGAACGCAGGAATAGGATTTCATCCAAGAACCATATGAACTCACTGACGCCGCTATTTCTGAGCCCGGTCTGTAATGACCATCTTCTCCGTTAAGATGGTAGTCTGACAAACTCTGGAACAGTCTCTAATGTAGCTCCCCTCACGGTAGGTCCGGTCCTCGTTGGGGTCCTTTTCCCGGTCGATCGCAGTGTCTCTCTCGCTAGCTGCAGTCCTCACCAGCTCATCTCAGCTCGCTCGCACGCACCTAACCGCTTTTTCTGCTGCTCTCTATGGTCATGATGCACTTCTTTTTTCTCTGTCCCAGTCCAGAGCACAGTGACCTCTTGTGGTCAAAAAACAAAATGACAGTTACAACAGAAACGGACATTCCCAGCAGGAGGACTGTTTCACCATCTTACATGCCACCCCACTAGATGTTGCCGTCCCCGGCAACCTCCCCCACTCAAACTCATCCTGCGCGTAGCGCTGTGGGGGTACACCAGCGGTGGACCTGGCTGTCCTGCGCAGAGTCATAGGACCAGGGACAGTTGGCACACTCGGTGGATGTGGTTCTGCTGGCTGGGCATCTCTCTCCCTGGGTGGCGAGCTTGTCACGACCGGGGACTCCGACATGGCCGGGACAGGAACTACCCACCATTCATCATCTACCAGGGGTTCCCCAATACTAGGGGTAGGGATAAGCATCTCCTTATCAGCCGCAGGTTGCTGAAAGTGACAGTGTCTCAACATGTTACGGTGGAGGTTCCTTGAGGGTCCCCCATTCCCCTCGGGCTCAACCTCATACACGGGGATATCAGGATCTACCTTCTGCTTCACTATGTATGGAACCGCCTCCCACCGCCCATCCAATTTTCCGGTTGGCCTCTTGGCTCTGACTATCACACGATCACCTGGAGCATACTCGTCCATCTGCACTGGCCCCGGGTTGGGGTGCACCACTTGTCTCAGGCGCTCACCCACAACCTTATGTATTGCTCTCAGTCGGCAACGATGATCTTGCACCCAGGCGGTGGTGCTTCTCGGCGGAGGCTGTCTCGGATCCGGCATGTGAAGATCCTCGATCTCCTGGCCTGCTCTCCCAAACATAAGCATGTGTGGAGAGTAACCAGTGGTATTGTGAACCCTATTGTTATAGGTCCACATCAGCTCAGGTAAGTACTCTGGCCACTGGGCTTTTTGACTTTCCTCTAGAGTCCGCAGCATCTGTATCAAGGTGCGGTTGAACAGCTCACACGCCCCATTCCCTTGTGGATGGTATGGAGTCGTGCGGGAACGTTCGATACCATAGAGCTGATACAGCTCCCTCATCAAAGCACCCTGGAAACATGCCCCCTGATCTGAATGAATTCTCCGCGGACACCCAAACACTTGTATAAAGTGTTTACAGACTGCCTCAGCAGCCGATTCAGCCGTCTGATCTCTGGTGGGCACGGCCACTGCATATTTTGTAAAGTGGTCCGTCATGACCAAACAGTAGGGGCGTCCTGAGGTAGAGTACCCGATCTGTACATAATCAATCAATAAGATTTCCAGGGGGGCGGAAGTGCGGATAGTTTGCACAGGGGCCCGTTGCTCGGGGCTTTTACTCAGCCCGCAGGACCGACATTTCAGACATGCCTCGGTCACCATTTCTCCCAAATCCGGGCAATATACGAAGCGCTGGAGCCATTGGTACGTCTTCGCGCTCCCGAAATGAGCCCCCCTCTCATGGGCTTCTTGAGCGGCAGCTGGTCCCAGTGACATAGGGATGACAACCTGTTGCCGGTGCTGCAGCTCTGACTGTACGTATATGGTCCGGCACAGGAGGCCCTGGTTAATACTCAGCTTATCCCATTGTCTCAGCAACTTCTGACCTTCCTGCGTCAGACTGGCCCGCTCGTCCGGGCGAGGCCAAACCTTAGTTCGGACCCACTCTCTCACTTTCCATAGGTCCGAGCAGCTACTTTGGACTCGTTCCCAATCTCCCAACGTCTTCCCCAACACCATCGGCATCCCTGAAGCCACCCCACTTGAATGTGTCAGATTCTGGAATGGTGGTACTCTGCCGAGGTGTGGAATTTCAGTGTCTTCTAAATCCTCTTCTCCCCTCTTGGACGGCGACCCCACTGGAACTCGGGAGAGGGCATCGGCGTTGCCGTTCTCCCTCCCTGACCGGAACTGGATGCAGTATCGATACTTGGAAAGGCGGGCCATCCATCGCTGCTCAAGGGCGCCTAGCTTAGCGTTCTCCAAGTGCGCTAGCGGGTTATTGTCCGTCATCACAGTCACTTCTGCACCCATCAGATACTCTGCAAACTTCTCAGTCATGGCCCAGACCAGCGCCAAAAGCTCCAACCTAAAGGAGCTATAGTTGTCAGGGTTGCGCTCCGACTCCCTTAACGACCTACTGCCATAGGCAATGACCCTCTCACGCCGGTCTTGAACTTGAGATAACACAGCTCCAAGACCATGTAAACTTCCATCCGTGTACAGCAAGAACGGGCTATCAAACTGTGCATAGGCCAGGATTGGGGCGCTGGTCAGAGTTCTTTTCAATGCCTCGAAGGCTTCTTGCTGTCGTGGCCCCCACTCAATGGGGCGATTCCTGGGCCCTCCAGTTGTGCCTCTCAGCAGCTCGTTTAGTGGACCGGCCAGATGAGAGAACTTGGGTATAAATCTCCTGTAATAACCGGCCAGGCCTAGAAACGCTTGTACTTCCCGTAGGGTTCTTGGCTGGGGCCACTTTTGCACGGCCTCCACCTTGCTAGGGGCCGGTTGTACCCCTTCTGGAGTGACCACATGTCCCAGGAACTCTATGCGCTGTTGAAGCAGTTGACACTTTTTGGGCTTGATTTTCAGACCATGATCTTGTAGTCGTCCCAGGACCTGCCGCAGTTTTTTAAGATGATCTTCGAATGAAGTCCCAAACACCACAATGTCATCCAGATATATCAATACTGATTCAAAGTTTAGGTCACCCAGACAGTGCTCCATCAACCGCTGAAACGTCCCTGGAGCGTTGGTCAGTCCGAACGGCATCCTATTGAACTCATATAGTCCCATGGGCAAGATAAAGGCTGTCTTTGCCTTGTCTTTTTCAGCTACTGGCACTTGCCAATATCCACTAGCCAGGTCGAGCGTGGAAAAGTACTTGGCTCGACCCAAGGAGGATAGTGACTCTTTGATCCGTGGTAGAGGATAAGCATCCCGGATGGTTCGGGCATTCAATTTCCGATAATCTACACAGAACCGAAGACTTCCGTCTTTCTTTCGCACCAGGACCACAGGAGCAGCCCACGGGCTTTTACTTTCCTGTATCACCTGGTTTTCCAGCATGCTGGCCACCATATTTTTCACCTCTTGATACATCTTGGGTGGGATTTGCCTGTACCGTTCTTGAACTGGCGCAGCGTCGCGGGTAGGGATTTCATGCTCGATAGCGGTGGCACACCCGAAGTCTTCATCATGCCTTGAGAACGCTTCCTGGTATTCCCATAGCGTGTCTTCCAGAAGCTTTTGTTGCCCCGGGGTCAGAGAGCGGGGGTCCACTCCCATCAGAGACATGATCACTCGACCGGACCACTCAGCTGTTGGGGCCTGTTCTTGCTGGACCTTCACAGCAAAGGTCCAAGCTGACCTCCCATCTGGCTGTAGCGTGAAGCTCCTCCGGTGAATGACACCGCCCTCGGGCACATGAACTTCAGCCAGCAGGGTATTCCCAGGAACGATCGACTCACTGTCCAGGACATTGAGGCAGCGTATAGGCACGCACCCATCTTTCACGGTGACGAGTGCTCGGGCTACCAGTGGGCGGTTCTGCAGTTCTCCCCGTGGAGCAGGTTCGATCAGGACCTCCAGTCCATTCAGTGGCCGCCCAGCTCCCACTGGAAGCATCAAAATTTTCTCCTGGCGTGGTGGAATCTTCACTGGAGCTCTCAGCGGTACTCTCACATGCCCAATAGGACACCCTGACATGAGGCTCTTCTGTAAACTGCAGCTCCTCACCATCTGCTGTAGGACCTTTTGAGTTGGCCGGTGCGTGGTGGTCCGCTGCCAGTATTTAGGCCCTTCCTTGGCATAGAGGTGATGATCGAGGTCTCTCAGCACGTTCATGCCCAGCGTTACATCGAGTCCCTTTCGGGACGGATGATCTACCAGCACGATCCCCTTTTTGCCAATGTCCTGCCCAAACAGCCGGATTCGCATCCAGACGATCCCTTGTACATCCATTGCACCATTATTGGCAGATGTCAACCGGATAACACTTCCATCTTCCGGTTCCATCATATGCCCGAAGTGTCTCTCGAAAAACTCCAACGGCATCAGGGTGCATTCCGATCCGGTATCCACTAGGCAGTGTACCTTTTGGCACTCCAGCTCAGCTTCCATAATGGGACTGCTAGCATAGAGATCGCGTTCATTGCGTAGTGGGCTTAGCTCTGAGGGAACTGCCGCAGGATGCCCTGTTACTGCGGCAGTCGGAAGTTTAAAGCCAGCTCAGGTTCCGTCTGTTGGTGGCACTCTCGAGCGATATGGCCATACCGTCGGCAGCTCCAGCAAAGAGGTCCCCTTGATCCCCGCACCCCGGATGGGTCTGGATTAATGGATCCTCGCCCCCGGAACACTCTCTGTGGAGGTGGGCAGGACGATGGGGTCAATCCCGGGGCCCTGGATGAGTCCGCCTTCATCTGGGACACTTCCAGGCGGAGTTCTCTCATTTCTGCTCGTAGGGCCTGGACCACATCCTTCAAGGACTCGGAGTCTTCAAGACCTCCCCGGGCCCCTGTCACTTGGGTGCTACTCACTGCCTTCACACTCACAGCCATGGGCTCTTCTTCTCTCTCTACAGCAGCCCGGTAAACATTATAAAATGTCAGGTCAGCATCTGCCCGGGTCATCTCTTGCAGTTTATCCTGTAAAAATCTATTGGATAGTCCTAGAATAAATTGGTCTCGTAGTAGCCGGTCCACTTCCTTGAAAGCTCCCATGGCCCCTGAATCCCGTCGTTGCACTTCATTCAACACTTCCTGTAGGGCGTTAGAGTATTGTATTAACGTTTCACCCTCTCGCTGGGACCGGTTGAAGAAGCTGCTGCGCAACTGCGCTACCCTGGTTCGCCCTCCCTGTGCCCCCTCCAGCAGGGAGAATATTTTCTCCAAAGTGTCTCTTTCTGACTCGGGTCGTACCATCACGGTCCGCCTAGCGTCGCCTTCCAGGGCCCCCAATGCTATCTCTGCACGCAGCGCAGGTATCAAATTACTCAATTTAACTATACTTTGTACCCTTTCGGTCCAGTCCTGCAACCCCATATTTTTACCGTTAAACTTTGGCAAGTGCTGGATTAGTGCTCCAGCCGATAAGTACCCTACTTGGGCTGGCGTGACAGGTACTGGGGCTAGGAATTCTTGTTGCGCAGGGGCACCCTGGGCCGCTGGCGCTAGGGGAATGTTTCCCGCCACGTCTCCGTCCATGACGATCGCTGTATCCTGCCGAACTACGCCAAGTGTAAGCCGCTGACCGGGGTGGGCTTTCCAGAATACAGCGAAGTCCTGAACAAAAGACGCGACTCAAAAACCAATCCGTAGCAATGAGATTTTACTTAATTTGGCAGAACCCTTAACCAACCCGAACTCCCCCAGAAAGTTACATACACTCAGCGGGGAAGCTGAGACTCTTGTGCCATGCAGCGCTGTGCTCTATAATGTGCGCCTTCAATATCCTCCAAGCTTTTGCCTAGCCGCAGGCCGTCTCTAACCAGCCGCTATTACCTTCTATCACCCTGGAAGTAGGAACAATCAGTGAGGATGCTAGGGAAGCATCGGCTGCACAGCACAAGAGCTTACAATCTTATCAACACACCCGTATTCTCCCCTTACACAACACCACTCAACAGATATAACAATATATATAGCTCACAAGTCAAGGCAAAGTACAGTTGCGTAACGTGTGACTTGTAGATATCCTTAGACAGCTCTACGAGTATAGAGTTCTCTGTGTGTTAGGACTATGTCGGACAGCTCAGTCCCCAGCAGTGCGGCCGGCGGCCATCAGTATGCCTAACTAACTTTCTAACTGTCGGCCTTGTTATTAGTCTCAGTCAGATTGGCGGTGCGTGCACGGTTACACCAGAGGCCTTAGTTCTCTGGCTGACCCGGGTCTGGTGGGTACCTTTAGACTTTGTCCAGAACGCAGGAATAGGATTTCATCCAAGAACCATATGAACTCACTGACGCCGCTATTTCTGAGCCCGGTCTGTAATGACCATCTTCTCCGTTAAGATGGTAGTCTGACAAACTCTGGAACAGTCTCTAATGCAGCTCCCCTCACGGTAGGTCCGGTCCTCGTTGGGGTCCTTTTCCCGGTCGATCGCAGTGTCTCTCTCGCTAGCTGCAGTCCTCACCAGCTCATCTCAGCTCGCTCGCACGCACCTAACCGCTTTTTCTGCTGCTCTCTATGGTCATGATGCACTTCTTGTTTCTCTGTCCCAGTCCAGAGCACAGTGACCTCTTGTGGTCAAAAAACAAAATGACAGTTACAACAGAAACGGACATTCCCAGCAGGAGGACTGTTTCACCATCTTACAACTGTACAACCTCTACAAAGGAACTGGGCTAATTTGTTCAGGGGACAGTGACTGCATATTTCATCTAGCGGATTTAGTCATTTGGTTAACTGTAGTTCCTGGAAGATTAAGTTAGTAGGAGACTTCTATTTACAAACAACAGAGCTATTTGCCCCTGGTCAAGGTAAACCATTTATTGACTGTGATAATTATTTATTGCATGCACAATATAGTGCAATCCAATTTTGTATTCAGGGTTTCCTAAAAGGCTTTCTCTTTTTGCTGTTATACAACAGTGCCATCTACTGTGTAAAGCCAGTGTGTGTGTGCTAGAGAGGCTCCGACAGCGGAGTGGCTGGCAATAGATGGTAAGAATACCCTGTTGGACGTCTTCTGACATTGAAGCTGTACAAGCTTCAATCAGAATGTAGAAAGATGTTTGATAGTGGATTAGAAAGGGTTAAGGGCACCCTATTTGTAGGGTATGGACCGAGTTACAGTGCTAATCAAACATTAGTAAACTGTTTGTATTTTATCCAAATAATACTGTTGTATGTTATTCTTTATGGTACAATTAGTAAGACTTTGTTTGTTCAACTGAACTGATATGAAGTCTTTTCGTAACTAGTATCATATTCTCCACCTGCAACCCATTTAACTGATTTAGTTACTCTACAGATTTAAAGGAACACACCAAGCAAAACTGATACATTGTGTTATACCTAGTACAAACATGATAGAAAGGTACACGACACAGGGCTTCAATGAGCATCAAAAAAGGAATTCCCTCAGGACCTGCACTAGACATTACACAATCAATTACTGTAGTTTAGCCCAGCAGATTATGCTCACAGGCTCTACGCATATTCGGTAGGTTTCTGTTTGAAAATAACAGGCTGCAAATGCGAAGCGAATTCTAGTAGCAGCATAGTGATTGTGATTTGAGTACATGGTTATTCAAACAAAAGGAGCAGATTTAGGGATCTATTTACAAACAGCAAAAAATGGTTACACAATATGCACATCGCTCAAAAGAGGAAAGTTCATTTTTTTTCTGACATACCAGTAAGTTTTTCTTACAATGTGTGTTTGGTTTACAGTTTTATTGTCAGTTGCATAGGGGATGATATGCATTCAATATGGACATCATGTGTTGCATGTAATACAAATTTCCATTTTATGCCACAACCAAGTATAGCCCACAATTTCAAACCTCCACTGAATGGGAACTTGTTTACACCAAGTGTAGTCCACAACTTCAGATCTCCACTGAACAAGACCTTTACATCAGGCACCAGACAAATGTTTCCTGCATCCCCGCAAGGAAAAAGAATTCCCTGCTGCACCTGCCACATCTGTGACAGATGCAGCAGAGGAATTCTAAATCCCTGCGGGGAATAAAGGATTCCCTACCGCAGCTGTCACACATGACAGCTGCGGTGGAGGATCCTGCTGCCGGCACCCCTAAGCTACCAGCAGGCAAGAATTTTAAATCCCCGGCTGCTGACAGCTGAGAACTATCGAGCCGGGGACAGCCAATCACAATCAGAGTTACCAGCAGGTGGGGATTTTAAATCCCAGGCTGCTGATAGCTGAGAACTATCGAGCCGGGGACAGTGGCAGAAGTCGTGGCTGAGTCCCGGCAGCCGAAAGGAGGTGAGTATTTTTTTTTTTTATTTTTTACACTATTTTAAATGGCTTTTCAGGGAGGGGCTTATGAAGCCCTTCCCTGAAAAGCCATTGACGGCTGCCGGGGCTCAGCGGCTACTTCTGCCGCTGTCCCAGGCTCTGTAGATCTCAGCTATCAGCATGCGGAGACAGCCAGGAGAAGATGCGGCTGAGCCCGGCAGCCAAAGGGAGGTGAGCATGTATTTTTTTGGGGGGGTTTTAACACTTTTCTTTGTTTTTCAGGGAAGGGCTTATATTTAAAGCCCTTCCCTGAAAAACATTTCAGGGGTGCCGGTATCAGGAATCCTTTATTCCCCGCAGGGATTTAGAATTCCTCTGCTGCATCTGTCACAGATGTGGGAGGTGCAGCAGGGAATTATTTTTCCTTGCGGGGATGCAGGTAACATCTGCCACACACGGCAGATGTGTTCTGCATCCCCGCGGGACATGGCTGCAGCGCAGAGGTAAGTTGTTTTTTTTTTACACTAACATTTTTGTTTTTCAGGGAAGGGCTTATATGTAAAGCCCTTCCCTGAAAAACATTTCAGGGGTGCCGCGGCTCCATTGAAAACAAGTCAGGCAGCTACCGAGCATCGGTCACCCAGAAAAATGCTCGGGTCTCCCATTGACTTCAATGGGGTTCGTTACTCGAAACGAGCTATCGAGCATTACAAAAAGCTTGTCTCGAGTAACGAGTACCTGAGCATTTTGGTGCTCGCTCATCTCTAGTAATGACTAAGTGACCAGCACCATCTAGTAAAAACAGTTGGTATTGGCTGGCTTGAAAACTCTACACCAACAGCCAGCCAAATCAACCCCACCTGCTGCAATGTGCTCCTGGAAACCCATAGTATTACAGGTGCCATGAGCACAACATGGCAGTATGGCTTCCTTTATTTTCTTACAGCAGGACGACCAGTTTACAAAGGTTTTTTTTCATACCCGGATAGCCCCTTTAACAGCAGCTGAGATGGATGGCTACTACCATAAAAAGAAAATCTGAAAATAAAAACAGAATGGAAGAAAATAATTTGTTTTAGTATCTGCTTTTAATTAGCATAACACTCTTGGTGATTCACTGCCTTTACTATTTGCAGTTTTACTATTGTCTTACACAGGTTTGCAGGAAAGCCTACTCTATTATCCAATGTCAGAACATTATCAAACAAGGAATGAAATGATAAATCTGTAAGGCCGGCTAGCGGCAAGTAAATATAACTGCCTTTTAACAATACGTGGAGTCATACAGTAGCAGGACTTGTTCCTGAGCCAGCTGCATCTGTGTGTAAAACAATGTACCATTCTTAAGCTGGAGCGCTTGCAATATTTTATGTGCGCATGATGCCTCTGAATGGACTTTTGTCTACAGCTGTAATTCTGCACCTTGAAAATAATTACCTCCCATTGCACTTTGTGTTCCTTTTTATCACATAATGTGCTCCCATCTTTCTGTACCTCTTGTTGATCCTTTTTAACAATTCTACATGCAAAAATCCAAATTAATTTTACAGTAAACAAGAAACGATAAAACCCTTGAACTCTCTTAACTCATATCAATCAATTTGAAGATTTAGAAAATTTTATTGTCTACATTTTCCATTGTTGAGTCCTAAAACGAATGCAGAGCGGTGACTGAGAAGCCATGAGAGTGAAATATTTAGCATCACCTTCTGATGGTAATGAAAGTGAACAGCACTCATCACTGATGTTTCTTTTTAGTCTTGCTAAAGAAGAAATTGCACAACAGCATGACAAGTAGGTAAGACAATGGTTAAAAGGGCCATAAGTCAATTGATTCAGCTAAAGAGAGAATACTAGGTAGAAATAGGCATAGAAGAAACACATGAAAAGTACTAATTAGGCGCTGACCAAGGTGCTGAAATGTTATTTCAAGGAATCGCATTGATTGAAGTAATAGAGGTAGCATGCCCTGCTCATGATCACATTTTTTGTTCATTTTTGTATGCCCTATTCCATATTGTACAGCACTCTACTATCTGAGTAATCGGCAGCTTTTCGAGTTTCTGAATTTAAAGAGGACCTGTAATCACTCCTGATTTGCATATGCATCCAGAATATCTTCTGAACTAAAGGTAAAGGTAAAGTCCCCTGGTGCAAGCACTGAGTCATGACTGACTCCCAGTGTGACATCACATTGTGATGTTTTGTTGGCAGACTGTTTTAACAGGGTGCCTTTGCCTTCCCTGTCATCTTTTTATCCTCCAACAAGCTGGGTACTCATTTTACCAACCTCAGAAAGATGCAAGGCTAAGTCAACCTTGAGCTGGTTACCTGAGCCAAGCGGGGATTGAACCTGTAACCTTTTGGGTCATGAGTGAGAGCTTAGGACTGCATTTCTGCTGCCCTAACACTCTGCACCACACAGGGCTAAAAGAGTATGATAAAGACAGAGGCAGGGTTTTGGCTTGTTTGCTTCTGTGTGCAGAGCAACAGGAGGAGTACCACATGCTCACTAATTAGGTAAGCCAGTAGGTGAATACTTAAAGGGGTTGTCTGCGTTGTAATATTTCACTAAACCTCATTCCCCATGCACTAACATAATAAAGTAGCATATTTTCCCCTCTCCTTACTCCCGTTGTGTCCATCGATGCCACTCAGTCTTCCACCGCTTTGTTTGTGTACAGCCTGTAGTCTCGCTCAGTTTACAGGATGTCACAGGCACTGCAGCCAATAACAGAGCTGCGTAATTGATTGCTGAGCTCTGACATTGGCTGCAGAGCCTGTGATGTCCTGTAAATAGGATGGAGCAGCCTGTAAATGTGACGTTAGAGGGAAGACCCAGAGCAATGGCGTGGGATACACTAAGAGCGAGGAGAAATGAATATATTCTTGCTTATTATGTTAGTCCATGGAGAACAGGGTTTAGAGAAATATTACAAGTCAAACAACCCCTTTAAGGAGCAGCTGGCCAGTCAGTGGGCTGCCCCTACCTGAGAAAAGAGTGTGCTTGGGCTCTCTGGAAGTTTTACCATAGGCTGTGGGCCATAAGTATGGTTGCTCAAAATCCATTAACTTTTGTAAAGTGGCAGACAGGAAATACTTATGCAGTAGTGCTCAGATGACAAAGTTTTTGTTTTATTTTATTTTGTTGTGCAACTGTGCTAAATAAAAGTCTGACTAAGGGTCAATTGAACCACATTTCAGGCTGCTGGCTGTATATTTTTGTAGAAGACATGTGATCTTTGGCTTCAACAAAGGTGATCCCAAACTGATCCTCTTACAATTGGCACTTTAGATGCGGGCAGCACATTAAAGCCCTAAAAATGAATGATATGGTGAAGATGAATACTAGAGCAGCATAGCAAGATGTAACCCGTGAACAAAAATGTACAAATTTTGCTCTGTAAGCTACCAAAATGGCTCTGCAAGAGGCAAATCACTTGGTGGTGATATAATTGAACTTAACCGAGACTACAAATAAGGACTGCCAGGTGCTGCAGGATGTGGTACAACATATGGAGAATCTCCCTTTGGCTCAACCAGTAGCTGAGCAGTGAGCAATACATGTGAGTCACTATTTATAAAAGATGAGACCGGATGATTATACTGAGGCTTACCTGCCTATGTTTGAAAGGACTATGGTGCAAGAGGTATGAACAAAAGCATGGAGGTAAGACCTTATTACTTCATTCCATGCCAGGGAAGTGCAAAAAGCATACTTTGATCTGGGACCGGAGGCAGCACAGAACTTTGATTAACTCAAAGCTGACATCCTGCACATTTAGGTGGACTCTAGCCATGAAAGCCCATATAGTGCAGCAGTGGACTGGATAAACCAGCATGTTCCCAGATGTTTGCTCTTGTGCACCTAACCTGAAATTGTCTGCAACCTAAGGTTTTGCCAGTGGCTGAGGTAGTACAATGTGTTGTCATGGACAAGTACCTAAGAGCACTACCACCAGCATTGAGGAACTGGGGACCTCAGAACTGCAGATCATCTAATGGACCTAATGGAGCACTATGTAGCATTTGAAGAATTGCTGGGTTATGCTCCGGTGACAGCCTTCAAGTCTATGAAAGACCAGATAGCAAAATGTGCCTGATAAGACTGTTCCAGGATTTAAGGGTTCCTGGAAACATGTAAATCCATTTGGTGGTAAAATGATATTGAGACTGTGGGGTCAGCAAAGTCTACAGAACAGAACATAGTACTAAGTAAAGGACTCATAAAGTTTTTCCAGGGTCAAGAATTCGGCCATATTGCCATAACTGTTCGGTGTTGCTGTACCAATGCAATGTGATGTGACTTATTTGAAAATCCATATGTCTATGTTCACATAGGCGAGATGCATGGCTGCTTGTGTGGATAGGCCAGGGCGACATCTCAATGAGTTGGCAGTAGATAACAAAATGTAACTGCATTGTTGCACCTCGGTAGTGTGGTGACACTGGTTTAAGCCACCTTTGGTGGCTTTTCTATTAATATGATTGAAATTTATAAGGTATCTTGTGTGTATGGGGCTACCTGTATCTATCAAACGCTTGTTGTTTGTATTACCATGCCCCATGAATCTGTTTATCGTAAGCTTGTGTTCATTGATGTATGATATTTGTTACGTTTGTGTGGGCAAATAAGCATAGGGCCCACACGAACGTGCCCAAACCAAGGCAAGGTATATCACTAACAAAGGAACCTAATATAGACTTCAGCCTGGACGTGCTGATGGAAACACCAACTGGACAGAGAACTGTATACTGCAGACTGGACTGATGGACAGACATAAACATAGGGACTGACAATTGACCAAAACACTCACCTTGCATACCTGTACACATAAGCAGATGATATAGCTATAAAAGTACAAGGAATTGGTTCGTACATTGGCTAATGAACTTAAGCCGCAAGGCCACGACAAGGCTCCTCGTGTCTTGTGGGCCCTACACTAGCAAGTCACATCTACTAGAGGACCCAAAGGGACACCATAGCCCAGAAATGGCAAACAAACTCAGCAGGTCAAAGCAGAGACAAACTGACATAAAACTGAAAAATAAAGGTAACAACGGACATGAATCAAGAAGACACCAAACACACAGCAAGCTGCAACAAACAAGGATACATGACTGCTCACTCTGGACACCAAACACAGAGCAAGCTGCAATGGACAAGGATACATGACTGCTCACCCAAACAGACACTGATAGGAGCTGTGTTTATATGTGAGCAAAGACACGGGGATTGGCTAGCAGGAAATCACCACACCCAGCCAGCTCAATCATGTCATACCTGTGGGGCTGTGCTGCTAGAAACCTATGTGGTACAACAGATCCCAGCCAGCACAACCTAACAATATTATTGTGGGTAGAGATTTTCCCAAAATTGTGGGAGAAAAATCTTCAGGTACCTGAATCTCCCCAAACTCCAGATATTGGGCTCAAATTATTTGAGTCTTCCTCACAAGATGATGCATATTGGGTGTCAGACAGGGAGCCCTTCAGTTTCTATTCTCTGTTATGACAGGGTAAAAAGATAAACTACTGACAAAAGTATGTCTGACCTAGAAATCAGAAAAGACGACTTTCAAAGTGAACAGATGAAAGACCCTACCCTATCTTGGGTTAGAGAGAACATACAAATAATAAATGGGGTACTTGTGGACCCTAGTGTCTGGCTTGCTTTCCCTTTTCTGGTACTTCCAAATTATTTATTATATAAACTTGACAAAAAAGAGTAAGATATAGTGCAGCAACTAGTTGCTCCAAAACCCTATAGAAGAACCTTTCTGAATCTGGCACATGGACATATTATGAGTGGCCATCTGGGAGTGCATAAAACTACAGAAAGGACATTGCAAAGGTTTTTCTGGTCTGGTGTACACCATGACATTAAAATCTTAATGTGAATTTTATCCTGAGCATCAGATATTGGCATGTAGGCCTCATTTTTGTAGCCCCTTAGTTTCCATTATTAAAGTACCATTTGAGTGGATTGGGAAAGATTTGATTGTGCCCTTGGTGAAGTCCGCACATGGGTATCAACAATTTTAGTTGAAGTGAATTATGCTACTCACTACCCCCTGCAGCTGTGATTTCTCACTCACTATCCCGAGACCATACCTTTGCACAATGCATAATTCCATCTTCATTACAGGGCCATGCCAAAAGAAATTCTCACACATCAGTGAACTCCTTTATGTCGACGGTAATGAAAGAGCTATGTAAGATGCTCACAACTTTGCACATCATTTTACCACCTATAAACTGATGATCTAGTTGATAGATTTAATAAGACCCTCAAACAAATGCTTAAAATGACGGTAAGACTGGGACTTTTTACTCCCTTGTCTACTGTTTGCCAAAAGAAAAGTCCTGCAGTCATCCATAGGGTTTTCCCCCTTTGAACTTTTGTATGGGAGATGCCCTCATGGCCTATTAGATGTGGCTAAAGAATCAAGGAACGGCAAGTCGCCCTGTACAAAAGTGTAATTAATCATGTCTTGCAGATACAGGACTGAACTGCAGCAGTTATGACAATTATTAAAGAGCATATGGAGCGGGTTCAGAAAGCACCAAAATTGATTTATGTAATGGGTGCTAAAGTTCATACATTTGCACCAGGAGACCCGGTATTAGTCCTTATTTCTACAACAGAAAGTATATTTTTAGCAAAATGGCAAGGGCCTTGGACATAAAGGAAAAAGTAATGAAGTGATCTATAAAGAGTATCAGCCAGAAACAAGGAAACAGGAACAGATTTATCATGTAAATCTGATAGAACCCTGGAAAGAATGGCTAGCTCTGTCTGTAGAACAGGCTCTACATGTCCCAGATAAGCCAATACCGGAGCTAAGGATAGCTGAGTCTCTACCAGTTGTACAAAAGAAAGAGTCTAAACAGTTGGTTATTATATATATATATATATATATATATATATATATATATATATATATATATATATATATACAGTTCTTTTCTGAGAAAAGGGCTTTTTCAAATATGTTAATATGCCATTTGGACTATATGGGGCCCCTGCAGCCTTCAGAGACTTATAAGCAGAATCTTAAGACCCCACTGACAGTGCGCCTCTTCCTACCTGGATGACATAGTGATATTTAGTTCACACTGAGAGACATACCTTGCCAAGGTATAGGCAGTGATTGATGATCTGAGGACCACAGGGTTCAATCCCAAGAAATGTTACGTTGGGTTGGAGGCAGCCAAATATCTTGGTTACATAGTCAGGCGAGGGATAGTCAAACCTCAAATTGACAAGGTTAATGCAATCCAGGATGGGTCCCAACTGGTTAGTAAAAAGCAAGTGAGAACATTCTTGGGAATCACCGACTACTATAGGCGGCTTATACCCAATTTTGCAGATATAGTGGCCCCTTAACTCACCTTACTAGAAGAAAAGAGTCAATTCTGATCAAATGGAATCCAGAAGTGGAGAAAACATTTTAATCATTGAAATTAACTAGTTTTTCACATCTCATTTTTAGACCCCTGATTTAAAAAAAAAGCATTTGTGATGCAAACTGATGCCTCTAACAAGGGTATTGGAGTTGTTTTTTTTTTTTTTTTTGTAAATCAGTTTTTATTGACATTTTTAAAATTTTTTAACACTTCAATCAGCATATTATAATACGTAAGGATTTTAACATTTTCAACAGTATGAACTACGTGTCTCGCGGGTTATGACCCGATCCTCCGCACGCCAACAGTCATGTCTCCAACTTATCCATGTGCTCCCAGTCAAGGGGTTCGATATGCAATTGGGATTAGGAGTCCCCTTGCCCAGTTGGTGCCAAGGGGATGGAAATACCAGGGGTTCCCCCCTGCTATGGATTTACCTATATCTATTGGCGTGTCGGAGGGTGGGGCTGTCAAAGATCCTTTCTCAGTGAAACACAGCAATGCATAAACTAATATGCAAAATAATTGGTAAACATGGTAAAATAGCAGTTGGGTGAAAGAAAAAGAAAAAAAAAAAAGTTATTAAATTAAATTAAGATTAAAATAAAATTAAAAGAGGGGAGGTTTGGAAGGTGAGCGGGTGGGGTGGGAGGGGAGGGAGGGGATGGGGGGTGGGTTGGGGGGGGCTGGATGTAGGCTCCATGCGGGTCCCACTCTCTCCTACCTCCCCTGCCTCAGCACTTGTCTTTTGGAATTGATGCTGCATCCACGTTCAACGCCCGAGGCCCAGCCATCTCCCACCATCTCCAGTCGTCTGAGAGCTGCTTCCTCCTCCGTCAGCTGGTGGGTGACGGGAGGACAGTGGGGCTTGGGGCCCTCTCCTGGCTCCCTCATGTTTCGTCAGGGCTCAACTGGTGCTGATCCCTGGTGTTTGTTCTCATGTCGCTCCAGGGAAACCAGGTCAGAATAAAATCCTCATGGGTGCCCCTCTTCCAGCTTGTAAGCTCTTCCAGGCTGCAGATCATATCGGCTTTTTCTCTCCACTGTTTTGGGGATGGTGGGGTTTGCTGTAGCCAGTATAGTGGTATTAATGCTTTTGTAGCATCTAATAAATGGGCTATTAATTTATTTTTGCGAGGATGGAATTGCGTGGATGGTTTCCACAAAAAAACCATATCTGGTGTGATTGTTAGTGCCGGGGAGAGGACCTTTAGGTTCTTTTCCACTTCCTTCCAAAACGCAGTAATACCTGAACACTCCCACCAGATGTGAAGAAAGGTTCCTATTTCGGCATCGCACCTCCAGCATCTGTTATGTGAAGCTACTTTGTAATTATATAGCCATTGGGGGGTTTTATACCACCTGACTAATAATTTATAGTGGCTTTCTTGCATGAGTACGCAAGGGGACAGACCGTAGGCCATATCGAGAATTAATTTAGTGTCCGCCGTCGACAGGGAGATACCCAACTCCTTTTCCCAAGAGGTTAGGAAATTAGGTTTGGTAAATATGGGGAGTGCTATAAAGTTTTTTCTTATGGTGGATATTTTCCTGGCTTTGAGCGTAGGTGCTCCCAGACTATTTTCAAAACTTGTTTTAGGTCTAGTTGACTTATATGTGGACAGAAATTCCTTCATGATTCCTTTGACGTGTGCCGCCTGTAGGAAGGAGAGCGAGATGTTGGGTGCCAGTGTGGTTAAGATAGCCTCTGGGGGATTGTGGGCCTGATTTTGAACATCCTCTATTGTGCTATTCTCAAGCTGTTTCCATATACTGGAAGATCCTGGGTCGTGGTGGGTCCCTACTAATCTACTTAAGCCACATATTGGTGTCAACGGGGAGGGGTCTGGGGCTAGCGATTTTTTAAGTCTGTCCCAGATCTCTCAGGGGCCTCTGAGTAAGGGGTTAAAGCTTTTCGCTCTGTACTGGCTTTTAACTGGGAGCCATAGGTCCTCCAGCAAAGTGTCGCCGTGTGAGGCCATTGCCAACTTCTGTAATAGAAGGTCTCTGGGTGGATGTGTCAGCTCCATCCAGTAGCTAAGCTGAGTAGCCTGATAGTAGTCCTGGACGCTTGGCAAGTCCACCCCCCCCCCCCCCCCTCTGACTTCCTTCTCGTCATTAAGCTATATGCGAGCCTGGGTCTTTTTTGTTTCCATACATAGCTTGTGAAGAGAGTTCTTAGGGATTTGAAGAAGGAGAGTGGGAGGTGAATAGGAATCATACGCATTCTGTAAATAATTATAGAGAGTACGTATGACTTTAGGATATTTTTCCTCCCGAACCACGACAGGAATGGGAGATCGTATGAGCGCAGGAGAGACTTTACTTGGGGAATCAAGGGTTGGAAATTATGCAGGTATAAATCCTCGGTTTTTTTAGTAATCCTTACTCCCAAATAGTCTATTGCTGTCTCCGACCATGTGAAGGGTGAGCTGGATCTCAACGGCGCACTTTGTGTTTTTGGGATTGAAATATTGAGGATTGTGGATTTGGTGAAGTTTACCTTGAAATTTGAGAGAGAGACAAAGTCCTCCAAGAGTGCAATGAGTCTGGGGAGACTTTTCTCTGGTTTAGTGATTACAAACATTATATCGTCTGCAAATGCGGCCGACGACAATGTATGTGAGTGTACGCTCAGACCTCTAATACCCGGGTCCTGCCTTACCCATTGGAGGAGGGGCTCCATGGTGAGAATGAAAAGCGTGGGGGAAAGAGGGCAGCCCTGTCATGTTCCGTTGCGGATGTCGAATGGCGGCGAGAGTGCTTCATTTATTTTTAGTCTCGCGTGTGGTTTTGTGTAAAGAGAAAATATGGCTGTAATCAGGGAGGTGGGGAAATTAAATCTGTGGAGTACCCTTTCCATGAAGATCCAGCTCACCCTATCAAATGCTTTCTCCGCGTCGGTACTAACAAAGGCCATTGGGATTTTGCGAGTTTGGGCATACTTTGCGGCATGGAGTAATCTTACGCTGTTTTCCCTCCCCTCTCTGCCTCCAACAAATCCAGCTTGTTCAGGGTCTATTAGTGCAGGTATAAGTTCTCCCATTCTCCTGGCCAAGAGTTTAGCCCATACTTTTATATCTTGGTTAATAAGAGAAATAGGCCTATAGCTGCTACACTGTTCCGGATCTTTTCCTTCTTTTAGGATAAGAGTTATGTGCGCCTCTTGCGCTTGTTTGGGCAGCTCCGCTCCGCTCAAGAGAGCGTTAAACAATTCTGTTAATCTGGGAATTAGTTGCTCCTTAAAGGCTTTGTAGTAGGCTAGCGAAAGGCCATCCGGCCCTGGGCTTTTACCATGTGGAAAGGAATTTAAGACCTCCTCTATCTCCCTTTCTGTAATCGGGGTTAGTAGGCCCGACGCCTCTGCTTCTTCTAGTTCTGGCAAGTTGAGGGATTTCAGGAGCGCATCTATTTTTTCAATAGTACTCTGTCGGGATAGGGGGCTGCCGTTCTCCTTCAGGTTATACAATTTTGAGTAGTGGGATTGAAATTCCTTCGCGATTTCATCAGTGGAGGAGACCGCCGTCCCCGTCTGTGTCTTTATAGAAAGGATCGCATTCCTGACCTTAGCTTTCTTTAGCAGTGCTGTCATAAGCTTACTGCCCCGGTTACCATGGGCATAGTAGGCTTGTTTGACATGCATATGCTTTTTGTTAAATTTGTCTGTTAGGATACCGCGCAGTTGGTGTCTTAGGGAGGCTAGCTCTTCTAGGTTATTTTTCTTCTGTGAGAGTTTAGCAACTCGTTCTAGATTTGCTATTTGGGATAGTATTTTGTCTATTTTTTTCTGGTTCTGCTTTTTGACTCTCGAGCCGAGAGCTATTAAGAGGCCTCTCACGTAGGCTTTATGAGCCTCCCATACCATGGGTGTATCAACGCTACCGTCTAGATTATTTTTGAAATACTCTTCTAAGAGGTTTCCTATGTTAATTCTTTCCTCAAGGGAGTCCAGGAGGGAGTCATTTAGGCGCCATCTCCACTCGCAGGGGGAGGGCTGCGGTAGGCAGATATCTATATGTATAGGGGCGTGGTCCGAAACAGTAGCAGAGTCTATGCTAGCTTTTCTAATGTATTTTAGTAGATCGGCAGAGGTACATAGATAGTCGAGTCTCTGGAAAGAGGAGTGCACTTGGGAGAAGAAGCAGTAGTCTTTAGATGTGGGGTGTAAGAGTCGCCAAGCGTCCAGGACCCGCAGCTCCTGCATGGCTTTGTGTAGTCTTTTTAATTTTGTCTGCGAGATCTGTGATCGACCTGTTGTCGAGTCAAGCAGTGGATTTAGAGTAACGTTCAAGTCACCTCCCAGTATAATATGTCCAACCGCGAATTGTTTGAGGGTCTCAAACTGTTCGACTAGCCAGGTGATTTGGTCATGATTTGGCGCATACAGGTTTGCTAGTGTTAGTTTTGTATTATTAATGGAACCTTTAAGGAAAAGTGCTCTTCCCTCACTATCTCTGAGTGTTGATTCCACTTTGAAGGGAATAGTTTTATGGAACAATATGGCTACCCCTTTAGAGGCGGACTGTGGGTGGGTGCTGTGAAATTGTTGCTGGAGACCCATTCCCGGGAGAAGAAAGTGTTTGTCTTTTTTAAAATGTGTCTCCTGCAGCATTAAGATTTTCGTCTTGCATTTTTTGAGCAATTGTGCAACATTGTGTCTCTTACCCGGAGAGTTTAGGCCTCGGGCGTTGAACGACGTGATGCGCATAGAGGTCATTTCAATTCCGTTTCCTCAGTCCAAGCGCTAAATCTGTGGATACAAATGAGGAGACAAAGAGTGAGGAGAGGTCCCGCAGAAGCTTAAACCTGGAACCACTAAATCAAGTTCGCTTTTTTATTTCTCTCTCTTTTTTTTTCCTTCTCTTCTCCCTCTTCCCCTCCCCTCTTTCTCTCAGCACACGTGGGGGCAGAGGTGAATGGATTAAGCGGGGTTAGGGTAGAGCTCTGGGTAAACAAACAACAAAAAAGAAAAAAAAAAAAAGTAGGTGTTAGATTAGACAGGGGGGGGGGGGCGGGGCGCAGGTGTACCCAGTCTATTGAGGTGCCGTTCAAGAGGTCACAGAGCGCGCAGGACCGTCAGTAAGATGCTGGGGCGGCGCTTATCTAATCGACCCTCTCGCAGCTCCTCAATATATTGGGGGAGGGGGAGGAGTAACCGTTAACAATAATAGGTTAGTAACAATTCAAGTGTGCCTGGTCCCAGAGGGACAGGCCCCATCGCAAAGACTATTTGTGTTAGTTTTGTAGTTGCGATAATTAAGGTTGCCAACTCAGTGGGCAAACCAAAGGAACACCTGAGTCCTTCATCCAGGGTTTCAATTCCTTTAGCTTTTCAGGTGATCTCTTGGAGGGTTCCCACTCTGTTTTTCTTTTTCTTTTCTCTTGGGGATCTGGTGTTTCCCTGAATCTGCTCCACTTCCGCTAAAGATAGTGTAGGTAGCGTTGGAAAATCAGGCATCGGGAGCCATGAGGGGATCTCAATCGGTTCCATTTCCAAGCTGTGCCAACACTTTTGCAGGTCATCTGGCGTGCGGATATTAATTCGACGGCCTTTGATGTTTATTCCCAGTCCGAAAGGAAAGAGCCAAGAATATCTGATATCCCTGGCTCTTAAGACCTCGAGTAGGGGCCTCATTAGTCGACGCTTCGCCAGAGTTGTCGGAGCTAGGTCTTGGTATATTTGGATTGGTATTCCGTCGTACTGTAGCTCCTTGTTGTTTCTTGAGGCCATCAGTAGTGCGTGTGCGTCTGGGAACGTCAGGAGCTTACAGATCACATCACGTGGCGGGTCCTGCCCAGTGGGTGGGGGTCTTAGGGACCTGTGGATGTGCTCGATGGAAACTTGTAAGGCTCTTTCATTGCCTAGGAGGAGTGCAAATAATTCTTGCGCAATCTTGGGTAAAGTCTCTGTGGCCCACGTTTCTGGGAGGCCTTTAATTCGTATATTATTCCGCCTATTGCGGTTTTCCAGGTCCTCCTGTAAGGTCATGACTTGGTTTAGTTGGTGGTGCTGTTCTCTGACAATCTGTTCTAGGTCTGTGGAATGTGAGATTAGACAGGTTGCGGTTGACTCTAGGGCCTCGACCCTTCTGCTTGTAGATTTGATCTCCTCTTTAATCTCTGAAAGGTCTGATACAATCGGCTGTATTAGTGTTCTCATGAAGCTTCTGGATACCTGTCCAGTTTCGTCCCCCTTCTGAGGACGCCTCCCCCTCCCTTTCTGTGCTGGATGGTGCTGAAGCTGTTAGGTTTAAAGACTTTTTGCTAGTAGGGTGCGGGGATCTAGATACCCTTTCTTTGAAGAATTTTTGCATATCAGGTTGACTTTTTGCTGTTCTTGGTGTGCTTAGAGTATCGCTGCTCCTATCTCTATTGCTTTTCCCCATTATGCGTTTGAGTTGGTTTCCGGCTTAAGTCATACGGTGAGGCCCGTCCCTTATTGTGTCCCTTTACTTAGCCATTGGGTGGTTGTGGCCTTATGGCCTCACCCCGAATTGGGTTTTAGTATCAACTGTCTTCTTTAGCGGTCGCTGCCCTCCAGTCTCTGGATGCAAGATACTGGTGAGGGATGGACGGATGTCTTTTGTATAGGGCCGGTGCGGTGTTTATGGGGCACCGTTAACACCCTGTGTAATAAGTGCGAATTGTGGGAACTCTCGGCCAGAGTCCACTGAAAAAATTCAGGCTGTGCCTGTATACGGTGTTTTGAGTCAAGGATACTCCTCACACTCTGTGGTCACCCACCTCAAGGAGGTGTGAATGGAGCTTGAGATAGAGGTGAGTGGGATATTGAGGGGGGTCTTTTCTTGGTCCCAGATGTGTATGGGCTTCGTTCTCTTGGCGCTTAGCAGTTGGGTCTGCTGTTATTAGTGTTGACAAATGTCTAGCTTGCGTGGTCCGCAGGAGCAGTTGTCCCCTGGGGGGAGCGTGGAGATCTTCCTGAGGTGGTGGTGGTGGTGGGGGGGGTGTTTGAGGCTTTAAGTGGTGTGCTTAAACACAGTCCTGTGGGGCTTGCAGATGAGGTCACTCTCCGGTGGGTCTACTCTTCCCTGTATGGGGTTTAGGGCTCTGGTCTGATCTGCAGCTTCAGCCTCCCACCTCGCTGTCTGCTTCTCCCTCTGCGGGGGGGGGGGGGGGGGGGGGCGCCGCTGCTGCACCGCTCGGGTCCGGTTTGTGCCCCCTGCCTCCCACTCAAACCTTGTCCGGGTAGCCCTCTTCGTGCTGCCAGACCGCTGCTGCTCGGTTCTGTCCTCAGGGGCTCCCGCAGGGAATTGCGCTTCTCTCTCTGTTGGGGGGAGGGGGGGGGGGCGCCGCTGCTGCACCGCTCGGGTCCGGTTTGTGCCTCCTGCTTAAGCCTTGCCTGGGTGGCCCTCTCCGGACTGCCGGCCCGCTTCTGCTTAGTTGTACCCTCAGAGGCTCCCGCCAGTAGCGTGCTCCGCCGCGCGCCTCCAAGTCGGCGCAAAAATCGAGGCCCCGGTTTCCCCGCCAGAACTAGGCCCGAACGGTTTTCCGCGTCGGGGAGAGAGTCGGTGGGTCTCTTTCTGCTTGCTAGCCTGCGGAGCAGCTTTTGCTGATGTTCAGCGGACTTTTCTGTCGACAGGAGAGCCGGTAAGTGGGTTTTTTCCCGCCACAGTTGCAGGAGTGAGGTTCCCGCACGTCCGCTTCCTCCGCTGGCTAGGCCACGCCCCGTATTGGAGTTGTTTTATCACAAACTACTGATGGAGTAGAACACCCGGTACTCCACTTAAGTGGAATATTAAATAAGCATGAGAAAAATTCTGCAATTGTGGAAAAGGAATGGATACCTGAAATATTACTGATAAGAACATTTAAGTTAGTCACAGATCAAATGGATGGATTTCAACAAGGAAAAAAAACTAGTAGAGTCACCCGATGCTTCTTAGCATTACAACCTTTCAATTTTTCAGTAGAGCCCCAGACTGGGTGTTTACAAGGAAATGCAGACAGTTTGTAACTACACTCCTTTATGGTGATAGTGGCTCAAAGATGAGTGGCCTGAGCACAGAGGGGGAATATGTAATAAAGACCGAGGTGTGGTTATAGAGGAAAGGTATATTTCCCCTCCCTTGCTGCTATATGCAGAGCAAAAGGAGGAGTGCCACCTGCTGAGTAATTAATCAGGTAAGCCAGTTGGTGGATACTTAAAGGGGTTGTCTCGCGGCAGCAAGTGGGGTTATACACTTCTGTATGGCCATATTAATGCACTTTGTAATGTACATCGTGCATTAAATATGAGCCATACAGAAGTTATTCACTTACCTGCTCCGTTGCTAGCGTCCCCGTCGCCATGGATCTGTCTAATTCTGATGTCTTCTTGCTTTTTTAGACGCGCTTGCACTGTGCGGTCTTCTTCCTGGTGAATGGGGCCACTCGTGCCGGAGAGCTGGTTCTCGTAGCTACGCCCCGTTACGTGTGCCGATTCCAGCCAATCAGGAGGCTGGAATCGGCAATGGACCGCACAGAGCCCACGGTGCACCATGGGAGAAGACCCGCGGTGCATCGTGGGTGAAGATCCCAGCGGCCATCTTGGTAAAGGAAGAAGAAGGAAGACGTCGCAGAGCGGGGATTCGGGTAAGTAATAAAATTTTTTTTCTTTTAACACATCCTTTTGGGTTGTCCTGCGCCGAACGGGGGGGCCTATGGAAAAAAAAAAAAACGTTTTGGCGCGAGACAACCCCTTTAAGGAGCTGCCAGCAGGTCATTGAGTTGCACCTCCCTGAGAACAGAGTGTATTTGGATGCTGTAAAAGTTTTACAATATGCTGTGGACTTTAAGTATGGTTGTTCAAAAACCTGTGAATGTTTTTAAGCGGTACAGAGGAAATCCTCATGTAATCGCTAGCGCTGCATGGCAAGGGATTTTTTCAGTTTATTTTGTTGTGCAACCATGCAAAAAAAAAAATTAACAAAGTTTTAGTTAAACTCCATTCCTGGATATGTGACCTTTGGACTCAACCAAGGAGATCCCAAACAGATCCCCTCACAGGACATACAAGTTGGTAACTTTGTAGAACACTTAGGGCTGTTACCCACTAGTGTTCCTTTTAACGCTGCGATATCACTGCGTTTTTTTCAATGGGACTTTCTAATGTTAAAATCGCATCGCACAAAAATCGCAAATGCACAAACTTGCAAGAACGCTAGTGGGTAAAAGCCCTTGGATGGATGGGGGAAAGTTTTCAACACTATGGTGTTGCTGTCTGGTAACCATCTTGGATTCAGCCCAAGAACCTTTAATGGAAAGGGAGTCATGATTTAAGGGTAGAATTTCATCAGAAATTGATAGGTTCAGTCATCTTTTTCAGTACCTGCAACCATATTAGAGTTATAGAAGTTATCATGTTGAGTATTAATAAAGCTGTTATGCTGAATTATATAGTAACGAAAACACTAACTGCATGTCTTTTCAGGTATCAGAACTTACCATCAACAATCCAGGAGAGAGTTGAGATCATCAGGCCTGATGGTCAGTGTAACAGATGTTCACATGAGGTGACTGTCAGCCCATCAGTGCCCTTCAATACAACCGCTTAGTTCTGCTACTGTATTTATGTTATGAGCTTGGTTCTGGTACAATATTTAGTCAATGAGCTGTTCTGCTGTGGGTATGCTACTATCTTGCTGCTTTTTGCACAAGAAGAATACAGGCAGACTGCCTATCAGTGCAATATACTATACATTACTTTTTTCATGAAAGGAGATGCTTAAAAAATTCTGGACAAGGTACTCTGTATGCTAAGGCTGGCAGTATGCTCTATGATAGGCTATTGGAGACCAAATGGCCCATATGCAGTAATGTTCTTACACATGGGGCCTCTGCATCAGCATCTTTCCAAGTTTGAACAGTATGCCCAGTTACTGAAAACCTCTCCAAGCTCTTGTTTCAGTTGAACATGTATTTATCAAGACTACTTAAAATACAAACAAGTACCCTGGTGAAAACCTTTTCATAAATGCCCTCCGGCTGTGTTGTATATAATTATGGCGCACAGACAGGATTAATCCATTCCATAAAGATGAGGTCTATACATGCTGTTTATAATGTCTCAGCTTAAATAATAATACAATCCTGCATTACGGATAGGAACAGGTGCCGCACCAAGAAGGATTCTCACTCACTTGTTTTTCATTAAATGAAATGTGGTTATTCTTCAAATTAATTGATTTGCAATTTTTTTCAATAAATGTTTTTTTTCTCCATGTATTGAGTTCTCTTTCATTAGAAAGGCAAATTCTAAATCTTGTCATAACACGTTGGAGAGCTACAAGTAACAATGATGGAGTACAGTCACCAGATGCTATCCATCTGCTCAGTACCTAGAGTTGGCATCTCAGTCCACAGATTTTCCCTTCTCAGGTCAGGAGTACGCAGGCCACTCTCTTAAAGGGGTTGGCCAAAACATAATTTTTTTTTTTTTTGCACAGTCCCCCAGTAACTGAAAGGGAATACCGCATCCATGTGCTATATATTTTTTTTTAATTCTCTTACCTGGATCCCCGTTCTGCAACTTTGAAAAATCTTCTGTCCAACATGGCGCCACTGGTCTATCTCCCACGGTGCACCGTGGGTCTTCTCCCATGGTGCACCGTGGATGTTCCTCTGCAGTCTGCGCTCCACTGCCGATTCCAGCCACCTCATTGGCTGATCGGCATCACGTGACGGAGGTGGAGCAACGCGATGACGCGGAGAAGAGGACGGCCGAGGGAGGAGCCAGGACGCAGCTCGTGAGCACGGACCATCCAGAAGAGGAATCGTCTCTGCGCAAGCGCGACTGATGCAGCGACCATGGTCGGCGCCATGGAAACGGGGACGCCAGCACAGGGGCGGGGGGACCCCCTGTAGGTAAGTAAATAACTTCTGTATGTCCAATATTTAATGCACGATATATATTACAAAGTGCATTTATATGGCCATACAGAAGTGTTTAACGTCAATTGCTTTTGCGGGACAACCCCTTTCAATTAAAAGGGTCTCGTGAAGACCATGTTTGGTAAACAGCTAATTTAGTCAGAGAAAGATTCTGCCTGCTATACATTTTTCTGCAGTTACCACCCATTTAATACATAAATGGCTTAAAGGCTATGGAAACCTTTGTGCACATAATATCCTGCTAAGTCCCTACAGGAAAAGAAAAATGATGCACGATTTGTTTTTTTTTTTGCAATGTGTTTTGCTTCTCATGCATTTAGAAAGTGTCATACTCGATTTGCAGGAAGAGTATAAAGGAGTGCAGAGCACCCCAAAAACAAGTTTCTTTGGCGCTCCAGAGGGTTAATATACTCAATTTTTATCTTCTGTTTGCGTTAGAAGCAAATGCAAAGTGCTGTATAATATTTAGCAGTCAGCTCTCTATTGTAAAGAGAATTAAAAAAAGGTTTGGGAGATAGATTACTGGATTGGATAATGTATGATTGCCCTTCTGCTAAGCTATGACTGAATGGGAAATATTCAAACTTAATTAGTATCCGGAATGGAACTCGGCAGTGTTGCCCTATATCTCCAACTCTATTTGTTTTAGTTATGGAATCTTTGACAAATAAAGACATCCACGGTTTTGATGTGGCCAGCATGGAGCACAAGGTGGCACTATTCGCGGATGATCTTTTGATATACATAACTAACGCCCAGCGAGCTTTTCCCGATATCTTGCACGAGTTTGAGAAATACAGTAGGGTTAACAATTTCAAGGTTAACGTGCTGAAATCAGAAGTCATGAATATCTTGCTTCAGCTTACAGAAGTCAATCAACTTAAAACTTTTTTCCATTGAAATGAAGCAATGAATATAATACATACTTGGGGGTCAGGCTGACTTCAGACCCAGAACAACTGTTTGACTTGAATTATGTACCCCTGTACTCCTCACTCATGAAAGAATTATAGAAGTGGCGTGCCCTGTCCTTATTCTGGTTTGGCAAAAGTAATGCCATTAAAATGAATCTCCTGCCAAAATTTCTATATCAGTTCCAAACTCTCCCAGATTTTCCATGGACCCTGGTCTCTACTGGTCGGGAACCCCTGCTTTCTTGCGGGGGAAGTAGTATTGCCTTTCCTGGGTAGGTTGAGGCCGTATCCACCTAGGATAAGGGATATTATGCTGGCAGACGGGATTAAATTATTATCAGGGCTCCTAGGAGACAATGGTCCTTTGACAGACGAATGGTTCCAATATTTACACTTCCGCCATGTAATACAAAGCGAAGGCCAAACCGTTACTCTAAGTGTTTAGTCCACACCATTCAAGGAAATATGCGCCTGGGGGAGTAAATTAAGTCACCCCCTATCTGACGGGGACTGGTCCAGGTCTCTCTCATAAAATCTCTGTGTTGGGCAGATACCAGGACTTGAATTATAAGCTCCTGGCAAGATGGTATTATACCCCTGCCTGCCTTGCCAGGATACACTACGGGTCGCCTTATACGTGCTGGAGATGCCGTGAGGAGACGGGCACATTTGTACACATCTGGTGGTCTTGCTCGGCGATAATGGGTCTATGGAGGGAGATAGGGACACTGTATAACTTGCTGAGGGGGAGATCAGTGGTATTAACCCCAGAGATTGCTTTTCTTTCAAATTTTCCAGGCACCTATGCAGATAACAAAAGGGACATTGTGCGTTTTTTATCTTGGATATGAGAGTTGTGATTCCTTGATCCTGGAAATTCCAGGTCCAACCTACCTATATCAACTGGATGTTAATTATGGACGAGATAAGTCATATGGAGGAACTCAAAGCCAAGGATGATATTAACTGGGCGGTCTATAATATGACATGTTAGGTTTGGAAAGGATTCCGAGGGTCCCCAAGGTGGGTGGGGTGGCTTGCGGATGGGGGAGCCGCAATATAGAAGATGGTAGGAGGGATAGATCCCTGAGAGGCTTAAATGGCAAGAGGTATAAGAACTAGAATCAGATTATAGATTAGACTTAAATCAACCGAGTCTGAGGCGAGAAGTGAGAATGGAGACCCCCCCCCCCTCTCTTTTTTTTTTTTTTCTTTCCTTTCCCTTTCTTTCCCTTTTTTGTGAATGTATAAATATTAAAGCAGGAAATGTAGAAATAATACTCGTTGATAAAAGAAACCCTTATAGAAGGGCATTTGGTCCTCCTATGCGGCCAGGGTGATGGCCGGTCGGGGCAAAACGGAAAACCAAAAGATTCTGGTGATGGATTGATTTATATACCTGACTAGAATTAATATTAATCAGGAAGGATTTAACCTGAGAGGGGTAATGATTGTTATGCGGTCACTTCTGTCAGTATTTATTATTTTTTTATTATTTATTTATTATTTATCACTTTGTAAGTTTATTCAGTGTTACTGATTATTTTTTAAGCTTGATTAATGTAATTTGTAAAAATCTTATTAAAAAAACCTGCAACGCGTTTCGGCACAAGCAGCCTCCGCATGGCTCCATTAAAGGCAATGTGTTCATTCTCTATGGTGCACGCATGTCCTATCTTTGCAGGCACATGCCTGTAAAACACAGACATGTGCACGCACATAACCACACTCATGTGAAGGCGCCCTGAATCAAAAATGACAAGATAACTTTGTTCAGTGGGTCAGTATAATTAAGACAATATCACATTTAATTGTTTTTTGCTGTATTACTTTTAAAAAATAAAATATCTTTGGGAAAATTATTTATTTTCTGTTGCCATCATCTGACAGACAAAACTTTTTTTAACTCTTCCTACATACAGTTGTGTGGGGGCTCTTTTTTGGTGGAACATCCTGCATTTTCTATTGCTTATTTTAGGCTACATATGGCTTTTTGACCGCTTTTTCTTACATGTTTTCTTGGAGTAATCAAAACGTGCAATTCTGGCATTGTGTATATATTTTTTTACTTACGACATTCCCCATGTGGGATTAATAAGGCATTACTTTGTTTGATCAGATTTTTGCGGAAATAGCAATACCAAACTTCTTTTTTAAATTATAAATATGTTTTTTTTTTAAACGTCTGTTATTTTTTATTGTTTACTATATATATATATATATATATATATATATATATATATATATATATATATATATAATGGGTTTTTTTCAGTCACAAAAGCAGACTTGAATTTGTGATTGTGTTATCACTTAGGCCTCTTTCACACAGGCTACAAAATCGTGTGCTTTTCCGGCGATGCGACTGCGCTACAAAACGGAGCCTCCTTGTTTATCGCATTGCATAGCATGAACTTGCGATTTTCATGCAATGCAATACATTTTTAACATTAGAATCTCCTATTTACTTTCTTGCACTAAAATCACGCGATTTTATCGTGTGACAAAATAGTGAGTAGCAGTGATGTGATGTAAATTTTTTTTTCTTTTTTTAAAAGCATCACCGACTCTACAAAATCCCGTGTACAAAGCTGCCTGTATTGTATGAAGATATGCTGCAGAAACATCCTAATATGCAGAAATATATGGCAGCCCTGTGAGCCTTTAAAAGACCCCCAGCTGCTGGCTGCAACAGTACCTGGATGGCTCCTTAGAATCTCATTGTGGAGAGGGCCATTTAGGATCTCTGATCTGCGATCAGGGGATTTAAATGCTGCTGTCAGAATTGGCAGTGGCATTTAAAAGGTTAGCCCCTTCCAAGCCACTGTCTGACGTCTAAAGACATTCTTATTGAAAGCTGTACAGCTTCTCATGTCGGAAGACGTCCGGCAGGGTATTCTTACTGTAGATTACTGGCCACTCTGTTGTCGGGGACCTCTCCAGCATGTCCCATACCGCAGTACTGGCTCTAGCCAGCAGGTGGCGCCATTGTATAATGGCAGAAAGAGAAAGCCCCTAGGAAACCCTGAATCCAAAATTGGATTGCAAAGGGTTAATAGTTATGATTGGCAGCTTACTCCAGCAGTATATGGAGCGGCCTCGGCATCCAAACCAGCTCCGTACAAGCCCCACACACCCGGCAAGTGCATATACAGGCTGTCTGTGTTTGATTGGTGGGGTCTGACAGCTAGGACCCCCACCAATCACAAGAATGGGGTTCCTTGTCCCCTGATAGGAATCTAACTGCACTCAGCTTTTCTTCAGCAGACCCACAGAGAAAAATGGAGCAGCAGCGGCAATGCTTGGTCACCATTCCATTCCTACAGGGGGACAAGAGACACAGGTTTTCATGATTGATGGTGGTCATATTTGTAGATAGAGGCTTAGTAAAACCTTGCTTCAACAACTTTAATGCCCCTAGTGGTTTATTTTAAGTGAATTTCCCCTTTAAAACTCTCTTTCGCTCTGGGAGGGGCTTACCTGTCACATGACCATGTGTACCTGACACCTAGATAGGGAAATGTCTTAAAAGACGTATATGAGCCTTATGTGAGAGATGCTTTTTCACCTTTGCAATATCAGGATATTCTGACGTCAAAAAACAAACACTTTCAAGGGATTCAAATCTATTGCAGTCATTGAGATAGTCACAAAGGTCCAGGCCGCTTTATAACCAGCCTTGCATCTGTGTGTTTGTCCATCACATGACCAGGACATGTTTGTATCCACTGAAAGTGAACAATGACTGCTCCTATATGATGACTGCAAGCAGAGATCTTATACAATGCAAGGAAGTCAGGAATTGTATCACTTTTTCATTATACAAAGAATTACTTGTATTTGCTAAAACTGGAGCTATCCCTTTAAGGACATTAATGTATCCACTTCCCTGCAATCATCCACAGCAAATCACCTCCAAACTCTTTAGCTAGCAATCTGTCCTGATCTCATTTCTCTTCTCTAATTTTTCTGCTTTAACATTTTAGTTTTAATGAATTGACTTGCATGCATCCGAACACTAACCTTTTTTTTTGCATCACTTATACTGGCAACTATCTTCCCACTGAGGGTTGCAGAGCCTATCTGAGGTTTTAGAAGTTCTCTAAAAATAAATTACATTTGCCACAGCTTTTTGCCTTACAGCTGCTGCCTCTGGCACTGGGATGAACCTTGTGCTTATACAACCTAAGCACAGCCATGATTATTGGTCTCCATCCAGAGCTTGGCATCTAACGCCAGCAAACACTATAAGCGTTCTCATTTTCTCAGTTTATTAGAATTATATTTCTTATTTTGTCTAAATTGGTAGTTGGTGTCAGGGAAGGGGCATATTTTACATAACTGCTCTATAGGCATATATGGGGAGTGCAGAAAAGGATTTTGTTTTGTTTACTAAGCAAAACATTGAAACAATGTAGCAGCGTGAACATGTTTGGAAAGTGTTAGATGAGAAGATGGGAGAAACTTCTTTACATCACATGACTTTATAAAGCTAACTTTAGCCTCTAATGAAAGGAGGCGTGGCGGGGCTAAGTTCGGAGAATAAGCCCCGCCCTGCCTCTCCCCATTGCAAATAGTGCAGAGGGGTGGAGAGGAGGCAGAGAGGTGGCAGGAGCTCAGTTCCTGCTCCTGGCTCTTCCATCCTCCCCCCCTGCACACGAGGACGACGTATATCGGCTCGGCGTGAAAACCAAGCCGATATACGTTCGTGTGAATCCAGCCTAAGGGCTCCGGCACACTTGCGTTTTTCTTGCGTGTTTTTTTCATGCAATATCGCTGCATTTTTTTCATGCGATTGTCAATGAAACTTTCTAATGTTAAAAAAGCATTGCACAAAAATTACAAAGCACCAACTTGCGATGCATTTTTAATATTAGAAAGTCCCATTGACAATCGCGTTAAAAACCACAGTGGTATTGTAGCGTTAAAAAAACTGGGTGTGAGCCCTTAGGGTTGCTTCACATGAGCGTGTGCGTACATAAGTGCGCACATATGTGCGCACCTCTGTATGCGCAAAAACACGCGTGTATGAAGGTCCGTGCATTGCCTTCAATGGAGCCGTGGCTGCTGCTGGCGGCTCTATTGAAGACAATGGTCTGCCGGCACCCCGTAATTGTTTTTCAGGGAAGGGTTTTAAATATAAGCTCTTGCGGCAGATGTTTTCTTCATCCCCACAGGGAAAAAGAATTCCCTGCTGCACCTGCCACATCTGTGAGAGATGCGGCAAAGGAATTCTAAATCCGCGCGGGGATAAAGAACGCATTTGCCATATGCAGCAGATGTTTTCTTCATAACCGCAGGAAAAAAGAACTCCCTGCTGCACCTGTCACTGATGTGACATATGCTCCAAAGGAATTCTTCATCTCTGCGGGGAATAAAGGATTCCCTGTCACAGATGACAGCTGCAGTAGAGGATCCTGCTGAGGCACCCAGTAATTGTTTTTCAGGAAAGAGCTTTAAATATAAGCCCTTCCCTGAAAAACTAGGCAAAGTAGTGTTAAAAAAAATAAATAAAAAACTCACCTTCCTTCAGCTGCCGGGGCTCAGCCATATCCTCTTTGCGCTGTCCCTGGCTCTGCAATGCAGTTCTTGAGCAGGCCAGGATTTAAAATTCCCGCCTTCTGAAAGAGCTACTTCTGATTGGCTGAGTTGTTCAGCAAATCAGAAGCAGCTGTCTGTGATTGACTGAGCACCTCAGCCAATCACAGGCAGCTCTCGCTGACTGTCCCTGCCTGCTCAAAGAACTGCATTGCAGAGCGGGGACAGCGCTACTTTGCCTTGTTTTTCAGGGAAAAGGCTTATATTTAAAGCCCTTCTCTGAAAAACAATTACAGGATGCCGGCAACTGGATCCCCTACCGCAGCTGTCATCTGTTACAGCTGCAGTAGGGAATTCTTTATTCCCTGCATGGATGAAGAATTCCTTTGCTGCATCTGTCACAGATGTGGCAGGTGCTGCAGGGAATTATTTTTCCCGACGGGGATGAAGAAAACATCTGTCGCATGTGGCAGATGTGTTCTTCAACCCCGCAGGGGACACGGCAGCGGCGGACAAGTAAGTATATTTTTATTTTATTTTTTAACACTAAATTTGTTGTTTTTCAGGGAAGAGCTTATATTTAAAGCTCTTCCCTGAAAAAGCAATTCAGGGGTGCCAGCAGACAATTGCAGCTGCGGCTCCATTGAAAACAATGAGTGCATTCTCTATCGTGCACGCATGTCCTATCTTTGCCGGCGCACGCCTGTAAAGCATGGACATGTGAACACACCATAGGGAATGCATTGCATGTAATAGACGCATGTTTTTGTGCGCGTGTATGCACGCACAAAAAAAACGCTCGTGTGAAGCCACCCTTAGTTCTGAACTAGACCAATAGTTTATGGAGGACAGGCTCTAACTGACGGGGTCCCCTTCTTTCACATTAGCCATGAGATAGGGCAGACTAAGGGTTTTTACCCACTTGCGTTTTTTTTAACGCTGTGATATTGCTGCAGTTTTTTTAATGGGACTTTCTAATATTAAAATCGCATCGCACAAAAATCGCAAGTTTGTGTGATGCGATTTTAACATTAGATAGTGTCATTGACATTTGCATTTTAAAAAATGCAGCGATATCACAGCGTTAAAAAAACGCTAGTGGGTAAAAGTCCTAACCCCTGTTTTTCTTTGCTGATTTCACTTAAGGCTTGTATGGGCAGTAAACAGCGTTGTGACCCCTTTAGTTATATGGCACTGTTCTGGTATATTGTCCAGGAGCCAAGCCAATAGCTGCAGAGCTTCCTCGCAAACTGCAATGTCTGTTTATCACCATCAATAAGTGATTGCTTCCTCTTCCCCTCGCAGGTCTTCGAGACTTATAGTCCTGCCCTCCCTCTCATCTTTTATGTATCTAAGGGCTCATTCACATGAGCATGGTATAGGCAGGTGAAAAGATTGTACAAAAAACTCACACTCAGGGCGCCCACCCACTGGCGTTTGTGTTTTCCGCGGGGAAAAAACGCAGCGTTTTCGCCGCGTTTCCCGCGGCGTTTTCGCGGCTTTTCCATTAATTTCCATTGACTTTCATGGGTGCATTAGGAGAAAAATAAGGACACATATGCAACTGACAGTTCCTATGTTAAAAACGCAAACGCAACGCAAAAAAAACGCCAGTGGACAGGAACACATGTTATCTCTATGCCTGTGCAGGAAAAACGCAAAACGCAAAACGCAGGTAAAAAAACGCCAGTGGGTGCTCGCCCTTAACAAGATAGGACATACGCGTGCATCTAAGGGCGCCCACCCACTGGCGTTTGCGATTTTCGTGCGTGAAAAATGCAGTGTTTTCCGTGCGTTTTTCGCGGCTTTTTCGCGCCTTTTCCGTTAATTTCCATTGACATTCATGAGTGCATTAAGAGAAAAATAAGGACACATATGCAACTGACAGTTCCTATGTTAAAAATTGCAACGGACTGAAAAAAAAAACGCAAGTGGACAGGAACACATTCAATTCTAATTGCTCTTCAGAAAAAACGCAAAACGCAAAGGAAAAAAAAATCGCCAGTGGGTGGGAGCCCTAAGGTTGGTGCTGCGAGAAAAGATAGGACCTGACCTTTCTTTGGTGCATGATGTGCAGGAGTTTCCATAGACTCCTATGGGAGATGCATAACACGCAACACGCACCTCCCCATCGTGTGAACGGGCTATTTCACTGCTAATTCAGCTTGAGAATTATTAGCTGGAAATCGGCCATTCACGCTACTTACTCCCGAGCGTTATATGATTTTTTTTTTGCAAAACTATTATATCATGAAAGGCACGCTCGTGTGAACGAGCCCTTAAGAAAAAAAAGTGTTCTGTTTAAAGGGGTTGTCCCGCGGCAGCAAGTGGGTCTGTACACTTCTGTATGGCCATATTAATGCACTTTGTAATGTACATTGTGCATTAATTATGAGCCATACAGAAGTTATAAAAAGTTTTATACTTACCTGCTCCGTTGCTGGCGTCCTCGTTCCCATGGAGCCGACTAATTTTCGCCCTCCGATGGCCAAATTAGCCGCGCTTGCGCAGTCCGGGTCTTCTTCTTTTCTGAATGGGGCTCCGTGTAGCTCCGCCCCGTCACGTGCCGATTCCAGCCAATCAGGAGGCTGGAATCGGCAATGGACCGCACAGAAGCCCTGCGGTCCATGGAGACAGAGGATCCCGGCGGCCATCTTCAGCAGGTGAGTATGAAGACGCCGGACCGCCGGGATTCAGGTAAGCGCTGTGCGGGTTGTTTTTTTAACCCCTGCATCGGGGTTGTCTCGCGCCGAACGGGGGGGGGGGGGGGGGTTAAAAAAAAAAAAAAACCGTTTCGGCGCGGGACAACCCCTTTAAGGGCGCCCACCCACTGGCGTTTGTGATTTTCGTGCGTGAAAAACGCAGCGTTTTTTGCGGCGTTTTCGCGGCTTTTCACGCCTTTTCCATTAATTTCCATTGACATTCATGGGTGCATTAGGAGAAAAATAAGGACACATATGCAACTGACAGTTCCTATGTTAAAAATCGCAACGCACCGCAAAAAAAAACGCCAGTGGACAGGAGTACATTTAATTCTAATTGCTCTTGAGAAAAAACGCAAAACGCAAAGAAAAAAAAATCGCCAGTGGGTGGGCACCCTAAGGGTGCTTTTAAACGAGCCAGTTTTTGTTAAAACAAGCGAGTGATGTCACCTCTAGCTTGTTCATACTAGTGCAGCCCGTTTAGACAGGCAAATGCATTGTTGGCTCGTTCACATGAGAATCGTTCAGTTCCTGTATAAGCCAATGAAAGGTACTAAATGATTGCTGCTTAAACCTAATGATAAGTGAACAGGCCAACAATTATTTTTATGACTGCATAAAATGAATGCCGCACAAAAAGTGAACGATTCTCATTCGTTTGGCTTGCGTTTAGACTGAATGATTATCATTCCCTTTTGCTCATTTGAACGATTTTTCCGAACAAATTTTTTTTAACTAAAAGCACCATGAGGGTGCCCACCCTCTTGCGATTTTTTTCCTGTGATGTTTTGCGTTTTTTTTCAAGAGCAATTAGTATAGAATGTGTTCTTGTCCATCTGGGTTTTTTTTCTGTTTCGTGGAGTTTTTTCACATAGGAACTATCAGTTGCATATGTCTCCTTATTTTTCTCTTAATGCACCCATGATTGTCAATGGAGGGCTGCAAAAAACGCGCAAAAACGCCGCACAAAAAAGCACAGAAAACGCCGTGTTTTTCACGCGCGAAAATCGGCAACGGAAGTGGGTAGGCGCCCTAAGGATGACTACCCACTAGCGTTTTTTTTACTGCAAAATTCGCAACGTTTTTTTTTCTGCAGGGGTCTATGGGACTTGTAAAGCTTAAATCGCGATCGCGCAAAATCTCGATTTCGCTGTAAATCGCGATTTTGCACGATCGCGATTTTAATATTACAAGTCCCATAAACCCCCTGCAGAAAAAAAAACGCTGCGAATTTCGCAGTAAAAAAAAAACGCTAGTGGGTAGTCATCCTTAGATAGTTTTGATGTGTGTTTTTGTCTGAAGAGTCTTACACTTTTTCTCTTTTTAGCTGTATTAGGGCGCCCACCCACTGGTGTTTGTGATTTTCGCGCGTTTTTCACGGCGTTTTTCGCGGCATTTTCGCGGCTTTTTTGCGCCTTTTCCGTTAATTTCCATTGACATTCATGGGTGCATAAAGAGAAAAATAAGGACACATATGCAACTGACAGTTCCTATGTTAAAAATTGCAACGGACTGAAAAAAAAAACGCAAGTGGACAGGAGCACATTCAATTCTAATTGCTCTTCAGAAAAAACGCAAAACGCAAAGGAAAAAAAATCGCCAGTGGGTGGGCGCCCTTATCCTTAATTTCCTGGGGATAATATCAAGTCATTGCAGGAGCTTGAATGAATGGTGGAAAAGCAGCCTTGGAGGCAAACTTGCCTACTGGGGTCCGGTAGCAAACATATTGCTCCTAGGCAGGGTGGTTTTTCTTACAAGTGCATTAAAGGGGTATTCCCAAGAAAGACTTTTATTACCTATCCAAGGTAACAAGAGATGCCACAGAAGAGGAGCACAACAGACAAGCAAAGAGAAGTTACTCTTCTGAATAAGCCACTTAATGAAATAGTTCTTTTGGTTGCTGTAAATTGTTCTGTTTTTCTTGCTATGGACTACATTAAAACATCTCCTTATTTATATCTATATTAGATTATTTTCTTACGGGCTTTCTTTATAATCTTGTTATTGTTGCACTATTGTGCAAATGATGTATCTCAAACACCAGAGATAATATACAACTTTTGAAGTCATATTCGTTTTTACTGACCCAAAAACAGTAAAGTTTGACTAATTTTACGAAAGAAACAAGTACTTTTTTTTTTCTTGAACAGTGTAATTCTTTAAAAAAAGAATAGAATCAGCAAATTGAGGAAAATAACAGAATACAGGAGGATATTTATTAATCTGCATGAAACATAGACTCACATGAGCCAGTACAGCATGATAGGACACAGAGCCAAAAATCCATATTGAGACAGCTGTGTTCTTGTGGCCTCAGTTGCTTCTGGACAGCTGCTTCATCCAGGACCGAGCTTTGATAAGTGCATTGTGCTGTGGAGCTGGAAGGAACTGGGAAAATTGTGTAACAGTTACATATACTGTATACTACGAGCACCATTTATTATCAGGCACATGGACAACTCCTACTACTACTCCTGGGAGGTGCTGTATTGCAAGGGTTAAGCTGGCACCCAACATCTCTATGTCCTGAGGGCATATTGGACCATTCATTTATTTAACTGCGAGGTATCATAATAATAGAAAATGTTACGCTGATAATCTTAAATCAGGTAATCACTGGATAGTGGATATAATCCAGCACTATGTGGGCCTGTCCTGATATAATCTGTAGTAAAGGGCTCGTTGGATATTAGATGTACAGTACTGGCCATAACTAAGGCTGCAGTGCTGTGGATGGAGGTCAGGCATGGCAGGGTTAAGAGTGAGTGGGGGAGGTAAGGGGTTAACAGAAGGTAGACAGGGAGGAGCTGAAAGAAGAGAGGAGGAGCGGAAAAGTGCGGGAAGGGCAGTTGGTGAGGTCACAGACAAGAAGAACACCACAAGGAGAAAATGGAAGTTCCAACCTCCTGCCTTAATTTTTGGGGTTTTTTTGAGCGATAGAGGGGCTTACTGTTTAAGAAAATGATGGATAAAAGTTTTCTCTTTAGGGGTGAATGATACTTGTCATGGCAGCTGCAGGTGGGGGTCCTAGGTGTTGGTAAAAAATTATTGGTTGGGGGAGGCACGGGGTGAATTGCCACCTTCCCCCTCGGTTTATTATTTGGTTAATATTTGTCTGTCGCCTCCAGGCTATAGCAGGGAGATGCTGATATGGTCTAGCCTAGGAAAAGGCTAGTGGGTCTCCGAGTTGGTTGGTACATGACTGAAGGCACTTTTGGTGGGTATATTTATATATATTTGGAGATTGGGAAGGCGACAGATGGCGGGGCTCAAAGGACCTCCCCTCGTATTGAAGGGATGGTTATTATCATTATTTTTAATTTTTTTAAATGTTGTTTGTGATAAAATGGCTGCTATGGCCAAAATTATCCAAAAAGAAGTGTTTTGTTATCAATTAGGTGGAGAAGGAGTGGACGAGGTGACACAATGTATTCAGTAAGTGGAAATCTGCAGCAAAAAGGGAGCGAATCTATTATACCCGAGTCACGTAAAGGCCCTTTTAGACGGAACGATTATCATTCAAAAAATCATTTGGCCAAGCGAATGTGAACGATAATTGAACAATGAATGATAATTGGGCACTTTTCGTTTGTGGGTCATTTTTTTAATGCAGGACTAAAAACCATCCTTGGCTCATTCACTTATCGTTCGGTTTAAATAGCGCTCGTTCAGTCATTCTCAGTCCCTTATACAGCGAATGTGAACGACTGAACGATTTCTGGTTTGAACAAGCCAGCGATCTGCCTGTATAAACTCTGACATCATTCACTCGTTCAAACCATGTATTATTTGGTGCAAACGGTCTCTTAGGGCAAAAACAACTGGCTGTATGCGCAACCACTGCAGAGCATACTTGCACATGTACAGTTTTTTTTCCCTGCTCCGTTCAAACTCCACACTAGTGCGCACGAGTTTGAAAACAACTAGCAGTAAGATAGGTCCTGCCCTGTCTGTCCTGCATGTAGCATTAACTACGTGCGAGAACGATAATGCAAGTCCTATTGTTTCTCACACACTATTAACGGGCCAGAATACCGCTATTGAAAACGAAATCATTGAAATCATTATGCGTCTGTGATTATCACAGCTGATAACAGGACTAAAACATGGTCACGTGACAAATCCCTCAGCCAGCAATGTGTGATTCTGCCCTGATAATCTAGAGTAAAGAATTCCCTGGACATTAGATATAAGTGCCCTTCACACGGGCGGATTTGCTTGCATTTTTACGTGCATAAAACTTTTTCCGCAGACAATAGTAACAAATTATTTTAATTTTTTTTCTTCTAATTTAATTTACATTTTTTGAAAGACCCTTGCATCAATGAGAAAGTCCACGGCTGGAACATATCATATAACACCCTCTATAGACCTATGCTATACCTCCGTCGACCTCCAATTGTATATACCAGGGGCGTAACTATAGGGGGTGCAGGGGATGCGGTTGCACCCGGGCCCAGGATCCTTAGGGGGCCCATAAGGCCTCTCTTCTCCATATAGGGAGCCCAGTACTATGAATAAAGCATTATAGTTGGGGGCTCTGTTACAGGTTTTGCATTGGGGCCCAGAAGCTTCAAGTTATGCCTCTGAATGGTTTAGGTATGGGTACGGGTACAGATACACCTTTTGCATCAGGGCCCCTGAGCCTTTAGTTACGCCCCTGGTATACACTATCATCATGAGAAGGACAGTTCTGTAAGGAATTGTTCTGAAGGAATTCTCCACTAAACACATTCGAGCAGATTCAAAATTGAAAATGGACAAATTGTAGCAGCAAGCTATCTTCCACATTCTTGATGGGTTTAATACACTTTTGGAAACCTTTTTTTGTCAACTCTAAAAAAGAAATAAGTTGGAAAGGGGTGCAGCCTAAGGCCTTAGTCAGACGGGCGTTTTTTGCCGCGATTTGCGGATCGCATGACGGATGCGCATCCGCAAATCGCGTGACCGGTGCGCGCAAGTCGCCCGCAAATCGCCCGAAAATCTGCTCCTAGCCGCGTTTCATTAGAAACGGGCCGGAGCTGTCCAGCGCATTGCATTCAATGGAGACGGCAATACAGCCGTCTCCATTGAAAGCAATGCGCTGCGGGCGAGCCCGGGATGAATTGTCGGTAAGGGCTTAAATATATAAGCCCTTACCTGCAATCCATCCTAAAATGTGTTAAAATAAAAAAAAATTGCATTCTCACCTTCTGCCTGCAGCTCCGGGCAGCCGTCCTGCAGTGGGTGTGAAGGGGGTGTGAGTCAGACCTGCCCCCTGATTGGCTCAGCGCTGAGCCAATCAGAGGCATGCCTCACTCACACCCATTCATGAATTCATGAATGGATGTGAGTCAGACCTGCCCCTGATTGGCTCAGCGCTGAGAGGCAGCAGTCACTCACCCATTCATGAATTCATGAATGGGTGTGTGAGTGAAACCGGCCTCTGATTGGTCAGGCTGTGACCAATCAGAGCAGATCATTCAGCAGGCGGGGATTTTAAAGCCCCGCCGGCTGAATAGTGCCGAGAAGCAGTTCAGGAGAACTGACAGCGGCCGCGGCTGGACTCCGGCTGCAGCGGAAAGGTGAGTATACAATTTTTTTTTAATTTTAACACATTTTAGCATGAATTGCAGGGAAGGGTTTATATATTTAACCCCTTCCCGACAATTAACCCCGCGCACGCCGGCAGCCCATTGCTTTCAATGGAGCGGCTGTATTGCCGCTCCATTGAATTCAATGGGCAAACATCGTTCTTCTCTGCCACAGCTGTTACAGCTGTGGCAGAGAAGAATGATTTGTCTTCTATATGTTCTCAATGGGGTCGGCGCTGCTGCCGCCGGCCCCATTGAGCGCATATACAGAAGCGAACAGGAATCGCAGATCGCAGATAGGTGCGATCTGCGATTTTTTGTTCTATAATTTTTCGGACGAGCGCATAAAAAGCGCTCATGTGTCCGATACCATTGCGAAGCAATGGTTTTAAAAAATCGCCGGACGCATGCGCATGCGCAAATCGCGGCAAAAAACGCCCGTCTGACTAAGCCCTAAAAGTGACTTTTCCTGCCAAAATGCAACAAAACTTTGACACAAAACCAGGAGTGGAACTTACAGAGAAAAAAAGTATAATGGAAAGATATGCATCTCTACTGTTGAGCGAAAGTGGCTTAAAGGAGAACACGGTGTTGTACAAAACCAACATATATCGGCTTATAGCTCCATGTGTGCCACCATACCGGCTCCGCGTGTTTTGCCTTTGTATGATGCTTTTTTATTGCTAAAAATCAACTTCAGACTATTTTCTATTTCTCTTTTTCTTAATTAAAGCGACCGTTCTTTTTGAAATCTCCTGAGTGGTATCGGGGTGTCCAATAGATGATAAAGGCCATTTCTCTGATTGAATGTTGAACTCCTATTTACCTCATGTTAGTAAATTATGAACTATCTCGTCCTGTGTTTATTACAGTGGCTCGTCCCAGACAAAATGTCCAGGTTTCAATAAAATAGAAATGACTGTGTTTACGAGGCCTCTGGGCAGGTGTTTTATGCCGCAGTAAAACTATAGTGTTAGATGGTACATTTTGCTTTATGAACACAGTGGAAGCACTTATATCTTTGAGGTTTGATAGGACAGACACAGTAGGGATCTGTCCTTTTTGTCAGGTAATGTTTCCTTGCTCTTGATGAAGCCTCTTTGGATTAACACTGACTTACGTGCTTTGTTATATGGGCTATGACTTTGTTCCGAAAGTGCAAGATTAAAATGACTACTTCAAAGGAAGGCTGCAGCTCTGTGTAGTGATACAGGAACCTGCTCGGCTGGGTTCTGCCAAGATTAAGACCCCGGAAATCTGTGCCTCAGGTGTCTACAGATCAGAGCTATCTCTCCAGCTGTTCTATTGGTCCACCTTAATCAATTAGAACTTGAACCACTTAAAAGGCAATGGAAGAGACTGAGCTACGGCAGGAGGATGCAGCTTTACAAATAAACACAAACCATACAACTACACCTTGCTGGCCATCTGGTCTAGCTGTATTTTTTGATGAGAGCATGTAGAATGTTGGCATCATATAACACTGACACATAAGCTGTATTTGCGCTCCATTCAGGCAGGGCGCCGAGACTTTTGCAGTAAATATAGAAATGTAAAGATAAGCATAACAGAGTATCAGACAGATGGCATGAATGGACTATGATCAACGGGAGAACTGTTAGCATAAATAATGTGGCAGAGTATACAGATCTTAGCTGACTATCATTTTCTGGGATGCCTTGGAGTTTAGTGTATGCTGAGACAACCATAACTCATTTACTTGCAGGGTTATAATAGGCCCCTTTCAAATGACGATCTATCATCTGGATAGGTCATCAAAGGTTGATGAATGGGAGTCCAGAGCTTGGGACTCCCACCTATCAGCTGATCATTTGGCCCACTGTCACTGCAACACGCTAGACGTCATCATGGACAGCCAAGGCAGGACATTAGAGCAATAGCTTCACTTCACATCCTGAGCATAAGAGAAGCAGGAAGTGGGAGTGAAGGTGGCGCTCCGACTTCCTGCTGTGACCGATGATGATGATGATATTCGGCCAAGTGCAATGACAGCTGGCCAGATGATGAGGTGATAGATGGGGTGCCAAGTGGTTAACCCATGTCCATCAACTACTGATGACCTATTCCGAGGATAGGTCATCAGTTCAAAAAGCCTAAATTACTCCTTTAAAGGGAACTTGTTACCACCTGTAAGCACCATAAACTAAGTTAAAAGGCAATGGAGGAGACTGAGCTACGGCAGGAGGATGCAGCTTTATAAATAAACACAAACCATATAACTACACCTTGCTGGCCATCTGGTCTATCTGTACTTTTCGATGAGAACATGTAGAATGCTGGCATCATATAACACTGACACATAAGCTGTATTTGCGCCCATTCAGGCAGGAAGCCGAGACTTTTGCAGTAAATATAGAAATGTAAAGATAAGCATAACAGAGTATCAGACAGATGGCATGAATGGACTATGATCAACGGGAGAACTCTTAGCATGAAAAATATTGTGGAGAATACAGATCTTAGCTGACTATAATTTTCTGGGATGCCTTGGAGTTAAGTCTATGCTGAGACAACCATATCTCAATAACTTGAAGGGTTATAATGGGCTCTTTTCAACTGATGATCTATCATCTGGATAGGTCATCAAAGGTTGATTAACAGGAGTTCACAGTTGGGACTCCTATCTATTAGCTGATCATTTGGCCCACTGTCTCTGGCCAGACATTATCATGGGCAGTCAGGGCAGGAAGTTAGAGCATTAGCTTCACTTCACATCCTGAGCATAAGAGAAGCAGGAAGTGGAAGAGAAGTGGGAGTGAAGGTGGCACTCCCACTTCCTGCTGTGACTGCTGATGACAATATTGGGCCAAGTGCAATGACAGCTTGCCAGATGATCAGGTGATAGATGGGGTGCCAAGTGGCTAACCCATGTCCATCAACTACTGATGACCTATTCCGAGGATAGGTCATCAGTTCAAAAAGCCCAGATTACCCCTTTAAAGGGAACCTGTTACCACCTGTAAGCACCATAAACTAAGTCCTGTTCCTACGCTGTCACTCTGTGAAGTCAGAGCTTGTTCATTCAGTATGACTCTTTTCATTTAGCCTATGTGCATAATGGGTTGCTGGTTAGGCACCTAAGTGGCAGGTAACTTGATGGCGCAGCAACTGAAAGATGGAGACAGAGGCAGTTTTTTTTTCAAACCAAATACATTTTACTAAAATAAACTTGACACTTTGTATCACTCCATAGGAGGGTACAAGAATACATATATCTAAATTTCAGAATGGAAAGTCAGTTTGAACTCTACTTGTATCTATCCATCTCCATTATTTGACTTGCTCTATTTTCGGAGTTCTGTGGCATCATACTTGCAACAGTCATTTCCATCTCATGCACACTTTTACATAATGGAGTCAGGGGACCAAAACAGAGAATCAGTGAAAAGGACTGGAGATTATGAAAGGATTGGATGCAGTATATGGACAATCTGATAAGAGTGTAGAGAGTTCAAGACACAATCAGATAGGTATGCTGAGAGTCCTGACAGAGCCAGAATACAAGGAGTATAGCCGGTGCCCTCAGCAAGAATGAGATGGTTTATACATCATTAGAAAATTGCTGATTGGCTGGTTGGCCTGTCAATCATCCCAGCCAGTCCATCAGCTAAAAACTCTAATAAGGCTTCTGATTACTGGCTGGGATGTCAATCACAAGACAGTCCTTCAGCTCAACAACAGAAGGGAGATGTTTAACCCTTGATGACCAGGTCTGACTGAAACATGTGTGCTCGGAAGGTGCATCATATGATCCAGAGCTAATATAGTGACATCACCTAAGGCCAATTTTGAGCAACGGAAGAACCTTTCCAGCAGGTGCACCATTTGGTCCAGAGCTAATGTACTGACATTACTTCACCCCAAAAGTCAATTCTGAGAAATGGATGAACCAGCACCAGTGGCGGAATACAAGAATACAGTTCTTTACCACTTTTACCCAAGTCTGGTGTTAGATTTTCTTAAACGAAAAGCGTATGTTTTTTTTTTCCGCATGGTTTTTATTGAGTCATACACGATTTAATATCAGGGTAACATAGACAATTAATATCTGCTGCTATGACCTCATGATGATTGGTAAGAGGCTGAAAACAGAATGGCTATGAATAATATACATTATGACTAGAGATGAGCGAGTATACTCGCTAAAGGCAATTGCTCGAGTGAGCATTGCCTTTAGCGAGTATCTCCCCCGCTCGAGACTGCAGGTTCGGGTGCCGGCGCGGGGGAGAGGTGAGTAGCGGCTGTCAGCAGGAGGGAGCTGGGGGGAGAGAGGGAGAGAGAGATCTCCCCTCCGTTCCGCCCCGCTCTCCCCCGCAGCTCCCTGCCCGCTGCTGGCACCCGAACCTGCAGTCTCGAGCGGGGGAGATACTCGCTAAAGGCAATGCTCGCTCGAGCAATTGCCTTTAGCGAGTATACTCGCTCATCTATACTTATGACCCTAATTAAATATACCATAGATGGTTTTCCAGACATTATATAACACTAGATTTATGGCGGCGACTGGACTCTTTGTACTGGTAAAAGTTAAAACTGGAACACAACAAATGACTCTTGGTATCTCACGCTCAGGAACTCTGCAGGACAAGAAGGTACACGCTTCGTCATTCACTACCTTAATTATAGAGAAGATTGAAGTCAACAAGGCTAATCAGATTTATAGGAATAATTGAGGTCAACGTGTAGGGGACGGAGAGAGCGAGAATTACTTCGTATTAAACACAAATGAAATTTTAATCTTCTCTCCAGGAATGATAACCACTGTGCAAACACAAGGAACAACCTAACTGATTTATTTTTTTTAAAAACCTAAACAATAATAGACATGAGAAGTAAGAGCAGCGTCTACAAAACCCTTTAACACGTCTCTGTAAAATGAGCAGAGGGACTCGGTGCAGAACAAAGCCCGTCCACCCTGCGTTCTCACTAAACCTTGTTAATATGAATTTCTTAAGGAATTAATTTCCTGCCTGAATAAGTCATGAAAAGGGAATTATTCTCGTCTTTGATATGTATACCGCCATTGTGGGCCGCACGTTATGATAATTTCTCACACAACACTTTAGCTTCGCAGGTTATTGTTGGATGTTCAGCCTTGCGTGGAAGGAAAGATAAAATGTATAGATGAAGAAAGTGGTGAGAAACGAACTTATTCTAATGCTTTGTCATTAGGCAGCGTTGCCTGGAGTGCGTGTATAAAGTGATTACTTTTCGAGGCCTGGAGCCATTAACCGTTAAGAACTTACACCAGAAGAGCACTTTTCTTGGAGTGGTTCTTGGTTCTCGAATAGCCTACGATGAACATACAACACAACTCATGGCAGGAGAAAGATTTGGAAATTGCTTAAAACTTTCCACTAAATTTCTACCGAAAGTTTTGGCCGAATTTAAAATGCAAGACAAACTTTAATTCTTTAAGGACATGGTCGACTTTTCACTTAATGATTCAATCATTTTTTACAGTTTCACCTCCACTTTTCAAAAGCCATAACCTTTTTATTTTTCCTTCAACATACTGTTGAAATGCATTAAAAAATAACAGGTAGCTTTTTTTTTGTCGATCGGCATGATTGCAATATTTTTTTATATTATTAAAGATCCTGTTTTCTTGAATGGAGCTTTGTAAGAAGAGCTTGTTTATTAATTCTTGGTGAGCGATAGCTTTTCTTAGCACCATTTTGGGGTATATAACTCTTTTATCACGTTCATTGAATTTTTGGGAAAACAAAATGTACAAAAGAAGCATTTTGTCTCAGTTTTGTTTTTGCTTTTTTATAGTGTTTGCTGTATAGGACAAATAGTGTGTTTGATTTACTGTACAGGCCATTATGGATGTGGTTATACAATGTGTTTTTGAACTTTTTTTTTTAACTTTTGCAAAAGAAGTAAAAGTGTGCAATAAACGTTTTCTTTAACATGGATATTTTTGACAGTTTTTTAAACCTTTTTCTATCTCCTTGCAGGGAAGTTTTATGACAGCTCAGATAATAGACTGCAGTGTATTACCTCTATTTTTTGCCTTTTCTAGCTATAGCAGGTCCAAAGACCATTGTCAGGTGTCCAGTCGCCATGACAACCTATCATCATTCTGCAGTTGGATGACACAGCTCACTTCTCTGTTAACCTCTTATGTGCCTTGTTCAGTATTGATTTCTCTCTAATCTCACAATAGGATCCCAATTGTCAGTTACAGATGGCTCTCACTACAGAGATAAGCCCACTCAGAAACTAATCCCCCAACATCTACATGTGATACATGTATGACATTTTGTGCAAACCCCTTCCTTCCCATGATCTACATCTATGAAACAGGATGGGAAGTGGTTAAAACAAAATGATGATATTGATAGTTCTTGTACAAGGGATTTCCTCCTTTCACATTTATTCCACATCCACAGCAAATGTCTAAATGTTGCAATTCCTACCTTTGGGACCCATACCTATGTCAAGAACATGTCACCCAACCTCTGTTGCATTTGGTGAGGTGACTGCCACATTTATGTGGTGGGAGAATGGAAGAGTGGCCTCTGTATTGTGAGAGAGCAACAAAAAAATTGCCAAGCAGGCGTGCTCAGCTTTTTCTGTAAGTGCCAAAGTCCTAAGTGCTGATGCCTTCAATATATCCTGATAGGACAAACCCTTTAACCATGGTTGAACTGTTTGACCAGATCCTCAAACAGGTCAAAGCCCTGTCACATTAATGTATCTCAAAGGTATAGCAGAAGGCAACCCTACATGGAGGTGACTTTGAAGCCAGTCTCTTTTAACTAGAGGCTATTTCTCATTATTTGATTTACATTTTTTTTTGTTAGATGATGTGTTCTGTGCGTGTAACGACTAAAACAAAGTTTATAATGGAATTTAAAGTGGATATGTACATGTTCTGTGTAGTAGAGATGAGCCCTGACTCATCTAGTGGGACGTAGGAACCTCAGTATGTGAATGCTTTGAACCTCTCAGTAAACATCAACTACCAGATTGGAGTCTTCTCTAAAATGAGGACATTGGCTTTTACCTCATGGTTTTTTCTTTTTGCCTTTCTCTGGATCAACATTCGGTGGTAATAGGCTGAACTGGATGGACATCCTTCTTTTTTCAGCCTTACACACTGTTACTATCAAAACCTTTTTCTCTAAAATCACAAAAATCTAGGTGTTAGGTTGTGTTCCTGGGACCTGTAGTTCTATGGATTTTCAGGAGCACACCTTCACTGGTGCATGATAATTGAGCTGGCAGGGTGTGGAGTTCTCTAGCCAGCTAATCTCCTTTGGTCTGCTGCACATAAATACCAGCTTCTCTCGCTAGAGGAAACTGGTAAATTTACTCAGTTTACTTATTTTGTAGTATGCCCACTCAGAGCTGGGTGTTAGGCATGCTGGTTTGAAGTGTTTCTCTCACCTTCTCTGAGGAAAGTCTGGACTCCTGTTGTCCCCGTCTACATCTTATGCAGACCCCCTCTCCCTTCCTCATTGACAGGTGTGGCCTCCAGATGTCTGATGTCTCGTATGGTCAAATGGGTGATTTCTGACATGGTTCCCTTTATGTTAGCATGGTGGCTGACTCTCTTTACACTTGGTGTGAGGACACTTGGACTAGCTATGGTTTACTAGCTGTTTGCATGTGAGTTCTGAGTGGGGTTTATGTTCTGTGTGGTTTATATTACCTGAGGTATGTGTGTGAACAGCAACATATTCTGTTGGGTCTATGCAGATGGCCAGACATGTGCTCTATGCACAGTCCTGTTCTGTGTGGTATGCATTTCCTGGTGTGTTGGTGTGAACAGAAATGTGTGCATTAGGTCTGTGCAGGTGGCTGGACATGAGGTATGAACGGTTGTGTTCTGTATGTGTGAACAGTGTCGTGTCCTGTGTTTTGTGCATTTCTCCAGGTTCCAAATCAGGGATAGCCAGGTCTGAGAAGAAGACGGTGGGGCCGTCCTTATTAGGGTGCCTACCCTGCTTTTAGGCAGGGGTGCCACATTTTTCCTGATTAATAAGGGACAGGTTTCCTTCTATCTTTGCCTGGAGTGGTGTAATGTATACTTGCAGATACTGTGAGAGTGCTGGAATTTTTACTAGAACACCATCTTGCATCCATGCTTTGGTGTGGTGCTTTAATGCGTCACATGGACATAACACTAAGTTTATTCTCTTTTGGTTATTGTTTTAACTAAAGGTATATAATAAAGTCATATTTAGCAAGTACCACGTATCTGCCTACTGTAACTGTATGTAAAGCAAACCACATTTTCCATTTATATATTTAATGACAATACCACAAGCTGAAGTGTGCTGTGTGTTACTCTGCCTGTGGTGGTGAATCCTCATATCCCTCTTATCCAGTTTATGTAGTCTAATGCAGTCACAGAATCTAAAGCATTATTTTGGAGTTTACTGTGGGGAATCCCCAGGTTTGTGGCCACCAGACTAACCAGGATTGGCGGTACTCATAGAGCATAGTCAACTTTCCAAGATCACTATCGTGATGTCAGCAGATATACCCAGAATAGCAAGAGTAATCAAAGTCCAGTAAACAAGCTGGGGACTGCAGGGATTGAATCATAGAGCTAGAAGTCTCAGCAAGTAAACGGTTAATCAGAAAAATAGTCAGAGTCAGTCCTGAAATCAGTAGACAGTCTAATCTAGCAGAGGCAGATACAACTATTAAAATTACAATAACCTATATGCAGATAAGATCTGCAGATCAGACAGTAAGTTTTAAAGCTACTATCCATTACATTATCGTCAGGCTTCAGCTGATCCAGCAACATGGTGATGCAGAGCATAAGAACGAGACCAGAGTCTGGAAGAAATGGGAGTTGTGGAATAGCTGGCCCTGATCCTGGACGGATGTGTAAAACTGTGCTAACATACATTCAGTAGGTTAGCAAAAAGTTAGGAATAAATGGCAGCGAGTAATAAGTGCAATATCAGACTACACAGGGTGTGTAGTCTGTTACCATGGAGATACATGGGTCAGCATAAAGAGCTATAACAATAATTGGACATTTTGAATCAAGACTATATCCGAACTTGCTTTCTCTTACATTCCTGCTGCTTTGGAAATATATTGCTTCTACAGGTAGACACAATACTTAAAACCTCCAAAAAATAGGCTGAATGCAGCAAAGAAACAAACCATTGATTTTATTATTTCAGGTCTTAGGAAACATCAAGTTACCGGAAACAAAGCCTGTCCTCAAATTCCGTTCCATGTGGTAAACACTTTTTGGAATGTTCTCATGTGTAAGTAACTTGAGTTATAGACCTAACTAAGAGCATTTCATCTTACACTGCAAAAGGTTGTGGGAGAGGACACCTAGGCCTATATTACATGTAAACAGATAAACATTATTCCTTTGTGCACTTAGTTTAGACTGGCTGGATTTCAGAACTGAGATAAATAAACTCAGTGGGATTATTTTAATTAGGCCTGCAGGAAAAATTTGATAGAAGCCAGAAAGAAGAAAGAGCCATAATTACTTGCTGGAACATAGGAAACCCCTTATGTGGAGTGCGAAAAGAAGGTTTTGTACCTGGCATCCTACTGCTCCTGCAATTGTTAAATGAACATAACATGAATTTTCCCAAGTATTCCATGGTTTGGAGCATAAAAACAGATGATTCTGCCATCATTCCACCATCTACAGCATAATAGTAAAAACAACTGAAATTCATTTTGCCTTCCACAGACTGAATTCCTAAAAAGTTGTGTTGTCAAATTTTTCATGTACAATAACAATGCTCTTACTGTTTCAATTATATTCTGCAAAGTTTATAACTTTGTAATTGAATTTTTTTTGTAGCACCCAAGGAATCTGCATACATATCAAGTGGCGGCCAAAGAAAATTTACAAGGAGGTACAGGATGTTTCTTGAGTTAGCTAAGATAAACGGAGGGACCAAACATGGATAAGATTGAATATTCAGACCCAGAGGCGTAACTTGAAGCTCCTGGGACCAATGCGAAACCTGTAACAGGGCTCCCAACTATAATGCTTTATTCATAGTACTGGGCTCCCTATATGGAGAAGAGAGGTCTTAGGGGCCCCCTAAGGCTCCTGGGCCTGAGTGAAACTGCATCCCCTGCATCCCCTATAGTTATGCCAGTGTTCAGATCCACATACATAACGAGAAACCATGAAAGCATCCATATTGTAATTTCTCTTTGTATTTGTAAATGCAGTATACATGACCTGAACCCCAGTTTCCATTGCAGACTACTAAAAATTGGTCAATTTAACAAATCATAATAGAATGCAATTTGTGAAAAAATAATATAAATTCATGATAAGATTTATTTATTTTAGGATGGTTTCACGTCTGCTTTGAAGCCTCCGGTTGGGCAGCTGAGCAGAAACCGAATTGACCCCATTATAATCAATAGGGTCTGTTCAACGCTGTTTGGTTCCATCCTGAGGCGGAGCTGTTTAGCCATGGGATTCCGCTTTCCCGCTCCCTGAATGGAGCAGGAGAGCAGAACCCGGGGTGCAGCTGTGCAACCACCCTTACCCATTTATACTGTATAGCAGATATATATTCTGCAGGGCTGTACACAGATTGTTATTACTTACATAGCGCCCTGTCCCCACAATCTATATTTACCTGTTAGTATGTTTTTGAAGTGGAAGAGGAAAACCATAGAGAACATACAAACTCCATGCAGATGTTGCCTTTGGTTGGATATGAATGTAGGACCCCAGCAGTGCTATCCAGTGAGCCACACTTTATCATCTGCAGGTGAGGAAAAGAAAAAAGAGGGGTAGAGCAAAACCCCTATGGTGTCGGTGAAGAAAAATAATATATAAAGAATAGGATGATAGTAGCAGTGGATGATACACTGTATCATCTATCTACTGATGTAAGCGATTTGTGTAACCGATCATTACTATTGTATCTACAACCACTCGATCAATAATAGACAACTTTCTCACAGCTCACCTATTTATAAGTTTAGGATAAAAACTACCTTGTTGACTTAAATAATGTCATTTACAGTACAGTTAGTCCCCGACTTGCGAACAGGTTCCGTTCCGGGAGCCCGTTCGCAAGTCCGTTTTGTTCGCAAGTCGAACAAATGGTTGTATGGAGGGGATCGCGGGTGGATCCCGCTCCATACAACGTCGGGTGCCGGCTGTTCTTACAGCGGGCACCCGGCAGCAGCAGTTCCGACGAGCCGTGGCGCTTGTCGGTACTGTTAACACTTTAAATACCGCTCTGACAGCGGTATTTAAAGTGTTAACAGTTCTGACAAGTGGCGCGGCTCGTCGGAACTGCTGCCGCCGGGTGCCCGCTGTAAGAAACAGCCTGCACCCGACGTTCAGGGGGCCCGTACAGCGTCCCACGATGAGATCGCGGGACGCTGTGTGGTTGCTAGGCAGCCGGGGACCTCCTGAAAGGCCCCAGGGCTGCCTATGCAGAGTGCCCATCAAGCGCACGGCTTGCTAGGCGCTCTGCATAGACAGCCCTAGGGCCTTTCAGAAGGCCCCCGGCTGCCCAGCAACTGCGATCTGACCGGACAGGTTTCTATCAGGCTTGATAGAAGCCTGCCCGGTGCCTGCACAGTATGATGTAATGCCATAGCATTACATCATACTGTGCAGGACAGATAGTTCGTATCTAGCGAAATTCGTAAGTCGAATGTTCGCAAGTCGGGGACTATCTGTATCTCAGAAAACCTGTTGACACGCCCAAAGATCTATTGACTGTTAAGCTAAAAGTTAAAACAAATCTATATAAAGGATTTTTTAAAGTACATATTTGCCTAGATATTGATGAGGAGATGGAAAAATATTCAAATACTTAAAAATGCTATCTAAAATACTAAAGCATACATCATAAAAGGAAGAACAAGAACATTAAACCATCAGTATTATGATAGAGCCACATTACATAATGTAGTTACAGGCCACAATAGCAAATATGTGATCCATCAAGATTCGTAAAAACAAATCACTCTAGCTCCCAATCCCACAATATAATGGTTAAATAATGCAAGCTATAGTAAGAGTTCCTGGGGCCAAATGCACTCAATGTTGTGAGTAGTTGGGGTTTCCCATCACTCAAAACTGCAGGGTTCTAAGTGTATCTAAAGGCCCTTTCATATGGCCAATGATCATTGCCCCATGTGATTATGCTGGAGGTGAGCCAATACACAAGATGATCTAATCTTTTGTAATGAAGGGCATAATTATACAAACAAGAAGTCTGGTAAGTAGACATGAGCGAGTATACTCGTTAAGGCTAACTACTCGAGCAAGTAGTGCCTTAGCCGAGTATCTCCCCGCTCGTCTCTAAAGATTCGGGAGTGGCGGGGTAGAGCGGGGAGGAACGGAGGGGAGATCTCTCTCTCCCTCTCTCCCCCCGCTCCCCCCTGCTCCCCGCCGCAACTCACCTGTCACCGGTGCCGGCCCCCAAATCTTTAGAGACGAGCGGTCAGATACTCGGCTAAGGCACTACTCGCTCGAGTTATGTGCCTTAGCGAGTATACTCACTCATCTCTACTGGTAAGCTATTATGTGGAAGCTTGTCTATGTGATTTTCATGTATGTTGGTCGAGAAAATTCTAGGCTGCCTCGCTTAGGTCACAGAGAGTAGTGTTAAGCAAACCAAAACAGTAGAACCCTGTTACAGGTCACACTTTGTTAAAAGCATGGTTTGGCGCAAATTCGCACCTTGGGCGGTTTGTCTCAGCCACACTTGCTGAGATTCCTCTTCTTCTCTTTACTTCTTTTATTTTTTCCTTCTTTTAAAAAGAAGGGAAAAAAATGAAGAAGAAAAAGAAAGAAGAATATTTTCGTAATTGTTTCTTTTTTTTTTTGTGCTTTTTTCCTTCTTCTGTTTCCTCTTTTCTTCTTTATCCTTTTTCTTTTTCCTTCTTCTTCTTCTTTTCAATTTTTCAACACTAATGTTGCCTTAAAAACAGCTCAAAAGTACACTCCTCATTAAAAAAAATCAAGCACCTAGAAGGAGTTGTCATTTTGCTGCAAAACGTGGCATGCAGTTACATTTCAGGCAGATATGTGAATGATTAAAGTTGTGGTATGATTAGATGAACGGTCTTGATATCTGAGGCCCTAAAAGGGGTTCCACCCTTAGCCTATAAAAAGGACAACAGGGGCTGCTTGTGTGAAGTGGACCTATCTTTCTGCTTGTGTGGAGCTTGTTGACCACTAGACGCCTCAACAAAGCAATGAATTTTTTTGTCCAGTGAGCAGAGTTTGAAAGTAGACGCATTATTGGAATCCAAAAAGCTGGATTTCATAGCGATGAATTACCTACCACTTTTGCCATTCTGACCAGACTGTAAGGAGGATGTCGGACACAAAAGGGATGGTGGTGGACGAAAGGCGCTGAGCGACCATGGGAGAGGTAAGTGAGTTTATTGTTTTTGTATGGAGGACATTATGGCTACAGCAGGGGACAGTATGACTATTACAACTACAGGGGGACAGTATGGCTACCAAAAAGGACAGTATGACTACTGCAGGGGACATTATGGCTATATACTATTACAGGATGACAGTCTGGCTAATTTTTAAAGGGGTTCTGACACGAATCAGATTTTTATGCTTTAGCAGCCATTGTTCCCTGGTCAGCCTAATGGACACAGGGAACCCACGATCAATGGCTGCTAAAGCATAAAAATCTTATACTTACCTTTGTTCCTGATGTTGTTCTGCAGCGGGGTCATCTCCCAGCAGGCTCCTCTTCATCCTCCGACGAGCCGCCCCCTTCCCCTTCCGGAATCCATGCGTGCGCAGTGGAAAGGTGCCCTCTGACAGGAGTCAGGACGGGCTGCGTCTCCACTGCGCATGCGCAGAACTCCGGCTTCAGCCAGGATTGATGGGCCGCCCACAGCAAGCACTGCTTGTGACGTGCTTGCTGTGGGTGGCCCGTCCGTTCACCTTGGAAGTGGCTGACGGACGGAGCAGAGCAGGAAGCGGTCATTTTGACCGCTCCTGCTCTGCTTCCAGAAGCCACCGAAGAAGATGCCCAATGGATGGGATATGCCTGGCGATCGGTCCTGGCCAGGCAAGGTGAGTAAAATTTTTTTTTTCTTCGTGTCAGAACCCCTTTAATACTGGGGGCAGTATGGTTCTACTGTATATACCAGTATGGCTATTACCATAGTGGACATTATGGCTGTTTATAACTACAGGGGGATAGTATGACTATTTTTTTTATTGCAGGGGACAATATGGCTATATATTACTACAGGGGGATAGTACGGCTATGTATTACTACAGGGCAACATATGCTTATTACTACAAGGAACATTATAGATGTTTATTACTACATGAGACATTATGGCTTTTTATTACTACAGGGGGACAGTGTGGCTTCTTATTTACTAAGGGAGACCACCATGTGGATCGTTGTTTATTACAGAGGGACAGTGCAGCTTATTTATTACAGAGGGGGGGGGGTGCTGTGAGTTTCCCTGTTAAACAGTATTTAGGGGAAACCATGTGTGGTACTATTATACTTCATATAGGGATTATGGATATGAAAAAGCAAAGAGCCAAAGACGTCTGTGTGGCAATCTTTGAAGACAGAAGATGTGCCCAGGAGAAGTTGTTGTGTTGGACTGGATAGAGAAGAAAATGACAAGGTTAATTAGCGATAACTACATCTAGTTGCTGTATGGTCTGTAGAGTGATGATGAGTAGTAGTATTCTTGTTTGTGAACTGACATCTCCCATCATACTTTACCATTGTTCAGATCATATTAGGAAGTACAAAACTAAATAGCAGTGGCTGACTTGACTGTACAGTTTATCCCTTCATTGATCTTGGTTCTGGCACTGTATTTATGTACTGTTTGTTTCCAGTGCTGTACTTATGTATTGGATTTGGTTTTGGGACTGTATTTAGTACTGAGCTTGGTTTTTGGTTGCCAGGATGTTATACACTTTTATTTCCCTTCTTGTCATCAGTGAAGTAATTTTTTCGTGCTTTTTGGGCGGACCGGGGATGAAGGGGGGGGGGGGGGGGGGTTGACTATTTACTTCAGGCAGCAGAAAGCCTAGGGCCCCCCCCTGGATTCAGTCATTCAGTTTTTTTTGCTAGGACAGTTATCACTTTGCTTAAGATTTGATACTTGAGCTCTGATTGTCTACAACCAGGTCCTTTTATTCAAATACAATCTACATAGATTCCCCTCCAGTCCTTTCCTTTTCTTTTGTTAACGGATGTGTGATCATTTTTTATTTTGTGACTTTCTGTCTTTGGGGTGTGAAATCTATTAACTAAAGTCAAAATGTATATTTCTGATTTAAGATTTCTCAGCAACTTTCTAGATTTCAAAAGTTGACTCAATAAGCCCAAATACACAACTAAGAATGTGTGAACTAATATTTCATCTCATATCCGGAAATCATTCAGAGCCAGTTAGAAAACTGAATGATTCATAAGTTCTTTATTTGCTGAAACTATGCTAAGCTTCACAGATAACTGGAAGTTTTTGTTCTTTTCTCTGCCTAGAGAAATAACAGCTTGAAGTCTTAAAATGCCACCAAATGAGATCCAACTTTTATTAACTGGTTAGACTATATGAAACTGAATACAATGTGCAGGAAGAATTGAAAGTCCATTGTATTGATTATGCATAATATCTTAAATGGGAACTTTAACTACTGATGACCTTGGAATTTCTGTTGATCGAAAGTATAATAGTTGGCTTCAGTTTCATTAAAATGAATGGGAGTGCTGCATCCGATTAGGCTGGGTTCCCACACGGCGTATTACCTGGCGGAAATCTCATAGAAAAAACACGAGATTTCTGCCATGAAAGCGCTGCTTCAAAACCCGCGGCCCTTAGCTGCAGGTTTTGGAGCAGACTGGCCGTATGCTTTTCCGTTGAGGCCGGAGCTCCCATAGAGGAGAGCGTGGCCGCAATGGAAAAAAAATGGACATGCTGCGGCCGGCAAATACGTGCTTTTCTTTGTTCACTTTACATGCCAAATACGAAAATAAAGGTGCTAAAAAAGGCCTATGCACCCTAAAAAGTGCTCATCACATAAGCTCACCTACAGCTCATCACATAAAAGACAAGACCTGACACTACTCTATCCATGGAAAAATAGAAAAGTTTAAAGAGACTTTAAATGCAGGGTGTTTATTGTGTAAATGTGGAAAAAAAGTCAGAAACAATGCTAGAATTGATGTGTTTTCACACCACATTCCCCCCCCCCCCTCCCAAAATTATTAACCTTATACAATACACTATATGTACCCCAAATAAAAACTACAGGTCACCCAGCAACAAACAAAAAAAACCTCTACATGTCGGCGGACAAAATGTAAAAAGTTATTGCTTTTGAAAAGTGGTGACGAAAATCCCCCAAAATAATTGTATTTGAAGTACCAAACTAGTCCGTCTTCTTAAGGGGTTAAGCATATTGCAAAAATGCTTATGGTCGTCTATTCTGTATATAAATAAATAACAGTTAAGCTTTAAACTGTTGGTGTGACAGAGCTTACTCACAGGGGCGCATCCGGGCGTGAAGAAGACGACCGCACTGCAGGTACGGACAACTCTCCGCAGCGCCGGAAGAAAGAACACATGACTGGCAATGGAGCTGGTCATGTGTTCTTTCTCCGAACCTACAGTGCGGCCGTCTTATTCTGCAGGAAGACGGGCGCATCGGCGCCTGGATGCGGCCGTGTGACTAAGCCCACAATCAGATCCAGCTAAATGTACCAAATATGTAGTATCTTCAAAGACAGCACAAAATGGAATGAACCAATGGAATAGTGACCAATATTTAAAGCATACCTACGTTTTCAATAAGTTTTCTAAAATACACCAGGTTCTCGTTAACCTCTCATTTGCTCCTGTTTGCAGACTGTTTAATGCCTGTAAGTTCTCCTTTTCCTAGCATTTTACCCCCTCCCTGAAAGTGGATTGCAAACAGCAGTGCAGCAGAAAAATGGGGAAGACCACCAGACAATCATAACTTCCTTGCTCTTACTTCCTATGCTGCATTGCTTGATCTGTGGTGCAATCAGCAGGGAGGCAATATCTGAATGCCCATCCCTTCACTTTTCCAGGACGATCAAACCTTTAGAGACATTTTTGCGTAATGTGTGCACAGACACACCGATCTACTGTAACAACAGGAGAGGCAGAGATCCTTATCACAATGTCTGCAGATCTGTCAGCTTGCAGCCTGTAAGTGCATTGGCGCTGCCTGTGAAGATAGCCCTTGCTCTAAAAGTTGTCATACAGACAGCCGTGACAGAGTGAGCTGTGGCTTTTACTCCTGTTCCCATTTCCGATAGCCCATCAGGTACCAAGCTGCATTACAGGACACCTACTGTCTACCCTACTCAATACAGCGAAACGAATTGTTCACCGTTACTGAAAATTACTCAATAGCTGTTTCTAGGAAAGTTCTTCCTGCATTGCAAGCATGCAGTCACTGGTGATTTAACCCATGAGTTGCAGCAGCTAAGTTTGAGATGTGCACCAGGTTGGCTATATTACTGTCCTATCACGTCTTCTCCTATGGACTCAGGTGTCAGGCACATCCTACTGCTGAAACCATCAAATCTGCTTGCTACAGAGGAAATGCTGGCACTTTTTAGTTCCAACCTAGCTGAGGAAGCCCTGTGCCCACATACCATCGGGAACTGACCTACTGGACTTGGTCACAGTTTTACAACACAACAACATTTTTAATGGACATATATTAAATAAATGAAGAAACTAACTGAATGTATCAGATGAGCCGAAGTTGTCTGTAAAGCGATTGCCCCTTTAAATCCATTGGCTGGGCAATAGAGGGCTTTCATCAGATTAGTAAAAAACATGACAGCATTTTTCCTTGAAACATCAACAATCTTATTCATGGTCTGTTTGAAGTCCGGCATTGAAGTTCCTTCCAAGCGAACAGGAGTTGCAATATCACAGCTCCTGGAGAAGTACTGTGTGTGTATTTTTTAATGCAGCAATACGGCTCCGAGTTTACCTTGTTTTGAGCACATAATGCAGAGTTTACAGTATTCAGTAGACGTTGCTCAACTACACAAGACACATTTAGTGCGACCATAGAATCAGAATTATGGCAGAGACAATTCTGTGTAGGGAATCTCATCTCTTCAGGAATTACAACATCCATATAAACCTCAAAGTAAAGTTAATTTGTAGTGTTAACTGCAATAAAACAGTGATAATAAGATGTAGTACTGAAGTAGCAAATTAATGATTCCTGGAGAAGTTTTAGCAGTTAATCAGGCAATTTCCAATTATTTATGTTTATGGAAAGAGCAAAAAGTTTAACATGTTGGGAAAGTGATACATTACAATTGCATGTATTGTTAGAACACCCACTAGAACATAGCATGCTAATTACGTGTTAATATGCCATAGAAGTGAGGTGTTAATCATAGTTTGCTGTGATTCTCGTGGGAGTAGGCGGGTGCTTGTCACATAGCAGGTATTAATCTTTCCAAAAATACACCGAAGAACTGTTATGCCTCGTAATGAATGGATCATGTGACTAATATTTTATTCAGTGTTAAATTAGATACAATTAATGCCAGTTAGATGAACTATAGGATAGTATGTAGCAATCTACTCACATACTACTAAATACAGAGTCAGGGCACCTTCACGCGAGCGTATGCGTTTTGACGGTTGCCTGCACGCACCATAAAATCGAGTGAATGAAGAAAAGGCGCGATTAAGGCCTGAACTTAATTAGCGTTTTCTCATCCATTCACAGGATCGGGTGCAAGGTGTTAGCAAAAAAATACGCCGCAGCCCGGAAATCCCTCGTTGAGCCTAAATCCTCGCAATGTCTTCAAATGCCTAAATAGAGGTACCTGTAAGCTTTTCCCTGCGTTGGACACTGCTAAACTGCCTCCCCCTCCCTAGGAGTCTAGGGGAGCCGGCAGCGTATATCTGTCAAAAAACAGAGCAAGACTTATCTTTTCCGGCAGCGTATAGTTTTAGTCGCCTATTTTTTTCCGACACAATGTTTTTACGCAGCTTAAAATTGCTCATCTGAATGGATACATTGGAAGCCAATGCTTCAGATGGTCGCGATTTTCGGCCATCGTAAAAACATGGCTAAATAGGCGCATAAAAACGCTTGTATTAATAAAGCCTCATGTTCAAGTACAGCTCTCCCCATGGATGTCATCAACACATCAGACCAAGAAGTAACTAATGCCCACAATGGACCAATATAGGCATGTATTACATCATCAAAACGTGGGGAACACAAGATTGGGCAAATAACGGTAACATAAATAAAATGATGGGAATGCTATCACTAACCAATTTTTGTGTGACAGACCTTGCATAGAAGCAGGGAGATCGCCCCGATAGGGATGACCCCATATCAGGAACCTATGGGGCCTAGTCTGTCCCTAGATGGAAGATAGGGAGGATGTTTAATGCAGAAGTAAAGAGCAATGTACATAACACAGTATTTGGTAGAAGTGAATAAGCCTCACACAGAATAAGTAACCACTGGTACTTAGCTGACAGGAGTCTGCTGACTCAACAAACAACTTTGACAAGACAATAACCGTCGCCCATGTAGAGGTGGGCCCAGAATAAATTGTAACTTTTATGGGTTGCACAGAACATTAAATAAGTTTACTAAAACTGGGACACCACTTTAAGCTCTTGCCTCTTTGGCACTGCTAGCCCAAAACCCAGAACTTTACATCGCCTACATTGTCATGACCATCACAGAATGCAGAACCCACATTAAGAATTAGTTTTAGTACATCTTTATACAATTAAGAAGGAAAGTAGAAAAAGTGTCATTACAGACACTTTTTGTTAGCTCCATTACCTCTCCCTCCAAACAAAGGTAAAATAATACAAAAATAAAGACGTATTTCATTTAACATCAGTTAAAATATAGCTTAGGAAGACCCTGACCCCAATCATGACCTGACGCTCTCTGAGCTTTGGTTTCCCTGCCCTCAGCTTCCAAGCCTTACAGGGGTTTTCCAAGTTGTAGAATTTCTGTAAATCCAGATTAACATGCACTAACATGGCAAATAAGCATATACTCATCTCTCCCTGCGTCCCATTGCTCTGCTGTGGTTCTCCCATGTGTTGTCACATTTTCTGGTTACCCCAGTCTGTTTACAGGAAGTCACAAGTGTTGCAACCAATAGCAGAGAATAATAATTAATTGCTGAGCTCTGTTATTGGCCGCAGTGCTTGTGACTTTCCGTAAACCAAGTAGAACTTCAGTCTGTAAACAAACACAGCTGCAGAGGACCGGACCCTGGCACAATACACAGCCGGAATGGGGAGAGGTAAGTACATCGTATTTGTTATGCAAGAACATGAGGAGCTGGATTTACAGAAATTCCATGACTTGGACAACCTCTTTAAAGCAGCTCAGCCGTGCTCGCCTGCCATGGTTGTCACCCAACCTGAGTGGCCATTGGACCTATATCCAGCTTTCATAATTGCCCAGACCAAAGACATCTTTGGAATCTGCCATACAGCGAGTGTCCCCCAACATGTGAGTTCTCCTTACTCTGTAGCTAGTAGCTGACTCACTGTCCAACAAGTGCAATATCACGCAATGCATATTTGTAACTAACCAGGCTTAGGCTGCATTCACACGAACGTATATCGGCTCGGTTTTCACACCGAGCTGATATACATTGTCCTCGTGTGCAGGGGGGGGGGGAGGATGGAAGAGCCAGGAGCAGGAACTGAGCTCCCGCCCCCTCTCTGCCTCTTCTCCGCCCCTCTGCACTATTTGCAATGGGGAGAGGTGGGACGGGGTGGGGCTAATTCTCGGTACTTAGCCCCGCCCCTGCCCCACCTCTTACCATTACAAATAGTGCAGAGGGGCGGAGAGGAGGCGGAGAGGGCGCCGGGAGCTCAGTTCCTGCACTTGGCTCTTCCATCCTCCCCCCCTGCACGCGAGGACAACGTATATCGGCTCGGCGTGAAAACCGAGCCGATATACGTTCGTGTGACTTCACCCTTAAGTGTGCCTTTGTTTAATGGGAAAAAGCACCTGTGAAACCCACACTTCGAATCTCATCTACTTAACACCTTTTGCCATTGAGCTCTTGGAGAAGTCAATTACAGAAGTTGACTTCGGTACTTTTACATGGGACGTCTGTTGGATGCTTAAGTGCTCCATAGTCATCCCTACAATACATGATTGGTACAAGTATTTGTGTGCTATTAGTTAGATTGTGTTTGTCTATAACATTGACTCAGGTAACAATCAGATCACATTTTATTAGTAATCAATGTAAGAATCCAAGTAATTCCAAAGGGTTCACTAACTTTTTCACATTACAAATGCACATACTGTATACACATTATTATACAGACCACACACACATGCATACACATCACAACACACACGTATGTACTGTCCGTGTAGACACATACACATCTCTTGTAGAGTTGTCACCTGGTGAACAGAGCTGCTGCCTTCCTGAGTTGCCTATTGCAATTCTTCTCCCTCCCTTTTCTGTCTGTCCTGACGTAGCTACTATAAGGCGCCCTAAAGCCACTCTCACACACGGAGTCAGTAAAATGCCGCAATTTTGATTGTGGCGTTTTACCGCAATTTTGATCAGTGTTTTCGAATGCATGTTACTGCTAATGGGTGATGAGGTACATAAAACAATAGAGCACCAAAATAGAGCAGACAGCACTCGAAATTCATGGCGTTAGAGCTCCGGTCTGTGAGGACCAATTAAAATCAATTGAAGTGTTGTACCACGATTAGTGCAGTCAAAACGGTAAAAAGCGCATGTGTGAAGGTGGCCAAAGGCTGTGTTTAGGCGGAAGGTTACTGTTTAAAAAAATCATTCAAACGAGTGAAAGTAAAGGTCATCGTTAGGTCTAACCGCAGCCAACAAGTGAACGATGGACGAATTGTCATTGGCTTGTTCACTTATCGTTTGGCTTAAACAGCAATCATTCAGTCCATCTCATTCGCTTATACAGGAACTGAATGATTCTTGTTTGAACGAGCCAACGATGTATCTGCCTGTATAGACAGGCGACACGATAATGAGCGACCTACCGATGACGTCACTCGCTTGTGCAAAGAGAATCGTCTTGTCTAAAAGGATACTTTTGAAAAGCCTTGGCTGTAGTAACTTTGTGTAGTAGAGACAGAAGAAGAAGGAGGAGGAAGGTAAGGCTTGCAGATGTCCGCGCCCTCCACTTCTCCACCGGTCTGTGTCTGGGACAAGTGCTCCGGCTGCCCCCTCATTCGCTATGTCCCCGAGGCCCCTAAATGAAATCATTTCTATGGAAATTTTCTTTTTGACTAATGACGTGGGTGTTTAGATATGTTACTTTTCCGCTAGATATCTTTGCCAGCGTCTAGGTGCTTGAGGGTCTCCTTTGATATAAAATGTGTTTGTATTTCTGTAGGACCTTTTTTCTTGTTTTTTCTTGTCTTTTATCTCTTCACTTCTATGATTTCCTTTGTGCCTGGAAGCTTTCTGTTTAAACAGTCTGGCCCTGCAGCTGGGAACCTGTATGTGCTGTATCGCTGTGTCTAATGAAGGATTTATCTGCTTACTGCCCTGTCTAAATAAGCTCACAAATAAGACTTTGCCGTGTCCTTATTTTACTTGTCTTTATACTATTCTGTGCAGTTGGAATTGCTTGTTTAAGAAGAATTACGTTTCAAATACTGGATGTTTATTTACAGTATAAAATACCCCCTGTTAAGTTAAAACCGTGTGCATAAGTTGGGCAAGTAGCTTTAACAGATAGGCTACCTACACATGGGTGAGTGTGATCTCGGGCCGAGAAACTTGGCCCTATATCACGCTCGCCAATATGTGCTGTCATGAGGATGTGAGGCATTTTTCTGTCCAACACACCTCCCATCACTCCGGCGCAGCAAGTGTTTACCGTTGTTTTCAGTGGGAAACCTTGCATCGCATTCATTTGCACATCCCACACCATACGATATGTATTCCTGTCCCATTGAAAACAATGGGCGTTGTGTTCCGAGGAACACGAAAAAATAGAAAATGCCGCTTGTGTATATGACTCCATTCAAAAGACTGGGTTTCATATCTGTGCAAGATTTGTCTGTTTCGCAATGCACAAATCTCAATTTTTTCAACCGTGGGAAAGTGGATCGCCCTCGCAACCCATGTGAAATCCCAAGGATGCAAGGCATTTTCATGTGAAAACAGCCTTGCATCACTTCGAAGATGCAGGGAAAGTTGATGCGGCTATCAGCCACAGCGGAGGTTCACAGAGTTCCTCCCATTGTTTTTAATGGGAGACATCACATTGCTGGTACCTAGCAATGGGCGGTGGAATGCGATGCTACACACAAGATAGGGCATGCCATGATTTAATGCCTGGATTTGATTGCAGTGCCATGCGGGAAAAAAAAAACGCTAATGTGTATGACCTCATTCAAAAAAATGGGGTTCATATTTGTGCGAGATTTGTGCGTTTCGCAAAGCACAAATCTCGCACAATTCTCTCACCTGTGTGAAGCCAGACTGAGACTATGGAAGACTGTGCCTGAGGACATGGTGATGGCAAAATCAATAAAAGAGTTCAAGAGGGGTCTGGATGCATTTTTTAAGCAATACCAATGTTATATGTTATAAGCATTAATAACTACAGAACGGTTGTTGATTCTAATCGCCAGATTGGAGTTGGGAAGGAATTTTTAGCCTAAGGGCTCAGTCACACGGGTGTTTTAAAGACAGATTATTCGCGCGTTAAAAAAGATCGCACTATATAAAACCAATGCTTTCTTATGGCAGCGGTCACAGGGGCGAATTTTACATGCGCATAAACTTTGGACGGACAAAAGATAGAACATATGGGTGGCAATGGCCATGGTCATGCGTTTTTTTTAATGCACGCAATGCAATCTTTTTACGTGCGAATAAACGCACGGAAAAACGCCCCTGTGACTGAGCCCTTAATGGGGTAATTTGGCTTCTCTTACTTCTTCCACTTCATGGGATTTTTTTTTACCTTCAACTGGATCAACATTGGGGGGTAATAGGCTGAACTGGATGGACGGGTGTCTTTTTTAAAGCCTTACATACTATGTTACACAGCAAAAAAAATAATATATAAATTTGGTATCATTGTAATTATATTGACCCATAGGATAAAGTTTTCATGTTATTTTTTCTGCAGTGTATAAGTTGTAAAAACAAGACCCCCAAAGATTTTGGAATTTAGTTTTTTTCCATTTCATTTGACTTAGAAATTGTTAAAACGTTCTCAGTACATTATATGGTATATTAAATAGTACCACTGAAAAATACAACTCATCCTGAAAAAAAAACAAGCCCTCAGACAGCTACGCTGGATAGATAAATAAAAAAAATATGATTTTTTTGAAGGTGCCAAGGAAAAAACTAAAACGAAGAAAAAAAAAGCTGAGTCATTAAAGGGCCAAGAACTTGTAACAAAGAAAAAAATAAAAATAACTGTATACAATAAGAAATAAGAATCCCACAGCTGAATCCGTGCGTGCCTGGCAGAAATAGACATTAAAAGGTGGCTTCTTACCTCTATGGATCCAGTGTGGGTCTCCTCCATTGCAGCCAGATCTTTTTTTTTTTCAGCACGGCGGATGCATCTGGACATGCCGGCAGAAGTGCCCAGCGCATGCGCAGTGTCTTTTTTTTTTTTAAATTCCCTATTTCCTGCAGATCTGCCACATGTTCGCTTTAACAGCTGCGGGTCTAGCGCTGATCAGACAGCTTCCAGTGACTTCAATAGAAGCTATCCTCGCAGGATCCGCAGGAAAATAGAGCATGCTGTGATTTCTTCCTGCGCATACAAACTGCACAATAGGAAAAAAAATGACAGCCGCATGTTAAAAAGTTGCAAAACGGGTGCCCCTGTATGCCCATGGGCGGCTCGATTTGTGGATCTTTCCTGCGGGTACCGCAAATCAAATCCATCCGTGTGAGCCAGGCCTAAAGCTCTTTTTTTGTAGAATCAGCGTCACTCTTGCTCATGGGCTGAGTCTGAAATTGAAGATTACTACTATTGTCCACTATTGGTAATGAAGCCATTCTTGGCAATGTTTTCAGAGTATATGATATATTTCAGTAATTCAATGAGCTCCAGCATCCGTGTCCCATGTACCATCCATTATAGTCTACATACATTTATTTATGTCATGTTTTACCGCTCCCCTTTCATTCTCTATCGACAATTATTCTGCTACAGAACAAAGTTCCCTTTCTTCTTCACTTTGCTCATTCCATTAGTGAATGTGAATGTATCTGTCTGCATGATTGCTAGATAACTGGTATAGGCTGTCTTTCAATGCTGGGAGGTGAGCAATATGACAGGTGTAGCATTTTAGAGGCTTTTTAGCCAATTAAAATGAATCAGATCTCAGAAGCGCATTTAATAAGAGGATCCTCTAATGAGACACTGAAGGTTACAACTCAGCAGTTGCCATATAAAACAAATACTTGTGGTATAGGTGAGCCGTCTCATCAGAAAGAGAGAAAACATTACATTTCATACCTGTAGTGACCTTTAGGAATGAAAGCTCATCATTTATCTAGTTGCTTGCTGTTCATTTCCGTAGTATAAATGCTATATTTATAGAGATGAGTGAATAAGCTGATCTGAGCTCCATCAATTTGTGAACCAATGGGGCTTATTTACTAATACCGTCTAAGGGCTCTTTCACGACCATATGCATTTTTACATTCACCCATACGCGCACGCCCCTCCCCCCCCCCCCCCCCCCCCGCGGTGAGATCGGGGGAGCCGTACAGGTGTCATGGCAGCCGGGGGCCTTCTGAAAGGCCCCAGGGCTGCCTTGATAGGCTGCCTGTCAAATTGCAGTATGATGTAATGCTATAGCATTACGTCATACTGCTGGAGCGATCAAAGCATTGCATGTTGAAGTCCCCCAGGGGGACTTGAATCTAAAGTAAAAAAAAAGAAAAAGAAAGTTTTCTTAGTTGTAAAAAAAAAAGTTATAAAAGTTTAAATCACCCCCCTTTTGCCACATCTATAATTAAAAAATCTAAATAAAAATACATATCTGATATCGCTGCGTCCGTAAAAGTCTGATCTATCAAAGTCGCGTATTATTTACCCTGCATGGGGAACGTCGTCCGGAAAAAAAAAGAAAGCCAGAAATGCACTTTTCCAGTCACTTGTCTCCCAGAAAAAACGCAATAAAAAGAGATCAAAAAGTCGTATGTATTCTGAATTAGTACTAACGCAAACTGCAGGACATCGCTAAACTACGTCAACAGAAAAATAAAAAAGTTATTGCGCACAGAAGATGGCGGCAGAAAATAATTTTTAAAAAAAGGAATTGTCTTTGAAAAAAAAAGAGTAGTATAGTAAAAAAAAAAAAACCTATACAAGTTTCATATTGTAGCAATCGTATCGACCCATAGAATAAAGTTATCATGTCGATTTTGTTGCAGCTTGTGCGCCGTAGAAACAAGACGCACTGAAAGATGGTGGAATGTCATTTTTTTTTCATTTGACTCCACTTAGAATTTTTTAAAAGTTTTTCAGTACATTATATGGTACTTTAAATAGTACCATTGAAAACTACAACTCGTCCTGCAAAAAGCAAGCCCTCATATAGTGACATCGATGGATAAATAAAGGAGTTACGATTTTTTTAAAGGGGGGAAGAAAAAACGAAAATGGGAAAAAAAAGGGGTCGGGTCATTAAGGGGTTAAAAGAAAATGTATTTAAAAAATGACAAAAATCACATTACAATAATTAAAGTGATCCTCCGGTTTCAGGATAAAGTTTTGTCCCGGATCTGTGGAGTGGAGAAGGTATATTACCTGCAATAAATTTTTTGCTCCATTCCTCTGTTGCTCCAGTTCTGCTGTCATTTTTGGGTGAACAAGCTGGCCACCAACATTATTAGACTACAAATGCACTATATCTGTCCTGTGATTGGTCAGTGTTGCTCAAGTGATCCTGCTCGCCAGTCATAGAGCAGTGCACTTGTTAATAGGCTGGGCAATAGAATATAATGTTTTATCAGGGTAAGTCACTCTTTTGAAACTGGCCTAAGACTCCTCAGGGGTAACAACTGGATTATTTTTCGAGGTTGAGTTTTTAATATTAACCCCTTGAGTGGCACGCCCGGAAATTTTCCGGGACGAGCTCCACTGCTCATAGCAACATAGCCCGGAAGATTTCCGGGCTATGTATCACTATGGGAGCTGCAGAGCACAATGCCACAAGCTGTGACAGTGTGCTCTGTCTGCACAGACCCACATAGAGCAGTGCAGGACTTTGAAAAACCAGTAGAAGATATTGCCGATGTGCCGGCAATCTCCTGGTTTGTTTACAGGTTGCCATAGAGACCATCGGCTTGTCAGAAGCAAGCCGATGGTCTCTGTGGCAGGGAGAGCTGGTGCTTGGCTGTCAGAGGACAGCTAGGTACTAGCTCTTACAGCAGAGATCAGAGAAAACCTCCGATCTCTGCTGTGTTAACCCTTTACATGCTGCAGTCTATGTGACTGCAGCATGTAAAGGGCTGTCACTGCAGCATGTAAAGGGCTGTCACCATCGGACCCCCGGAATGTGATCAGGGGTCCTGTTGGGTCCCTGTGGAAGTCCCCTAAAGGGACAAAAAAAAAAAAATAATAAAAAAAAAAAAAAGTTTAAAAAATTATAAAAAAAATAATAAAAACACTTGTCTCCCTTTACTTTGTAAAAAAATCAAAAATACAATCACACATGTGATATACATGCGTCGTAATGACCCAGAGAAGGAAGTTAATGCATTATTGAACCCCTTAATGACATGGCCCCTTTTTTTCTTTTTTCCCCATTTCTTTTTTTCCTCCCCCCTGTTTAAAAAATCACAACTTGTCCCGCAAAAAACAAGCCCTCACATGGCCATGTCAATGGAAAAATGAAAAAGTTATGGCTCTTGAGACGCAACTGCAAAATTAGTTGAAATTCAATGATTAGACCATTTTAAAAAACCTGCCCTGGTGGGCACGACAGGGTGGTAGGTAACCCGCCACTCAAGGGGTTAAAGGTCACATTTTAATGGCTGTCTTTTCTGTGAGTTTGTTATATAAGTTTATCCCTCATTTTTTTAGCAGTTTGCCCTTTTGCCGTTTCAATCTCTAGTACTCAGTTTTCCCTGAGCTGGTGGGTGTAGACTAGCTGATATAATGTCTCTCATACACAGCACACATGAAGAAGAGGAGATTCTGCCACCTATCACTATCTTGCATATACTGAATAGCAGCAGTACTTAGCAGTGTAGATGTAAATACAGTAGCTGTGAGACAGTAAAACACTTACTATTAGTTGCAGTACTGGTATCACTCTCACTTGGCAATTTCTTGCTTTCTTATCTATAAACTTTTATGCGAGGCACGTCGTCTGATCTGTCAATGATCTATTAGTCCATTTTGTCTACCAAGACTAATTTTAGAGGTTTTTCAGAGTGAGTGAACAGTTTATGAGGCATGACAAGGCGGAAAGGAGCCTGATAAATGAAGAAAAAGACATTTTCTCTATAAAGATATACATTTTTTTACATTTGCTTGTACTATTGATTTATGAACAGTTTGTTGGATAGTGACTATTTAATTATGTTAATTAATAAAACTATATGCAATAACATAACCCTTATATTTGGGATCCGCATAACAGCCAGAACATGTATTACAGAAATGAAAAATCTATAAAAGTCCCAAAACAGCTTAGTCCTGAAGAGGTAAAAACATATAGTTCATGCTGATTCCAGCCTTTGAAGTATCATATGGCAATAGCAAAGGCCTCCTACAAGCAAAAAAATGCAAAGTATTGTTGCTAAGATTTAAATCAGCAATGTAAGTACAGTAGTTCCCCGTGTAAAAAAGAAGATACCATAATGTAAGGACCCACTTTATTGTGTAATATTGCCATAGGCATGTGAAGGAGAGATGAGCCAGAAATTGCATCAAAAGAATAGTGTGCACCAGAATTTGGCGCAAAGGAATTGAGCATGCTCGTTGGACACCCGTTGATTGGTTGATGCTCTGACTCTAAAAAAGACAATTTTCAGCTATGCAGGACCAAGGACTAAGGCATTAATTCCAAAACATTAAAATTTCTTTCAGCACTCATAGGAAGTAAAGACAAACTTTTATTATAGCATCCTTAAAAACATCCTAATAGAAACAGATGGAAAAAAGGGGAACACTTTCATGTTTCAAGCCTTACCAATGGGCTCTTCCTCATAATGTCTTTCCCTATCTCATGCCTCTGGTTAAAAACAAGCCACTTCTAGCCATATGGTGAATAACTTAATTAGTTAATCAATTAAATTAATGATGCACATGACCTCAAATCAACTACAGAAAACCATCCAACCACACGGATAATCTCTCAAGGAGAAACTATGGATGTAGTACAAATCAAAAACCTGTATTGGCTACAAATTTTAATCTTTTTTTGAGTAATTTAGTTTGTTAGTTGGACAGTATACACGCAAATAGATTGTCCACAGTTTAACCCCTTAATGACCAAGCCTGTTTGCGCCTTAATGACCAGGCCAAATTTTGCAAATCTGACACGTGTCAATTTAGCATGGAAAAACACCAGAAAGGTTTTGCATATCCAAGTGATTCTGACATTGTTTTTTCGCCACATGTTGTACTTCATTAAGGCGGAAAAAAAAGACCGATAGAATTTGTGTTTATTTATAAAAAGTGCCAAAATTGGGAAAATTTTGAAAAAATCGTCATTTTTTCACATTTCCAACTGCAATATCTCAAATATGTGCAAACATAATATAAAAATATTTGCTAAGATATATATTTCCATCCGTTTAATTTATTTTGGGCGCACATTGGAAAAACTTTCGTTTTTTTTAACCATTTAGGAGACGTACAAATTTAACATTACTTTTCAGCATTTTGAGGAACACTTTGTTTTCCTACACCAAGCCAAGATTGGAAAGGTTCATAGGAGTCATAATGATAGTTACCCCCACCATGACCCCATTTTAAAAACTACACCCCTTAACGTATTCACTGAGGGGTGTCCTGAGTGTTTTAATCCCACAGTTTTTTTTAGGAGTCAATGCAATTTAGAAGAGAAAAACTAAAATTTCATATTTTTGCAAATATGTCATTTTAAAGACAGGAATTTTTTTCTATGGTACACATGAAAATGAGGATTTGCACCCCAGAATGGATACCCCTGTTTGTCCCGTGCTCAGAAACATATCCATTGTGGCCCTAGTATTACGTCTGTATGCACAATGGGGCCCAAAATGAAAGGAGCAACCGGTGACTTTCGGAACAGAAATTTTGCTTGAAGGAGATTTAGGCCCTATTGCACACTTGTAGAGCAATTGAGTGACCAAAACGATGGAGAGCGCCCACAAGTGACCCCATTTTGAAAAGTAGACCCCTTAACGAATTTATCTAGGGGTACAATGACTTTTTTGACTTCACAGTTTTTGAATGAATCTAAGCCAAGCAGAAGGAAAAAATTAGGATTTTCATTCTTTTGGCAATTGTGTCAATTTAAAAACAGTTTTTTTTTGTCCAGTGTACATAGGAATGAGGACATTCACCACAAAATGGATACCCCCGTTTGTCCTGTGTTCAGAAACATACCCATTGTGGCCCTAATCTACTTAAAGAAAACATGGCTAGGCCTATAATGGAAGGAGCACCCGTTGGATTTCAGGGTACAACGGAATAAATTCCAGGCCCCATTGCCCACTTTTAGAGCCACTGAGCAGCCAAAACGATAGAGAACCCCCACAAATGACCCCATTTGAAGAACTAGACCCCTTAACAAATTCATCTAGGGGTGTACTGCGTATTTTGACCCCACAGTATTTGAATGAATCTAAGCAAAGCAGAAGGAAAAAATTACGATTTTCATTTTTTGGCAATTTTGTCAATTTAAAAACTGGTTTTTTTTGTACAGTGTACATAGGAATGAAAACTTTCACCCCAGAATGGATACCCCTGTTTGTCCCGTGTTCAGAAACATATTCATTGTGGCCCTAATCTACTTACAGGACACATGGCTAGGCCCATAATGGAGGGAATGCCCGCTGGATTTCAGGGCAGAACTGAATAAATTCCAGGCCCCATTGCCCACTTATACGGAAAAAAAAATTGACTTCCTAAAAATAATCCCCCCCAGCCCCCATTTTTTGGCATTCCCTAAATATTAGATAAAGGTAATAATATAAACTGCGTTTTATGTTCGAAGACAGGGGTAATTACGGAGGCTGGTTGGGTTGGGCACATGGGGCAAGAAAACCGTGTATCCCCCCTCCTCTCATGCTTTTTGGGGGTATTTTGTGACCTCAGCGGCAGGTATGGGGTGTAAAAAGCGGCACTGTGAGGCTTTGTAATCTTGCTGCGGTGCAGCGGTCTCGCACAGAAGGCGCTCAACAAGGTGCTCCTGGAACTGCATGAAGGCGGGCGTTCCAGGGGCTTCTTGTAAATTACGGATTACAGGTAGCGGTCTGAATAATGCCAGGCTCACACGGCCGTGGGTGGAATCAGCTTGTGGAGGCCCGCAGCGGATTCCAGCTGTGAGCCCGGCTGTGACTCTGCGTACGGCCGCGTAATGTACTGCGCATAACTGTCTACTTACACAGGCGGTCATGCGTAGTACACCGTTGTTTATTTTTATTTCCCGCGCCGTCGCTTAGAGATGACCCGGGTACCCGCAGCCCGTTCACAATGTGTTTGCACATGGGCTGCGGGTATATTCGCGGTCATAGAACACAATGGGCTCTAGGTCGCGGATATCCGCGGTAAAATATAGCATGCCGTGTTCTGTTTCTGCAAGTGGATTACGTAATTCCGACCCACTAATTGGGGGGAATTGTGTAAACCAATGCATGCGATTGATCCGTGGATTACCGCTGATCAAGCGCATGCAGAACCCGTAATTCCTCTCCTGTCATGTGTGACCGGCCTAATGTTAGATCGCTACTTTATCACGTGACCGGGGACCGCTCAACGAGGCCACCGGTCACTGCTCCAAGCACTCAGCGACCGTCGGTCGCTGGGAACAAGGAGATTTAAAATTTCCGGGGCTCCCTGGCTCCTGCGAATGTTTCCGGCATTTTGCCGGCAGGCGCATGCGCAGCAGCCGGAAGGGTCCATGGAGGATAATCGCATCTGGATTCAAATGTGGAAGCCTCCGAGAAGATGTTTTATCTCCCCCCACCGATCACATCGGTGAGGGGAGATGAAACTGCCACTTTTTAAAGAACTTTTACGTGATCGCCATTATGCATTGGATAACGGCGATCACGTGACCAGTAACCGCATACCGCAGCTCCCCATGACATCTCCAGGCTCTTGGCTACGAGCAGGGAGATTTTAAATTTCTTGGGCAATATTTCACTTTTGCGCATGCGTCCGCCATCATGCTGACGGGCACATGCGCCGAAGCTGGGGTAAGGTCTGCGGATGAACATCCCATCAGGGAACAAATCCGAGGACCTTGGGTACGTAATTTCATCCCCCCTTACGGATACGATCCGTAAGGGGAGATGAAACTTTAACTTTATAAACTTTTAACTTTTTTTTTTAACTTTTTAACTTTATATGATCACCGTTATCCGATGGATAACGGTGATCATATCACTGGAAACCGCATACAGCCGGGTGCAGGGAGATTTTGAATTTGCCGGGCTCGCCGGCCTTCTGCGCGTGCGCGCCGCATCGGCACATCGCAGAAGCCAGCGGGGGGTCCGGAGACTGGCCGGAGGACATGGAGGAAGCAGGGTGAGTATTTTCACCTTCCCTCATGGATCCGATCCATGAGGGGAGGTGAAGCTTTTCTTTTTTTTCACTTTTCCGCGATCGCCATTATCCATTGTACAACGGCGATCGCGGTACCGGGGACCGCTCACCGCGGTCCCCGCTGACATTTCCTGCCTCCTGGCTATCTACAGGATCCGGGAGCCAGGAGATTTTAAATTTCCCGCGCCGCCGGGCCTCCTGCGCATGCGGCTGACGTAATGCCGCCTGGAGCGCATGCGCAGAAGGACGGCTACGGGACCCGGAGCATCGGGAGAGTGGGGAGCAGCATGCCGGACCCGGGTGAGTAATTTCAGCTGCTCCGATGGATCCGATCCATTAGGGCAGCTGAATATGTAACTTTTTTTGCACTTTTATTTACTTTTTTGCGATCCATTGGATAGCGCCGATCGCAATGCCGGGGGGGGGGGGGGGCAATAGAGATGAGCGAACGTACTCGGATAAGCACTACTCGTCTGAGTAATGTGCTTTATCCGAGTACCTCCCAGCTCGTCCTGAAAGATTCGGGACGCGCTGCGGAGCAGGGAGCTGCAGGGGAGAGCCGGGAGGAACGGAGGGGAGATCATTCTCTCCTTCTCTCCCGCCCGCTCTGCCCCGCTCCCCGCTGCGACTCACCTGTCAGCAGCGGAGTGCCCCGAATCTTTCAGGACGAGCACAGCGGTACTCGGATAAGGCACATTACTTGGACGAGTAGTGCTTATCCGAGTACGTTCGCTCATCTCTACTCTGCAACACTGCAGTTCTGTGACACATTGCAGGGCCACAACACATTTATTATTGATTGAATATACGCAGTGGGCCTTTCCTTTAAAAAAAAAGGGAAAAAATTCTATTTGGCCTGCCTCTGACAGTCCTCAGCGTTCTGGGTACGTGTGTGCTGGGTGGAGAACGTAATAAAAAATCATACGCAGCCAGCTAAGTTTAACAGCAGGCTTGCGCCAATTTATTTCCTGCCTGGGAAATCACCGCTCTGCTGTAGTTAATAACTCTGCAACACTGCAGTTCTGTGACACATTTGCAGGGCCACAACACATTTATTATTGATTGAATATACGCAGTGGGCCTTTCCTTTAAAAAAAAGGGAAAAAATTCTATTTGGCCTGCAGGCTTGCGCCAATTTATTTCCTGCCTGGGAAATAACCTCTCTGCTGTAGTTAATAACTCTGCAACACTGCAGTTCTGTGACACATTGCAGGGCCACAACACATTTATTATTGATTGAATATACGCAGTGGGCCTTTCCTTTAAAAAAAAAGGGAAAACATTCTATTTGGCCTGCCTCTGACAGTCCTCAGCGTTCTGGGTACGTGTGTGCTGGGTGGAGAACGTAAAAAAAATCATACGCAGCCAGCTAAGTTTAACAGCAGGCTTGCGCCAATTTATTTCCTGGCTGGGAAATCAAATCACTGGTAATACAGCATGCTGAGGTGTAGGGGTAGGCCTAGAGGACGTGGACGCGGCCGAGGACACGGAGGGCCAAGTAGGGTGTGGGCACAGGCCGAACTCCTGATCCAGGTGTATCGCAGCCGACTGCTGCGCGATTAGGAGAGAGGCACGTTTCTGGCGTCCCCACATTCATCGCACAATTAATGGGTCCACGCGGGAGACCTTTATTAGAAAATGAGCAGTGTGAGCAGGTCCTGTCGTGGATGGCAGAAAGTGCTTCGAGCAAACTATCGTCCACCCACAGTTCTGCGCCGTCCACTGCTGCAAATCCGAATCCTCTGTCTGCTGCTCCTCCTTCCTCCCAGCCTCCTCACTCCACTACAATGACACATGCTCAGGAGCGGGAAGACTCCCAGGAACTGTTCTCAGGCCCCTGCTCAGATTAGGCAGCAGTGGTTCCTCTCCCACCAGAGGAGTTTATCGTCACTGATGCCCAACCATTGGAAAGTTCCCGGGGTCCGGGGGATGAGGCCGGGGACTTCCGGCAACTGTCTCAAGACCTTTCAGTGGGTGAGGAGGACGATGACGATGAGACACAGTTGTCTATCAGTGAGGTAGTAGTAAGGGCAGTAAGTCCGAGGGAGCAGCGCACAGAGGATTCAGAGGAAGAGCAGCAGGACGATGAGGTGACTGACCCCACCTGGTTTGCAACGCCTACTCAGGACAGGTCTTCAGAGGGGGAGGCAAGGGCAGCAGCAGGGCAGGTTGCAAGAGGCAGTGCGGTGGCCAGGGGTAGAGGCAGCGCCAGACCGAATAATCCACCAACTGTTTCCCAAAGCGCACCCTCGCGCCATGCCACCCTGCAGAGGCCAAGGTGCTCTAAGGTCTGGCAGTTTTTCACAGAGACGCCTGACGACCGACGGACAGTGGTGTGCAACCTTTGTCGCGCCAAGATCAGCTGGGGAGCCACTACCAACAGCCTCACCACCACCAGCATGCGCAGACATATGATGGCCAAGCACCCCACGAGGTGGGACGAAGGCCGTTCACCGCCTCCGGTTTGCACCGCTGCCTCTCCCCCTGTGCCCCAACCTGCCACTGAGATCCAACCCCGCTCTTAGGACACAGGCACTACCATCTCCTGGCCTGCACCCACACCCTCACCTCCGCTGTCCTCGGCCCCATCCACCAATGTCTCGCACCGCACCGTCCAGCCGTCGCTAGCGCAAGTGTTTGAGCGCAAGCGCAAGTACGCCGCCACGCACCCGCACGCTCAAGCGTTAACCGTCCACATAGCCAAATTTATCAGCCTTGAGATGCTGCCGTATAGGGTTGTGGAAAGGGAGTCCTTCAAAAGTATGATGGCGGCGGCGGCCCTGCGCTACTCAGTTCCCAGTCGCCACTACTTTTCCCGATGTGCCGTCCCAGCTCTGCACGACCACGTCTCCCGCAACATTGTACGCGCCCTCACCAACGCGGTTACTGCCAAGGTCCACGTAACAACGGACACGTGGACAAGCACAGGCGGGCAGGGCCACTACATCTCCCTGACGGCACATTGGGTGAATTTAGTGGAGGCTGGGACAGAGTCAGAGCCTGGGACCGCTCACGTCCTACCCACCCCCAGAATTGCGTGCCCTAGCTCGGTGGTGGTATCTGCGGCGGTGTATGCTTCCTCCACTAAAGCACCCTCCTCCTCCTCCTCCTCCAACGCAACCTCTGTCTCGCAATCAAGATGTGTCAGCAGCAGCAGCACGTCGCCAGCAGTCGGTGTCGCGCGGCGTGGCAGCACAGTGGTGGGCAAGCGTCAGCAGGCCGTGCTGAAACTACTCAGCTTAGGAGATAAGAGGCACACGGCCCACGAACTGCTGCAGGGTCTGACAGAGCAGACCGACCGCTGGCTTGCGCCGCTGAGCCTCCAACCGGGCATGGTCGTGTGTGACAACGGCCGTAACCTGGTGGCGGCTCTGCAGCTCGGCAGCCTCACGCACGTGCCATGCCTGGCCACATCTTTAATTTGGTGGTTCAGCGCTTTCTGAAAAGCTACCCACGCTTGTCAGACCTGCTCGGAAAGGTGCGCCGGCTCTGCGCACATTTCCGCAAGTCCCACACGGACGCTGCCACCTTGCGGACCCTGCAACATCGGTTTAATCTGCCAGTGCACCGACTGCTGTGCGACGTGCCCACACGGTGGAACTCTACGCTCCACATGTTGGCCAGGCTCTATGAGCAGCGTAGAGCTATAGTGGAATACCAACTCCAACATGGGCGGCGCAGTGGGAGTCAGCCTCCTCAATTATTTTCAGAAGAGTGGGCCTGGTTGGCAGACATCTGCCAGGTCCTTCGAAACTTTGAGGAGTCTACCCAGGTGGTGAGCGGCGATGCTACAATCATTAGCGTCACCATTCCTCTGCTATGCATCTTGAGAAGTTCCCTGCAAAGCATAAAGGCAGATGCTTTGCGCTCGTAAACGGATGCGGGGGAAGACAGTATGTCGCTGGATAGTCAGAGCACCCTCCTGTCTATATCTCAGCGCGTTCAGGAGGAGGAGGAGGAGCATGAGGAGGATGAGGAGGAGGGGGAAGAGACAGCTTGGCCCACTGCTGACGGTACCCATGCTGCTTGCCTGTCATCCTTTCAGCGTGTATGGCCTGAGGAGGAGGAGGAGGAGGAGGAGGAGGATCCTGAAAGTGATCTTCCTAGTGAAGACAGCCATGTGTTGCGTACAGGTACCCTGGCACACATGGCTGACTTCATGTTAGGATGCCTTTCTCGTGACCCTCGCGTTACACGCATTCTGGCCACTACGGATTACTGGGTGTACACACTGCTCGACCCACGGTATAAGGAGAACCTTTCCACTCTCATTCCCGAAGAGGAAAGGGGTTCGAGAGTGTTGCTATACCACAGGACCCTGGCGGACAAGCTGATGGTAAAATTCCCATCCGACAGCGCTAGTGGCAGAAGGCGCAGTTCCGAGGGCCAGGTAGCAGGGGAGGTGCGGAGATCGAGCAGCATGTACAGCACAGGCAGTGCAACAGTCTTTAAGGCCCTGGACAGCTTTATGGCTCCCCAGCAAGACTGTGTCACCGCTCCCCAGTCAAGGCTGAGTCGGCGGGAGCACTGTAAAAGGATGGTGAGGGAGTACGTAGCCGATCGCACGACCGTCCTCCGTGACGCCTCTGCCACCTACAACTACTGGGTGTCGAAGCTGGACACGTGGCCTGAACTCGCTCTGTATGCCCTGGAGGTGCTTGCTTGTCCTGCGGCTAGCGTCTTGTCAGAGAGGGTGTTTAGTGCGGCTGGGGGAATCATCACAGATAAGCGTACCCGCCTGTCAACCGACAGTGCCGACAGGCTAACACTCATCAAGATGAACAAAGCCTGGATTTCCCCAGACTTCTCTTCTCCACCAGCGGACAGCAGCGATACCTAAGCAATACGTAGGCTGCACCCGCGGATCGAAGCATCGTTCTCTCTCACCATCCAAAACGGGGACATTTCTGCTTCATCAATCTGTGTATAATATTCCTCCTCCTCCTCCTGCTCCAGCTCCTCCTCCTGAAACTTTAACTTGAACCAATTTTTCGTTAAACTGGGCTGCCTCCAGGCCTAGTTACCACTTAAGCCACCTTAAGCAAAGCGATTAATGGGTTTCACCTGCCATCTTGGTTGGGCATGGCCAATTTTTTACAGGTACATTACTACTGTTGGTACACCAATTTTTTTGGGCCCTCACCTACAGTGTAATCATAGTAATTTCTATGTTCTTCGCCTGCACTCATGGTGCAGAAAGGTGTGTGGGGTTGGCCTACACTTTAGCTACATAAATGTAACTGGGGCCTTGTCTATACTGCAGCTACTGAAATGTGAAAGAGACTGTTATCTCCCTAAACTGCTGCAATGAGAATGTTACTGGGGCCTGTCTTGAGTGCTACTATTACTGAAATGGAACTAAGACTGCGCTCCCCCTATACTGCTGCTAGTGATATGTTAGTGGGGCCTGTCCCTAATGCTACCGCTGAAATGTTAATAATTCTGGGCTCTGCCTATACCGCTGCTAATGGTATGTCACTGGGGTGTGGAAACAGAGGCTTCACAAAGACATGATGGCGGCGAGGCCATTTCCCACCAACGCTGTTACTGTTAAGGTGCATATAACCACGGACACGTGTAGAGGACACATAGTGCCTCCAAAACATCCCCCTCCTCCTCCAACAATGAAAACATTCTTGGCAAATACCTTTGCATTGGTCCGTCTGGTGGCAGTCCAAGAATTTCACCTTTAACGACACAACAAGAGAGCACCACCACCATCCCCCCGCCACGGCCCACTTAATCCTGGCCACATTCCGAAAACCAAATACATAAAACCGTGCTACCAGGTCCGCAGTCACCACCACATTACCACCAACGAGGTTACTGTTAAGGTACATATTACCAGTCTGACTGGGGCAGGCAGTGTGGGCCGAAGCCCACCTGCATTAAGCACAACATTACTACCTCAGCTGTGTTGGGCAATGCAATGGGATATTTTTATGTACCGCCGGTGGCTTCCTGGCACCCACCCATGCTGTGGGTCCACAGGGAGTTGTTACTACATCTGTCCACTTGTAAAGAACCCCAGTCTGACTGGGGCATGCAGTGTGGGCCGAAGCCCACCTGCATTAACCACGACATTACCTCAGCTGTGATGGGCAATGCAATGGGATATTTTTATGTACCGCCGGTGGGTTCCTGGAAGCCACCCATGCTGTAGGTGCACATGGAGTTTAACCTACATCTGTCCACTTGTAAAGAACCCCAGTCAGACTGGGGCATGCAGTGTGGGCCGAAGCCCACCTGTATTAAGCACGACATTACTACCTCAGCTGTGTTGGGCAATGCAATGGGATATTTCTATGTACTATTTATAAAAAACCGCGGTCTGACTGGGGCATGCAGACACCTTGACAGAATGAATAGTGTGTGGCACATAGGTTCCCCATTGCTATGCCCACGTGTGCAGCTCCAGATGGAAGTGGCACAGGATTATATTTCTCATTGCTTCTGTACAGCATTGTGGACTATCGCCCTGCCCCTTTTAAAGAGGGTCGCTGCCTAGCCGTGCCAACCCTCTGCAGTGTGTGCCTGCGGTTCCTCGTCATGGCAGACACACTTATAAATAGACATGAGGGTGGTGTGGCATGAGGGCAGCTGAAGGCTGCGCAGGGACACTTTTGTGTGCGCTGTGGACACTGGGTCGTGCAGGGGGGGTTGGGCAGCATGTAACCCAGGAGAAGTGGCAGCGGAGTGTCATGCAGGCAGTGATTGTGCTTTGTTGGAGGTAGTGTGGTGCTTAGCTAAGGTATCCATTGCTAATGAGGGCTTTTCAGAAGTAAAAGTTGTTGGGAGGGGGGGGGGGGCCACTCTTGCCCCTATTGTGGCTTAATAGTGGGACCTGTGAACTTGAGATGCAGCCCAACATGTAGCCCCTCGCCTGCCCTATCCGTTGCTGTGTCGTTCCCATCACTTTCTTGAATTGCCCAGATTTTCACACATGAAAACCTTAGCGAGCATCGGCGAAATACAAAAATGCTCGGGTCGCCCATTGACTTCAATGGGGTTCGTTATTCGAAACGAACCTTCGAGCATCGCGATAATTTCGTCCCGAGTAACGAGCACCCGAGCATTTTGGTGCTCGCTCATCTCTAGTGTTTATTGAAAACAAAGATATAAGTAAACAACTGAATATTAATGAGTATGCAACTGAATTTTCGCCTGCACTTCTCTAGACACTCCATATTAGTAATTATATAGTTATACTTTATGAGCAATGTAAACAACACTCTTCTAACATCAGTGTAGTCTAAGAGGAGTACAGATTATAGAGAATAACACTAAACATCTTTTTCGGCTAGCAGCTCATATACGTCTAGGCTCATCTTTTTATTCTTTCCCTGCAAAGTCTGTCTCAGTCCCGAAATAACAAGCTTTACATACTCACTAATACACTGACAACCCTCAGGAGCTCGAATGATAGAAAATGTCTCTTACTGTTCAATCTACCCAATACAATCAGAGAATAATGCATCAGGTCTGCTGGCTATTTATTAGCTCTCCCTTGGGGTTTGCACACCTATGCTCCTCTCAGAGGCTGGCGTCACTTACAGTATGATGCACCGATTGTCTTAGTCTACACTGACCAAAGTCAGTTTGTGGCTTTGCCCAGGGTCAGCAGTGCTATTCCCTGCTCACTCTCCTACCTTTAGTATTGCACCTCACCAACTCAGGGCCATTGCATTCTTGCTCCTTCTCCAGTCTCTGGCAGCACAGACACCAGTTCCTTAGTAAAAAAAAGTGAAACCAGCTCACCCACACAGGACACTATGCTGGAATCTAAGTAGCATGGCGCAGAGAAGGAAGCCACCTCATCCAATTCCAAAACACAAGATTTATTTCCAGCACTCATATGGAGTAAAAAGAAAACTTTTTTTATAGCATCTTTAATAATATCCTCATAGAAGCAAATATAAAAAAGAGAAAGCTTTACATGTTTTAAGCCTCACAAATAACCAATTCCTCATAATGTCAATGCTAACCTCATGCCTCATGACTGTCCTGAGCCAGTACCCAAAAGGCATCTCTATTTCTCAATTTTGCCTCCCAATCACCCCCTTTATGAGGCTTATTAACCTTCTCAAGACCCAAAACCTGAAGTGACATACGATTTCCCAAGTGTGCAAATAAAAAATGTTGTGATATTGGTTTTATGGTCGATCCAACCTATTGTAATTTACATGAGGAACAACTGATGTCATACACTGACATGTGTACTGGAACAGTTAATAAAAGGTAAGATTTTGGAATACTTTTTAGTATCATTAGAATAACACATCTGACTGGGCAACATCCATAAGTGAATATGCCACATTTATATGAACCCTTGGTAGTTAACCACGGCATTCTCCATTTCTTTTCAGAGGGGCTAGCGCTGCTGCCGCTGGCCCCATTGAAAGCACTAGCGATATGCCGGTTCTATTCGGGCGTCTTTCTTGCGCTGCGAGGCGAGAGTTTTCTCGTGTTCTCGCAGCGCAAGAAAGAAAATATCGCCAGTGAGTGTCCACCCTCACTGTAATTTTGCAATATAACATGTTGTCCACGTTGGATCAAAAGATCTTAATTAGAGATGAGCGAGCACCAAAATGCTCGGGTGCTCGTTACTCAGGACGAAATTATCGCGATGCTTGGGGGTTCGTTTCGAGTAACGAACCCCATTGAAGTCAATGGGCGACCGGAGCATTTTTGTATTTCGCCGATGCTCGCTAAGGTTTTCATGTGTGAAAATCTGGGCAATTCAAGAAAGTGATGGGAACGACACAGCAACGGATAGGGCAGGCGAGGGGCTACATGTTGGGCTGCATCTCAAGTTCACAGGTCCCACTATTAAGCCACAATAGGGGCAAGAGTGGGCCCCCCCCCTCCCAACAACTTTTACTTCTGAAAAGCCCTCATTAGCAATGGATACCTTAGCTAAGCACCACACTACCTCCAACAAAGCACAATCACTGCCTGCATGACACTCCGCTGCCACTTCTCCTGGGTTACATGCTGCCCAACCCCCCCTGCACGACCCAGTGTCCACAGCGCACACAAAAGTGTCCCTGCGCAGCCTTCAGCTGCCCTCATGCCACACCACCCTCATGTCTATTTATAAGTGTGTCTGCCATGACGAGGAACCGCAGGCACACACTGCAGAGGGTTGGCACGGCTAGGCAGCGACCCTCTTTAAAAGGGGCGGGGCGATAGTCCACAATGCTGTACAGAAGCAATGAGAAATATAATCCTGTGCCACCGCCATCAGGAGCTGCACACGTGGGCATAGCAATGGGGAACCTATGTGCCACACACTATTCATTCTGCAAGGTGTCTGCATGCCCCAGTCTGACCGCGGTTTTTAATTCATAGACACAGGCAGGTACAACTCCCTATTGTGAAGTCCCTGTGGACTGACAGCATGGGTGGCTCCCTGGAACCCACCTGCGGTACATAAAAATATTCCATTGCATTGCCCAACACAGCTGAGGTAGTAATGTCGTGCTTAATGCAGGTGGGCTTCGGCCCACACTGCATGCCCCAGTCAGACTGGGGTACTTTATAAGTGGAAACAGATGCATTTATAATTCCCTGTGGACCCACAGCATGGGTGGGTGCCAGGAAGCCACCGGCGGTACATAAAAATATCCCATTGCATTGCCCAACACAGCTGAGGTAGTAATGTTGTGCTTAATGCAGGTGGGCTTCGGCCCACACTGCATGCCCCAGTCTGACTGGGGTTCTTTAGATGTGGTTTCAGATGCATTTATAATTCTCTGTGGACCCACAGCATGGGTGGGTGCCAGGAAGCCACCGGCGGTACATAAATATATCCCATTCCATTGCCCAACACAGCGGATGTAACGTCAGTTGTAATGCAGGTGGGCTAAAAATTCATTTGATTACACTGTAGGCGAGGGCCCACAAAAATTGCTGTATCAACAGTACTAATGTACATCCAAAAAATTGGCCATGGCCAACCAAGAGGGCAGGTGAAACCCATTAATCGCTTTGGTTAATGTGGCTTAAGTGGTAACTAGGCCTGGAGGCAGCCCAGTTGAACGAAAAATTGGTTCAAGTTAAAGTTTCAATGCTTTTAAGAGCATTGAAACGTATAAAAATTGTTTAGAAAAATTATATGACTGAGCCTTGTGGCCCTAAGAAAAATTGCCCGTTCGGCGTGATTACGTGAGGTTTCAGGAGGAGGAGCAGGAGGAGGAGGAGGAATATTATACACAGATTGATGAAGCAGAAATGTCCCCGTTTTGGATGGTGAGAGAGAACGATGCTTCCATCCGCGGGTGCAGCCTACGTATCGCTTAGGTATCGCTGCTGTCCGCTGGTGGAGAAGAGAAGTCTGGGGAAATCCAGGCTTTGTTCATCTTGATGAGTGTAAGCCTGTCGGCACTGTCGGTTGACAGGTGGGTACGCTTATCCGTGATGATTTCCCCAGCCACACTAAACACACTCTCTGACAAGACGCTAGCCGCAGGACAAGCAAGCACCTCCAGGGCATACAGCGCGAGTTCAGGCCACGTATCCAGCTTCAACACCCAGTAGTTGTAGGGGGCAGAGGCGTCACGGAGGACGGTCGTGCGATCGGCTACGTACTCCCTCACCATCCTTTTACAGTGCTCCCCCCAGCTCCGCCTTGACTGGGGACCGGTGACACAGTCTTGCTGGGGAGCCATAAAGCTGGCAAAGGCCTTGGAGAATGTTCCCCTGCCTGAGCTGTACATGCTGCCTGATCTCTGCGCCTCCCCTGCTACCTGGCCCTCGGAACTGCTCTTTCTGCCACTAGCGCTGTCGGATGGGAAGTTTACCATCAGTTTGTCCACCAGCGCCCTGTGGTATAGCATCATTCTCGAACCCCTTTCCTCTTCGGGAATGAGAGTGGAAAGGTTCTCCTTATATCGTGGGTCGAGCAGTGTGTACACCCAGTAATCCGTAGTGGCCAGAATGCGTGCAACGCGAGGGTCACGAGAAAGGCATCCTAACATGAAGTCAGCCATGTGTGCCAGGGTACCTGTACGCAACACATGGCTGTCTTCACTAGGAAGATCACTTTCAGGATCCTCCTCCTCCTCCTCCTCCTCCTCAGGTCATACACGCTGAAAGGATGACAGGCAAGCAGCATGGGTACCGTCAGCAGTGGGCCAAGCTGTCTCTTCCCCCTCCTCCTCATCCTCCTCATGCTCCTCCTCCTCCTCCTGAACGCGCTGAGATATAGACAGGAGGGTGCTCTGACTATCCAGCGACATACTGTCTTCCCCCGCCTCCGTTTCTGATTCCAAAGCGTCTGCCTTTATGCTTTGCAGGGAACTTCTCAAGATGCATAGCAGAGGAATGGTGACGCTAATGATTGCAGCATCGCCGCTCACCATCTGGGTAGACTCCTCAAATTTTCCAAGGACCTGGCAGATGGCTGCCAACCAGGCCCACTCTTCTGTAAATAATTGAGGAGGCTGACTCCCACTGCGCCGCGCAAGTTGGAGTTGGTATTCCACTATAGCTCTACGCTGCTCATAGAGTCTGGCCAACATGTGGAGCATAGAGTTCCACTGTGTGGGCACGTCGCACAGCAGTCGGTGCACTGGCAGATGAAACCGATGTTGCAGGGTCCGCAGGGTGGCAGCGCGCGTGTGGGATTTGCGGAAATGTGCGCAGAGCTGGCGCACCTTTCCGAGCAGGTATGACAAGTGGGGGTAGCTTTTCAGAAAGCGCTGAACCACCAAATTAAACACATGGGCCAGGCATGGCACGTGTGTGAGGCTGCCGAGCTGTAGAGCCGCCACCAGCTTACGGCCGTTGTCACACATGACCATGCCCGGTTGGAGGCTCAGCGGCGCAAGCCAGCGGTCGGTCTGCTCTGTCAGACCCTGCAGCAGTTCGTGGGCCGTGTGCCTCTTATCTCCTAAGCTGAGTAGTTTCAGCACGGCCTGCTGACGCTTGCCCACCGCTGTGCTGCCACGCCGCGTGACACTGACTGCTGGCGACATGCTGCTGCTGACACATCTTAATTGCGAGATAGAGGTTGCGTAGGAGGAGGAGGAGGGTGGTTTAGTGGAGGAAGCATACACCCCCGCAGATACCACCACCGAGCTGGGGACCGCAATTCTGGGGGTGGGTAGGACGTGAGCGGTCCCAGGCTCTGACTCTGTACCAGCCTCCACTAAATTCACCCAATGTGCCGTCAGGGAGATATAGTGGCCCTGCCCGCCTGTGCTTGTCCACGTGTCTGTTGTTAAGTGGACCTTGGCAGTAACCGCGTTGGTGAGGACGCGTACAATATTGCGGGAGACGTGGTCGTGCAGGCCTGGGACGGCACATCGGGAAAAGTAGTGGCGACTGGGAACCGAGTAGCGCGGGGCCGCCACCGCCATCATGCTTTTGAAAGCCTCCGTTTCCACAAGCCTATACGGCAGCATCTCTAGGCTGATCAATTTTGGAATGTGCACGTTTAACGCTTGAGCGTGCGGGTGCGTGGCGTCGTACTTGCGCTTGCGCTCAAACTGTGGTGCTAGTGACGTCTGGACGCTACGCTGAGAGACATTGCTGGATGGGGCCGAGGACAGCGGAGGTGAGGGTGTGGGTGCAGGCCAGGAGACGGTAGTGCCTGTGTCCTCAGAGGGGGGTTGGATCTCAGTGGCAGGTTGGGGCACAGGGGGAGAGGCAGTGGTGCAAACCGGAGGCGGTGAACGGGCATCGTCCCACCTTGTGGGGTGCTTGGCCATCTTATGCCTGCGCATGCTGTTTGTGGTGCCTCCCCAGCTGATCTTGGCGCGACAAAGGTTGCACACCACTGTTCGTCGGTCGTCTGCACTCTCAGTGAAAAACTGCCACACCGTAGAGCACCTTGACCTGTGCAGGGTGGCATGGCGCGAGGGGGCGCTTTGGGAAACAGTTGGTGGATTATTCGGTCTGGCCCTGCCTCTACCCCTGGCCACCGCACTGGCTCGGCCTGTGCCCACACCCTGACTTGGGCCTCCGCGTCCTCGCCCGCGTCCACGTCCTATAGGCCTACCCCTACCCCTCAGCATGGTGTATTACCAGTGATTTGATTTCCCAGGCAGGAAATAAATTGGCGCAAGCCTGCTGTTAAACGTAGCTGGCTGCGTATGAATTTTTTACTATCACCACCCACCACACACGTACACAGAACGCTGAGGACTGACAGAGGCAGGGCACATAGAATTTTTCCCTTTTTTTAAAAAGAAAAGGCCCACTGACTATATTCAATCAGATAAGAAATCTGTCCCACAGAAATGCAGTTATATGAAGTGCAGCAGAGCGGTGATTTTTCCCAGGAAGGCAGGAAATAAATTGGCGCAAGCCTGCTGTTAAACGTAGCTGGCTGCGTATGAATTTTTTACTATCTCCACCCACCACACACGTACACAGAACGCTGAGGACTGACAGAGGCAGGGCACATAGAATTTTTCCCTTTTTTTTAAAAAGAAAAGGCCCACTGACTATATTCAATCAATAATATATGTCTTCTGGCCCTGCCTACACAATTCTCTCCCTGTAGTATTACTGCAGGGCGCAATGCTCTGCACAGCCGATTTTGAAAAAAAAAAAATGCAACACTGCTAACAGCAGCCTGCACAGTACTGCACACGGTTAAATGTGGCCCTAAGAAGGACCGTTGGGGTTCTTGAAGCCTACACTCACTCCTAACACTCTCCCTGCCTAACCACCACTTCTGTCCCTGTAGTATTACTGCAGGGCGCAATGCTCTGCAGACAGCCGATTTTGAAAAAAAAAAATTGTGCAACACTGCTAACAGCACCCTCCACAGTACTGCACACGGATAGATGTGGCCCTGAGAAGGACCGTTGGGGTTCTTGAAGCCTACACTCACTCCTAACACTGTCCCTACAGCAGCACCAGCAGCAGCACTTTCCCTCAGCTAACTCAGTCACAAGGCATCTGAGGTGAGCCGCGGGAGGGGCCGACTTTTATACTCGGGTGACATCTGATCTCCCCAGCCACTCACAGCAGGGGGGTGGTATAGGGCTGGAACAACACAGGAGGAAGTTGTAATGCCTTCCCTGTCTTTCAATTGGCCAGAAAAGCGCGCTAACGTCTCAGAGAGGAAACTGAAAGTAACTGGAACATCGCGTGGTACTCGTTACGAGTAACGAGCATCCCGAACACGCTAATATTCGCCCGAGCATCATGCTCGGACGAGTACGTTCGCTCATCTCTAATAAACACTTTATATTGTGTTTATTTCATCTGCTACATTGTATCTTGGTACTTCTTCCACCAACCCTTGGTCCGTGACAGTAAAGTGACACCAGAGAACTCCCCCACATAAAAAAAAACACTGGTTAAAAGCTACATTTGGGAGTTTGTGAATGATGACCCAGGCTTTCAATGTTTGATCAGCTGAGATCCACAGTTTAGGATCCCCCAATCAGCTTTTGGCTGGAGTCCTTGTGGACAGAGCAAGAAGCAGTGAGTAGTGCTGCAGCCTAGGTTGACTACCTTTGAATTCAAGCTGTGTCTGCATTACCAACCCGGGCTGCAGTACTACAGACAAAGCTATCTGCGTCTGGCTATCTGTAATGACTGCTGGTCCAGTATCAGCTGATTTTCAGTGAACCCAAGCGCGCATCTATGCCGACCATCTTTTACTGACGTAAGCTGAGGATAACTTATATGATACACAGATTTCCCAGCAGCACATATAGTACACCACACCTGATGTAGGACCTTGTGTGGATGCAACAGCCACACGGATTCGGTCTCCTTCCTTAATACAATATAGTAGAATAGAAAACATGGCAGCAGCAATAGATGTAGAAAGTAGCAGATTGTTTTATCCTCCCTTTATTAAAAGTAGGCGATGTTTCGGTCAGCAATTGGACCTTTGTCAAGCTGACCACTTGACAAACTCCACACATGACCCCTTTTCAACTCCTATAAAACTGACTGTTAAAAGGGATTTAGCTTCTGAGAAATGTGCAATTACTTGTTGAACAGGCAACAAATGTGAATACAGCCTCCGTATAATAGCGTAATTGTGGCTCTGCAAAAAAATATCTACACTTCTGATGTTGCGTAGGAGGGCAACATATGCTGATAATATTTTTTTTTTAGCACACAGTCCTGATGTCTTTTATTCTTGATAATGCTGCTTGGAATATTGCTAAAAGCTTTTGTGACAAAGACCCATAGCAGATGAACTGTTAAGTTCAATGCATTGGCAACTGAATCCGTCTCTTGCTGATAGTCAAGAAAGACACTTGTTGGGAGCCTTCAGAATTAGTATCTCCAGATTTCATGTTGTGTGTAAGCACAGGGCCATTACTTTAAGACTCCACTTTCCAATACAGTAAATACAAAATTACAGCCCTCATGGAATTATACCACTAAGTCATGTTTCTATTCTACGTACAACACAAAAATCTGTTATTATCAGAATAAATACCTATAATGGCAGTTTCAGGACAACTACAGTGTGAAAAGTAAAAAATGCCTGTAAAGTTAGAAATGACCTTTTAAATGAGATCTCTATGTTTGCATGACTTTTTAAGATCGTGAACATTTTCTGCTGTGCTTTTCACCGTATATTTATAAAATACAGTACAATTGTTAGATTCTTGTTATAAATGAACTCTCAAATCATGTATTCTGAGCACCAGATAAGCTCTACCCAGAGAGCAATTAGTTTTCTGATATAAAAATATTAAAGGTTAAAAAAGCTTTAAAGTGATACAAATCTGAAAAGAGTTTGGTCGAAGCCTGAAACACATTATGCTACAGTATAACAAACAAAGGTATTTATTATTCACCAATGTGTGAGGTCCCACTGTTATCTGTTGAATATCGGTTGGAAAGGATATTCTTACTCCTTGTTGAGAGTGCCAAGTAGGCATAGGGAGACTTAAGGCCCATTTACACGCAGTAATTATCGCTTAAAATTCACTCAAAAGCCATCGTTTGAGTGATAATTGTTGTTTGTAAATTCTCCTATCTTTCACTCTTTTGCTGAACAATGATTTTTAGGTGAGCATAAAATCCATTGTTCAGCTGGAGAGAAGATAACACAGACAGCATGCTGTGTTTGCTGTCCATGGTGCTGAATTGTCCACAGGAGCTGCTGATTAAATTGTTCTGCCACTGAGCTATAAGCTGAATGCAAAGGAGCTGAATGCAGAGAACAAACCACCTGCTGTTCTCTGCATAGAGCTCCTGGAGGTTCATTTACATGGAAATGAAGGTGATAAGGTGATAATGGACACTAGTGTCCATTAGCAGTTTATGCAAAACAATCACTCAAAACCTATCTTTTGAAAAATTATTTTTGCGTGTAAAATGGGCCTCTATAGGCCACACAATAATCCTCTAAGAAATTTGGCATGCAAATGAGTGATAGTATAATGCCTCTACAGTGTGACCTATTGAGGGTTAGCTTCTTTATAAGATAATGCCCAACTTTCTAACAGGCTATGCAACATGACTAAGGATAGAAGTGAAACCAGTGAAAGTAATAATCACAGAGTAAAAACAAAAGTTTTCCTGCGCTACTAAATGTGCTTGAAGGTACAATAAAAAGGGGAACTTACTTCCCAGAGGGGACCTGGATGCCACCAGGCCCCTCCAGTCTAGGATGGCAGATTAGAGATCACTTCAAAGCGTTAAGGGTGGTTCCATCCATTTAATTAATATGAATTAGTATAACGTATTAGTTAAAATGTATACAAATAACCCCAAAAATTTTAAAAAACCCATAAATATAAAAATTGGATAGCCCGGCAATGCGTTTGCATAACTAAAAAAAATCCCTACTCAGAGCGCAGATGCTACTACTTATTCATAAGTGAAACTAGGGTCTTTCCATAAGGAAAAGATAAGCATGCTCAGATTGCTGTTCCATTGGTTTTTGCCCTTCATCAGTGCACAGTGGGTTTGCTGTGGATCAGGAGGAGTATTGTTACACCTGTGGGGCAAATATAATTTGCAATTTGTAACCCTCCATCCTGTATTCAAACAGCCATGAATGTTCAATGTATACATTATAAGGATTGTATAACTGAGTCTTATAGACTTGCTGGAAGGATGTTAATATATGTACATAGTGTCACCATTGTCTTGTAATTCTACCACCATTGTCTATAGAGTCTTGTGATCTATTGTTTAATTAATCAAGCAAATCTATTATCATTGTCTGGGGGCTGCATTCCCACGAACGTATATCGGCTCGGTTTTCACGCCGAGCCGATATACGTCGTCCTCATGTGCAGGGGGGGGGGAGGATGGAAGAGCCAGGAGCAGGAACTGAGCTCCCGCCCCCTCTCTGCCTCCTCTCCGCCCCTCTGCACTATTTGCAATGGGGAGAGGTGGGATGGGGGCGGGGCTAAGTTCCAAGAGGTCACCTGTTCTCTGACTTTACACCACTGCTTCTCTGGTTGATGCACAAAGCAGATGAAGTATGCCTAAGGCTCTTGGTGATGTGAGTATTGATGTAACCATTGTTCAAGAATTGTTTACAAAACGTATAAGCAATAGCACCTATTTTTATGTAACTTTGTTTTATTCTTATCATTCTTACTAGCTGATTACCCGGCGTTGCCCATGTATTTTTATTTTTAGACATGAAAATAATTTAAATATGTAATTTTTGTTGCCAATAGCAGCCAATCATAGCTCAGCTTTCATTTCTTATACTGCTGAAATAAAATGAAAGCTGCGCTGTGATTGCTTTGCAATTTCTTGTACTGCTGAGGTAAAATGAAAGCTGCACTGTGATTGGTTGCTATGGGCAACACATATTTCCTTTTGGACAGCTTTCATAAGAGTGGGTCCTGGGCTCATTTCTGTGTGGTAAATAGTGGCTTAGTGCTAGTGGGAAGCTATGTGGTAGTTGGAGCAGAGGAGGAGGTTTTCTGTGTAATATATTATTATTTGAAGAGCAGCAGGACTGTGTAATATATTATTATTTGAAGAGCAGCAGGACTGTGTAATATATTAGTGTTTGAGGAGGAGGAGGTCATCTGTGTAATAGATTAGTGTATGATGAGAAGGAGGTCGTCTGTGTTACATAAGACTGTGAAATAAAAAACATATGCCCAAGTGAAAATTCTGGCATCCCTCCCCATCCCCCCAGGTGTAGTGGGGCTGTCTTATCCCCACCAAATTTGTCCACATGTGATGAGTTATACAAGTACCAAGTTTGGTTGAAATTGCTCCAGCTGTTAATGTGTTATGGTGGCTCATACATACATACATACTTACATACATGCATCCTATTTTATATATATAGACTCATTTGTATTAATAAATTATGCTGTATCAACCCACTTGTCCTTCTTTAAAGCCATATCCGAACCTGTTGTTTTCCAGTTGGCAAAACATAAATGGGATACACAAAAGGTTCATGGGTTGCTTTTTTAGCAAAATTTTGATCATCTGGAATTTTAGGAACTCTGTCTAATAATCCATAAAAATAGTGTGATATTGCATAAAACATGTCTATTTTTAAGAAAAAGGAGGTTCTGAATAAATCAGTTGATATCCCAGGTTGCGAGCAAGCTCCCTATAATACTTTGGCTACTGAGTGGTCGCAATGTGTGGGTTTAAGTGAATCATGGGAAAAGTGTTTGAAGGATGCTGAATCAGTGAATGTGGTGGCGTGTTTGCAAAAAGTGAAATTGAGGAAATAAAAGGATTTTATGAATGTGTGCAGACGTGGTTGGATGTTGTTAGCAGTTTATTGTATACAGCATGAAGAGAAAGAGAGAATGTTGGTGTAAGTGCAAGAATTGGAAAAACAGTAGTATAAGGCAAGGAGTGCTTTGATAGTTGCTCAGTGTCAAAATAAGTTGATTATTGATAAATGTGATGGGTATCAGATTGTGGCTGAGCAGGCAGCAGTACAAGTGGCTCAGTATAAGGGTGCATTCACACGAACGTATATTGGCTCGGTTTTCACGCCGAGCCGATATACGTCGTCCTCGTGTGCAGGGGGGGCGAGGCTGGAAGAGCCAGGAGCAGGAACTGAGCTCCCGCCCCCTCTCTGCCTCCTCTCCGCCCCTCTGCACTATTTGCAATGGGGAGAGGTGGGGCGGGGGCGGGGCTAACTCATCCCACTTAGCCCCACCCCAGTCTCGCCTCCTCTCATTGCAAATAGTGCAGATGGGCGGAGAGGGGGTGGGGAGGAGGCAGAGAGGGGGCGGGAGCTCAGTTCCTGCTCCTGGGCTCTTCCAGCCTCCCCCCCTTGCACATGAGGACAACGTATATTGGCTCGGCGTGAAAACCGAGCCGATATACGTTCGTGTGAATGCACCCTCAGTGTAAGAAAAGATGAAGAGTGAATAAAAGAAAAGTTGCTTTGCCCATAGCTGAAGCAGGGGTTAAATGGAACCCTGATAAATGGGATGGAAATATCTGGGATTTTAGCAGTAGTGAGGATGATGAGTGTTGTAATGAACAAAGAGGAGTAGATTCCTTATCTGTTGAGGCTAAGCAAGCTGTTAGAATAAAGCAGATAGATACTCATGACAACAGTCAAATAGCTACTGAATTTACTAACAGAGGAGATTTTTCTCAACAAGAAATAGCTGATCTTATTGGTAGATTTCAGCAGAAGTCAGGAGAAAGTTTAATAGCTTGAATGGTACGCCTATATGATCAGGGAGCATCAGGGGTTAATTTGTATGCACAGGATGTGAAAAAGTTTATCACCCTTAGGCCTTAGTCAGACGGGCGATTGTTCGCGCGATTTGCGCATGCGCATGCGTCCGGCGATTTTATAAAACCATTGCTTTGCAATGGTATCGGACACATGAGCGCTTTTTATGTGCTCGTCCGATAAATTATAGAACAAAAAATCGTAGATCGCACCTATCTGCGATCTGCGATTCCTGTTCTCTTCTCTATATGCGCTCAATGGGGCCGGCGGCAGCAGCGCAAACCCCATTGAGAATATATAGAAGACAAATCATTCTTCTCTTCCACAGCTGTAACAGCTGTGGCAGAGAAGAACGATGTTTGCCCATTGAATTCAATGGAGCGGCAATACAGCCGACTCCATTGAAAGCAATGGGCTGCCGGCGTGCGCGGGGTGAATTGTCGGGAAGGGGTTAAATATATAAACCCTTCCCTGCAATTCATTCTAAAATGTGTTAAAATAAAAAAAAATTGTATACTCACCTTTCCGCTGCAGCCGGAGTCCAGCCGCGGCCGCTGTCAGTTCTCCTGAACTGCTTCTTGGCACTATTCAGCCAGCGGGGCTTTAAAATCCCCGCCTGCTGAATGATCTGCCTCTGATTGGTCACAGCCCTGACCAATCAGAGGCTGAAAACACTCACACACCCATTCATGAATGGGTGAGTGACTGCTGCCTCTCAGCGCTGAGCCAATCAGGGGCAGGTCTGACTCACATCCATTCATGAATTCATGAATGGGTGTGAGTGAGGCATGCCTCTGATTGGCTCAGCGCTGAGCCAATCAGGGGGCAGGTCTGACTCACACCCCCTTCACACCCACTGCAGGACGGCCGCGTGGAGCTCCGGCTGCTGGCAGAAGGTGAGTATACAATTTTTTTTTATTTTAACACAATTTAGGATGGATTGCAGGGAAGGGCTTATATATTTAAGCCCTTACCGACAATGCATCCCGGGCTCGCCCGCAGCGCATTGCTTTCAATGGAGACGGCTGTATTGCCGTCTCCATTGAATGGAATGCGCTGGACAGCTCCGGCCCGTTTCTAATGAAACGCGGCTAGGAGCAGATTTTCGGGCGATTTGCGGGCGACTTGCGCGCACCGGTCACGCGATTTGCGGATGCGCATCCGTCATGCGATCCGCAAATCGCGCGAAAAATCGCCCGTGTGACTAAGGCCTTAGGGTGCATTCCCACGAATGTATATCGGCTCGATTTTCACGCCGAGCCGATATACGTTGTCCTCGTGTGCAGGGGGGAGGATGGAAGAGCCAGGGGTGGGAACTGTGCTCCCGCCCCCTCTCTGCCTCCTCTCCGCCCCTCTACGCTATTTGCAATGGGAAGAGGTGGGGTGGGGGCAGGGCTAGTTCTTGGAACTTAGCCCCGCCCCCACCCCACCTCCTTTCATTGCAAATAGCTCAGAGGGTCGGAGAGGGGGTGGAGAGGAGGCAGAGAGGGGGCGGGGGCTCAGTTCCTGCTTATGGCTCTTCCATCCTCTCCCCCCCCCTGCACATGAGGACGACGTATATCGGCTCGGCGGGAAAACCGAGCCGATATACATTCGTGGGAATGCAGCCTTAGTCATGAACCAAATGTCTAAACAGCATTCCCTGATTATTCTATTACAAGGAGGGTTGAGGTTGTTAGCTGTAGCAGCCAGGCGGTGCAATGCAAAATATCCCAGTGAAGCTGATTGGCCTTCTAATGATAGACAGCGGTTTATGTTAAGAGATTGTAGTCAGTGTATTAAAGAAGAGATAATGCAAACAGATATTTTTGTGAGACATGTAGATTAAAGTGATACAGTTGCCATTTTCGGTGGGTGTGAGAAATAGAATTCTTAAATGTGCCCCACCAGCATGCGAATCTGTTACTTTGGCTTTATTGGAGAACCAGACTGTGCAGGAAACAGGAGCCGTCCTGGAGGCTGTCAGACAATTGGGAGCATAGGGTCCCCAGCCATTTTCTAACAGGGAGAAAGGAGATAGGGAACATAGTATTAATGTTAAGAATTGGGTTTCCAGAAAATAAGTGTTTCTTGCATTATTAAAAGATGGGGCCATGAGAGACACAGAAGATGGTATAAGTACAGGAGATATGTGGAGGATATATCAGAAAAGGTGGCTGAATGAGAAACAAGGATCCCCAAATAAAAAGGTAACAACGATTCAGAAATTCCACAGCGGGGGTGTAGTGAGACACGTGGCAAGAGAGACATCCCTTCCTTCCATGTCGCTGGAACAAGTCACTGCATCGGGACTTGAGGCTTTTATTCAGAGGTAAGATCATTGGTGAAAGCGTTAAAGCAGGAAAAGGAGGCGTCACAATAAGATCAAAATCCCAGTCCTAATAGAAGGAATCAGGTGCCTCAAGATAGAATAAGCAGGAAATAGATGTTGCTAGTTTTATTGAAAGATTGGGTCACACGGGAGAAAATAGATGGGATCAGTACAGATGAGATGTGAAGAATGTATAAGAAAAGAGGCTTAGATGACCCTGGGGGAGAATCAGGAAAAAAATATCAGATAGCACTCCAAATCCTGCAGTGTGGGGAGATTATAATGATTGCTATAATCTCTTGCTTAATGTGTTATTTGTCTCACTGTGTTTTTGTTTTTCCTTTTTCCCTTTTAGGCCTTAGTCAGACGGGCGGTTTTTTGCGCGATTTGCGCATGCGCATGCGTCCGGCGATTTTTTAAAACCATTGCTTTGCAATGGTATCGGACACATGAGCGCTTTTTATGCACTCGTCCGATAAATTATAGAACAGAAATCGCAGATCGCACCTATCTGCGATCTGCGATTCCTGTTCTCTTCTCTATATGCGCTCAATGGGGCCGGCGGCAGCAGCGCCGACCCCATTGAGAACATATAGAAGACCAATCATTCTTCTCTGCCACAGCTGTAACAGCTGTGGCAGAGAAGAACGATGTTTGCCCATTGAATTCAATGGAGGCGGCAATACAGCCGGCTCCATTGAAAGCAATGGGCTGCTGGCGTGCGCGGGATGAATTGTCGGGAAGGGCTTAAATATATAAGCCCTTCCCTGCAATTCATCCAGAAAAGTGTTAAAATAAAAAATATATATATACTCACCTGCTCCCGGCAGCCGGAGTTCCCCGTGGCCAGCCTGCAGTGGGTGTGAAGGGGGTGTGAGTCAGACCTGCCCCTGATTGGCTCAGCGCTGAGCCAATCAGAGGCATGTCTGACTCACACCCATTCATGATCAGAGGCATGTCTGATTCACACCCATTCATGATCAGAGGCATGTCTGACTCACACCCATTCATGAATTCATGAATGGGTGTGAGTCAGACATGCCTCTGATTGGCTCAACGCTGAGCCAATCAGGGAGCAGGTCTGACTCACACCCCCTTCACACCCACTGCAGGCCGGCCGCGGGGAACTCCGGCTGCCGGGAGAAGGTGAGTATGTATATTTTTTTTATTTTAACACTTTTCTGGATGAATTGCAGGGAAGGGCTTATATATTTAAGCCCTTCCCGACAATTTATCCCACACTCGCCCGCAGCGCATTGCTTTCAATGGAGCCGGCTGTATTGCCGGCTCCATTGAATGCAATGCGCTGGACAGCTCCGGCCCGTTTCTAATGAAACGCGGCTAGGAGCAGATTTTCGGGCACCGGTCACGCGATTTGCGGATGCGCATCCGTCATGCGATCCGCAAATCGCGCGAAAAAACGCCCGTCTGACTAAGGCCTTAAGAAGACAGGAGAAATAATCCGGCAAGGAATACTAGGATTATGATGTGTTGGCTGGATGCTAATAACCTTTTTGTTTGTTTCTAGGAATACAAGTGATAGCTTTGCTTCACTATCCCTTGTGAAACCAAGCACAAACGCCTAAATTCAGACAACGTTTTTTGAATTTCTGTTTTTTGGAGTTCCAGTGCATTTGGAGTTCAGAAGAACTCGTGTGTTGAAAAAATAGACCATGTCTTTCTTATAAATATTAGCTCTAGGAAGACCCTTGTTCAATGTCTACTGTTTGTCTGTGTACATGTTAATTGTTTGTGTATATGTTAAATGTTTGCGGCTCCTGGTAACAGGTTTGCACCTACAGTTAGGGCCAGAAATATTTGGACAGTGACACAAGTTTTGTTATTTTAGCTGTTTACAAAAACATGTTCAGAAATACAATTATATATATATAATATGGACTGAAAGTGCACACTCCCAGCTGCAATATGAGAGTTTCCACATCCAAATCGGAGAAAGGGTTTAGGAATCATAGCTCTGTAATGCATAGCCTCCTCTTTTTCAAGGGACCAAAAGTAATTGGACAATGGACTCTAAGGGCTGCAATTAACTCAGAAGGCGTCTCCCTCGTTAACCTGTAATCAATTAAGTAGTTAAAAGGTCTGGGGTTGATTCCAGGTGTGTGGTTTTGGATTTGGAAGCTGTTGCTGTGACCAGACAACATGCGGTCAAAGGAACTCTCAATTGAGGTGAAGCAGAACATCCTGAGGCTGAAAAAAAAGAAAAAATCCATCAGAGAGATAGCAGACATGCTTGGAGTAGCAAAATCAACAGTCGGGTACATTCTGAGAAAAAAGGAATTCACTGGTGAGCTTGGGAACTCAAAAAGGCCTGGGCGTCCACGGAAGACAACGGTGGTGGATGATCGCTGCATACTTTCTTTGGTGAAGAAGAACCCGTTCACAACATCAACTGAAGTCCAGAACACTCTCAGGGAAATAGGTGTATCTGTCTCTAAGTCAACAGTAAAGAGAAGACTCCATGAAAGTAAATACAAAGGGTTCACATCTAGATGCAAACCATTCATCAATTCCAAAAATAGACAGACCAGAGTTAAATTTGCCGAAAACACCTCAAGAAGCCAGCCCAGTTCTGGAAAAGTATTCTATGGACAGATGAGACAAAGATCAACCTGTACCAGAATGATGGGAAGAAAAAAGTTTGGAGAAGAAAGGGAACGGCACATGATCCAAGGCACACCACATCCTCTGTAAAACATGGTGGAGGCAACGTGATGGCATGGGCATGCATGGCTTTCAATGGCACTGGGTCACTTGTGTTTATTGATGACATAACAGCAGACAAGAGTAGCCGGATGAATTCTGAAGTGTACCGGGATATACTTTCAGCCCAGATTCAGCCAAATGCTGCAAAGTTGATCGGACGGCGCTTCACAGTACAGATGGACAATGACCCCAAGCATACAGCCAAAGCTACCCAGGAGTTCATGAGTGCAAAAAAGTGGAACATTCTGCAATGGCCAAGTCAATCACCAGATCTTAATCCAATTGAGCATGCATTTCACTTGCTCAAATCCAGACTTCAGATGGAAAGACCCGCAAACAAGCAAGACCTGAAGGCTGCGGCTGTAAAGGCCTGGCAAAGCATTAAGAAGGAGGAAACCCAGCGTTTGGTGATGTCCATGGGTTCCAGACTTAAGGCAGTGATTGCCTCCAAAGGATTCGCAACAAAATATTGAAAAAAAAATATTTTGTTTGGGTTATGTTTATTTGTCCAATTACTTTTGAGCTCCTAAAATGTGGAGTGTTTGTAAAGAAATGTGTACAATTCCTGCATCTTCTATCAGATATTTTTGTTCAACCCTTTAAATTAAACGTTACAATCTGCACTTGAATTCTGTTGTAGAGGCTTCATTTCAAATCCAATGCGGTGGCATGCAGAGCCCAACTCGCGAAAATTGTGTTACTGTCCAAATATTTCTGGCCCTAACTGTACATCTAAGATAATGCAGAGTGTAATACAAATGTGGGGTTTATGACATGTATGGTTATTTGTGTGTAGATAAGACGTTTTCCTGTATATTGAATGGATGGATCAAAGCTAGAGAAAGTGTGAGTGTGGTATGATCGATGACTGCTGGGATATTGCTATGCACAAATTCACTTGCATGAGTTGGACTATTAGTATATCTATTTGGGTTTTGTTCTGTGGGAAAACTATGAAAATAATGTGAATATATGGCGTAATAATTTACTTGTGAAGAAGTGTTATGACAAATTTAGGAATGGGATGTGATAAGTAAATTACTGTACGGATTATGACAAATCTAAAATGATTGTGTTGTAAATTTGATCAGCTTGACTTGCAGTGTTTGATAACATATATGATAAATTAATAACTGTGCTGCTGCTGCTGATAAATCTAAGATTGTATTGTAAACTTGATTGACTTGCACGTTTGATAACATAATATCAAGGATTATGACAGTTTGTTTGAATGTCTAATAATTCATGAGTTATATGTATACTGTATATAGACGTTATTTGTGCTATAATGAAGATAGATTAGGAATATTCATTTGCTACAGCAGAAAACCTATCAAGTCATTCTGGGTAGAGATGGTTGAATTGATAAAATTGACATACAGAATCTTGTTTCATCTATTTTTATGGAGGGCTGAAGAAAAGCACCACAAGGCCCAGGACTGCAATTTTGTTTTTGTTTTGTTTCAATTTGCCGTGGACTGATTTATTCTGAATCAAGTTTATTTTGGACTGACTAATTTCATGAACTGAGTTATTTCTGCCCTGACTTTGGGACTTTTTAAGTGTGATTTTAAATTTCATCTTCTCTAAGTGCATGCTGCATCTGTCCATGAGATCACTCAATTCCGCTTTACTCAGTCTGTGCGGTGTATCATCTTTTTCTCAAAATCAGGGTCATGGGATGTTGAAGGCTTGTTGGGTTTTTCTTTTTCCACACTTTCTTCATTTTCTACTTCAAGCTCATAATATTGGGGTGGAGTAGGAACTGGTAAACTATCTGAATGTGGAATAGGTCAAATAGCAGATGGAAGATTCGGGGATTGAACTGTTCCTGTTTTCTTCATTGACAATCCTGCCTTTATAGACAGAGTCAAGCAGAAATAGCAGTCATCTGTATGGTAGGCTCCCGCCAAACCATAGGCACAGCAAAAGCCATAGATCATTTTTTTTAATTTTTCAGCCATTCTCCTAGTTTAACTAAACAAGAGTTGCAACATATATGAGGAACCCATGACTTATCCTGGTCCACTACCTTCATACCAAAATAATGATGATAGGCAGTCTTCACAAGAGGCGTCAGAGTTAGAAGCATTCTGGACCTGTGATGGTGAATGACCTCTCATAGTGTAGTTCCCAAGAGGTCACCTGTTCTCTGACTTTTCACTGATGCTTCTTCGGTTGATGCACAAAGCAGATGAAGAATACCAAAGGCTCTTGGTGATGTGAGTTTTGATGTAACCATTGTTTTAGAATTGTTTACAAAACATATATGCAATATCACCTATATTTATGTAACTTTTATTTTTATCATTTATTCATTTGTATTAATAAATTGTGTTGTATCAACCGACTTGTCCTTCTTTAAAGCCGTATCCGAACTTGTTGTTTTCTATTTGGCAAAACATCCACCTTATGGAGACTGCTAAGTAGGCTTAAGGGAACTTAGAAGGCCGCACAATGCTCCACAGGAGATGATATAATGCAGGGATGTCAAATTCTTTCTCACTAAGGGCCACATCCGTCTTATGGTTGCCTTCAAAAGATGATTGTATAGTAAGGGCTCGTTCACATGAGCATATTATGAGCGTAATTTTGCATGCATAATTCACAGTAAATAGAACTCATTGATTTCAATGGTTTCATGCACATGAGCATATTTTTTCACATGATGTGTGATCATCTTAAAAAATACAGGGCATGATATATTTTGGTGCATGTTACACAGTGCAGTAGGCCGTTGAAGTGCATAGGTGGGCGAAAATAAGCAGTGAATAAGCAAGAAATCTGCGTACTCACTGCATATTTGTGTCTGTGTTCTTTCTTGTGTGCACAAATACACAGTGTATTTGCACACATAAAAACACACCAGAGCATCTAAAAAATGCAGGAATAAGAGGTTTTCAGTCATGCAAATATGCAGCATATTTGCAAGAGTGAAAAGCACGTATGCCCATGTGAACGAGCCCTAATAGTGACTCCCATGAGCATAACTATAGGGGATGCAAAAGATGTGCTTGCACCCAAGAGCCTTGGGGGGTGGGGGGGGGGGGGGGGCATAAGGCTACTCTTCTCCATATAGTGAGCCTAGTACCATGGATAAAGCATTGTAGTTGGGCACCCAGTTACAGATTTTTCATTGAGGCCCAGAAGCTTCAAGTTATGCCTTTGGTGACTCCCATATTGGCGGCAGTAGTAGCTGTGACCCCCCAGAGTTGCCCCAGTAGTAATAATGAGCCCCATAGTGGCCGCAGTAGTATGTGACCCCCATAGTAGCCCCAGTAATAACAGTGACCCCCCTCAGATGGCTAAATTCTCAAAAAAGTGCAACATAGTGATCATGTGAGATTTTAACTATCCAGGCAATTGTTGGGAATCTCTCCCCTGCAAAGGTAATGGGTCTAGCAAATTATTATCTGCTCTTGCTGACAACTTTATCTTCCAAACGGTAGAAGATAAAAGAATGGGATCTGCTATCTTGGGCCTAATTCTTACCAATAGGGAGGAAATTGTTACCATGCGGCGGTTGCTGGCCCTCCCGGGGCGGCGGTGTGCAGGGTCCCGCGGTTGTGGCGCGTCCCCCCGGCTTGTTGTCCGGCTGCCATGGGCGCGGGTGCTTGGCCAGCACGGTGCTGGTGACATGCGGTGCCGTGCATGCGCGCACCTGTGAGTGCAGCTGCTGTGCATGAGCTCCCTTTCATTATGATCTGTTGGGAGTGGACTGTCTCCCTCTCTGCCCCTGGGTGGAGGCTTTTGTTTAAATGTCTGGCAGGGACTTGCAGTTACTGCCAGTTATTGGTTTACCTCAGTGTGCTAGCTAGTCTGCCTCTGCAGGTCTCCTGCCTCTATCAGCTTGTCTGCTATAGTTGCTACCAGGTTTTTCCATCTGCCTCGGTTCTGATTAGTTTGTTCGTGTTGGTTGCTTTTCATCTGCCTTTTCTGTCAGCATTCTAGCCTTCCATCAGGTACACCAGCGTCCCTTCTCGTTCCCTAGTGAGAGTAGGGACCGCCGCCCATTTTCCCGTCTGGGGTTAGCCAGGAGTGGAGGCAAGCAGGCAGGGGCAGGGTTGTGGGTGAGATCACGGGTAACCCAGGCTGGCTTATCCAGGGTAGTATACCGTAACAGAAATTGTTGAGGAAGTAAGGGTAGCTGGGAACTTAGGAGGCAGTGATCATGCTATCCTTGACTTTTGGATAACAAGAAGAGGAACCACCCCAGAAGACTCAGACCTCAAGGTTTGATTTCAGAAAGGCAGATTTTAATGAACTCAGAAGGAGGGTAGGAAGGATCCAATGTTCTTAAGAAGGTTGGGAAATCTTGTGAACTGAGATTCTCAAGGCACAATTATTAACATAAGTTAACCACCCAGTTACAGCTTTAATCCAACCATGTCTCCATTATTCCTACTATGTCATAGTTTTCCTCAGACATAATTACTTCCAGTTTTTCAAACATATTCATCAGACTTCTAACATTAGTCTCCATACAGTTTGGAAAGTTTTGGTTATTTTTTATTTTAAGTTTATACCATTCTGCCTTTTCCAACTGTACTTACCCCTCCCACCGCTTTCACTTTTATCACTTAGTCCTAGATCACTGTCTATACTGTCTTCCCCTCTATTTCTGTGGTTGTTCACCCAGTCTCTAGTTCAAACACTCCTCTAACCTTCTAGACATCTTCTGCCCCAGCCCAGCTGCACCCATCACATTAAAATGCAACCCATTGCTACGGTCGAACCTGTAGCTAACAGCAACGTCAGTCCACTTTTTCCAGTAACCCAAGTCTCTCCTTCCTATACCAACTCTTGAGCTATTTGTTTACTTTCCTAATCTTCAGCTGACATTTGTGGTGCAGGTAGTATTTCATAAAATACTACTTTGGTGGTCCATTGCTTAAGCTTACATCCTAGTTCCCTGAAGTCATTTTTAAGGACCCTCCAGCTGCCTCTAAGTTTGTCATCAGTGCCTATGTGTATCATGACTGCTGGATCCTCACCAGACCTTTCCTAGTAATCAGTCAACCTGATCTGTGATGTGTCGAACTGGAGCTCCAGGAAGACAACACACCATTTAATGTTTCCAGTCCTTGTGACGGATTGGTCTGCCAGTCCCCTTTATAATTGAGTCCCCACTACCAGGGCTTTTCTAGCCTGACCTGCACTCCTATTCCCCTTCTTATTGGAGCAGACATCCCCTTGATGTTCAAAAGACATGTAGTGATGCAGCAGTGCTAATCCTGTGATGACAACTTTGGGAACTTGTTGGAACTAGACTCCCAGGTACGCTTCCTTTCAACCCTCCTTCTGTCACACAGCTAGCTGCCTGATCGTCCTGTGCTTCCCATACTACCATCCACCACCACATCTGCCCTAGCGAGTATCTGCTCTGTTAGCAGTAAGCCCATTTCCATGTTACTGGGGAATCTCAGTCTTGAAAGCTGTGCTAAAAGATCCAGAAACTGGGTTTCCAAATGTGCTCGCATTTCGTACAACAGTATGCACCCTTGAACGGCTGTTGAAGGACTGCATACATGGCGCAAGATGTACACTGAACAGCATTGTCAATCATGGAGCACATTGTAAATGGTGATCATACAAATAAAAAATTAAGTAAATTTAAGCAAGTAAAAAATAACAATAAGTAGATACAAGTGACGCCCCTCCAAAGACCCCCAATTTTAAAGTCACCCAATTTGAAATCAGTCACAATTAAAACAACCACACTTTACATCCAGCACACATTGCCATGCCCTAACAGTCGCTCTGTTATTTTGTTTAGGTAGTTACCAGCAGCAGTAACTCCTGCAATGAATGCTCTATTTGGAAAAGACCCAGGGAGTTCAGCAAGTGCAATTTATTAGACCTTAATTAGGTAACCCGACCCTTAATTAATCACCTATGCAGGGCTCTGGAGATTGAACACACTAACAAACTGTAATTTTTAATCTAACAATATACAGTGGTGCCTTGGGTTAATAGTTTAATTTGTTTCATGACGAAGCTCTTAACCCAAAACCATGTATGTCAAAACCTGTTTCCCCGTTGAAATGAATGGAAATGGCATTAATCCGTTCTGCCATTCCTTTCAATAGGGCTGCCGCTGCTGTTGGCGGCCCTGTTGAATGCAATGGGCTGCCGATAACCCCCACAGTGATTTTCAGGGAAGGGCTTTAAATATAAACCCTTCCCTGAAAATCATTCCCAGCTGTATTAAAAAATTATATATATATATATATACTAACCTCTCTGCTGCTCCGGGGCACAGCCTCGTCTACTCCCTGCACTGCTCTGAAGTTCTTTCATCAGGTGGGGATTTAAAATCCCTGCCTGCTGAAAGAGCTGTATCTGATTGGCTGAGCACTCAGCCAATCATAGGCAGTGCTCAGCCATTCAATGAATGACAGCTAAGTGCTGCCTGTGATTAGTCACAGCACTCAGCCAATCACAGGCAGCACTCAGCTCTCATTCACTAAATGGGTGAGCGATGCCTGTGATTGCTTGAGTGCTCAGCCAATCAGATACAGCTATTTCAGCTGTATCTGAATCCCCACCTGATTAAAGAACTTCAAAGCAGTACAGCGAAAAGACGCGGCTACACAAGGCTGGGCCCTGACAGCGGTGGAGTATATACTTATTTTTATTTTTTACTACAGCTAGGGATGATTTTTAGGGAAGGGCATATATTTAAAGTTTTTCCCCGAAAATCAATGCGGGGTGCCGGCATCCTATTGCTTTCAATTGGAGAGCTTTGCAATCCTCTGCCACAGCTGTCACAGCAGTTGCAGGGGATTCTTTACACCCCACAGGGAGCCCCCTTGTCACTGAACACTGTAACAGTGCTATCACAGTGTTCAGTGATGAGGGGACTCCCCGCATGGAATGCAAAGCAGACTCGTAACCCGAGTTTTTGCTCTTAAATCATAGCAAAAATTCAAGAACAAGAGTGCTCGCAAGTCAAGAAGCTCAGAAGCTGAGACACTCGCAAGCCAAGGTATCACTGTAAATGTTTTTTAAATATAATAATGTAACCCCCCAGTATACCCCCTCGAACAATGTATTAAACTCTAGAAAAGACAAATATAGCTACAAGCTATAAGACCATTGTGACAATATAAAACACAAATAAATACAAATAAGAATAAGCATAATTTCCACCCAATTTTAAACACTTAAAACAACCACACTTTACATGAAGCGCACATCGCCACACTCCAGCACTGACTGTTGTTTGCTTTAACCGGCTATCAGCAGCAGTAACTCCTGCAATGAATTCTTTGTTTGGAAATTATTATTATTATTATTATTACTATACTATACAGCATTATAGTGCTAGAAATATTGTCAAAATGCTAGTTTTGTAAACATACTGAATGGGAACCCCACATTCTGTCTTGAAGCCTCTAAGTACCCGCTAAGGACTTTGCTCAACTAATTATGTGAGACAGTAAAGAAAATGCCAAAGAAAACTGATGGACATGTGTGGAATTCCAACAGCAAAACCCTGTAATTACTTGTAGCTTCAGAAAAGAATAAAAAAAACATCACTGGACAAATTGGACCGAACTTGTCTCCAGTAAATTGCCTGTGTCATTCTTTAGTTATACTCCCTTGTTGATTTTCTTTCTCTCCATGTTCTCGCTATCAATATGTCACACAACAGCATTAAAATGCCTTTAACAAGTCTCTGTTGATGCGGGTTACCATTTTGGGCTGCTAGTTAATTTCACCTAAGAGCTTTTTATCCCTCATGTTCCACAAAAGAACTTGATTTTAATAGATTTTTCCTTCCCAATTGAACACAGAACATGGCATTAATACACTCTGTGTTACTTTCACCTCCTGATGGGTGGTTTTGATATAATGGTTTTCACTCTACCTGAGTCAGTGCTAAATAAAGGCATAAACATTGGTTCCTTTTCATACACCAGCTGCGTGATGGATAGAAATTATGTGTCAGAGACAAAAAAGAAACTACAGTATGTCCATTTGCACAGTGCCTTTAAGAAAGGTTAGAAAAAAAGCTTTAAAGCATACTGTTGCTGAAATATATAGTAAATTTAGCTCATTTGATTGAAGCAATGGTGGTACATTCATAGTAATTAAACAGAACTGGTAGGAGATATGTATAATACTGTAGTTATAGCAGTATTAACTATAAACTATTTGGAATGGCTACTTTATTTGAGATACTGACCTTTACACAATTGGAGCTTTCCTACATGGAAATTAGACATGTGACCCTGGAGTGCAGCATAAAATCAAATAAGCACTTACTGGTAATCCTTTGTCCATGACAGCACCAGCTGAGATGATCTTTCCCTAATAGGACAGGAAATACACCAAGAGGTTTAAAGCTCCCTCCCTTCTTCAGTATTTTTCCTGTCCTGTCAGAGGAAGGACGTCCGAGAGGTGCTGGGAGCTCCCTGGGTTCCTGGCATGTAAGGTGCATCGAAGGGCTGGGATGAGAGCAGTACTCCCTTCCTGAAATGTCTCTGTGATTGACAGAGGCAACCCTACCAGGCCGGTTCCTTCCCCCTGCGGACCCTAGTGAAAAAGGGTCTAAAAGTGGAAGCCATACCTGGCCTCCTCTCCTGCTTGCTGGGTCTGCATCTCTCTGCCTTGGCTCGGAGGAGTGTGGTGGCCAGCCCGGCACTTCTTGGTTGCATCATCGCGCGTGCATTGTGGGAGCGGGGTTTTTAGTCTGGTGACTGATGCCTGTGCGCCATGTAACATGAGACATGGGGGGGCTTTGGAAAGGCGTCAGATTCAAAAACGAGAGAAGCAAGAAGCTGCTGCTGGAGTTTCGGGACAGTTATGCAAGTCCTGAGAAAGTAAGCCTGCAGCACTACCTGACCTAGAATGAGTGTTCTAGTGTCTGAAACCCCCGTACAGGCTCCAACTTTTAGTGTTGTTAGTAGCCCGTGGGCACCTCATATACAGAATATGTTTTGTAAGCACAGGGGATTTACTGCCTTATGTTTTGTTAGGCAGACAAATCCACGGCGGGATCCTCTAAATCTAAGCCAAAAAAATGCACTACCTGTACGAGGAGACTACCGCAGGAATATTCCAAATTACTGTGCAAGATCTGTATAGCCCAGCTGGTTTAAGAGGAGTCAGTGGGCTTTATGAATGATATTAAAATGCTGGTGAGAGATGAAATCCGCTCAGCCCTGGCGTCTTTTAGGATGTGGCTCCCTCCTTTACGTCCACTACCCAAGCGACTAAAAGACCCTACAGTAAAGGGGTAGATTCCGACTCTGAAAAAATTTTAGGCTTTCAGAGGGTCAGTTGGAGGTGGAAGAATACAGAAAGTTCATTTTTAGTTCGGAATTCATAGAGGAGGTAATTAGGGCTATCAGGCCCACGCTTAATGCGGAAGAGCCTAAGAAACCATTAAGAATATTCAGAAAATGATCAGGAAGGAGTTTAAGAAGCCTGATGTTGGAGGCAGTTATAAGGGCATTAACAGGCATTATCCTTTTTCTGATGAGATATGCACAGATTGGGATACCATTCCAAAAGTTGATGTTCATGTGGCAAAGGTAGCAAAACATATGTCCCTTCCTTTTGAGGATGCCACACACCTGAAGGATCCAATGGATCATAAGGCAGAAAGCTTATTCTAAAAAACCTGGTAAGCGACCTCCAGTCTGCTTAATCCTGGTGTTTCTTCCATGTGTATGGCTAGAATCCTGCATGTTTGGCTTGGGCAGTTAGAGTAGCATCTCTAAAACAAAATGCCAAGAGAACAGATCTTAAAATGGCAACTAGTTTTTTGGCAGATTCTGCCACGGAAACTGTAAGACTGGGAGCAAGATCTGCAGCTCTATCTAATTCAGCTAGAAGAGTACTCTGGCTTAACCCCTTAAAGGACCAAGCTGTTTTGAACCTTAAGGACCAGACACTTTTAGGGATTTTACCCATGTGGTGGCTTTACTGCCCTATTCTGTTTGCTTTAGCTACCAAAATAATTTTTTACTGCGTTTTTTTTCCGTGACATCTAGGACAATTTTTAAAATATCCTTTTCACTGACTTTTTTTTTTAACTTTTTTTTAGTTTTATTGGGGGTAAAATGGTAATAAAATGATTTTTTAAACATTTGTAGTTTTTTTTTTTTTATAGTATATTTCTGCTAAAATAAAGTATGGAAATGGGTACCTCTATTTGTGTTGGACGTTTTGATATATAGTATGTATGGTTTTGGTTTACAGGGCGTATACGGCGAAGGTTTTGGTTGGCGTCGGCTATGGGTTACTTTCTTTTTTAGGTATATATTGTTGTTTTATTCTGTAATTTTTATTTACTTGTGTATGTAATTATCTTTTTTACTATCTTTGTCCCCCATGACGTCATATAAGACCTCTGGGGGACATTCTTTTTTTTTTTATTTGACACTTTCCCACTCTAGCTGGGGCATTCATAGGAGCCCGAGTTACAGGGGAAAACAACCACTGTAGTGACAGTAGTCACTGGCAGAGCTGTCCAGTGTCTAGTATGACACTTGAACTCTGCTGTAGCAGAGAACCCCAGTGGTCACTTTTAACCCCAGAGGGTTAAAAACGCCTCCTGCCTTCTCCACCGGGTTATCAGCTGCCACTAACAGCTGATAACCCATCCTGGCTCTAATTGATTGCAGAGCCAGGAGGCTTAAAGCGCCGCCGTAATTTTACTATTGTCGGTGCTTTAAGCCCTGGACCAGGCACTGTATATTTACCGCGCCTGGTCCTTAATGGTTTAAAACCTGGTCAAGTGATACAGTCTCGAAAGGCAAGTTATGCTCGCTGCCTTTTCATGGGTCAGTTTCTTTTTGGCCCTGACCTAGACAAAATTTTGAAAAAGGCATGAGATAAAAAAGGGGGATTTCCAGAAGGGAAAACCCAAAGACAGAGGTGCTTTTTTCAGAGCACCAGGCAACAAGAGATTTATCGGGGCAAGGGTAAACCAGGGCGCTGGAGCTATCCAAAAGGGGGGAAGGGGAAAATTTTCTCTTCAACCCCAGTCAGTCAGATTTCCAGGAGGGTAAACAATCATCCCGATGGGGCTCAGATTGCAGGCATTTTCAGGAAATTGGGCTTTGGTAAGTGGAAATGCCTGGATCTCAAAACTTTTTAAAGAGGGACAACACATACAGTGGGTTTTCCAAACCCCACAGTCCTTTCGGATTACTACAGGCCCGCTGTCCCAGATGTCTCTTCTACATTGGGGAGTCAGAGATTTTATAAAGTACAAAGCGATTGTACCAATGTCCCCAGGAGCAGCAAAGGTTGGGCTATTATTCGCATGTTTTTCTGGTCAAGAAACCGAACGGGGATTCCAGATTAATCGTGAATCTGAAACCGTTGAACAGATTTGTAAAATACAGGTGATTCAGAATGGAAACTGTAGGATTGGCAGTAAATTGATCAAGGAAGGTGTTTTTATTGCAACCATAGACTTGAAAGAGGCATATTTCCACATTCCCATTCACCCGGAGGCTCAAAAAAACTCTGGTTCAAGGTCAACATAGGAAGGAAGGTAATGCACTTCCAATACAGGTGCCTCCCTTCAGTGCCATGGATCTTCACAAAGGTGATGGCAGAATTGGTGTCTATTTTAAGAGAAAGATCTATGATGATAGTTCCTTATTTGGACAACATCCTTATAGTAGCCAACAACAGGGAGTTGCTACAGTCCCACGTCAATATTACCATTCAATTAATTCAGCACTTAGGATGGCTGATAAATTGGGAAAAGTTGGATACAAGGCGTTGTAAACAAAAAAAGTTTCTAGGCATCACACTAGATTCAGTACTTCAATGTTCCTTTCTCCCAGTAATATGGAGACAGTACCTCCTTCTACGAGTCCCTCAATTCCTGGGAAAAAAATTATGTACCATGAGGGCAGCCATATCGCTGTTGGGAAAATTGACAGATTTTATCCTGGCGGTGGCATGGGCTTGACACCATTCAAGGACACTCCAGAAGTTTGTACTGTCTGTTTGGGACAGAAGACAGACTCCCTTGGACAAAAAAGTGTTTTTCACAAATACAGTAAAAAGCTCTCTCCGCTGATGGATGTCAGAAACCAATCTAGCAAGAGGAGTAGATTGGTTCCCGAACCCGGTGATAGTAATCATGACAGACATCAGTTCCCAGGGTTGGGGGGCTCAGATAGAAGATGTTTATTTCCAGGGAACTTGGTCCTGGGAAATCAGGAAGCGGTTGTCAAATTTCAGAGAGCTTCTAGCGATCTGGAAGACCCTTCAAAGATCCCAGAGTCTGACACAAGGGAAAAATTTAAAAATCTTGTCAGACAATGTCACGGCCGTGGCATATGTGTGACATCAAGGTGGAACTAGACATTCCTTGCTACAGAAGATAGCTCAGGAAATTTTTCAATAGGCGGAACATCATGTCCAGTTGGTGGTGTCGACCCACTTGAAGGTGGATTTTCTCAGCCACTGGCATGTGGATTCAAGACAGTGGTCTCTTTCACAGGAGATTTTCCAGGACATAGTACACAAGTGGGAGGTTCTTTAAATAGATTTCTTCGACCACCAGAGATAATTGAAAAATGAAAAATTTTTTCTCACTCAGCCCCAGAGACCACCCAAGAGGTATAGACGCACTGGTACAGGACTGGGGATGGGGGCTGGTTAATGCTTTTCCCCAATCTCCCTAATTCCCAGGGTGTTGCAGAAATTAAGGCGCGAAAAGTGCTTGTTAATTTTGATAATACCATTTTGGCCCAAAAGGAGTTGGTTCTCTCTGCTAAGGGGCCTAAGCATCAGTGATCCGATGCTACTGCCATCCCACAGAGACCTCCTAACATAGGGTCCTCTGAAGCATGAAGGGGTGGGGCTGCATCTGGTGGCATGGCTATTGAAAAATCCCTCCTATTAAACAATGGTTTTTCGCATAAAATAGTGAAATTACTAGCCTGTAGAAAAGAAACAACAAATAAGATTTAAAAAATCTTCTTCTTGGTGCGAGATTAGGCATCTAAATTTTGCATCTCCAGATTTGGTAGTAATCTTGGATTTTTTGCAAGTAGGTTTGGATTTGGGTCTCTCACCTAGTACTCAAAGGCTACAGGTGACACCGCTTAGTGTTTTTTATGACACTAAGTTGTCAGAGGTCAGTTGGTTTGCTGGATTCTTGAAGGCGACTGACCGTCTAAAACTGAGAGTCTTTAATTCGGTTCCTCCTTGGGACCTAAACGTAGTGCTTTCAGTACTATCAGGAGCTCCTTTTGAACCAATAGGGTCTATATCCATTAGGTTTCTAACCTGGAAAACTGTGTTTTTAGTAGCTATCACTACAGCGCATAAGGTTGGTGAGATTCAGGCATTGTCAATTCAAACTCCTTTTTTCAGGGACGCGGGCAGTAAGATTGTGTTCAGGTTAGATTCTTCTTTCTCACCTAAAGTAGTATCCTATTTTCACAGATCTCACAGATAATAGTCCCTTCGTTCTCTGATAAAATTACAGTACCTGGGTAATAACAAGGGTAGGAAAGAGTTCCATTGCTAGGTGGATTCATTCTACCATCATGGAGGCCTATAAACTGTTAGACAAACTAGCCCCAGAAGGGCTCAAAGCCCATTCTACTAGGGCAGTATCTGTTTCTTGTGCAGAGAACGCTGCTGCATCCATAGACCAAATATACAGGCCTGCAGTGTGGAAGAGGCCACATACTTTTATCAAACATTGTAGGTTGGATATTCGGGTAGATGAGGACTTAGCCTTTGGATGCAAAGTCTTATGTAGTTCTGCCCTAAAAATTTTTGTTTTACTGGTATGTCTCAGCTGGTGCTGTCATGGAGACGATAGGGAAAGTTCGATTAGACTAAGCGGTAATCCTTTTTCCTGGAAGTCTCCATGACAGCACCCATATATTCCCTCCCATTTCTGTTCCTTTTGAGGTTTTCTTTTCTCAAATAAAGAAGAATATTTTAATTTTTGAACCAAGTTCCTAACTCCTACCAGTTTGTTATAAACACTGAGGAAGGTGGGGAAGGGGCAAAGCTTTAAACCTCTCAGTGTGTTTCCTGTCCTATCAGGGAAGATCATCTCAGCTGGTGCTGTCGTGGAAACTTCCTGAAAAAAGGATTACTGGTAAGTCTAATCTAACTTCTGTTGATCATCTTTTTTATTTTAAGCTTTTGTAAACATTTTTCCATTACAATTAGAGATGAGCGAGCACCAAAATGCTCGGGTGCTCGTTACTCGGGACGAAATTATCGCGATGCTCGAGGGTTCGTTTCGAATAACGAACCCCATTGAAGTCAATGGGCGACCCGAGCATTTTTGTATTTCGCCGATGCTCGCTAAGGTTTTCATGTGTGAAAATCTGGGCAATTCAAGAAAGTGATGGGAACGACACAGCAACGGATAGGGCAGGCGAGGGGCTACATGTTGGGCTGCATCTCAAGTTCCCAGGTCCCACTATTAAGCCACAATACCGGCAAGAGTGCCCCCCCCCCTCCCAACAACTTTTGCTTCTGAAAAGCCCTCATTAGCAATGCATACCTTAGCTAAGCACCACACTACCTCCAACAAAGCACAATCACTGCCTGCATGACACTCCGCTGCCACTTCTCCTGGGTTACATGCTGCCCAACCCCCCCCCCCCCCACGACCCAGTGTCCACAGCGCACACCAAACTGTCCCTGCCCAGCCTTCAGCTGCCCTCATGCCACGCCACACTCATGTCTATTTATAAGTGCGTCTGCCACAGGAAAAGCAGGCACACACTGCAGAGGGTTGGCACGGCTAGGCAGCGACCCTCTTTAAAAGGGGCGGGGCGATAGCCCACAATGCTGTACAGAAGCAATGAGAAATATAATCCTGTGCCACCGCCATCAGGAGCTGCACACGTGGGCATAGCAATGGGGAACTTATGTGCCACACACTATTCATTCTGTCAAGGTGTCTGCATGTCCCAGTCAGACCGGGCTTTTTAATTCATAGACACAGACAGGTACAACTCCCTATTGTGAAGTCCCTGTGGACCGACAGCATGGGTGGCTCCCTGGAACCCACCGGCGGTACATAAAAATATCCCATTGCATTGCCCAACACAGCTGAGGTAGTAATGTCGTGCTTAATGCAGGTGGGCTTCGGCCCACACTGCATGCCCCAGTCAGACTGGGGTTCTTTAGAAGTGGAAACAGATGCATTTATAATTCTCTGTGGACCCACAGCATGGGTGGGTGCCAGGAAGCCACCGGCGGTACATAAAAATATCCCATTGCATTGCCCAACACAGCTGAGGTAGTAATGTTGTGCTTAATGCAGGTGGGCTTCGGCCCACACTGCAAGCCCCAGTCAGACTGGGGTTCTTTAGAAGTGGAAACAGATGCATTTATAATTCTCTGTGGACCCACAGCATGGGTGGGTGCCAGGAAGCCACCGGCGGTACATAAAAATATCTCATTGCATTGCCCAACACAGCTGAGGTAGTAATGTTGTGCTTAATGCAGGTGGGCTTCGGCCAACACTGCATGCCCCAGTCAGACTGGGGTTCTTTAGAAGTGGAAACAGATGCATTTATAATTCCCTGTGGACCCACAGCATGGGTGGCTCCCTGGAACCCACCGGCGGTACATAAAAATATCCCATTGCATTGCCCAACACAGCTGAGGTAGTAATGTTGTGCTTAATGCAGGTGGGCTTCGGCCCACACTGCATGCCCCAGTCAGATTGGGGTTCTTTAGAAGTGGAAACAGATGCATTTATAATTCTCTGTGGACCCACAGCATGGGTGGGTGCCAGGAAGCCACCGGCGGTACATAAAAATATCCCATTGCATTGCCCAACACAGCTGAGGTAGTAATGTTGTGCTTAATGCAGGTGGGCTTCGGCCCACACTGCAAGCCCCAGTCAGACTGGGGTTCTTTAGAAGTGGAAACAGATGCATTTATAATTCTCTGTGGACCCACAGCATGGGTGGGTGCCAGGAAGCCACCGGCGGTACATAAAAATATCTCATTGCATTGCCCAACACAGCTGAGGTAGTAATGTTGTGCTTAATGCAGGTGGGCTTCGGCCCACACTGCATGCCCCAGTCAGACTGGGGTTCTTTAGAAGTGGAAACAGATGCATTTATAATTCCCTGTGGACCCACAGCATGGGTGGCTCCCTGGAACCCACCGGCGGTACATAAAAATATCCCATTGCATTGCCCAACACAGCTGAGGTAGTAATGTTGTGCTTAATGCAGGTGGGCTTCGGCCCACACTGCATGCCCCAGTCAGACTGGGGTTCTTTAGAAGTGGAAACAGATGCATTTATAATTCTCTGTGGACCCACAGCATGGGTGGGTGCCAGGAAGCCACCGGCGGTACATAAAAATATCCCATTGCATTGCCCAACACAGCTGAGGTAGTAATGTCGTGCTTAATACAGGTGGGCTTCGGCCCACACTGCATGCCCCAGTCTGACTGGTAATATGTACCTTAACAGTAACCTCGTTGGTGGTAATGTGGTGGTGACTGCGGACCTGGTAGCGCGGTTTAATGTAGTTGGTTTTCGGAATGTGGCCAGGATTAAGTGGGCCGTGGCGGGGGGATGGTGGTGGTGCTCTCTTGTTGTGTCGTTAAAGGTGAAATTCTTGGACTGCCACCAGACGGACCAATGCAAAGGTATTTGCCAAGAATGTTTTCATTGTTGGAGGAGGAGGGGGATGTTTTGGAGGCACTATGTGTCCTCTACACGTGTCCGTTGTTATATGCACCTTAACAGTAACAGCGTTGGTGGGAAATGGCCTCGCCGCCATCATGTCTTTGTGAAGCCTCTGTTTCCACACCCCAGTGACATACCATTAGCAGCGGTATAAGCAGAGCCCAGAATTATTAACATTTCAGCGGTAGCATTAGGGACAGGCCCCACTAACATATCACTAGCAGCAGTATAGGGGGAGCGCAGTCTTAGTTCCATTTCAGTAATAGTAGCACACAAGACAGGCCCCAGTAACATTCCCATTGCAGCAGTTTAGGGAGATAACAGTCTCTTTCACATTTCAGTAGCTGCAGTATAGACAAGGCCCCAGTTACATTTATGTAGCTAAAGTGTAGGCCAACCACACACACCTTTCTGTACCATGAGTGCAGGCGAAGAACATATAAATTACTATGATTACACTGTAGGTGAGGGCCCAAAAAAATTGGTGTACCAACAGTACTAATGTACCTCAGAAAAAATTGGCCATGCCCAACCAAGATGGCAGGTGAAACCCATTAATCACTTTGGTTAATGTGGCTTAAGTGGTAACTAGGCCTGGAGGCAGCCCAGTTTAACGAAAAATTGGTTCAAGTTAAAGTTTCAACGCTTTTAAGAGCATTGAAACGTATAAAAAATTTTAAGAAAAATTATATGAGTGAGCCTTGTGGCCCTAAGAAAAATTGCCCGTTCGGCGTGATTACGTCAAGTTTCAGGAGGAGGAGCAGGAGGAGGAGGAGGAGGAATATTATACACAGATTGATGAAGCAGAAATGTCCCCGTTTTGGATGGTGAGAGAGAGCGATGCTTCCATCCGCGGGTGTAGCCTACGTATTGCTTAGGTATCGCTGCTGTCCGCTGGTGGAGAAGAGAAGTCTGGGGAAATCCAGGCTTTGTTCATCTTGATGAGTGTAAGCCTGTCGGCACTGTCGGTTGACAGGCGGGTACGCTTATCTGTGATGATTCCCCCAGCCGCACTAAAAACCCTCTCTGACAGGACGCTAGCCGCAGGACAAGTAAGCACCTCCAGGGCATACAGCGCGAGTTCAGGCCACGTGTCCAGCTTCGACACCCAGTAGTTGTAGGTGGCAGAGGCGTCAGGGAGGACGGTCGTGCGATCGGCTACGTACTTCCTCCCCATCCTTTTACAGTGCTCCCTCCGACTCAGCCTTGACTGGGGAGCGGTGACACAGTCTTGCTGGGGAGCCATAAAGCTGTCCAGGGCCTTAAAGACTGTTGTACTGCCTGTGCTGTACATGCTGCTCGATCTCCGCACCTCCCCTGCTACCTGGCCCTCGGAACTGCGCCTTCTGCCACTAGCGCTGCCGGAGGGGAATTTTACCATCAGCTTGTCCGCCAGGGTCCTGTGGTACAGCAACACTCTCGAACCCCTTTCCTCTTCGGGAATGAGAGTGGAAAGGTTCTCCTTATACCGTGGGTCGAGCAGTGTGTACACCCAGTAATCCGTAGTGGCCAGAATGCGTGCAACGCGAGGGTCACGAGAAAGGCATCCTAACATGAAGTCAGCCATGTGTGCCAGGGTACCAGGCCTGTCCTCCTCCTCCTCCTCAGGCCATACACGCTGAAAGGATGACAGGCAAGCAGCATGGGTACCGTCAGCAGTGGGCCAAGCTGTCTCTTCCCCCTCCTCCTCATCTTCCTCCTCCTCCTCCTCACCGCGCTGAGATATAGACAGGAGGGTGCTCTGACTATCCAGCGACATACTGTCTTCCCCCGGCTCTGTTTCCGAGTGCAAAGCGTCTGCCTTTATGCTTTGCAGAGAACTTCTCAAGATGCATAGCAGAGGAATGGTGACGCTAATGATTGCAGCATCGCCGCTCACCACCTGGGTAGACTGCTCAAAGTTTCGAAGGACCTGGCAGATGTCTGCCAACCAGGCCCACTCTTCTGAAAATAATTGAGGAGGCTGACTCCCACTGCGCCGCCCATGTTGGAGTTGGTATTCCACTATAGCTCTACGCTGCTCATAGAGCCTGGCCAACATGTGGAGCGTAGAGTTCCACCGTGTGGGCACGTCGCACAGCAGTCGGTGCACTGGCAGAGTAAACCGATGTTGCAGGGTGCATAGGGTGGCAGCGTCCGTGTGGGACTTGCGGAAATGTACGCAGAGCCGGCGCACCTTTCCGAGCAGGTCTGGCAAGCGTGGGTAGCTTTTCAGAAAGCGCTGAACCACCAAATTAAAGATGTGGGCCAGGCATGGCACGTGCATGAGGCTGCCGAGCTGCAGAGCCGCCACCAGGTTACGGCCATTGTCACACACGACCATGCCCGGTTGGAGGCTCAGCGGCGCAAGCCAGCGGTCGGTCTGCTCTGTCAGACCCTGCAACAGTTCGTGGGCCGTGTGCCTCTTATCTCCTAAGCTGAGTAGTTTCAGCACGACCTGCTGACGCTTGCCCACCGCTCTGCTGCCACGACACGCGACACCGACTGCTGGCGACGCGCTGCTGCTGCTGACACATCTTGATTGCGAGACAGAGGTTGCGTTGGAGGAGGAGGAGGAGAAGGAGGGTGCTTTAGTGGAGATAGCATACACCGCCGCAGATACCACCACCGAGCTGGGGCCCGCAATTCTGGGGGTGGGTAGGACGTGAGCGGTCCCAGGCTCTGACTCTGTCCCAGCCTCCACTAAATTCACCCAATGTGCCGTCAGGGAGATGTAGTGGCCCTGCCCGCCTGTGCTTGTCCACGTGTCCGTTGTTAAGTGGACCTTGGCAGTAACCGCGTTGGTGAGGGCGCGTACAATGTTGCGGGAGACGTGGTCGTGCAGGGCTGGGACGGCACATCGGGAAAAGTAGTGGCGACTGGGAACTGAGTAGCGCGGGGCCGCCGCCGCCATCATACTTTTGAAGGACTCCGTTTCCACAACCCTATACGGCAGCATCTCAAGGCTGATAAATTTGGCTATGTGGACGGTTAACGCTTGAGCGTGCGGGTGCGTGGCGGCGTACTTGCGCTTGCGCTCAAACATTTGCGCTAGCGACGGCTGGACGGTGCTGTGCGAGACATTGCTGGATTGGGCCGAGGACAGCGGAGGTGAGGGTGTGGGTGCAGGCCAGGAGACGGTAGTGCCTGTGTCCTCAGAGGGGGCTTGGATCTCAGTGGCAGGTTGGGGCACAGGGGGAGAGGCAGCGGTGCAAACCGGAGGCGGTGAACGGCCTTCGTCCCACCTTGTGGGGTGCTTGGCCATCATATGTCTGCGCATGCTGGTGGTGGTGAGGCTGTTGGTGGTGGCTCCCCGGCTGATCTTGGCGCGACAAAGGTTGCACACCACTGTTCGTCGGTCGTCAGGCGTCTCTGTGAAAAACTGCCAGACCTTAGAGCACCTTGGCCTCTGCAGGGTGGCATGGCGCGAGGGTGCGCTTTGGGAAACAGTTGGTAGATTATTCAATCTGGCCCTGCCTCTACCCCTGGCCACCGCACTGCCTCTTGCAACCTGCCCTGCTGCTGCCCTTGCCTCCCCCTCTGAAGACCTGTCCTGAGTAGGCGTTGCAAACCAGGTGGGGTCAGTCACCTCATCGTCCTGCTGCTCTTCCTCCGAATCCTCTGTGCGCTCCTCCCTCGGACTTACTGCCCTTACTACTACCTCACCGATAGACAACTGTGTCTCATCGTCATCGTCCTCCTCACCCACTGAAAGGTCTTGAGACAGTTGCCGGAAGTCCCCAGCCTCATCCCCCGAACCCCGGGAACTTTCCAATGGTTGGGCATCAGTGACGATAAACTCCTCTGGTGGGAGAGGAACCACTGCTGCCCAATCTGAGCAGGGGCCCGAGAACAGTTCCTGGGAGTGTTCCCGCTCCTGAGCATGTGTCATTGTAGTGGAGTGAGGAGGCTGGGAGGAAGGAGGAGCAGCAGAGGATTCGGATTTCCAGCAGTGGACGGCGCAGAACTGTGGGTGGACGATAGGTTGCTCGAAGCACTTTCTGCCATCCACGACAGGACCTGCTCACACTGCTCATTTTCTAATAAAGGTCTCCCGCGTGGACCCATTAATTGTGCGATGAATGTGGGGACGCCAGAAACGTGCCTCTCTCGTAATCGCGCAGCAGTCGGCTGCGATACACCTGGATCAGGAGTTCGGCCAGTGCCCACACCCTTACTTGGCCCTCCGCATCCTCGGCCACATCCACGTCCTCTAGGCCTACCCCTACCCCTCAGCATGCTGTATTACCAGTGATTTGATTTCCCAGGCAGTAAATAAATTGGCGCAAGACTGCTGTTAAACGTAGCTGGCTGCGTATGATTTTTGTTTACGTTCTCCACCCACCACACACGTACCCAGAACGCTGAGGACTGTCAGAGGCAGGCCAAATAGAATGTTTTCCCTTTTTTTTAAAGGAAAGGCCCACTGCGTATATTCAATCAATAATAAATATGTCTTCTTGCCCTGCAAATGTGTCACAGAACTGCAGGGTTGCAGAGTTATTAACTACAGCAGAGCAGTGATTTCCCAGGCAGGAAATAAATTGGCGCAAGCCTGCTGTTAAACGTAGCTGGCTGCGTATGATTTCTTTACGTTCTCCACCCACCATACACGTACCCAGAACGCTGAGGACTGTCAGAGGCAGGCCAAATAGAATGTTTCCCTTTTTTTTTAAAGAAAAGGCCCACTGACTATATTCAATCAATAATATATGTCTTCTGGCCCTGCCTACACAATTCTGTCCCTGTAGTATTACTGCAGGGCGCAATGCTCTGCACAGCCGATTTAAAAAAAAAAAAAAAATGCAACACTGCTAACAGCAGCCTGCACAGTACTGCACACGGTTAAATGTGGCCCTAAGAAGGACCGTTGGGGTTCTTGAAGCCTACACTCACTCCTAACACTCTCCCTGCCTAACCACCACTTCTGTCCCTGTAGTATTACTGCAGGGCGCAATGCTCTGCACAGCCGATTTTGAAAAAAAAAAAAAAGGGCAACACTGCTAACAGCAGCCTCCACACTACTGCACACGGATAGATGTGGCCCTAGAAAGGACCGTTGGGTTTCTTGAAGCCTACACTCACTCCTAACACTCTCCCTACAGCAGCTCCGGCACCAGCAGCACTTTCCCTCAGCTAACTCACAAGGCATCTGAGGCGAGCCGCGGGAGGGGCCGACTTTTATACTCGGGTGACATCTGATCTCCCCAGCCACTCACAGCAGGGGGGGTGATATAGGGCTGGAACGTCACAGGGGAAGTTGTAATGCCTTCCCTGTCTTTCAATTGGCCAGAAAAGCGCGCTAACGTCTCAGAGATGAAAGTGAAAGTAACCCGAACACCGCGTGGTGCTCGTTAAGAGTAACGAGCATCCCGAACACCCTAATATTCGCCCGAGCATCAAGCTCGGACGAGTACGTTCGCTCATCTCTAATTACAATTCAAAAAAGAAATAAAGTGCATCTTGGAACAATACAATGATGTTTTTCATAAACTTTGCATTTACAGATATGCCTTACATTGTTACTTTGGGAAATAAAGTATTAAACATACTGATCGCTTGCACTATTTTCTTATTATGGATCATTTGTCACTTTTCATCTTCCCATTATCTTTGTAAAAATGTATTTATTTCAAATTAGGCAAAAAGAAACAACAACAAAAAAACGTATATAAGTATAAATCTCTAGCATCCTCCATTGGATACCAGATTGTATATTGAAAAGGAGTCACTATCTTTCTAATTTCTTGGTCAGTGTAGGAAAAAATTTGCCTTGGGAAAAATCTGCCATTTTTTGAAAAATATTTTTGCTGCTTTTTCTTTATGTCTTTCTGTCTCCACTCGTTCCATATTTAACAAGTGTTTTACTTGGGCTACCAGCTCTGTTATTCCTGGGATTGTTTGCAGAGGTCAATGTTTGAGTAGAAGTCTTTTCGCTACTAGCAGAACTATGTGGATGAATTGAGGGACTTTTAGAAAGGTAACTCTGTTTTGCCCTGTTATTTCATCGTTGTGGAATACTACAGTTTGTATATCCCTGGGTATTATTATTCTCCATTTATCCTGTATATACTTTATGAGTTTCTTCCAAAATCCTGCACCTGAGCACAACTCCATATGCCATGAACTAAATCTGTGGCTGGTGTTCCACATTTTGGGCACTGTGTGATGCGCTCTGGGAAGGAAAGAGAGGCTGGAATATTAAAGCCATATATGGCATGATGCATCATTTTGAAGAAGGTTTCCCTCCAGGTCTTACTAATCAAGCAGTTTCGATTTTTAGGGATTTTTTTTACCCTTTGTAGCATAGATAATGAGAATCTTCATACTGGTTGTGCGATTATGGAATCAAAGTCTGTTTTGTCCGCCTCGATCTCTAAGCCTAGTGTTGCAAAACCGAAGTGCCTGCGCAATCTGTAGGAATTGTGTCTCTGGTATGTTATACTTGGTCTTGAGCTCAGATGAATTAAGCCATCTGCTTTCTCTCTCATGCACAAAGTGCAGGGCTACCACCAGGCCTCTTTCCTGCCACTTTTTAAACACTCTGTCATCATGACCTCTGGGGAATTCTGGGTGGCCTATCAATGGCATAGACTTGGACAACAAGTAGGGAAGTCCGAAGTGTTTCCTTGTTTCTTTCCATGTCACTATTGTGTCTCGTAGTACTATGGATCATTTAATTGCTGGTGGAAGGTCCGAGAAACATGTATACAAACATGCTATAAGGTTCCAAGGGGCAGCTACGTTGGATTCAATGAGTCTGTTGGAATATACATCTATGCCTGTCATCCAATCTACTATGTGTCTCATTAGGCATGCTATATTGTAACTTCTGACATTAGGGGAATTCACTCCTCTCTCCTGTTCAGCATTAACTTCTGCAAAGATATCCTTGGACGTTTTCCTGCCCAAATAAACTTTGTAAAAGTTGAGTTAAATTGCGATATGTTTGTGTGTTTGATTAGTATTGATATTGTTTGCATAGGGTACAGCAGTTTGGAAAAGTTCATCATCTTGACGATCTTCTCAATTCTGTCGCTATCTTATCAATCAATGGCAGATAATTTAGGGTGTATAGTGAAGTGGGATTTTTATCCCTATGTAATGTGTAATTTTGCTACTCTTTTTCCCCATCCCAGGAAAATCCAAAAAGACCTAGGGCTAGATGCACCTATCTCTAGGATTTCACTTTTTGTTGGGTTAATTTGGTAACCCGGGAAGGTCCCATATTCCATTATGGTTGCTATTACTCTTTTCAAATGTGCATAAATATTAGAATGTCATCAGCAAAGAAAGTGATCATGATTTCTTGTGTTCTGATTTTATTCCTTAAAATATGGGAGAGTCTTCCAGATGATGTATTAGGGGTTCCAACACTGGATTAAACCGTAGTGGAGATAGTGGACATTCCTGTCTGGTACCTCTATATAGTAGAAATGGATCAGATAGGAATCCTGGTGTATGGATTCTTGCTGTTAAGTTGCTATAGATGCTGTTAATGTAAGCTCAGAACGGACCCTCTATCGCTATTTTATCCAGAACCATACCCAGCCAACTCCCTTGTACATTGTCAAATGCTTTTTTTTCATCTAAGAATCAGTTTTAGTGTGAGTCCATATTAGAAAAGGAAAATTGAGTAATCTGAGTGACTTCCAATGAGGCACTGTTATGAGTAGTGTTGAGCGAACCAAAATGGTCAAATCCTGTTTTGGGTTGAACTTTGCTAAAAGTTTAATTTAGCAGGAATCAAAACCTTGGGTGGTTTGTCTTGGCCAAACCCACAAAAAATTCTTCTCTCAGTGGTTAGTACTTTTGTCTTGCTGAACTGGGGTTCTATGTTCAGATCTGACCAAGGGCAACATATGCATGAAGTTTTTATGTTCTCCCTGTGTTTGTGTGGGTTTCCTCTTCATAATCACTTTATATAGTGCATACATTTATTGAGAAGAAGAAACACAGGAAGAATATACAAACTACATGCAAATTTTGTCCTTGGTCATATTTGAACATAGGACTCCAATGCTGTAAGGCAATAGTGCTAACAACTGAGACACTATGTTTCTTCTTGCTTTGGAGGAGAAAGAGAAGATCCAAAGGAAGAAGAGAAATAAGAGGCATGGTGGCTCAGTGATTATCACTGTTGCATTGCAGCACTGGAGTCCAAAGTTCACATATGACCAAGGACAACATCTGCTTACATTTTGAATGAGTTTAAGGAAACCCAAATAAACACAAGGAGAAAAAGCAAACTTTATGGATACGTTGTGCTTGCTCAGAATTCAACTAAGTGCTGCAAGGCAACATTCCTAACCACGGAGCCCAACATTCCTAACCACGGAGCCACATGGAAGAGTTTTATGGGTATTAGACAGTTTTATACACCAGTTTTAGGAGTATTGTTGAAGTTTCAGTTTATACACTGTGAGCCTTGTGAGGTCTTCTTCTGCAATACTGTCAAAAGCATACAAAGAGGAGATCTTTGCCTTGCACTGAGAGGAGGGTTTGCCTTGCACTGTTCATTCTCCTGGCATCAGTGCTAACATCCTGAGTGCCTTGATGCCAGGAGTTCAGGAATGTCACACTGCAGCTTCCGATTGGATGCAGCGGTCATCTGACTTTTGGTGATATCATCTGTAACAACAAAAGCCGGGACCACAGCAGGGCTGAAGAGCTGGATGATGGCTGCATAGAACAGGTAAGTACTGCTCCTTTTCTTATTTTGGCACAGGGAGCACTAAAGGGGACATGTAGTCTGGTACCTTGACCCTTTAGGCATATTAATTTTAACTAATAAAGCGAGTAGTTTCTCCAAAGTCAATTAAAAATTTCACTTTTAAGGGGGGCGGAGCCTAGCTGCCGAGAGTGATGGCTGCATAGAGAGTGCGCTCCCTCACTATGGTACTGATTACAGGCACTTATCAGCAGCCAATATGTCGAAACTAGGAAGACCCAGCAAGGAAAGAGGAGGGGAACACTCCATGACACCGCGCCTGGCTCGGGGACAATCCGATCTTCAGAAATACCTGAAGGAGAAGGCAACCCGGTCCCCCCACGCTACAAGTAAGATGGCACCGGCAGCTGCAGCCGCTCTGTGCACAGCGCGGGAAGACGAGTCTGACTCGGTGGGAGAAGCAGAGGAACCTTTGTCCAGGAGCTTCATGAAGTCTCTACTCACCAAAGCAATGAGCCCAGTCCTGGCAAAACTTGCTGAAATAAAAGAAGAGGTGAGGCATATGGGGAGGAGGGTAGAGGAGCTGGAGGGATCATCAGCCATGGTCACATCACATGCATTAGGAATGGCTGACATCTTAAAGGAGCAGCAACTACAATTAAATAAAATGCTTCTTATGCAGGAGGACTTGGAAAACCGGAATAATTTACGCATTAAAGGTCTACCTGAGTCGTGGGCACCTGATGTCCTCAAGAAGGTGTTGATAGAAATCTTTACGGAGCTAGTTGGATCTGAAAAAGCCGACGCTATCAATATAGAAAGAGCACATAGGGCCCTGAGACCACAGCCAGCTGCTGCAGAACCTCCTAGAGATGTAGTATGCAAATTGCTTGCATTCCCTGACACAGCTGCCATATTAGAAGCTGCTCGCAATCGCAAAAATCTACAACACGAGAACTCGCCCATACAGATCTTCCAGGACCTCGCACCAGCAACCCTTGCCAAGCGCAGGCTTCTGAAACCACTTCTGGATGAACTGAGATCTAAAAACATCAAATACGCCTGGTTATATCCTTTTGGTCTGGGCATAAATTATAAAGGCAAGATAATTAACATACGATCACCAGAGGACTTAAAAGAGTGCTGGCCCCACCTGGGACTAGACCCTATTGAGTTACCTAATTGGCTCCCGCTGCCAAACCTCCCATCACTGCCTCATCTCCCAATACCAGAAAATTGGCGCACAGTGAGCCACGCCAAATCTCCAAAAGGCAAACAAAAAAAGAAAAATAGAGAAGAGGAATCAACAAGAGACACCTGAAGGCTTAAGTATGGACTCTATAAAACTCCCACTCGGTATCATAAGATACATTTGGCGTTGAGTGATGTTGTAATCTTGAGTCCATCTGGTTGGTGCTACCCCAATGGACTTCCACACAGATCCAGAACTCATTTTCATAAACCCTAAAGTTTTTTCAAGTTTCTTCCTTTCTCAAGAAAGTGCCTGTTTTGTGCCTCTCCAGTTAGGTGAAACTTTGTTAGTACCAGTTTTTTGGCACGTACGTCGCCTCCTTTATACGTCTGGGCTCCGACTGTTACGAGAGCTCAGTCGTATCTACCTGTGGATAAGAGTGTATTGTATTACTGAAGTCATTTTTTTGTTGTTACCTCCATTGCACTTATCCACTTATTTGTATTTATCCTCATCTCTTGGCTACTTTATTTACCCTTTACCTCTGTCCTTTTACCTGCGCCTTTCCTTACCTAATTTACCCTTCCCCCATCTCATATCTCCAGATACTTTATCTGACGAGAACAAATAACAGCTCACCTGAAGGCTAGTCCCCACTGAAGCTTCATCCTTCTATTAAGTTTAACCTATACTTGTACCGTCTCCTCTCCTTATCTAGGTACCTTGCCGGGAGGGCGACCGGGACGAATGACAACAATGGAGGCAATACGCGTCACCTCGTTCAATGTCCGGGGTCTCAACCTACCACAGAAGAGATCGTCGGTCCTACAACTCCTGAAAAGGTATAACACCAAAATTGCTCTATTGCAAGAAACACATTACAAAGGAGACAAGTGTTGGCCCCTCCCGGGGAAACACTTTACGTCAAACTTTCATAATTCACATCCAACCTCTGCCTCAAAAGGTGTATCCACCTTTATACAAAAATCCATTCAATTCTCACTCAAAGCCAAATATTCAGACAAAATGGGTAGAGCTCTATTCTTAAAAGGCTCTATTAACAACTCCACCTTAACAATAGCAAATTTGTATGCCCCCAATACAAACCAAGTGAATTGGTTGATTACCCAACTAGAGATCTTGAAAGAGTTTGCGGAGGGCCATGTCAGTCTGGGAGGATATTGGAACATTACATTAAATCACAAATTAGATTCCTCCTCAAATAGATCCAGAATCCCACAGAAACAAATAAGGAGATTGAATAATGCCCTACATGAGATGGGAGTCGTAGATGCATGGCGCTCCCTGAATCCCTCAACAAGAGACTACTCATATTACTCCCAAGTGCATTCTTCATTCCAAAGAATCGATTATATTTTCGTCTCTGGTGACTTACTAACAAAAGTCCGAAAGGCTAAAATAGACCCAAATACGGTGTCTGACCACACCCCCATTTACATTAATATCTTAATTAGAGGAGACGGTCCTAGAGAATGGAGGTGGCGGCTTAATCCTTTCCTTTTAGACTTGGAAATTGAGAGGACCAACCTCTCCAATATGATAGAAGAATACTTCCAGATTAATAATGACGGGACTATAAAGCTCCCGGTGACGTGGGAGGCACACAAGGCCTATGTACGGGGACTTCTGATATCTCTGGGATCGAGAATTTAAAAAAATCAATAAGCCGAAATAGATAAGCTTCTATCACAGATAGCAAAAATAGAACGAGAGACAAAGCTCTCTCTTATAACACACAAACTAGGTGAACTTGCAGAACTGAGACGCTCACTTAAAAATTTGTTGGAATCAAGAAACAACAAAAAGCTCCTTCACCTGAAGCATACAGCCTATGCTCATGGCAACAAGGGCAGTAAGCTCATGTCGGCTATCCTTAAAAGATCACGTGCCAAAAACGCTATTATAGCAATCAGAGACCAAACTGGCAAAAAGCTTACATCGTCCCAGGAGATAGCGGAGGTCTTCCAACAATTCTACACGGATCTTTACAATCTGAAAGATCAACACACCCAGACACCACATAGCAACAAAAGAGAGAAAATAGACACATTCTTAAAAAATGCAAACTACCAAAATTGGATGAAGATGCGATGCACTTACTATTAGAACCAATAACTACACGGGAAGTGGAGGATATTATAACAACCAGCCCCACAGGAAAAAGCCCAGGCCCGGATGGCCTATCGATTGATTACTACAAAATCTTCAAAGCAATTCTAGCCCCAAAATTAAAAGACCTATTCAATGCTCTCCTCGCGGGCGACACACTCCCCAAACAGGCTCAAGAGGCCCACATTACTCTATTGCACAAAGAGGGAAAGGATCCAGAGATGTGTGGGAGTTACAGGCCCATATCTCTTATCAATGTGGATGTGAAGTTCTGGGCAAAACTCCTAGCCAACAGAATGGAAAGCCTAGTCCCCCTCTTAATAAATAGAGAACAAGCAGGTTTCATAAAGGGAAGGGAGGGGAGGGACAATTGCCTCAGAATATTACACGCAATTAGAGGTGCCCAAGCCCACGGTATTCCCATCACCCTAGTTGGAGCTGACGCCGAAAAGGCTTTTGACATAGTGGACTGGCTTTACATGGAGAGGGTTCTAGCCCAATTTAACTTCCCTCCCATGTTTATTTCTGCAATTTTTTCACTATATCAAGAACCTCATGCAAGGCTAAAAATTAATAATATTCTACACCCACCCCTTAGTATCCGCAATGGCACACACCAAGGATGCCCGCTATCACCCACCCTTTTTGTATTGGCCCTGGAACCACTATTGCAAGAGGTAAGACTGAACCCAGATATAAACGGTCTCAAAACTGGACCCGACACCCTAACAACAGCTGCGTTTGCAGATGATATTATGTTTATCATCTCGGACCCAGAAAAAGGAATACCCAACCTGGTTTCAGTCTTGAATCACTTTGGAGAATTATCAAATTTCAAAATTAACTTTTCTAAGTCAACTATGCTCAATATCTCAGTCCCCTCAACAAGCTGCAACTCCTTGAAAGCCAGTTCACCCTTCAAATGGTCAGACTTCTTTATAGAATACCTTTGGGTTAAGGTCACAAAGAGAACAGAGGACTTATATAATGCTAACTTCCAACCTCTACTGACGCATATAAGAAACCTGTTACAAATGTAAGATATACCATTTCTTTCATGGTTTGGAAGAAAAAATATTATAAAATCATACATACTGCCTATAATACTATATAAAATTCGAATGCTCCCAGTTGCATTACCCCAAACCTTCTTTAAAACATTAAGAGCGGCTTTTTCCAACTTTGTATGGAAGCAAAAAAGACCACGCTTGGCATATAGCCTTATAAGCAAAAGACGTGAAGAGGGGGGAATGGACTGCCGTGCGTCCACGACTTCTACCAAGCCACTCAAATTCAATACTGGATGGACTTGACACATCCAACAAAAGACAAAATGCTACTCTCTCTAGCAACACTCTCACATGGAAGCTCTCTCTTAGAGGATCTATGGTTCCCCCGCAGACTCTCGTACAGATCTAAAAACTTCAACCCACTCATTAGAGGGCCCTGTGAAACGTGGGATAAACTGAAAACATCTTTGGCCCCTAAACCCTCACCAATTACACCACTGAGACTGGCCCAAAAATTGCTTAACATACCCACAGATTCAGCAACTAGGAACAGGCGGGCAAAATCCAGAGACCTCCAAATATCAGACCTACAAGCTCTGGCACACAAGAAAACCCCTGAAATCATACAGGAATTAATTCCACAAACATCCCTATCCTTCCTACAAAGAATTCATATAGTTAAGGTTCTGGATGGTTTCAAGGAGAAATATAGATCTACTAGACCCATTATCTCTTTGAGAAAACAGTAACTGGGAACTCCTCTAGAAACAAAACAATCTCCTTCATACGGAGAAACTTTATCTCGGCCCCCATAGAATATAAACCAAACTTTTTAAATTCTTGGGAAAAAGAATTAAACATATCCCTATCCCCAGCAGACATAAAAGCGATCCTACAAACTTATCTCCCTGTATACTCCTGCAGGAAAGCCATTATAAGCTTCTTGTACGTTGGTACAAAACCCCCCAATGGCTTTATGCTTACAAGCTTGCCCCACATAACAGGTTCTGGAGATGCAACACTGAGGAAGGCTCATTTAAGCACATATGGTGGGAATGCACCAAGATAGCTCCCTTCTGGAAAGATATTCAAAAGGTACTACGTTCCCTTAAAACAGATCTGACAATCTCAGTGGAAATGATCTTTCTTTGGAAGCCATCTCAGGATTTTCATCCCAGAAAAGATAAATGATTCGCTTTTCTACTCGACGCAGCAAAAGCCTTAATATCCACGAAATGGCTCCAGAGAGAACCCCCTACACTAAAACAGTGGCAAATGAAGGTTGACTCAATTTGCAACCTGGAGGAACTCTCCAGCTGGAATAGAGGCACTCAAGAGGACTTTATTATCACACGGGACCCCTGGAGGAGGCTAAGGCGGTAGATGCGCTCCCGTCTTCCCCTCTGTGGTGGAGTGGGGCCTTAGGATGGTTGAGACCTCGGACATTGGGACTGGCTTGATCGCTCCTGGAAACGTCGACCAGACTCCGATGGGTCCATTGTGTTGGACACCAATGGGGTGAGCAGATGATAACGGTTTTCATATCCCCCCCTCCCCTTTCTTTTCTCTTCCTTCCCCTTTCCCCCTCGGACTTACCCCCCCCTCCCCCTCTTCAACTGGTTTAATTCAATAGTTAATATACAAGGATTAGACATAAGGAAAGATCTCCTAGCTATAATTAACCAACTTTCCGACTGTCGGAGATCTACAAATATGTGCATAATATTGTGGTTATTGTCTAGTGATACGCTATCCCCTGTCAGGGGAAATAACCTTGTATTGTTAAAATATCTCAATAAAATCTGATTTACAAAAAAAAAAAATCACTTTTAATGACTATTGCAGTCTCAGAATTATTTGACCTCCTGAATAATATCCCTCATAAGAGCACACATTTGTAAATTAGGTGTTGTCTCAAGCACACCTGATGTAACTAATCAATGGCTTCATTACATGCAGTACTTCAGTTAATGTGCATACCTAGACTGCATAGGGTATTTTGACCGCAGCATTTGATTGCATTTTAAAGATATGGCAAGAGAGTCGTCCAAAAAGTTAAGAGAAGAGATCATTGGCTTGCACAAACAAGCAAAAGGTTAAAAAAAGATATAGAGATATAGTTAGAAGTGTAGTTCACAAATTCAAAATTAAAGGATTACTGGCTACATTACCTGGGGAGGGAGGGAGAAAAAGGAAGGTATCACCAGCTGCCACCAGAATCTTAAGGAGACAGTAGGGCAAAAGACCTGTAGCGAGAAATGGTAGCAACAGGCACTGAAGTTGCCATTTGCATAGAAAGGTGCATACTAAATGCTGAAGGTCTTCATGCCTAAACGTCAAGAAATAGACCTCTACTGACTCAATTAGCTACAGAAGTTTTGAGATTGTGTTTTATAGAGCCATGAAACAAAACTGAAACTTTTCAGATATATGGAACAATGGTATAGAGAATCATAGAATGGTAGACTATGAAGCCCCCTTTCGGATCGGACCTGGAATGGTGACATGCATCTTTTCCTATCCTGCCATATTTTGGTGAAAGGTTGTGCTGCTGGCATCTGCTCTTTTTTTTTTTTTTTAAATATTGAATTTTTATTGGCATTTGAATAACATAAATTATACAAGTATCAATGGTTACAAACAAATGAGATACTGAAAAGCATAGTACACAAAGGCTCTTGACTTATTAAATGTGGGAGGGGGAGGGGGAAAGGGGAAAGGCATAGGTGGGGGGAAGGGGAACAGGGGAGGGGGGGGGGGCAAAAGCCCCAATTTGGTGCAAAGTTGAAATAATAATCACGCAATGTGTAACCAAGCTTAGATAAGCTGTCCAAGTCAAGTATATACTTTTGTTGATTCTTTGAATATCAAAACAAGAATTTAACATAACATAACATTTGGCAGGCCACACAGTCCTAAATTACGATGTTTTCCATATTCCCCAGACCTCTTTGTGTTTCTTTAAAGAACCATCCCTTAATGCCAACCATTTTTCGAATAGTTGCTGTTCCGCCATACGGTCCTTGAATTCATTATAGGAAGGAGGGATAGGGGATCTCCAACGGCTGGCTATAATTGCCTTGGCCGTCATCAGAGCGTGGGCCAGCAGATATCTAGTGTTTGGGGGATGCTTATTTAAGTCTATTAAGAGTAAGATCATTTTTGGTATTCTGTCTATGTGGGTGTTCAGTGTTTTTTCTAAGAGATTCAGAATTGGAGTCCAATAATTATTTAATTTGGCGCATGACCAAAAGATGTGGGTCAGTGTGCCCATTTGGCCGCATTCTCTCCAACATCTATCATTGCCGTGATGGAGTCTCGAGGCCAGTAGGCTGGGCGTGAAGTACCATCTCAAATTGATTTTAATCTGAGTTTCCAGAATACCCATTCCCTTGGTGGAACCGCACGCTGTTTTATATGCTGATTCCCATGTTTCTGTTGTTATTTTTTCGTTTAGTTCTTTTTCCCAGTTAAGAATGTGGGATTTTTTTTGTATGGTGATGTTGCCAGACATTGTATCGTAAAAATACCTCGTTTCAGATTTACCTTTTACAGGGGGGGTCGTAATTTTCCCAAGGACAAGTCTAGAAATTTTAGCGTTGTGTATGGGGTGTTTCTTTAAGAAGGCAGACACTCTTGCATATTTAAAAATGTCACTGTCGGTTAATTTGAATTCTGAGCGAACGCTTGTGAATGATTTCACTCCCTTATTAGTGACGAGCATATCTACTGTTTTAATGCCTTTCTGCCTCCAGGGTTCTAATTTTATGTCAGGTATGAATACATTTAGTATTTCCAGAGGGAGATCTGGTATCCTGCAGAGATCCTGTGTCGTCGCTTTTTTTGAGTATTCCCCCCAGATCCCCATGGAGGCCACTACCATTGGAGAGGGGTCCTTTAATATAATTTTTAGATCAGGATGGGAACACGAAGTTGCAAGAGAGGCCGCTAATAGTAATAGGTTCCCCTTAGGGGGGTTGATGCAAGAGATTTCCATGCCCACCCAAGCCATAACCCCGTCCTCCCTCACCCAGTTTCGAGTCTGGTTCAAAATGATTGCTTTGAAGTAACTCCTTATGTCGGGTATGTCGGCGCCACCTCTTCTGCGATGGAGAGACAGGATGGGGAGGGCTATACGCGGTCTGCCTCCAGGCCAGATGAAATCCGTCAGCTGGCGTTGTAATTTTTTGAGGGTATTAATTGAAATCGGAATCGGCAGAACTCTAAACAGATACAAAATTTTTGGAAGGATTTTCATTTTGTACGTCATTATTTTACCTAGCCACGAAAGTCTAAGCTCCGAGAGGTAGTCTAGCTCTTTTTGAATTGTTTTCATGAGTGGTACAAAATTTGTGGCTTCTAAATTTTTTATGTTCGCTGTTATTATTGTACCCAGGTATGGGATACCGTCAGAGCTCCATTCAAATGAGAATTCTGTCTGAAGGGCCCTTTTTAGGTCTTTTGTAATGTTGAGTCCCAATATCTTTGATTTGCTAATATTTAGTTTGTAGTACGAAATCTTTGAGTATTGATGTAGAATGTGGTATGCTGCTCTCAGGGATTCTAGAGGGGAGGACATCGTGAGGACTATATCGTCCGCAAACAGGCCGATCTTGTGTTGGCGAAAGCTGTGTGGGATACCTTTTATCTCTGGAGAAGTTCTGATTGCCTCTGCCAGCGGCTCCACCATTAGGATATACAATATGGGGGAAAGTGGACAGCCCTGGCGGGTGCCATTGGTTATTATAAATTTGTCCGACAATACCCCATCAATCAAGACTCTAGCAGACGGGCAGGAGTACAGGGCCCGGACGGCGCGAATCCCCCCCTCCCCGAGGCCAAATTTCGCCAAAGTTTGGAAGGCGTACCCCCAATGGACCCTATCAAACGCTTTTTCTGCGTCTAAGGCCAGTATGATGGCCGATAAGTTGGAGCTATTTGTAGAGTGGATAAGGTTAAGAAGCCTCCTCGCGCCGTCCGAAGCCTGCCGCCCCTTCACAAATCCCGCCTGGTCAGAGTGCACCACATCTGGGAGAACATTGAGCAGTCTGTTGGCCAATATCTTTGCGTAAATCTTGGTATCTGTGTTAAGCAGAGAGATTGGCCTAAAATTTGCAGGGTCGTTTGGCTCTTTACCCTGTTTAGGAAGCACAACTACAGTAGCTTGGAGCATTTCCTCCGGGAAGACTCCCCTAGACATCACTGAATTGAGGGTATTCCCCAAATGTGGCGCCAGACTGTCCGCGAACAACTTATAATATTCGGATGAGAAGCCGTCTGGCCCTGGGGCCTTCTGGTCTCTCATAGAAGAGATTGTCTCCAGTAGTTCCGGAACCGAGATTGGGCTTTCCAAGGTATTTGTCAGAGATCTATCTATTTGCGGAAGGTCTATTTTGTTCAGGAAATTCCCAATGCTCTCCTCTGTGGGGTGGGGAATTAGCGGGTCCTCTTTTAGATTATAAAGCCTGCTGTAATATGATCGGAATGTTTCCAGTATTTGATCTGGGTGAGTTATTTTGTGTTCTTTTTTCTGGGAATTCCAAACATATGGAATGGAGGCCTTGACTACTCTTCTTTTGACCCTATTAGCCATCCATTTAGTTGGTTTGTTGGTTGAAGAGTAGACATTAGCCCGGTGGGAGGTGATCTCTCTATCAAAGTCTCCCTGTAGCACCCTGCGTAGTTCTAGTCTAGTATTAAACAGCTCAGAGTATAGTTCTTGGGTAGTTTTGGTTTGTAGTTGTTTTTCTAGGGTTTGGATTTTTTGCATTAATGTGTCCATGTTTTTCTGTTTTTCTCTTTTGTATTTGGCCCCTATTTTGATAAGAATGCCTCTCATGTAGGCTTTATGGGCCAGCCATAGAACTTCAGGGTCCATACCTGGCGTATCGTTTGATATAAAGTAAGATTTTATTTCTTCTTGTATCTCTTTTTGAATTTTGGGGAGTTTCATTAAAAAGGTATTATTCCTCCACATTTTATTTGTCTGACGATTTGCTCCAAATGCTAGGGAAGTCGTTATCGGCGCATGGTCCGACCACGTTATTGTTCCCACATTTGCCTCGACCACCGAGCCAATAAGTGACTTGTCCACCAAACTAAGATCAATGCGGGAAAAAGATCTATGTCTAGGTGAGAAGAAAGAGAATTCTTTTGAGGAAGCATTAAGACACCTAAAGGTGTCATATAGCGCCGCTCCTCTGATCCATCCATTTAAGGATCTGCTTCCTCTAGTCTCACGGGATGAGGTGTCCAATTGTCTATCCGGGGCCAGGTTGAAGTCGCCATTAATAATTAATGCTCCTCTTACTACACGTTTTATTTTTTTTTGCAGCTTATTGAGAAAGCTTATCTGTTTTGAATTCGGGACATACACATTCACTATGGTGAGATGTGTGTTCTTTAGGGATCCCCCCAAGATTATATACCTTCCCTTTGGGTCGCAAATTTGTAAAGCTATATTAAATGGGACCGATTCTTTGAATGCAATCATTACTCCTGCTTGTTTTTTCCCCGCGCATGCGTGTATTATCTGAGGAAATTTTTTATGTGACATTCTGTATCTATCTGTGTCTAATAGGTGCGTCTCCTGTATACATACTACGTCCGCGCCGAGACGACAGGCCTCCTTCCATACTGCGTTTCTTTTAAAGGGGGTGTTCAGGCCGTTGGCGTTCTGTGACATCATTTTGACTGACATTTTCTCTTGAGATTGCTTCTGTAGAGGAGGGATCGGGGATGGAGAAACCTGTGTGACACTGCCGGAAAACAAAAACTACAAGAACATATAAAAAACATATGCATAACAACATGCTTGAAAGGTTGCAAAAATTTTGAGGTCAACCTTAGTCGGTGGTAGTCCTCAGCTCTATGGGCAAAGGATGATGCGCAACATAAAAACCACCAACCCAACAACGCTCCAAAGCGGGCCAGATGGTTGTGCCCAGAGGAATTGCTGTCATCAGGGTACGGTTTTGACCAGGGTATAGCACAAGCTTGCGCCTGCGTTTCCATTTGGGGGGGGAGATAAGTCTCTTGTGGTGAGAAGACTCCTGTACGCTTAGATCTAAGCGAGGTAAAGGGAACAGTCACCATTCCTAGGTTTCCAAACACAGTTCACAGTGCTGTTAGGTGGTGTACTTCTTGGTACGGATGTCCGAGTTGCATAGGTCGCCTCCGCTCTGAGACGCTGTATTTTGGTCATGGCACTTTAGACCCCAGGATTTTAACATCTCGGCAGCAGAGGAGGGGTTTAGGAGGACATGTGTAGCATTTGCTCTGGAGACGATCAGTTTTGTAGGGAAGCCCCATCTGTAAGGGACGTTGGCCTCCCTGAGCGCTGCTGTTATCTTGGCAAATCCTCTCCTTGCCTCCATTGTAGCCTGTGACAAATCAATAAAGATGCGGAGCTCTGAATAAGGGCTTGGGAGAACTTTCAACCTCCTCACGGCGGTCATCAGAGCCTCCTTGGTGCTGAAGTGATGAATGCGTATAATAATGTCTCTCGGAGTGTTTTCCTTAAGGAATTTTGGGAGGGGGAGCCTGTGAGCTCTATCGATTTTTAACTCCTGCTCTGGGACCTCAGGTAGTATTTTGCGGAGAAATCGTGTCACAAAGCTCATAATTTCTGCATTGGTTACTTTTTCGGAGACTCCTCTTATTTTGACATTATTACGGCGATTTCTGTCCTCGAGATCGGTTAGTTTTTGCTGTAGTCTGGTTACATTTGCCTCCAGGTCGTAATGGGCATCTATTAGGGAGTTGTGGGACTTCACCAGTTCTCCCATTTTTGTCTCGGTTTTTTCTATGCGGGTATTAACTTCTTTAACTGATGAATCAACGTAGGAAGTTAGATTTTTTATATCTAGCTGAATAGTGTTGCGAAGAGCCATAACGATCTCTTTAATATACAGCTCTGATGCAGGTTTGTTAGATGCTGAGAGGTCAGCTAAGCTGTTTTCTCCCTGGGAGCTGGCAGTGTTGTTTTGTGAGGGGGAGTTAGTTTGGCAGGGGACGTCCGACATTTTCTGCTTTTGCTTTTCTGGACTGTCTGTGGGTGAGAAGGGGGGGGGAGGGGGCAGCAGCCGCATGTCTGTCGCCATTTTGTGTTTTTTGTCCCCTTTAGTGTTTCTTCCCTCACCCTGAGAGCCCCGAGCCTGACATATATGGTGTGATTTTGCTCTCACTGATGTGTCCTCTTGTATGAAGCTATGTACCAGTGGCTCACCTGCCTCTGCAGCGCTCCGGACGGCTCGTCTCTCCTCTGTCTGCTCCTGGCATTCTGCCAGCTCCTCCGGTGTTTTGACAGGTGCAGCAGAGCGCTCGGGGGAGAGGTCCCGCTGTTGTCTGTGTGCCGACGGCTCACCTGCCACTGCAGCGCTCCGGGCGGCTCGTCTCTCCCCCGTCTGCTTCTGGCATTCTGCCAGCTCCTCCGGTGCCTTGACAGGTGCAGCAGAGCGCTCGGGGGAGAAGTCCCGCTGATCTCTGTGTGCCGACGGCTCACCTGCCGCTGCAGCGCTCCGGGCGGCTCGTCCCTCCTCCTTCTGCTTCTGGCATTCTGCCAGCTCCTCCGGTGCCTTGACAGGTGCAGCAGAGCGCTCGGGGAAGAAGTTACGCTGATCGCCGTGTGCCGGCGGCTCACCTGCCGCTGCAGCGCTCCGGACGCTTTGCCTCTCTCTCATCAGCTCTCCGCCCTCCGACAGCTCCTCCGGCGCCATGACAGGTGAGGCAGCGCGCGCGGGAAAGAAATCCTCTAATCTCGCCGGCTTCCCTCTTGTGATTCTTTTTCTTGGCATCCCCAGATGCCAGGGGTATTAACTGGAGTAATGGACCGTTTTACTCCTTTCCTCCGTCGCTTTAAAGTTGCTGGGAGTCGTAATTTCAACGGAGCGAGAGCTCAAGCGTCTGCTCCGGAGCCTCACCAAGCCACGCCCCCCGGCATCTGCTCTTTTGTATATCTATTGTATCTTGCTTCTTAGGTCACCTTCTTAGCCGAACCTTTTCTTCCAAGCGGGCAGGTACTCGCTAAGGGCAATGCTCGATCGAGTAATTGCCCTTAGCGAGTATGCTCGCTCATCTCTAATTGTATGTAATGGTGACTATCATGACCAGTAGTTTCATGTACAGGAGACTTCAGGCTATTATCTATGTCACTTATCCTTTGGTCTGTTCACTAAAAAATTATGATGACAGTGAAGGCATTACTTTTTAATTCACCGTCATATTTTTAGGTAGCAGGAAAAAAACATGGTGCTGAATTCCCCTTTAAGGTCGTATTTACACAGCCGATATTTTTGTGCGAATTTTGTGAGACGCATTAAAACTCACACAAAAGTAGACCTCATTGTTTTCAATGGGTCTATTTACATGTTCAATTTTCCTCTCGCAGAGATGCTGCAAGGCAGAAAGGAATACAGAATGTCCTTTTTTTCTGCAAAAACGCAGAAAACTCACCCATTATTTCCAGTGGCTGATTAAAATAAATCACATTGCACTGGAAAACACAAATGCGAGTTTCCTGCGAGCATGTTACAATGTTTTTTAAAATATTTTCCCATTAAAAAAACATGTTCAGCAATGCGATTTCCTCTTAAAACGCATGGCACTCACATGCAAAATAATAGGGATGCAAGCACAATATCAGCCTGAGTTTCTCAGACCGATATTGCGCTCACCCGTGTAAATACATCCTAAGTAGAGATGAGCGAGCATACTCGCTAAGGCAAACTACTCGAGCGAGTAGTGCCTTATGCGAGTACCTGCCCGCTCGTCTGTAAAGATTCGGGTGCCGGCGGGGGAGAGCGGTGAGTAGCGGGAGTGAGCAGGGAGGAGCGGGTGGGGAGAGAGTGAGAGAGAGATCTTCCCCCTGTTCCTCCCTGCTCCCCCCCGCCGCTCCCCGCCACCCGTCGGCAGCCGAATCTTTTGAGACGAGCGAGCAGGTACTCGCATAAGGCACTACTCGCTCGAGTAGTTTGCCTTAGCGAGTACGCTCGCTCATCTCTAATCCTAAGCAAAGTATCATACAATTTTACGGAGCAGCACTATAGCTGTGTGCATGGGCCTATATTCCAAAATGTGACAGCAATGCCGAAGAGGAGTTCTAAATCCAAATTCCTCCCAACTGTACTGTGCAGAGCCAGTTTCAGTATTTGTCTTTGATCCGGTTGATCTACATTAATCTAAGTTCACCTTGAATAAATTAGATGCTTTCATCTTTTCGCAGTCCCTCACTTGATACGTTCAGACCACATTCTGCAATCTTCTCTGTGATATATATTTAAGTATACAAAGTACAGATAAACTTTTTCCTTACTTATAAAACTCACAGATAAAAAATCCTCCTCATCTCCGCTCTCAGCAAGAAGCAGATCAGAAATTGCTTCGGCAGAGCCCTTCAGTCAAACAATTTAGCATGCCCTTTTCCACCCTCTTCCCCTTTCTTATCATAAATACAGCAAAGAACGGGTAATCTGTGCTTCTCCCCGCGCCAGAAATGGAATACCTGCAGAAGTAAATGTGACAGACGCATGAATATCAGATGCAAACATTACGCTCGCCGCCATCGCAATGAATATTAAACTAATTCCTAATTAGATGCCGCAGAAGAGGGATCTTTGTTCCTTTTCGCAAATATTCATTTTGCGTATGTTGTAGACATGCTGTTTTTGTTGGCATGACAAATAAGCTTGGAAAAACATACAAGTGTACGAATCACAGCATTAAATGATGCCTGTAATAAACAGGATTACAAGCAGCTGCTGCAAAATTTGCAGTTTTAGGAGATTTTATTGAGGTCATTACATGGGTGTGAACTTATGTGCTCCTTGTAGGAGTCTTATGTCTGCTTTCCGTTGCCAAAGAAGCCTTTTTTGCGCTGCTCAAGGTGTGCATAAATGAAGATAATTGACGTACAATTTGCTTAGTAAATTTCCCTAAAGATCTCTGTTTGCATAAAAGGCATAAACAGGAAAATAAAAGGCATACAGGTTTGGTAATGTGGCAATGCAGGTGAAGGAAACCAGGAACTGAGCCCAAAGGAAAAGGAAGTAGAAATGAAATGTTATTAGAGATGAGCGAGTATACTCGGTAAAAAGGCAATTGCTCGAGCGAGCATTGCCTTTAGCAAGTATCTCCCCCACTCGAGATGAAACGTTCGGGTGCCGGCGCGGGGGAGCGGTGAGTAGCGGCTGTCAGCAGGAGGGAGCGGGGGGGAGAGAGGGAGGGAGAGATCTCCCCTCCATTCCGCCCCGCTCCCCCTGCAGCTCCCTGCCCACCGCCAGCACCCGAACTTTTCATCTCGAGCGGGGGAGATACTTGCTAAAGGCAATGTTGCTCGAGCAATTGCCTTTACCGAGTATACTCGTTCATCCTTAAATGTTATCCTTTCCATCCTCTTGGGATTAGTTCCTGTTACTTGCTACATAATTACTGACAAAAGTCACATGTCCGTCAAGTTCATCCCTCCATAGATCCTTTCTATATCGTTCATTGCTAAATTAAGTATAACCCTGAGGCTAGTTCTACACCGGCGATCATGGTTTTGCGGTGAAAAACATCGCCGCAATATCACGTCTTTGTTCCGTGATTTTTGGGTGTCAGCAATGCTTTTTTTTAGAATAATCTTGCATCACCCATAATAAAATTGCACGATTTTTTATCGAGGAATTCAATAGGACTTTGTTACGTCTCGATGTGATAAAAAGGAGGCTCCATAGGGAAACATGGGAGATCTTTAAAAAAAAATCGCACACCGCAGAAACATAGAGCATGTCGCATCGGTGAAAATATCGCAGATGGGAAAGAAAAGACTGAAAATCATTGTTTTCATAATCTACTTTTTTACTGACCCTGAGGGTTGCTTTACACTGGCAATCGCAATATCGTTGTGAGAAAATTGCGGCAATATTGCGATTTTTGAGCATCAGCCGCTTTTCCTTACTAAAACATCGCTGCCACTTGCGATTTTCTTGCCTGTTTTTATCGCACCAAAAAATCGCAAGTCTGTGCTTTCGATGCGATAAAAAGGAGGCTCTATAGGGAAATGTGGGAGATAAAGAAACGCAAAACAGAGAAAGATAGGGAATGCTGCCCTTTTTTTTTCTTACCATATCGCACGAGGGAAACATTGCAAATGTGAAAGAAACCACTGAAAACATTGGTTTCAAAATTCTGTGTTTTTACTCATTCTTTCATCACTCAAAAATGTGCAAGATTTTCCAGCACTGCAAGAAATCGCTAAATTATGAAGCCAATGGCTTCCAATAGCTCCCTTCACATGTGCGATGTTTTAAACGCTTGCGATGCAGCGTGAAAACAAAATCACAGCATGTTCATTCTTTTTGGAATCTCGCTCATTGTTTCCAATGGGCCAGCGGAAGCAGCAGCGCCCGCGCCATTAAAAGCAATGGGAGATGATCGCGATCCTCTGCTACTGCTGTGACAGCAATGGCAGGGGATTCCTTCAGCAGGGAGTCCCATTATTACTGAGCACTGTGTTCAGTGAGGAAGGGACTCCACAGTAACATCATGATCCTCTGCTACTGCTGTGACAGATTGCTTCATTCTCGCGCGAGTCCCCTCATTGAAAAGAATGGGAGAACATCACGATCTGATACTGGAGAACAGGAATAGCGGATGTCACAGGTGATGCCACCATTCTGTTACCCACCGGTATGACCCTTGGCGGTAAATAATAGAGCCGCAGACAGGAATAACATACCTTAGGTCCCTGGGAATGGTCAAGGCCTGGCAAAACTTTACTGGAACAACTTTAGAATGCAAGGTACAATTTACAGAGACTGATAGTGCAGGCAGGAGATAGGCTTGAGAGTACCTCCACCCGGTGATCCCAGACTACAGGACGGCCAGCTCACGCTCTCTCTCTCTCACTGAAGTTTGGCACTTACTCCTAATCCTCTCCTCTTCCTCCATTCTTCAGCACATGAGAGTTGAAGGTACCCCCATGTGGCTGGCATTCTCTTTCAGGAACCCAAAAGAATCGACTCGAAGAATGGACTCTCTTTCCCGCTCTTACACACTCATATTTATAATCTCACTCATACCACATGACAGGACATAAATTGATACATTTAGAGGCATCTCCCAGGCTCATGCAAACACTTAACCGATCACACGCTGCAGCTGTGCAACACATATAACAGAATGACTAGACACTTTTGCACAGCGCACCAACAAAAGACATGACATGTATGACATTTATGGAGGGGGTCAGGATAGTATCTACTGGGCCACCACACTGCCGCGGCTGTGGCACAGTGGCAGAGGATTCCTTTAGCCCTGCTGAGATGTGAGGCTGTTTCCCTGCGAAAACACCTCACATTCAGGCCCCGATATCTCTCTCTCCAGTGTGCAGGAGGCCTGAGGGTGCAATATTACATGCTCTAGCTGCCGCTAGAGCATAGGTGTTCCAAAAATTGCTGACTACACTTGCAAGCTATTACACAAGCATTAACATCACTCATGTAATAGCGCTGTAAGGGTCTACCCTTAAGGGAAAAATTGTTGCTTTGGTGATGAACTTATTGCGTGCAAATTTGTACCAAATTTTGGCAAAATGAAACTGAACATGCTCCATAGGTGAGATGATGTCAGCGATATAAAGAGAATTAGTGCTTCACCACAGGAAGAAAGCACAGCAGAACTGCGAGTGAGCTGGGAGTATTGCTGTAACAGGTGTTCCTGGAAGCGCAATATATTATAGAGTAAAGTATTGGCTTGCAGTAAGAGTTACAGCTTAGTATCAGAATAGAAACTATGGGACTAGGAATTGGCAGCATGGCTGATATAGAGCAGCTTCCTCTCAGCTCAGATAACTGTCTCTTTTTACCAGCAGAGTATACTTGGGGGTTTCACGCAACTTCAAAACAAACTACTTTACCAGTCCTCTCAGAGTGTGCTCAGTAGCTCCATTCCACCCCTTTATAATCAGGTGACTTTAAGACAACCAACCAAAAAAATGTCCAGTATAAGGGCGAGCACCCACTGGCGTTTGCGTTCTCCGCGGGAAAAAAACGCAGCGTTTTCGCAGCGTTTCTCGCGGTTTTTCCGCGCGTTTTTCGCGGCGTTTTTCGCGGCGTTTTCGCGGCGTTTTGCGTTAATTTCCATTGACATTCATGGGTGCATTAGGAGAAAAATAGGGACACATATGCAACTGACAGTTCCTATGTTAAAAACGCAAACGCAACGCAAAAAAAACGCCAGTGGACAGGAACACATGTTATCTCTATGCCTGTGCAGGAAAAACGCAAAACGCAAAACGCAAAACGCAGGTAAAAAAACGCCAGTGGGTGCTCGCCCTAAGGCCTTAGTCAAACGGGCGTTTTTTTGCGCGATTTGCGCATCGCATGACGGATGCGCATGCGCAAATCGCGTGACCGGCGCCGAAAAATCGGCCGAAAATCTGCTCCTAGCCGCGTTTCATTAGAAACGGGCCGGAGCTGTCCAGCACATTGCATTCAATAGAGCCGGCAATACAGCCAGCTCCATTGAAAGCAATGTGCTGCGGGCGAGCCCGGGATGAATTGTCGGGAAGGGCTTAAATATATAAGCCCTTCCCTGCAATTCATCCTAAAATGTGTTAAAATAAAAAAAAAATGTATACTCACCTTTCTGCTGCAGCCGGAGTTCTGCCGCGGCCGCTGTCAGTTCTCCTGAACTGCTTCTCGGCACTATTCAGCCGGCGGGGCTTTAAAATCCCCGCCTGCTGAATGATCTGCCTCTGATTGGTCACAGCCCTGACCAATCAGAGGCTGAAAACACTCACACACCCATTCATGAATTCATGAATGGGTGAGTGACTGCTGCCTCTCATTGGCTCAGCGGGACCAATCAGGGGCAGCTCCCGCTGAGCCAATGAGAGGCAGCAGTCACTCACCCATTCATGAATTCATGAATGGGTGTGTGAGTGAAACCTGCCTCTGATTGGTCAGGCTGTGACCAATCAGAGGCAGATCATTCAGCAGGCGGGGATTTTAAAGCCCCGCCGGCTGAATAGTGCCGAGAAGCAGTTCAGGAGAACTGACAGCGGCCGCGGCAGAACTCCAGCTGCAGCGGAAAGGTGAGTATACATTTTTTTTTATTTTAACACATTTTAGGATGAATTGCAGGGAAGGGCTTACATATTTAAGCCCTTCCAGACAATTCATTCCGCGCACGCCGGCAGGCAGCCCATTGCTTTCAGTGGAACCTGCTGTATTGCCGGCTCCATTGAATTCAACGGGCAAACATCGTTCTTCTCTGCCACAGCTGTTACAGCTGTGGCAGAGAAGAATGATTTGTCTTCTATATGTTCTCAATGGGGTCGGCGCTGCTGCCGCCGGCCTCATTGAGCGCATATAGAGAAGAGAACAGGAATCGCAGATCGCAGATAGGTGCGATCTGCGATTTCTGTTCTATAATTTATCGGACGAGCGCATAACAAGCGCTCATGTGTCCAATACTATTGCAAAGCAATGGTTCTATAAAATCGCCGGACGCATGCGCATGCGCAAATCGCGGCTAAAAATGCCCGTCTGACTAAGCCCTATAGCTGTTATGATATAAGTTGGCCACTACATGCAACTCTAACATCAGGTTTTACATTAGCCTTTATAAATTTGTCAGCTTTAACTATTAATTGTTCATTTTCATATGTTCCAGCAGGGTAGCCCCCTACAGCTGCTTCTTGACAAAGAGTATGCTGTTTAGCTTGCTTGTAATCTGTACACCTAAAGGCCCATTTACACGCAATGATTATTGCTCAAAATTTGTTCAAACGATGGCATATGAATAATAATCATTGCATGTAAATGTTACCATCGTTCACCCTTCGGTTGAAAGATGATTTTAAGGTGAGCTTAAAAGCCCATTTACATGCAACAATTATCGCTCAAAATTCGTTCAAAGGATGACATATGAGCAATAATTGTGTGTAAACACTGGCATCGTTCACTTTTCGACCAAACGATGATTTTAAGCTGAGCTTAAAATCCATCGTTTAGCCAGAGAGAGAGATAATAGGGACCGCATGTTGTGTTCTGCATGGGAGATTACATTCTATTCTGCTGATAGCCCATGCAAGAACAATGGAGGTGATTGCAGAGCTCAGACCACATGCTGTGCTCTGCAGGCAGCTCCTGGAGGCCCTTTTACATGCAAATGAAGCTGATAAAGTGTTAATGGACATTAGTGTCCATTAAAACGTTATGCAAAACTATCACTAAAACTGTCATTTTTTTAATTGTTTGAAAGATTGTCTTCGTGTGTAAATGGGCCATAAGTCCTTCTTAAGTTTTTTTTTATTTCCATTTGTATTTCAATTTGTAATTCACTGCACAAGCAGTAATTCTGTTAGCGTAATCTAGATGCATTACTTTACATTTATCAGCATTAAATTTCATATGGCACATTCACGTGTCACGGTCTTATCAAGGTCTTTCTGCTATATTTTACTTTACTTAATTTTGCTTAAAAGGAAAAAAATTAAATATAAGCAATTGTGCTACTTGAGCAAGTAAATGTGGACCTTAAGTAAAACTGCGGGCATGATAAATCATTTTACAAAGTGGACCCAGTTTGAGTCAACAAATGTGATAGGAATAGAAAGTTAAAACAACTTTACCTCTGAAGATATAGTCCGATAAGTATAGCATGCTTTAATATAGATTCTTCAATCTTAAAGGCAGTTTTTGAGTTTCTGAGATTGAAAAAAGTAGAAGTGGGTGAGAAAAGGGCTAACTTTTTATTTATTTATTTTTGTAAAGCAATACTCACCTATTCGATCCCATCCCTGATTCAGCGCAGGAGCCCCAGTGCTCCATTTCCAGCCCCTGAATAAATCACAGTTGTCATATGCCTTTCACTGCACACATGACCGCTTAGCCAATCACTGGCTTTGGCGGTTACATGCTGTTTATGGCAGTATTACCACAATGATCCCTGCAGAATGTTCTGAACCTGAAATGATGGACACGTGGCTCTTTCATTGGACATGAGTCTGGCATCTAAATGGTGTAAAGTTTATATTTTTAACATTGACCATTCCTTGCCCATACATACATTTATCAATCTTGGAAATCATATCTTGGATCTGGTGGTCTACGAGGCCAAAAAGCTTATTTGCCACATAAAAAGACACCAGTATTGTACTGTGGATGGCGCATGGTAGGTGGTGGATTTGTTCAAAAATTTGCTTTGGCGCTCAAGTGATTAAAGTTATGCTTTTTTTTTTTTGCTCTATATCTACATTTTTGCATTTTCCAGTGGAGGAGAGACTTTTTGCTCATATCTAGACTGTAGGAAATGCCCTTCTTTCATTGCAATGAAAAGTCTTACACCGTTACTGGAACATCACCTGCCAAATACTTTATAGTAGGATGAAAAGAGCAATTTTGAAGACAACACAATATCTAAAATTGGTCAACTCTTCACACTCCTTTAGATGGAAGGTACAGTGTGGCCTCTGCTATCTCAATCCTATTTTTTGCAAAGGGCATTGTAACAGAAGAAGAAAGTTGATCTTAAGGGCGAGCACCCACTGGCGTTTTTTTACCTGCGTTTTGCGTTTTGCGTTTTGCGTTTTTCCTGCACAGGCATAGAGATAACATGTGTTCCTGTCCACTGGCGTTTTTTTTGCGTTGCGTTTGCGTTTTTAACATAGGAGCTGTCAGTTGCATATGTGTCCTTATTTTTCTCCATGGAAATTAATGGAAAAGCCGCGAAAACGCCGCGAAAACGCCGCGAAAAACGCCGCGGAAAACGGGCGGAAAAAACGCGGGGAACGCGGCGAAAACGCCAGTGGGTGCTCGCCCTTAATCTCAAGACTTCAAGAAGATGATTGCGGACTGGTATGTTTTTACCTAACGGCAAGGAGCCAAGTACATACATTGATGTGGGACTTACATTCTACACAGGAGTGCTAAATCCATAATATTGTACTTTAAAGCAATTAGTGATATTTTTATGCTTTTGAAAAATTGGAAAATGCTAAATATTATAGTTCCGCACAGAGAAAGTTACAGGGGAGTGGAGTAAAATCTGATATACGGGTGTTTGGATTTATAAGGTTACAATATAGTTTTATTTTATTATTTCATTAATATGTAGAAATAATAAGCTTATTTGTGATCAGCACTAAAGAGGCTAAAGAGTTGTCACTGCACTTTTAGACAACTTTGTGGTAGTAAGATAGCAATGTGATAACTAGTAAAAGTGCAAATCATGTAATAGTTACCTTTTAGTTTGGGCTGAACTCTCCCTCTTAAGTGCTGGCCACTGGGGGTCTCATTTCTGTCTATTTTACTGTCCACTACCTGTTGGTAAGTGAAGTCTGTCTTTATTAACAGAGATAACAAGATGGACAACAGAAAATGGATGATGAGGATGGCTGAACCAGCCCATAGAAGTCTATGGAGTTGAGAGAGGAGGGGTAGATGGAGGTGAAGGGAGACAGAAGTAGTGATCTAGGGTTTAAACAGATTGGTGTGTTTTAGTTCTGTTATGCATAATGGGACAAAAGAAAAACCATTGATCTCAACAATTTAATTTTCACTATTAAGATTCTTGCGTGTTCATACTATACTCGAGAAAATATAGGACTTGCCTTATCTTTCTCGCACGTAGTTTCCCTACATGCAAGAAAGATAGGGCAGGACCTATCTGCCTATTTTTTTTCAAATTGGCATGCAATAGCACAGAGTTTGTATAGTCCGAAAAAAATAACCCAGTTTATGCGCTAATATGCTTCACAGAGACGAGCATAACAGCGCTTGCGCCAATGTGTTTCTGCCCTCACACTGATGCTTCAGCAACAGAAAAAGTCTTATCACAGCAAAAAAGATAGGACATCAGTGCAGATTTCAGCAACTGCAATTTCCTGCTGCGTCAAACAATAGATCTTGACCTATCTTTTGGCATAAAATCGCAGAAGCCTCCATAGAATTCTATGGGAGATTATGCAAGACAGACAGAAAAGGCAGCATAGGGATTTCTCTGTAGCAGGGAAAGGAGAGTTCCCCTGCAAGGGAGAATAAAGGATTCCCCAGCAGCGCGATGCCGGGGTTCCCCTGCAAGAGAACCTAGGCATCACGCTTTTGGGGAATGTCTTCATATCCCCTGCAAGGGAACCCCATTATCGCACTGCTGGGGAATCTCTTAATCTCCCCAGCAGGGGAAACCCGACATCCCACTGCTGGCGAATCCCTCCATCTCTCCTACAGGGGAACCCCAGCATTGCTTTGAAGGGAATCCCTTATTCTCCCCTTCAGGTGAACCCTGGCATCGTGCTGAGATGAAGTGAGTTCCCGGCGATAAAGGGAAGCCCTGGTGGATTCCCTTCATCTTTGTATAGCAGGGCTTGCCTTCATTGGAGAGAGAGAGATGAAAGGGGTTCCCCTGGGGACTTCCTCTATCTCTGTTACCATGCGGCGGCTGCCTGGGCCGCGGGTGGTTGGTCAGCGCGGTGCGCGCGCTCGTGGGTCTGGGCGGCGGCATCTGCGCGGGCGTCTGTGAGTGCAGCTCTATGCACGAGTCCCTGTTATGAGATTCTGCTAGGAGGCGTCGCCTCCCTCACTCCGCCCCTGGGCAGAGGCTTCTGTTTATAAGGCTGACAGTGAGGTCCATTCACTGCCAGTTATTAGTTTCTGTTTCAGTGTGCTAGCTTCCTGCCTCTGACAGTCTCCTGCTTTCAGCTTCTGCTATATCTGCCAGGTTATCTATCTGCCTCGGTCTGTCTGTATTTCCTGTTGGTTTTTTTCACCTGCCCTTCCTGTCGGTATCCTACCTTGTTCCATCTTGGTACGCCAGCGTCCCTCCTCGGTCCCTAGCGAGTGTAGGGACCGCTGCCCAGTTGCCCGCCTGGGGTTAGCCAGGAGTGGAGGCAAGTAGGCAGGGACAGGGGTTGCGGGTAAGTTCTAGGGCAACCCAGGCTGGCGTATCATCGGGTAGGATACCGTAACAATCTCTTTCTCTCCAGCAGTACAGCTTATTGGTCAGTCCTGGCTCTGAACGGCCCTGAGCCTCGCAACTAGCACTGCAGAAAATCGTCCGCTCAGACAATTTTCTGCAGCAATCTTGTTGCACAGTTAATAGCTGCGTGAATTCCACGCTTGTGTGAATGTGTCCTGAAAGTGCCGCTGTGCGTCAACTTCATTTTTTTGGTCTCTAATTACTTGAGATTTTAGGAGACTGAAAACCCCTTACAGAGAGTACAACTTTTCTTTGGAATGACTCCACTTAGTTTACAGTACTTTTCAGAAAAAATAATAATAGGGAAGGGATTGTTTACTAGTAATTTAGTGATATAATTTTATCACAATCCATCCATTTAGCCATAGGAGTGTAATGAATTTACTGCGAGGCTGCTGGTAGGAGTTCAAAATCTCTGCAGCTTCCCTGTTGATCTCTTCCTACTTAGATCTTATTTATAGGGACTAGTCAATCCATTTTCGCAATCATGGTAGTTAATATACCCTAAAAGTTGATGCAGGATATGTTTGTTTAGAAACTCTCTTTCCGTTCTAAAAAAGTAAAAATTCTTAAAGGGAATGTAGCATCAGAAAATGACCTATTAGATGAATCAAGTTTTTTATGTTAAATATACCTGTTTTTTTAAAGAATTTTTAGTGATTTCTTTTGCACTGACCACTAAGCCTAATAATAGTCCAATGCTTCCTGTTCTGTAGAGAAAACTTTTCTGTAGCCATCTCATTATCATCACAAGGAGAACTACAATGAAAGTGAAAGGTAATACTTATAACACAGGATCCACAAGACACACTAAGTAATGGACACAGCACACCTCCTCTCCCTCCCTGCTCAATGACTTCTGCAAAGGTCAAAGAGCATCCCTAGTCAACTCTCCCATAAAAGTCAGCGGGTCTACCCTTGTCCATTTTGTCTATGGCTCATGAGACTGTTGAGCATTTCTCTAAAGATGTAGAGCATATCTCTAAATGCCGTTAAACAGCTCAGGCAAGATGGCCGCCCCCATAGACATGTACAGTCGATGGAATTGGAAAAAAATGATAATCAGAAAATAAAAGCACATTAGAAAATTGAAATATGTTGCACTATCTGGTTTTAATTAGTACAAAAAAGGTGATGCATTCCTTTTAACAAACCAATATTAACTTAATTAGCAACACAGCCATACTTATATACTGTACTTATATATTAGAGTTCACTGTAGAATGGAAACTAATTAGAATATATAATTATTCATTAGCATAATTAAAGGCTTCATGAAACCTATTTTTAGTAACATATTAAACAATTAGAGCAGCAAATATACACAGAACATTCTAATGTAGGACATCAATAATACCTCTGCACTGAAAAACCAGACATTATATCACACAAACATGTTATAACAAAGTCATATCATATCATTTAAAGGGGTTTTTGGCACAATTTTTATTGGTATCTTATCCTCCTACAATTAGCAGCGCCAGCCACTACACAGTGGCCAGAGCTATCTGGTTCTGCTCCCATAACCTGTGCCTTGCCCGTGACAGCGGGCAACCCAACAGCTGATCGTCCGGGATTCTGGACGATCAACTATTGATGACATATTCTGAGGAACGGTTCTAAATAAAAATAGCGGATTCACTGAGAAAACCCACGACTTGTTTGATAAATATTAAAAATTAACTTTTAATGGGGATATTTAAAAAGTGGAACGACAGATTCTGACCACTAAAGCAGTTACTCAATTATATACTAGATTTTCACAAAATAACAGGGGAATTGATAGGGAGCTTTCTCTTGATAATTACGTCACTTCCAGATAGACTAGAGAAAGTCACATTGAACGGAAACCCTGTTATGCTTTTATTTCTCGAGAGCTTAACAATGCTCTACTCGGTTGCTATTATAGCTAGGGGGAGAAATTGTACCCTTAAAACCCGAAAGGCTCCAAATTGGGACTTTTTTTTTACAATTAATGACCACAAGCTTTAACACTATACTCCAGGGTTCACGATCCAAATTGGAGCCTTTCATTGAAACCCACGGGACAACCTGGGTATTTCTCGACACTTTAATTATGTGTATTTAGTGTTTGTGTTTGTAAGGCCTTAGTCACATGGGCGTTTTTTCACGCGATTTGCGGATCACATGACGGATGCGCATCCGCAAATCGCGTGACCGGTGCGCGCAAATCGCCTGAAAATCTGCTCCTAGCCGCGTTTCATTAGAAACGGGCCGGAGCTGTCCAGCGCATTGCATTCAATGGAGACGGCAATAGAGCCGGCTCCATTTAAAGCAATGCGCTGCGGGCGAGCCCGGGATGAATTGTCGGTAAGGGCTTAAATATATAAGCCCTTCCCTGCAATTCATCCTAAAATGTGTAAAAATAAAAAATATATATATACTCAACTTCTCCCGGCAGCCGGAGCTCCGCGCGGCCGTCCTGCAGTGGGTGTGAAGGGGGTGTGAGTCAGACCTGCCCCCTGATTGGCTCAGTGCTGAGCCAATCAGAGGCATGTCTCACTCACACCCATTCATGAATTCATGAATGGATGTGAGTCAGACCTGCCCCTGATTGGCTCAGCGCTGAGAGACAGCAGTCACTCACCCATTCATGAATTCATGAATGGGTGTGTGAGTGAAACCTGCCTCTGATTGGTCAGGGATGTGACCAATCAGAGGCAGATCATTCAGCAGGCGGGGATTTTAAAGCCCCGCCGGCTGAATAGTGCCGTGAAGCAGTTCAGGAGAACTGACAGCGGCCGCGGCTGGACTCCGGCTGCAGCGGAGTCCTAACACATTTTAGGATGAATTGCAGGGAAGGGCTTATATATTTAAGCCCTGCCCGACAATTCACCCCACGCACGCTGGCAGCCCATTGCTTTCAATGGAGCGGCTGTATTGACGGCTCCATTGAATTCAATGGGCAAACATCGTTCTTCTCTGTCACAGCTGTTACAGCTGTGGCAGAGGAGAATGATTTGTCTGCTATATGTTCTCAATGGGGTCGGCGCTGCTGCCGCCGGCCCCATTGAGCACATATAGAGAAGAGAACAGGAATGGCAGATTGCAGATAGGTGCGATCTGCGATTTCTGTTCTATAATTTATCGGACGAGCGCATGAAAAGCGCTCATGTGTCCGATACCATTGCAAAGCAATGGTTTTATAAAATCGCCGGACGCATGCGCAAATCGCGGCTAAAAACGCCCGTCTGACTAAGGCCTCAATAGTGAGTTCCACTTTTTAAATATCCCCATTAAAAGTTAATTTTTAATATTTATCAAACACGTCGTGGGTTTTCTCAGTGAATCCTTTAAGTTGTACAGTCAACCCTTCTGTCTCAGTGAATAAATAAAAATAGCCCTTTAAGAACCAATTTCCTGACCATATTGTGAGTAGTAACAGAAGAATAATGCCCTGTCCGATGCACATTTTGGCAGGAAAGAATCATCTGAGGGGTGCTGAAGTGAGGGTGCTGGGATGGTATTGGTGCCCTCAATAGGGACAGGCAATCGTGTAGAACGGAATTACTCCAAAGTCTGTCTGCTGATGCTGCCTGATCTCAGCCAGTACTCGCCATACACAATGCCCTGCTTCATGGCCAATCTGGAGGCCTTCGTATAAGAACCCACCGGTCGCCTGGATGCATCTGCACACTTGCACAGGATTTGCCACTCTACCTGCACTTCCGTCATCTTCCTGTTTCCTGTCCCCAGTCCACCTGACCAATAAGAACCTTTATCATCGCAAGTCCCATAACACCTGCCATTACTTATACTGGACAGTAGATGGTACCAAATAATTATTATATGCATGTACAGGTGAACAACACATTTCTCTCATTACACATCCCCAGGTGACATTACTTCATGCATCAAGAACACCACATCACAAAAACTAATAGCAAACAAACAGTGCTTGCACATAACAAACCACCACTACTCTTCAATGCTAGAATTTGTGATACAGCTATGTAAGTAGCGGAATCAATACTTTCCCACCAAATTCATATGTATGTTTTTACCTATCTTTATACTAAAGTAGTGAGGATAGTAGTGGGCATATGGGAAGAAAAAAAATATGTTTTTTCACCCACTGGTTTTAATTTCTTTAAAAAAAAACAGAATGCTTTACATTTTTTTATTCCATTCCATAATGGTTCCATTTTTTTTTATCAGAACAAATAGAGTAGTCTGCAGGGCCATTTTTTCCAGTAAGAAAACGGAACCATAATAGAATGGAAACAAACGGAAAGCATTCTGGTTTTTTTTTTATTAGACCCGTTGAAATCAATGGTGGAAAGATAAAAAGCTAAGATATTAATTTCCTTTTTAATTTTGTTTCTCTGCTCAAAAAACAAATACAGAGAGACAGAATTACAACTGAAAGCCCTAACGCAAGTGTGAATGTGCATTAAGAAGACTGTGATAAGACATTATGCAAAAGGTTTTAGTAAGGGATATTATATTTCATCATTGGACTCCTGTCCTTTAATCATCATTTTTCCTTAGAACCTCATCCATTGGCATAGCTATAGGGGTTGCAGCGGTCACACTTGTAACCGATCCCCTAATCTAGGGGCGGTCCACAGGTGCCCCTTGCCATGCTAACTGCACCTGTCAATATTTCAATGAGTTGGATGCTTCCTCCAGACTTCCGTGTGCCATGTGGCTTTGTGATATCTGCAATTGTCTTCCTCTGTCTGCTCTTACTCAAAGATGCTGGAACAGACCAGACAGGGGAAGATGACTGTAGATATCATACAGCCACAGGGAGCGTGGAAGTCTGGCGGAGAGATCCAATTAATTGAAAGCTTGACAGGTACAGTTAGGGATGGCAGTTATGGATCCCACAGTAACCCAAACATTCCTTAATGCTACACCCTATAGGCCATAAATAGTTTACAACTGGACAACCCTTTAATTCTCCTCCCTGGTTCTGGTCTCAGAAGTCATTGATCAGTTACTAATTAGGTAATCTAGCTGGTTATGTAGCAGAGCTTTACCAAAAGTCACTTGCCAGTTGTTGTCTTTTCCTAGTACAACTGTAGTACAATTATGTAAATAATTTTCTTGTTACTTGACCCCTCTTACCTCTGATCCTTCTTGATTAACCCCTTTTCAATTATTTGATCTAACCTTGGACTGGCTGACTTTGCTAGTGTCTGATATGCTTAAACCTGTAATTCCCTCTGGTGTTCTGGTTTTGCTTGTATGTATATTTTGTATACCCCGTATTTACTGTGCATTGCTACAGTTGTTGGTCACTCTGTGGATATAACCAGGAGACACCTTGCAGCCAAGTCCAACCCTTCATGAGGAGGCCAAGGGTGAAGACCAGGTGCTCTCATAGACTCCATCAAATAGAGCGACCAATGCTAAGTCTGATCACTGTGGCTTTTTCAGATGGATGAGCGAGACCTATACATGACACATTTGCATCCACTACAATGTGTACTACATTTGGTTGATGTTATTATATATTCTCTATGGCTGGCTTTTATATTACATTTTCCTAGACATTTGTTCTCTGCTGTAAATGTTGTTCAGAGCTGGATTTTAATCCCGTTTCAGACTTTGGCAGAAATCAAACATGTGAATCTCTACAAATAATCTTGTCTCCTATAATTAGCCTTCCACCTCTCATTCCTCATCTTGTATTCCATGCAAACAATTCATATCAAATTGACTCCAGCCATTTAATCTTGGCTAATGTAATGTTAAAGCATGTTCTAAGTGGTTTTGTGTTTACCTAACAGGCACTGTCTTGGGAGAAGCAAACAAGAATTCAATTTTAAGAAAATCATTACCATGTCCGGCCGATCCGGAGAACAAGACTGCCGTATTGACGTCCCACTTCTGCAAGCAACGCTCTATTCAGTCTCCTCCTCGCTGCGCGGGGCGCGGGGCGGGGGGGGGGGGGCTGCAATAAATTGGCAGTGAGGGGGGCGGGAGACATGGAACCCCTGTTATTTAGATTGGCAGGGGTCTCAGTGGTGTGGCCCCCACTGATTAGCAAGTTGTTCTCTATCATATAGATAGGGAATAACTTAATATTCGGGTACAACCCCATTTAACTTTAGCAAAAAAAACAACATATTCCCATGAGCCCCGTGAAAAATACAGTACCTGCCAGATATGGATGTTAGGGGGTAAGTAGTTGCATTAAAACTGTTAGTATAATATAACTGGGGAAAATGCATTATAGAGATTTGCTTATGATAAGAAGTGATGGCATATACTGCTAGAATATGTCATAATTTCCTGACTGAGGGAGATCCAATTGCCTAGAATCACATAGGTCTGCAGAATTTGAGGCCTGTAAGTTGGGGAACCGGCAGATGTAGGGTTGTTGTATGAGGACTGACAGAGGCCCAGCAAAGGTGGTACTTTACTGGATTTAGAGGCTGGCGACAAGGTAAGGTGCAGTCTATAACATCCCAAGACTGCATGGCCAAAATTGGGCAACAGTGGTACTGTATCTTCTCTACAATAGCTGGAGGACAGTCACATGTATCAGACTCTGGCAACCTAGATTGATGTGGGAATATATATCAGTCTTAGGGCTCACTTGAAAGGGCTTATGTTAAACCCGTATTACGCATATTGTTCACGTGCACAAAATACACAGTACACAGCAAATACGCATGACAAACTGCAAAGAATAGAATCCATTGATTTCAATGAGTTCAATATTCAATACTTAATAGTATTGAGCGAGCTCAAACAGTAAAACCTGTTTCAGGTCAAAATTTGCTAAAAGTTTAGAGAGTATCTCTCAGCCGAATCCACTAAAATAATTCTTCTTTTAAATAAAAAGAAATAAAAGAAGAGAAAAAAAGAAGGAAAAAAGGAGAAGAAAATATAATTTTTCCTTATTATTCTTCCTTTATTTTCCTTCTTTTTCTTTCTTTCTTTTTTCATTTTTTTCTACTTTTTTTTTTAATTAACTTTGCCTAAAAAACAGCTTAAAAGTACTTAGATACACTCCTAGTTGACCAAAGAGTGTTATAAAGGGCTTTAATGGCTCTAAGGCCTCAGTCACACGGGCACATCGGCACCCATACACCGGCGTTGATGCGCCCGTGTGACTGCCGGAAGGAGACGGACGTACCTGCAGACGGCCATCTCTCTGAAGCGCCGGAGGAAAGAACACATGACCGGCAATGGAGCCGGTCACATGTTCTTTCCTCCAGCGCTGCAGAGAGACGGCCGTCTGCAGGTACGTCTGTCTGCTGGTGTCAGTCACACGGGCGCATCAACGCCGGTCTACGGGTGCCGATGCGCCCGTGTGACTGAGGCCTCAGTGTTATACACCAATTATTGGGGTTCAAACTAATTTGGACCGGACCAAACTTTTTACCAAATTCAGCAAACCGACTGCACCACACTTTTAAAAAGTTTACTCATCACTACTACCAAGAATGAAATTACCTGGATAAAACTGCTTTAGAGAAACAACTAACCCTTTACTATACTATATAATGCCTAGACACACGTTTCAGGCATTTTTGCTGGACAATCACATATGGTAGAGTTTTCTGCAGCAGAAGTCTGAAGTGTTATTCATAGAATTTGCAGAAATTGTCTTCTTTTGGAAAACTGGAGTGCTAAAGAGGATGCAGGTGCACAAGCAGCACATATTCTCATTCTTCTGCTGCATGTCACTACAATCCACTTTGTTTTACAGTATAGCTCAGCCATGGAATATGACAATTATTCAATACTCTGTTCTCAAGATTCGGACTTAAACTCAATCAATATTCTGATTAGAGATGAGCGAACGTACTCGTAATGAGTACTTACGCACCCGAGTACCGCCATTTTCGAGTACTTCAGTACTCGCGCGTAAAGATTCGGGGGGCGCCGAGGGGCGGGGAGAGGCGCGGCGGTGCGGGGGGTTGCAGCGGGGAACAGGGGGGAGCCCTCTCTCTCTCCCTCTCCCCCCCACTCCCCGCCGCAACCCCCCGCGCCGCCACGGCGCCCCCCGAATTTTTCGCCCGAGTACGGAAGTACTTGAAAATCGCGGTACTCGGGCGAAAAAGGGGCGGGGCCGAGCACGTTCGCTCATCTCTAATTCTGATACATTTGACACAATGCTTTCTTAAAAAAAACACAAAAACAACTGTAACGTCCTTGCGACACCTCAATACAGTCTCAAGATGGTGTCCTATTTAAAACTGCAAACACCTTTCATAATGTTGCAAGGATCAATTGCACTTCTCCAAACAAAGATAGGACACCTGCCCCTTACTAGTCAGGGGAAGTGGGGAACCCCTGCTTAAAAGCGGGGTGATTGTCCCGATAAGAATAGCCCAACTGTCTTCATCTGGGACCTGGCTATCCCTGATTAGGAACCTGGAGATAAGTACAAAACACACACAGGACACGGCACTGTTCACATGCACACAAAAAACAACAGTTCACACCTCATGTCAATCCACCTGCACAGACATACAGAACAAGTTGCTGTTCACACAGACACACAAGATCATGCATACCACATAGAACAGGACTGCACATAGAGCACATTTCTGGCCACCTGCACAGACATACCAAACAAGTCGCTGCTCATACCAACACATGGTACTGCACCCCACCCAGAACTCACATGCATAAAGGTAGCAAACTATAGCTAGTCCAAGTGTCCTCACACCAAGGGGATAGAGAGTCAGCCACATGCAGAGAACAGTGTCAGGCATCACCCACCTGACACACACATAAGACATCCGATATCTGGAGGCTGAACCTGCCAAGGGACAAGAAGAAAGCTGTGGGTGCATGGACCTGCGTGGTCACCAAACCACACACAACGCAATGCATGCACCCCAGAATGTAAAGTGGGGATGGACAACAGGTGTCCAGACCATTCTCAAGGAAGGAGAGACACTTCAGACAAGCATGCATAACACCAGCTCTGAGTGGGATTAACACAGAGTAAAGCACTAAAACGACTAGCATCTACTGCCAAAAGATACTGTTTTTTATATGCAGCAGACGAGAGGGAATTGGCTGGAGAAATGTCACACTCAGCCAGCTCAATTAACCCTTACCTGTGAAGCAGTGCTCATTGAAACCTGTAGAACCACAGGTCCCAGACGCACAACTTAACAGTACATCCTCTTTAAAAGGGGGGCTCTGGACCCTTAAGGCATAAAAACAAAATTATGCAACTACAAACCATGCATGTGTACAGGCTTAATATCTAAAAAGGTCCTGACACCAAGGAAAAGATAGCAAATTGGAAGGAGTAACAAATTGTGCACCTCTAAATAGAACCTCTGTGCCTTACACAACCGGCCTCAGTCACAGAAGTCTGCAAAAAGAGTACACAACACAGAGGGGAAACATGGAAATCCCTCCTGCTGACATAGCGTGCAGAGGACTTACAGAGATAATAAAACACAGGTACATACCACATAGGGGTCTGCAGCAAACGATAAGGCTGGTCATTATGTTACACCTATGAGGCACACTAAAGCGCCATGTCTCAGTACGGACATAAGATGGTGACCTAATAAAACTGCAACTACACTTAGAGTAATTCCAAGGACCAATTGCACCTCTCCAGGCTAAGATGGAAGGACTCCTGTCCCTTACTTATCAGAGGAAGTGGGGAACTCTGCCTAAAAGTGGGTTGTCCCGATAAGGATAGCCCAACTGTCTTCATCTGGGACTTGGCTATCCCTGATTAGGAACCTGGAGAGATGCACCAAATACAGGACACAACACTGTTCACACACACTGAAAACAGAACACAACTGTTTATACCTTATGTCTGGCCACCTGCACAGACATACAGAACAAGTCACTTTTCACACCAACACACAAGGTCATGCATAGCACACAGAACATGACTGCACATACAGCACATGTCTGGCCACTTGCACAGGAATACAAAACACATCGCTGTTCACACTGACACACAAGGTTATACAAACCAGATAGAACAGGTTTGCACACAGAGCACGTCTGGCCACTTGCACAGACATACAAAACTAGTCACTGTTCCCACCAACACACAAGGTTATGCATACGACACAGAACAGGAACCGCACCCAGAACTCACATGCATACAGATAACAAACTATAGCTAGTTCAAGAGAGTGAGCCACCGTGCTGACATGCAGGGAACAGTGTCAGGCATCACCCACCTGACACACACACATAAGACATCAGACATCTTGGGGCCGCACCTGCCAAGAGACAAGGAGAAACCTGCAGGTGCATGCACCTGCATGATCACGGAACCACACACAATTCAATGCATGCACCCCAGAACACAAGGAGGGGAGGGACAACAGGTGTCCAGACTGTCCTCAGGGAAGGTGAGAGAGACACTTCAAACAAGCATGCATAATACCAGCTCTGAGTGGGTTTACAACAGAGCAAAGCACTAAAATGACCAGCATCTACCACCAAGAGATACTGGTTTTTATATGCAGCAGACAAGAGGGGATTGGCTGGAGAAATACAATACCAAGCCAGCTCAATTAACCCTCACCTGTGAAGCTGTGCTCATGGAAGCCTGTAGAACCACAGGTCCCAGATGCACAACCTAACAAGACCACAATGTCCATGTAGACCAACCAATTTGACTAATGCCTGATAGATGTCAAATGTATCAAGTATGGGTCATAGCTAGAGATGAGCGAGCACCAAAATGCTCGAGTGCTCGTTACTCGAGTCGAACTTCCCGTGATGCTCGAGGGTTCATTTCGAGTAACGAACCCCATTAAAGTCAATGGGCGACTCGAGCATTTTTGTATATCGCTGATGCTCGCTAAGGTTTTCATTTGTGAAAATCTGGGAAATTCACGAAAGTGATGGGAACGACACAGAAACGGATAGGGCAGGCGAGGGGCTACATGTTGGGCTGCATCTCAAGTTCCCAGGTCCCACTATTAAGCCCCGCAGTGTCAGCATAAAGATCGTTCTCCTCTGCCACAGCTGTAACAGCTGTGGCAGGGAAGAACAATGTTAGCCCATTGAATTCAATGGAGCCGGCAATACAGCTGACTCCATTGAAAGCAATGGGCTGCCAGCGAGCGCGGGATGAATTTTCGGGAAGGGCTTAAAAATATAAGCCCTTACCTGAAAATCATCCTAAAATGTGTAAAAATAAAACAAAAATGTATACTCACCTTTCCGCTGAAGCCAGAGTTCATGAATGGGTGTGAGTGAGAGCTGCCCCTGATTGGTCCCTGCGCTGAGCCAATCAGAGGCAGCACTCACCCATTCATGAATTCATGAATGGGTGTGAGTGAGAGCTGCCTCTAATTGGTGAGGCTGTGACCAATCAGAGGCAGCTCATTCAGCAGGCGGGGATTTTAAATCCCCACCTGCTGAATACTACAGAGAGCAGTTCAGGAGAACTGCCGGCCAGACGCGGCTGAACTCCGGCTGCAGCGGAAAGGTGAGTATATATATATATTTTTTTTTTTTACACATTTTAGGATGATTTTCAGGTAAGGGCTTATATTTTTAAGCCCTTCCCGAAAATTCATCCCGCGCTGTATTGCCGTCTCCATTAAATTCAATGGGCTAACATCGTTCTTCTCTGCCACAGCTGTTACAGCTATGGCAGAGGAGAACAATCTTTATGCTGACATTTTTTTTTTTTTACACATTTTAGGATGATTTTCAGGTAAGGGCTTATATTTTTAAGCCCTTCCCGAAAATTCATCCTGAGATTCCCGGCAGCCCATTGCTCTCAATGGAGCCGGCTGTATTGCCGGCTCCATTGAATTCAATGGTCAGTGCTCCTTTAATCGAGACGAGTACCGCGTGGTGCTCGTCTCGAGTAACGAGCATCTCGAGCACCCTAATAATCGAACGAGCATCAAGCTCGGCCGAGTATGCTCGCTCATCTCTAGTCATAGCACATTTTTCAGTATTAGATTATTCATAGTCTTTATTATATGTACCTCCTAGAGTTTAACCTACAAGGAGAACATACTTTCATGCTTTCCAATATTACATATGAAATGCTCACATTCTCTCTGAATTCTGCCTAAATAATTAAAGAAAATCCCCTGGTTCACTGTGAGAGTAGGCGGTAAGTGATGTAAGTGCCAAATGTCAAAATCTGCCAATGCTATGGATAATACTGTATGCATAGACCTAAAAACATCTAATCTTAAAAACGTATTATGTAATCACCAGCAGAATGCAGTGTCCTTGTATGAAATGATGTGGGTGTCTCTACATTGTATGCTCATTGCACTTCTGCTTTATCATATATTATAGATTCAAGTGAAACCTCAATGGCTGAAAGTGCACCTGAATTTTCAAAAACAGTTCTCAGGAACAGCCCAGGACTCCATTAGCCATTGCTTTACTGCTGTTTGCACCCAGTTTGAGTTTTAACAGTTCATATTTCATCCCAATTTTTTTGCTGTACTTCTGTTTGCAATCCACTTAAATGTGGGAGGTGTCCTAAGCCAGCCATTCTGCCAGTAATGTACTGGCCAGGACTTCCTCTCCTACACTTCCTATGCTGCCCTGCATAGTCCTGCTCCAATCAGCTGCAAGACAGCATCTGAATCCCCACGACTTTGAATCATGTAGTAACTAGCAGCGTCCTCATGCCCCTGTTACTAGAGAAGCCAAATGTCTAACAACAGGCAGTGGATTTTAAAGCTGCTGGAAGGGAGATCCTAAGTCTATTAGAAGAGAGAGAGAGAGAGAGAGAGAGAGAATAAAAAAGTAGTGTAGCACAGTGCCATCAAAATCAACTGGTTTGAGTGGATGCTTCCTAGCAGCCATTTATGGATCTGACTTCTAAAGGGAAAAGAGTGTATAGTGTAGGGTGAAGATACTGGGTTCATGGGGAAAAACTCCACATTAGCAGTATGGAGCAGAGAGGCAGCAGCACTTAAAGCCACCACCTTCAGAACTGGACCTGGAAAGTGGATTGCAAAGGATTTGACTTCTCATCATCTGCATGCTATTGGACTGAATAAAAGTAAGCTGACTGTTACATTTCTGTCATCATGGACTCTCTTCCACTGGGGGTATTATACTACACTAAATCATTATACCAGGGAGCAGAGACCAGCTCTCTTTATCTTTCACTGTAGTATAGCTGGAAGAAGAACGTACCATTCTGGCCAATATGAATATGACCTCCTATACTGGCATACTACAATGATGAAAAAATACTTTACAGTGTAAATGGCCATGTACAGTTATCTCCCAACTCAGGCCTCACCCAAAACATGATTGGTAGATTCGGAGCAGAGTTGTCAATCATACTGTAGTCACACCCACATTGAGCTAACCAGCAGTGTGAACCTTTGATTCAAAGGAGAATAAGTATTTCTTTAAATCAAAACCAGTTGTCCTTCCTTTATTGTAGTGTGCCATGACATAACATTTTTATATATCTTAAACTCCTTAAAAACTAGTTGAAACAGATGTCTTCACTACTACCACAGTGCTTTGATATATTACAATGTGGCCTAACTGTATTAGCATTTATGTGGTGCCATACACATTTCAGTGCTTTATAGGAAATATAAAATACTATAAAAAAAGGCAAATGTTTTCTTAGCCTTATGTATATACTTCTCTTTGTCTAGAGAGCACTTGGGTTTATGAATTTCTGCAGTTGAGGCCTTTAATTCCATTTGTAGTCAAGTGCCATTTAAACATTCAGTTCACTAAATCCAATTCTGCATTATGTATACAAGAAATGTAGAACAGCTCATCAAATGCAATTATGTGAGCAGTTTTATAATATCAACAGATGTGTGAATAATACATAAGTTTAAATGGCGGAAGAGAAAGCGTTATGGGCTTCGTGTATCAAGTCAAAGACAACTCAGCCTTCATAGTTAGAAATGTTTTCTAAATTAAAAAGGTCACAGGAGGGTAAAGTCAAAAGAGATCTAGCGATTTAGTAGTGGAATTTGCTGGAAATATACATAGATTGTTCTTTAGAAACAGTACATAGTGTTATAATATTACTTGTATTGAACATTGCATTAGATATTGCTCGAGTTCCCAAGAGGTGAATACCATGCATTGAGAACATTTGTGAAAGAAAATTTCCATTCGCAATGGAAAAAAAAAGTCTATATGCTAGTAAATCAGATGTTAGAGCAATCATAAGTTTTGGTCATTACGTTTTATTTATCTACAGAGGATTTGGCGATTTTCAGTTTTGTTGAGGCTGCCATTTTATAGAAGTAACAATAGGAAGTGCTGCCATATTGTTTGACCTCTTTGAAATAAGATGTCAATAAATCTACGTGCACTTGGTTACTATTGGAACATTGTGATAAAACAGTTATATGGTACAGTAAGTCATCAGTTTTTGAAAAACGTATTCAATGTGAAAACAATATGTTGCACTTTTTGTCATCTTATTTTGTAAAAATGGATCTCCCGATGAAACCTAAAAATTCTAATATCGCTGTAAGTAAAAAAATACAATCACCAAACATTGGCTTCTACTGTAACTTCTGATTCACTAGTACTGTACATGCTGATCTTTCCATTTTGAGTGATAAAACTCTTTAAATTGCTGATACTTTTTGATTTATCACAGACTATGTGCAGAATATACAGGACCTTAAAGCAGGTTTTCAGCCTTTTTTTTTTACTGATGACCTATGATAGCATTAGGATGCCACCAAGCAGCTCAGTCTCGGAGCTGCTGGATGTTGGAACTAGCAAAACTCTGTGCATTGTGCAGCAGCCCAGCATGGTATTACAGCTTTCCCCCATTCAAGTAAATGTTAACTGATGACTACTCAGAGGACAAATTTTGCATCTTAAGTTCAAACCTCCTTGTAGATTTACCATTATCAATGAGTGTAATTCATTGATACATGCTTTCACTTAAGGACAACTACCAGGGTTCTTCCTAGGAGCCAATTTCAAAGAGTAGATAAGATTTTCACAGATAGTGTTGAGCAAATCAAAACAGTCAAGACCTGTTTCAGGTTGAACTTTGTCTTGGTTCATCTGCCCTGAACCCACTAATATTCCTCCTCCTCTTTTTCGCTCTCCTCCGTTATTACCATAAATGTGGTTGATTGGTTAGCACTGTTCCCTTGCGGCGCTGTGGTCCTAGATTCAAATCTAGCAAATAACACCATTTCCTTAGTTAAATTTGAACCTAGGACCCCAGCACTGTAAAACAACAGTGCTAACCACCTAGCAAGGAGAACAATTTCCAATATGTATCTTTGAAAGTGTTACACACCAGCTGCAGGAGTATTGGTGAGACTCTTGTTCAATTCAAACTAATTTGGACCAAATCAAACTTTTCAAAAGTTCACTCAACGCTAAACACAGACCTGAGGAGGACAGTGGTCCAAATAAAAAGGAGATGATGGAAGGAGATGGTATCCATGACAGCAGTTAGAACAAACTTTGGGATGCACGCATGATCTACAACAGAAGAGACATAGTTGGAGAATTTCATTTGTATTTACATATAGAATACATAATGGTATGATCTGACTACTGGCCTGCAGTGAAAAACAGGCATCCTGAGATTATGCAATTCCAGAAACCTCCTATTATGGTTTAGAATAATGCTGAATCTATACATGACAGCTTGGTGAGGGCTGATCTAAAAGACAAGGGACCTGCAGACCAGAGATTGGAGTTCCAGAAAGATTATTTGCTTATTGCTGATGCTTCTGGAAGGAGGGAAGAGTCACTGTGAGTGGGATAATTTATTGGATTAATTGAGTCTTGCTGCTCAGAGCACTTCACCAGACCACAGATTGGAGCTACTGGATGATTATTTGCATTCTGGGAGGAGTCACTGTGAGTGGGACAATTGCAGAGTTCAGCCTGGTCTAGCTGCTCGGAAGACATCACCAGAAGTTTTACACTTCACATGTAAGTTACATATTGTCACAAGGATTCTTGACTTTTAGAAGTATGGAAGTAGACATCAACTGACCATGTGCAATATAGAGAGTGGTCATATGGTGAGCTGCATCGAATGCTATATGTTTACAGACCTACCAGATGAAAAGCCAAACTTAACCTGCCAGAAATGCAAGCTTGTGTCTCTACTGGAGGAAAAGGTGCATAGTCTACAGGAGAGAATAGCTACATTGAAGCTCATTAAGGAATATGAGGATTTCCTTGACAGAGCAAAAGAAACGCTTCAAAATGTTGAAGGAAAATACATTTTCAGAGTACCTGCAGAAGAAGAGGAATGGAGGCATGTGACCCAAAGAAGCAGGAGGATCAGGAGTCAGCCAGTACCCATACTGCTCAGGAAGCAGTACCAGGCTCTCACGCAGGAGAACAGTGGAGAGGTACATCAAGAAATGTCTTTGCCTACAAAGAACAGTCTAGTAAGCACTCAGAATAATCTTGGATGGAGAAAAAGAAGTGCTGTTGTGAAGAAGAAAAGGAGACTGGTGTTCATGAGGGATTTTCTATAAAAAGCAACAGAGGCAGCTGTCTACAGAAATGACATAACCTCACAAGAGATGTGCTGTTTCCATGTGCACAAGTGAAAGATGTCTCTGAAAGGCTATCAAGATTGCTCAGTTCAAATAGATATACACACCACTTCCAGTTCTACAGACCACTACACATTCCTACTAATAAATGTAGGGTCAAATGACACTACAAAAAAGGTCCTCACAACTATCTGCAGAGACTTTGAACACCTCGGTAGGACAATGAAGGAACTAAGAGTGGAGGTAGTTTTCTTATCCAACCTCCCAGTGGATGGCCATGGAATAAGGAGATGGAACAGGTTTCCAGAGTTGAACAACTGGCTACATTGATGGATTTCTAGACCATGGTGGGAATTACCTGTATGATTGACTCCTGCTAGAGGCGAGTTGCACCTTACAAAGACAAGAACGCATATATTTGGCAGTGCCTTGCTACACTCATTGGGAGAGCTTTAAAGTAGAAAAATATGGGAAGGGAAGTGAAAGGCCAGGCAAAGATATAAAGCTAATGAGCACAATAGAGAACCTTTGCTATTAGAAGTGAAAGAAAGACCAAAGACAAAAAATTCAGAAGGAAAGTAGAGGAGCAAAAGACACCGATCACAAATTAAAATGTTTCTACACAAGTGCACAGAGCATGGGAAACAAACAAGGAGAATTGGAGCTCCTAACAAAAGAAGAGAAATATAATGTCATAGGCATCATGGAAACTTGGTGGAATGATACACATGATTGGAATGCTACAACTTATTTATAAGAAATAGAGTTAGTGAAAGGGGAGGAGGTAATGTGTTGTATGTTAGAAAGCATACATCTCCACAGAGATTCAAGCATGGTAGTTCTGTAAAAACTGTTTAGGTAAGAATACAAAGAGAGAACAACAGAAAGGACACCATTGTAGGCATTTACTATAGGCCACCTGGACAAGCAGAAGATATTGATGAACTCTTTCTACATCAGATGACCAAGCTCTCAAAAAAGCATGACATATTGGTCATGGGAGATTTTAACTATCCAGACATTTTTGGGGAATCTCTCTCAGGTAAAAGTAATGAATCCAACAATCTCTTATCCACTCTTGCTGACAACTCTAGCTTCTAAAAGATAGAAGAGAAAACAAGAGGATCGACTGTCTTGGACCTAATTCTTACCAACAGGGAGGAAATGGTCAATGTAGTAGAGGTGGCTGGGACCTTAGGAGGCAGTGATCAGGCTGTCGAATTTTCTAGAGATGAGCGAGCACCAAAATGCTCGAGTGCTCGTTACTCGAGTCGAACTTTCCGCGATGCTCGAGAGTTCGTTTCGAGTAACGAACCCCATTGAAGTCAATGGGCGACTCGAGCATTTTTGTATATCGCCGATGATCGCTAAGGTTTTCATTGGTGAAAATCTGCAAAACCCAAGAAAGTGCTGGAAACGACACAGAAACGGATAGGGCAGGCGAGGGGCAACATGCTGGGCTGCATTTCAGGTTCCAAGGTCCCACTATTCAGCCACAATAGTGGCAAGAGTGAGACCCCCCCCCCCCCCCCCGCACTGTCAGCATAAAGATCATTCTCCTCTGCCACAGCTGTAACAGCTGTGGCAGAGAAGAACGATGTTAGTCCATTGAATTCAATGGAGCCGGCAATACAGCCGGCTCCATTGAAAGCAATGGGCTGCCGGCGAGCGCGGAATGAATTTTCAGGAAGGGCTTAAAAATATAAGCCCTTCCCTGAAATTCATCCAGAAATGTGTAAAAACAAAAAAATATATATATACTCACCCGGTCCCGGCAGACGGAGCTCAGCCATGGCCGGCGGCAGCTCTCCTGAACTGCTCTGAGTAGTATTCAGCAGCCGGGGATTTAAGATCCCCGCCTGCTGAATGAGCTGCCTCTGATTGGTCACAGCCTGACCAATCAGAGGCAGCTCTCACTCACACCCATTCATGAATTCATGAATGGGTGAGTGAGTGCTGCCTCTGATTGGCTCAGCGCAGGGACCAATCAGGGGCAGCTCTCAGCTGTCATTCATGAATTCATGAATGGGTGTGAGTGAGAGCTGCCTCTGTTTGGTCAGGCTGTGACCAATCAGAGGCAGCTCATTCAGCAGGTGGGGATTTTAAGTCCCCGGCTGCTGAATACTACTCAGAGCAGTTCAGGAGAACTGCTGCCGTCCGCGGCTGAACTCCGCCTGCCGGGACCGGGTGAGTATATATATTTTTTTTGTTTTTACACATTTCTGGATGAATTTCAGGGAAGGGCTTATATTTTTAAGCCCTTCCCGAAAATTCATCTCGCACTCGCCGGCAGCCCATTGCTTTCAATGGAGCCGGCTGTATTGCCGGCTCCATTGAATTCAATGGTCAGTGCTCGTTTAATCGAGACGAGTACCGCGTGGTGCTCGTCTCGAGTAACGAGCATCTCGAGCACCCTAATACTCGAACGAGCATCAAGCTCGAACGAGTATGCTCGCTCATCTCTAGAGATGACTCAAACCCCACGGTTGGATTTCAGAAAGACAGACTTTAATAAACTCATAAAGAGGGTAGGAAGAATCCAATGCCTGGATGTTCTTAAGGACAGAAATGTACGAGAAGGTTGGGAAATATTGCTAAATGAGATTCTCAAAGCACAATCGTTAACAATCGCTAAAAGAAGGAATAATTGGTAGTATTTAAAGAAATCAGGTTGGATGAACACAGAACTTACACACATGTTAAAAAGGAAGAAAAATATGTTTATCAAATAGAAAGAGGGGGGAATATCTAAAGAAGGATATAATGTGGTCTGCAGAAACTGTAGGGCAAGTGTCAGAAAAGCTAAAACTGAAAATAAATTGAGGCTTGCAAAAGATGCCAAAAGCAATAAAAAAATTGGGGGTATATCATAAGCAAAAGGAAAGTTAAAGATACTAAAGAATGTTTACAGGATAAGAATGGTGAATTTGTTAAAAATTATGTTGAGAAGGCCGAATTTTAAAATTCCTATTTTCTATCAAAAAGTAAATGCAACATCCACTAATCTTTCCTGTGCTCTTGAAGGAATAAAAGAATGCAGGCTATCTGTAAGCAGAGAGATGGTGAGGGAACACTTAGCTAACCTAAATGAATTCAAGTCTCAAGGTTCAGATGAATTACATACTAGGATACTAAAGGAAGCAGCAGTGTTAATTGCTGAGCCACTCACCATAATCTTTGAAAATTCCTGGAGAACAGGAGAAGTCACAGGAGATTGGGGAAGAGCAAATGTTGTTCCTATCTTCAAAAAAAGGGAAGAAGATAGATCCAGGAAACTACAGGCCTGTGAGCCTAACTTCTATACTAGGAAAGATCTTCGAACAAATTATCAAACAGCATGTATGCAAGTGGATGCGAATGGAGTAATTAACCAGAGCCAGCGAAGGTTTGTAACAAACAAGTCATGCCAGGATAATCTAATTTCCTTCAATGACAGGATCACCTACTCGGTTGATCAAGGAAATGCGGTAGATATAGTATATCTTTAGTAAAGCATTTGACAAAGTATCTCATTTCATCCTTATGAAAAAATGAACAAATATTAGATTGACAAGGTACTGTTGTTCAACATTTTTATAATTGATCTAGAGCAGGGAATTGAGGGGAAACTGATCAAATATGCTGATAACACAAAGATAGGAGGGATAGCTAACATTAGAGAAGAGTGAGAGAGGATTCAAGAAGATCTAGACAAGCTTGAACATTGGGCGGTGACTAATAGAATAGCATTTAACAAGGAAAAATGCAAAGTCCTACATCTGGGCAGGAAAAATGAAAAACGCACATACAGAATAGGAGGAATTGAGCTAAGCAGCAGGACATGTGAAAAAGACTTGAGTATACTAATAGGTCACCGACTGAACATGAGTCAAAATTGGGATGCAGTTGCAAAACGCAATTCTTGGATGTATTAAGTGAAGCATAGAGTCTAGATCATGTAAGGTAATTATCCACCTCTACTCTTCCTTAGTCAGACCACATCTGGAATATTGTGTCCAGTTCTGGTCACCCCAAGACATAGACAAACTAGAGCAAGTTCATAGAAGAGCTACCAGGGTAGTGAGTAGTCTGCAAACCATGTTCCATGAGGAACAATTAAAGGATCTGAGAATGGTTAGCTTGCCAAAAAGAAGGCTGAAAGGAGACTTAAAAGCTGTCTACAAATATCTGAAGGGATGTCACAGTGAAGAGGGATCAGCCCTATTCTCATTTTTACAAGGAAAGACTAGAAGCAATGGGATGAAACTGTAAGGGTGGATACACAGATTATATGTAGAAGAAAAGACTTTCTGACAGTAAGGGGGATCAATGAGTGGAACAGGTTGCCATGGGAGGTGGTGAATTCTGCTTCAATGGAAGTCTTCAAACAGAGGCTGGACAGATATCTGTCTGCGATGATTTAGTGATCCTGCATTGAGCAGGGTGTTGGATCGAATGACCTTGGAGGTCCCTTCAACCTCTACGATTCTATGCATATTGGGTTTGTCCCAACATAAATACAGGACATTTATTTCCCTCTTGTTGCAATTGTAACAGCATGACACATGGTAATGTATTTCAGCATTCTCATTAGGAAAAACTTGTACACTTTTAACTCAGATTTTGTATTTTATTTATTGACATGTCCCTGCAGGATATTTTATGTGGGTGAGACCACACAACCCACTGAAAATGGAATTAGCTAGTATAAGTCTATGATTAGATCTAAAATCAAATTGAATTGCCGATCCCTAAGCATTTTACCAAAGCAGGCCTCCCTGAATGTCAATTGAGATTTCAAGTGATTGATAGTGTGTTGGTAATGAGCTGAGATGTGGATTGTGCAACAATGCTCAAAAAAAGGATGTGTCTTGGATTAGGAAATTGGACACTTCATATGCTAATGGATTGAATTTGGATTACAATGTATCACTATGTATTTTCAGTAATATTATTTTGCTTTTTTCTCTGTTTCCTTCTCTTATTATAGGAATATATTCACTTTTTTTTTGGTTACTCGTTTATGGTTACTATGGTTACATGCAATAAAAATGTTTGTCCGATTAAAAACTGCACGTATTAATAAAACCATTTAAAGTAATATATTTATTTTCTTCCGATTTCAATCTAGTTTTTTCAGTCCAGAAATCATAGGGAAGAAAAGATCATGTAAATATACTGTATATATGGGGTATATTCACATGGGCATTTTTTTTGTCCTGGAAAGTCAGACAGAATTTCTGTGCAATTTTCACGTGACTTTTATGCAAGTCTGTAATTTTAGGGCTCTTTCACACGAGGACCTAAGTGCACAAAAATTCTGTGCGCAAAAAATCATTTCCATAAAACCGTTTTTTATGGAAACATTCAGACGAAGAAATTTTAGCTGCGCAAAAAAAGCGCACCTAAAAAGAAGGATCTCAGCGACTGAAATTCAGTAATTCAAATTCCCTGCTGTGTGAAAAGATAGGACTTGACCTATCTATGGTGCGCGATGCGCAGGAGTGTCCATTTGCTCCTATCGGAGACTATCCGAGACAGCCGACAAATGGACAACGTGGGATTCACCTGCAGCAAGGAGAGAAGGGTTACTGTTATGTGTGCTGCTGGGATCTGTAGTTCTAAGCTTCCTAGCAGCACAACCCTCACAGCGTTAATTGATTGAGCTGGCTGGGTGTGGTACTTCCTGCTGGCCAATCTCCTGGGTCTGTGCTCACATATAAACCCAGCTCCTGGTCAGTCTCTGTCTGGTGTTCAGGGTGAGCAGTCATGAATCCTTGTCTGTTGAAGTTTGCTGTGTGATTTGTGCCCTTTGCTGGTTCATGTCCATTTGTTCGTTTATATTCTGTCAGTTTTGTGTCAGCTTGCTGTGTGACCTGTGATCTGTGTCCTGTCCTGTTGCAGCTTGGTGTGTGAACTGTGTCTGGTGCTGCTGGACTCCTGGTTAGTGTAGGGACTAGCGGTATAACCAGGAGCCATGAAGTGGCCCGCTTTCATGTTTTGTACAAAATGTCAACTAATACCTGGTATTTATATTCAGCTTATCATCTGTTAGTAGTGGTTACATTTTGGCTGTTGTATTCTGTGTATTCTGGCTCTGTGTGTCCTGTTGCTCAGTCTCTGTCATGTGGCACATGAATGCATCCTCTTCTGGTGCGTGACTCCTAGGATGAGCTAGGGCCCAGATCTGAAGACCGCTGGGCTGCCCTTACTGTGGCAATGTCCCCGCTTAGGTAGGGCCAGGTCAACCTCCCGCTAGCACAGGGTCAGTTGCCTGAAACTCGTTTGAATACCGTGTGCAACCTGTGTGCGTACCCAGTCCTCTTTGGTCACGATCGTGTGGGCCCCATGCTTAGTTTGCCCACATGACCGTAACAGTTACACTGCAGAGTGTAATTACACTGACTTTGAGCCCTTAAGCTTTTCATTAGCGGCACAGACATAAAAGGCATAATGACAGTCAGTGTAATTAGGTCCTGCAGGGGAACCACTCTCTCCCAGCTACAGGGAAAAAAGAGAGAGGGCGGGGCTAAAGGAAACACCCCAAAGAATTTCCCCATAGTGGGGAGAGAGGGCAGGGCTAGAGGGGTTCTCCAAGGGATTCTGCTATAGCAGAGAGAGAGGGCAGGACTATAAGTAGAGGGCGGGGCTAGATAGGTTCTCTAAGGGATTCCCCCAAAGCCAGTTCTAGGCTTGTAATGCATAGGAATGTTTTGGGCAGCAGCAGCCACTGTAGCCAGCTGTATGATGTCACAATTTAGCCCTCAGTCTATTCCCAAACCACCGCTTCCAGCCGGAGCAGCGTGTGCTTTTGTGAGCTGGTGCCAGTGTGCATTCTCTTCGGTTTTGCATTCAGCACGCAGCAATAACCACCCTAAGTGGAGTTTGTATGGAGTAGTTTACACCACACTTCTCTTTAGGGGATGCAAGCAGGACAAGACCACTATATAGGATTTCTTTGGAAGGTATCTCCCTGCCTATTAAGCCCATCAGGCTGCATTAGGATGTAATGGTATGGCATTACATTATACTGCAGGAGCGATCAAAGCACTGCATGTTCTTGTTCCCTCTAGGGACTAAAATAAAAAGTAAAAATGAGTTTTAAAAAGTTTTACTAATTATTTAAAAAAATAAAAAGTAAGCTTTTGCTACATTTATAATAAAATAATCTAAATAATAAAACAAAAATACACATTTGGTATTGTTGCATCTGTAAAAGTCAAATCTATCTTAGTAACACATTATTTACCGCACACGTTGAACGTCGTCAGAAGCAAAAAATTAAGAACGCCAGACTTGTGATTTTTTTTGGTCACCCTGTCTCCAAGAAAAAATGTAATAAAAAGAGATCAAAAAGTCATATGTATTAGCAAATGGTACCAACGGAAACTACAGGATGTCCCACACAAAATGAATTCAATGAATGGCAGAGTGCTGCCTGTGATTGGCTGAGTGCCGTATCCAATCATGGGCAGTGCTCAGCTGTCATTCAATGAATGGCTGAGCGCTGCCTGTGATTGGCTGAGCGTGCAGCCAATCAGACACAGCCCTTTCAGCAGGCGCCTAGACGCGCCTGAGCCCCGACAGTGGTGGAGAGGTGAGTATATGTATTTTTTTTTACTTTTTACACATGCTAGGGATGATTTCCAGGGAAGGGCTTATAATTAAAGCCCCTCCCCGAAACTCACTGCAGGGGTTGCCGGTAGCCCATTGCTTTCAATGGCCTTACCTTCATTCATGCAAGTTTTGGCACGTATGTGGACGCTCGGTTTTGTGCACACCTGTGTACGCATATAAACACGCTCATCTAAATAAGGCCTTAGGGGTTAAATGCAACCATAGAGCTGAATGGACAATTTTCATCCAAACATCACAGCAAAAAAGGATATGCTGTAATTATTTTTGCTCTGACTGCTCATTTAATTAAAAATTGCATGTCTGAATATAACCATTAAAAATAAAATGCTTTATTTCCGTCTGATTTTGGTCTAATTTTAACGGACAAAAAAATCTGACTAAAAAATCATTCTTGTGAATATACCCTTACTATAGTAATATTTGCTTGGGCGCAAAATATCCTATTTGTTGTTGAACACTGGGATGACTAATGCTGTTATAATCATTACAAGCACGAGGCAAGCAAGTTAAAATGTAATTTTTGTTATTTTTATATATATAGTGCTAACCCTAGGATAAAATATGAATACAATGATGGTGAAGCAACCTGATCACTTTATTTAACACCCGTCTGCCTGTAGTAGCATATTGGACCCCGTTTGGTCTTCAGAATCAAGACAATTCCTCATGGCATCTATCCACAGCTATAACACCCAGGGTGTACCAAGAAAGCATACCTCACACCATGGAACCTTGGTCACACAAGTGTTTTTTTTGCACACAAATAGCCGTGCAAAAAGATCGCCCATCGTTTGTGGAAAAGATCATGTGTACGGGTGAATTCCAGCTACTTGAAGTAGCCCGTTCACATGATTAGAGATGCATGGTGCGTGTTTTCCAGCTTCCGCTGGAGTCTATGGAACGCATGCTCAAAAGACATGACAGGTCCTATAATTGCATGCACCACTGACCTCAGATGCGGGTTCCACTCACATGTCGTATCTTTGGCAGGTGCGAGTATTTTGTGCATCTAAGAAGTGTTCATGTGAACGCTTCTATAGGAGACCATTGGTTCTTTTAGAAGTGCTCCTTTCACGCACCTATTCATGCGCAAAAAAAACCCACTCGTGTGACTGAGGCCTTAAGGTATGTTCTGTGGCAAATGCTGCCTCTAAAACCGCATCAAATTCCACCGCTTATTGCCACAGATTTTGGTGCAGATTTTCAGCGTCTCGGATTGGAAATGCAGGAGGAGCTCTCAATGAATTCAATACCAACTCAGGCCGCTAAAATACAGACAGCGCTATGTGCTTCCAGTACTGTATATATTGACATTGGGCATGGCGATCAGCTGATCGGTAAGGTTCCCAGCTGCTTAACCATTGCCAATCAACTATTGTTGACCTATGCTGAGGATAACACATCAATAGAAAAAGTCCCCAAAACTACTTATATTATCATATATCAGACCCATAATTTGGTTTTTCTTGTGAAAATGCTTGTAGCTGGGGGCAAATGGTTGAGCTGACTTGTTTTAACAAGCTCATCTCATAATGGCTACATCTCTCTCTGGGGTTAGTACTTTTGCAACACCCCAGAGGAGATTTACCTTGGACACTTGACTAATGTGAAGAGCTGGGAGGGTTAAGTGTTGGCTTGTCACGGCGGCACTTACCAGGCTCTGGTCCCAGAGGGATGACACATAGCCAAGGCCAGAGCAGTATTGCAGGCCACCTTTGACAACCCTAGGATAGGGAATGCCAACAAACGGGATGAAAGGAGTAGTAGTAATTATCACTCATGACGCCACTGTTCCCACACACTGGTATGCTACACAGTGGAGAATAAACACAGAGACTTGTGTATAGTACCTCGGGTCCCCAGAAATGGTTAGGGGGCCCGGTATAACTTTACTTGAAATAACTTATGCAAACAATTATTCAAAACAATGCAGGTACAATTCTTTTAAGTGCAGACAGAACAGAGTTCAGAGATCAGGGAGGATACACAGGATGAAACCGGTCCAACAGTCCACATTATCTGTACAGTACCGCTCCTGGACTGGGAGCACTCCAGAGGAGGAAGAGGGGTAGGGGTCACTCCACAGACACTTTGGCCACTATATACTTATAACACCCCACACAGTAGGCATGTGGGTGTGACTCAGCAGTTTACCTCTATACGGTGATCCTGGAGTTGGATGGCAGCATAGGAAAACTTGTAATATGAATTGGTACCTGTACCATGGGTCTCTATATACAGAATTATTGGAAGCTGCTCTCTAGGGACTCACTCCAATCACATCCAGACTCCAAATGCTACGGGAAGTCTTTACTTCTCCTCCATCTTCACCTACATGGAAGCTGAAGGTGCTTTATGTGGCTCTGTTTTAGCACTCACTCTGAAGATGGACCCCGAGCTCACCCCACTCTCCACTCTCTTTTTCTTGCTCTCAAACCCTCATATGTATAAATTCACTCATACCACATGACATGACAGAATGATGCCCCTTCATGCAGGCAATGATTTTATTAGAGTTAACCTCTCAAGCGCCGCAGCTGTGCAACATACACACTGGATATGACAAGACAAGCTTTGCACAGTGCATCTACATAAGACAAACATGTATGACATTTATGGAGAGGACCAGGATGATGTTCTGGGCCACTACACTTTAAATTTGTTACTGTTACATATTTGTATATGTAATGCTATTCTTTGTGGTTTAATTGGTCATTTCAATAAAACGTTGCTGAAGCCATTTAACTCATGTCACTGTCACGGCACACTGGCTGTGGGAAGATTGGGACCATGGTGATGTCAGCCCCGGGCCCATATGATCCTTACACTGTTTATTATGTTCATTGTGATTTGAGCACTAGACGCTGACGAGTACACTTCTCTGCCAGTTAGTGGACTGTTTGTTCGTGGGGAGCGGGTTTCTCTAGCCGGCCAATCAGCATGTGCCTATTTATTTCGGCAATCAGTATAACTGGCACGGTGGTGTTTCTGGAGAAGTTGGCAGTTCTGGATTTAGTCCAGCGTCTCAGTTCAGATAAGTCTGTCTGGTGATTTACTTATCTGGGGTGTTGCAACATAATTTCTCCTGTACTTTTGTGGTTCAGTTTATTGCGTAACATCAAGCTTTTGCCATAGTCCTTGTCACCATCAAAGAAAAGTCAGGATCGTCCCAGGTTCCGGATGTAAGTCTGCCCTCATCAGGGCAATCACCCTACTTTTAGGTAGGATGCTTTTTGAATTTTTAGGTTATAGTCAGATTACCCTATTACCCCATTTTTATGTTCCCTTAAAAAACATTTTGTGTTGTTCACCTTTGGACTTGGAGTGTATAGCCATCCTTTAGGGACACATTAATTACATCTGGTTCGGGTGTAGCAATATATTTGCTCTGTCCAGCTTGAATGTAATAGTCATACAGTTCTGCTATTTGTTCTATGGAGTATCACAAGTCCCCTAGTCATTTGGATATTTAAAGGTAATTTTCATTCATTTTCCTTAGATTCAACACCATAACATTACAGCTGAATACAGACCATGACATAATTCTAAGCCATTTTTCATGTGATCAAAGGCCACCCCAGAACTATCTCTTAAAATCGTATTCTAAAATGTCTGCATAAACACACCAATTAAAATTTTCCTCATAAATCCATGTCCTGCGAGTCCATTTATTCACAATCATTGCCATCACGGTTCCATTTATCATCTTTCCTCTGTAGCAAACAAACACTTCAGAGAAATGCAATCAGCATAATAATGTGCTGGGTAATGAAGGACATGGTTGATTGCTGGGTAACAAATGACTCCAAGGATGGGATGGGAGTGGAACGAAGCTTTTTAAAGTAAAGTCTCTTATTATTTTTGTCATGGAAACACAGGTATTGTCAGCAATTACAGGTCACTTATTCTCAGTTTCTGAATAAACAACTTGGTTTTGGTGCGCAAAATACTATATTTCTAGACTTAGCAGCAGAATCTGGCCAGAGGCACTATAATTAAATAGAGCTATAAGGTTATTTTGTGGACTGGTGCAAAATAATAGTTTTATTAGTCTTGTCTCAGGTAAGAAGAATGATTAAAAGTACAGTGGTCAGGGAAACCTATGTGTTGGAGCACCTTCCATAATATAGCATTTGAAACCTATGCTTACACTGATTAACAAAGATTTTGCTATTATGAGTAAAACAGGTTATTTACATGAAATTGAGTATGTTGAATCCGAATTGGGAGTCAAAATTCATCTAGGGCATCTAGATCTTAAGTTATAGGCCAACTACAGTTTGGCGACAGCTTGGTAGACTAGCCCACGTACTGATGCATGGCAACATTATAATGGCTGCACCATTACCTGCATCATGCCTTCCAGCACCTCTTGTGTAACACATCCTGACAGCTGCGTGTTCCTGCAGCATTGGGGCACATCTGAGCGTATCGGTAAGCTGAGGTCAGCAGTTGTTAAGCCTATATAACACAACTTGGGCCAAGTGGAACGCAATCTTCTAGCAGGCGGAGCTGGGTTACCATCAGGTCAATGTTTGCCACATTTGTGGTAAATACATCACACGTGTTCAGCGCAAAAACCTGACAAAGAGGCAATGCCATTTGCTGTGCCTATGATTTGGCGCGAACCAAAAGATCACCATTCAGACGGCTACTTCTGCATGACCAATGTTGCTGAATTTTCAAATAAGAACAAGTCAGAAATAGTTTCTTCTGATTGTGGGCGATCATTACAAAGTGACGCAGCGGTCATCCAGAGTTGGGCACACTGTTGGCAGATACAATGTGGTACATGAATCACTGGTTGATCCAATGAAAGTCTACCTTCCACCACTTCACATTAAGCCAGGCCTAATGGAAAACTTTGTTGTGGCTATGGATCATAGTGGAAATGGTTTCCAGTATCTTAAGGACAAGTTTAAAAAAAGCAAATCGGAAGCCAAAGTAAAAGCAGGATTTTTTGTTGGTCTTGTGTCGAACTTGCTGTTTGGTGTGCATTTGTGCTAGTTGTGCAAAACTTTCTTGGCAACCACTGGGCTGACAACCGCATTGAACTTGTAAGCAACATGTTAGCAGCGTATCAGCAACTCGGCTGCCGAATGTTGCTCAAAATTCATTTCTTACATTCTGGATTTTTTGGGTGACATGGTTGATGAACATGGGGAAGATTCCATCAGGATATTGCCACCATGGAAAAAAAAATATATATCAAAGCCACTTCAACCCAAACATGATGGGCGACTACTGCTGGTTTCTGCAGCGGTCAACATCAGACACTCACAAGCACAAAAGCAAGTATCTAAAGCACATTTGCACAATGTATGTGCATTATGTAAACAGTCAAGTGAACTTTTTATTTACACATTTGTTAATGTGAACAAGTTTTTGTAATCCCTCACAGTTTTGAAGCATAATTTACTCATGTACAGTGACTGTATAACCAACATAAAATCAGTTTCTTGCACCTGTATGGATAGCCAATGATAAAGTGTATAACATCAGAACCCGACGGCCTTGGCAAAATCTGACTACACCAACTCGGTTTATAAGAGGACACATGAAATACCCCAAGTAGCAGACAACATTTTTTTTTCTATGATGGTGTTATCTATCATCAGGCATGACAAAGAGCTTGGTCCACATAAGATCAGAATGTCTTAATTAATTATTATTTTTTTCTTAGTCTATTTCTCAACTATAGCAATAAAAGTTCTATAAAATTCTTGAAAAATTATTCTGACCCTTAAAAGTTGTGTTCTTTTAGTACAACCCCTGATCATATGCTCTTTTAGGGCATATGGACACCATAAACTACCAACATTTTAGGGTCAGTATATAAAAGACTGTACATTTTGCATCACGTTTTATGTCTTAAAACTATCCTACAATACCAGTTTATAGTTTCTATGCAAAACCATGTGGCTACAATGTTACATATTACAAACAAAATACATGTTGTCTGAACCCAGAGTTAAATTTCATTCAGTCCAAAAAGATTTTATTAAAAAGATTTTGTCCATCTATAAATTACAAGGAGTATTTCCAACACCACAGCCCCGCCATGGGGGTGACATTCTTTGAGACATTATGTCACATACCATAAAAATGAACCAAAGGATGGCCATGTCCTCATGGCAGTTGGGCTGGCTGCATAGCTTTTCAATGATTTCACTTGTCTGCATTCCTCTGTAAAGGGTATTCTTTGTTTCAGTTCCCAGAATTATGAATATGTCAGGTGGGCAGTTCCACTGCTCGCTTTCAATGAGTGATGTCAGACTTGATTGACAGTCATTGGTGGGAACTGACCACCTAAGACATTCACACCAAAACTAAGAAGAGCCTTTATGGAAAAAATGAGAGGGAGTAAAAGAGTAACATTGTTAGAGTCCACATAACCATGGAGTTGTAAGGGGTGGACTTGTATTAACCCCCACAAGGAGTTTATACAAGCAGCCTCTTTACATAGGGCATAGCAGATGGGTGTAAACCCGCCCCCCTTCTCAGGTCCTACAATTGCTGGAGATTGGCAGAAAGTGGTGCAATAGCTAGAGGGTGGTGTCTAAAGAGGGGTGCTCATATGGGGACAGTCTGAGGGTGCAGACCTAAGAAAAGAAGGTGCTTCCAGAACTTAAAGGGGTTGTCCCACGAAAGCAAGTGGGGTTAAGCACTTCTGTATGGCCATATTAATGCACTTTGTAATATACATCGTGCATTAAATATTGGCCATACAGAAGTTATACACTTACCCCCTCTGGTGCTGGCGCCCCCGTCTCCCTGGCGACGATCAAACTTCTTCTCTGGTCGCACGAACAGTCGGGCTTGCGCAGAGAGGAATCCCCTTCTGGAAGGTCCTTGCTCACGAGCTGCGCCCTGGCCCCTCCCTCTTCTCAGCATCATCACGTAGCTCCGCCCCATCACATGGTGCCGATCAGCCAATGAGGTGGCTGGAATCGGCAATGGAGCTCAGACAGCAGAAGAACATCCACAGTGCACCATGGGAGAAGACCCATGGTGCATCGTGGGAGAAGACCAGCGACAGCCATCACCTGAGTGATGAAGGAGCACAACATTTGGTAGGAAAGACCCAGAGAACCCCATGAACCCTGAGGAGACAACGGAGCCATAATCTGTAGAGTGCTTTTGCAAGACCCACAAGATACAGCTTGTGTAATCGAAAACCTCTTAAGGGAATACCAGAACAGAGATGCTTGCACACTACAGGGACAAACTGTAAGTGAGATCAGCTCCAACCTGGATCATGAGTGTGCACACTAGTACAGACTCACAACAGGCCTGTTGAATAGGGGAATGCTGCAGCAATTTCAAGTTAAAGAGACAGTGCTCCCTGGTTAGAAACAGAGACTTAATGCAGTACACCACTGTGCATCCTGAGAGTACAGATGCTGTGCTTTGTTATAGAGTGTTCATAGTAATGCCGCAACAACTTTGTTCAAAAAGCTCTGTGTACCGCTTCTAGGGTGTCTGCGTTCCACTGTTACTAGTCTGACTCTTGTAAATGTCATTCATATTGTTTGGATTCATTGCTTGTAGTAATAGATACAAAACTAAATTAGTGTGCACAGGATTAAAGGCAACCTGTCATGTCCTCACAGCACCATAAAGCAAGTTATGGTGCTTTTAGGCAACGTGACCGGGAGCTGGGTGATGTATTTTTTTGCATTCACCTGCTTTCACAATCCAGTGCTGTCGCCCTCCAAAGATCATGGATCACTGAAAAATTTTACTCTTTTCAGAGTCCTGTGCATATGCTCTCCTATACAAGTATATGGGCGACGCGCACCCACAGGAATCTGAAAACCGTCAGATTTCTGAGCAACACACGATCTTCATATGCATATGTAAAATCTTTTAAGTCAAGCAACTATACTAATTTGCCTATTTCTGTATATTAATAAATGCCATAAACTTGGTTTTGATGGCAGGCGACCATACTGATAGCATATGTCCATAAAGTCCAGTGTTGCATTTGGGTTGCCAATTTTGTCAATGTTCATGATTTCCAGGATTGTTTCCATCCCTTGTATGGCTAATTAGTCTCATATTCCTGTTAGGGTGTGCTGCTGGGACCTGTAGTGCTAAGGTTCCTAGCAGCACAGCTCCTCAGGTGGTGAGTAATTGAGCTGGCTGGGTATGGTATTCCCCAGCAGCCAATCTCCTTTAGCCTGCAGCACATATAAACCCAGCTCCTGTCAGTAGTTGATGCTGGTGTTTGTACTGTTTGGATGTATCTGTTTTCTTCCCACTCAGAGCGGTGTTTGAATGTAGGTCTGTTGTGTGTCTCTCTGCTTCGCAAAGATGGTTTTGACACCTGTAGTGCTTGTCTGCAGCACATGGTGTTCCCCTTTTCCCTTCCCCTGACAGGTGCGGCCTCCAAACGTCTTATGTCTCGTCCGTGTGTCAGTTGGTGGATCCCTGACACAGTTCCCTATGTCAGCCTAGTGGCTGACTGTCTATTCCTCCTGGTATGAGAACACTTTAGACTTGCTGTTAATTTCATCTGTGTGCATGTGAGCTCTGGGTGGAGTCTGTGTGGTTTGCACTATATGTTGTAGTCTGCTGAAAAGCCAGTGCCTGTATAGTCAGTTTCCTGTTGTATGTCCTGTACAGCTTGCTGTGTGACTTGTGTTCTGCTGTCTGTCCTGTGCAGCTTGCTATTTGAATTGTGTTCTGTTGTCTTTGCTGTGCAGCTTGCTGTGTGAACTATGTCCAGTGCCACTGGACTCCTGGTTAGTGTAAGGACTAGCGGTATAGCCAGGAGCCATGAAGTGGACCGCTAGCTTCCACGTTTTGATCAAAATGTCAACTAATACCTGGTATTTATATATAGCTTATCACCCGTTACTAGTGGTTGCAATTTGGTTGCTGTATGCTGTGTTTTCTAGTTCTGTGTGTCCTGTTGTTCAGTCCTCGTCTTATGGCATGTGTATGTGTCCTGTTCTGGTGGCGTGGTTCCTAGGAGCAGCTAGAGATCAGATCTGAAGACCGCTAGACTGCCCTTAATCAGGACGATGTCCCCGCTTAGGTAGGGCCATGTCATCCTCCTTGTAGTTTAAGGTCAGCTTTCTGAAACCTGTGTGCATCCTTTCGTCACGATCGTGTGGGCCCTGTGCTTAGTTGCCCACACGATCGTAACAATTCTTTAATCGCTTTTAAGCCTAACTGTTTCTTCAAGACCTCTTTCAAACGGCTGTATGCATTTTATTGGTTGCCTGTATGTGCCATAAAATTGCATGAATTAAGAATTGCCACGATTCAGTCCTGATCTTTAGCCACGTATTTTCTGTCATTCACATGGCAGCTGCCGCGTATCGAGAAAAAAAAAAAAACACTGCAGCATAGGAATCCTTTGATTGGCATAAATCCTCAGAATGACTGCTAATGCCTTAATCGGGCCAGCTGTCTTATTTTACCAGTGTTGGACACAGGTAAGCTCCATCGCCCTCTCCTATTTTTCCACTTCCATTGAAGTCAATAGGAGCTTTCTACATATCTTTGCAAAAGATAGGTCTTGCCCTATCTTTTGACGAGCGTATAAAATCGGCAACCAAAAACGGTCACCAATGTGCTATTTTACCTGGCACAATTATTTAAATGCCCAAAAAACGTGCATATGAATGAATACATTGGAATCCAATGCTTTACATGGTCATGATTTTGGGGCAATTTTTTGGATGCCACTAGAAATGAGCGAGCATTCTCACTAAGGACAATTACTCGATCGAGCATTGTCCTTAGTGAGTACCTGCCCGCTCGGAAGAAAAGAATCGGCTGCCGGCGCGGGTGAGAGGTGAGTTTCGGCAGTGAGCAGGGTGGAGCGCGGGGGAGAGAGAGATCTCCCCTCTGTTCCTCCCCGCTCTCCCCCGCCGCCGGCAGCCGAATCTTTTCTTCCGAGCGGGCAGGTACTCGCTAAGGACAATGCTCGATTGAGTACTTGTCCTTAGCGAGTATGCTCACTCATCTCTAGATGCCACCAATAAGCAGCATATATATGGTCATGTGAATAAGGCCTGATTGATAGGCCTTCACATCATCTGTCCATAGTAATACGGCTTCAGTCTCCTATGTTTCCTTTATGATGAAGCTTCATTTTGGTTTGATTGAGAGTCAAGTTGTTGAATTCCTTTACTTGCCAATGTTGTTGCTACTATTTGTACAGTATGCCCTTATGATTTTATTACATTTATAAGTCAGCGCCAACTATTTTGCTAATGGTGTCATCTCAGATCATAGTGGACATAATTAGCAAGTGACTTCATTTAGTGTTAATGGAGTACCTCATAGTCATGCAATCAAAATGTGTTTTCCCCCATTTGCATTTAGATAGTTCTGGTTTTTAAAACACTGTAACACAGTAAGGATGCCTCTGAAATCCATTAAACATGTTGTATGGGACTTCTTCTCAAAGGAGTTGACCCTCTTTATCCAATTAAAAATGTTTGTATTGGGTCACCATGTACTTATGGCTTGGTATCATTACTGCATTAAGTAAGAGTACAATCACTTCTTTGTAGGATACTTTACAGCCATTAATTAGGTCATGTTACTTTAGTGGAGACAGATGGGTCTTTTTAAGGACCTCTAAACAAATCTCTTGATAACAAAAACTGCTTTTTATCGTGTCAGTGTTGCTAGAGCATGTGCCGAATATGTTCCTAATAAAACTGGCACAATATTCTACAGAGAATCTTCTTCTTGACATACAGTAGTCCAACTGGTTGGCATCTCCGGACACCTACACCTTAAAACTATCTTATGATTTTTTTTATCATTTATACAGTAATTCTATATGAGCTGCAGGCTGTAAACTATGGAGAGATTAACTGTAACATTCTTCAAAAATATTTGCCCCCATGACCACTACTTTGTCTCATGCATCTTCAGGAATACAGATGCAGCAAAGATTGACTTGTTTGTGATAACTATTGTTGAGCAAACTGAAATAGTAGAACCCTGTTTCTGATCAATCTTTGCTAAAAGTTCAGTTCTGTATGAACCTTGGGCAGTTAGTTTTAGCCAAACCTATTAAAATGCTGTCTAACACGTGGCAGAAAGAATTGGAAAGGATCAAATAAGCTCAGGGTAGCCCGTAATGCAGTGACAAGAGTTCGTCTTTTTTCTCTTTTTTTTCCACCTTCTTCTTCTTTGTCTTACTCTTGTTTGTCTTCTTCTTTGTCTACTTCTTCATTAACTTTGCCACAAAGCTCTCCATGGTGCTGCGCCACCATACATCGCTTCCCTCCTGTCCATACATCACCCAGCCTGCACACTCCAATCCGCTAACACACTCAGACTAAACACCCCTGTAATATGAACCTCTCAGTCTTGCCTCCTGGACCTCTCCCAAGCAGCACCGGTCCTCTGGAATGCACTACCCCAAAACATCCGGACAATCCCGATGCATGGACCTTCAGTCGTGCCTTAAAAATGCAGCTTCTCAAAGAAGCATATCACATCTCCTGAACAACTCACCCCTTACTACTGATTCCTACATGTAACTGTTATACTGTTTGAGCTCCCCTTTGCTTTGAAAGCGTTGCAGAATAAGTTGGCACTATACAAATAATGATTATTATTATTAATAATATTATTAAAAAGTGTGCTATATAGACTAATTGGGACCAAACTGAACTTTTAGCCAAAATCCGATGAATCTACTAAACTAAACTTTTAAAAAAGTTAGCTCATCATTAGTGATAACTGTTACATTCATGCTGGGGTCATCTACCTCGCCTATATGAACAGTCCAAGATGGACCACACCAAAAAACATAAAAGGGAAAGTTATCCGTGGCAACTTATGGGGGGGAGAGGACCCAGCCTCATCACTGATTTTGATGTTATTAAAGCAATATGTAGTAAATAAATAAAGCTGCCATTTAATGTAATAACAAGGCATATATGGAATACTTTTGATGAACATATACACTGTAGATAAATAAATACTTTTCTAACTACTGATATTCAAGAAGGATTCATAGGTAGAGACCAGAGAGCTAGAACTATCACTGATGTCTTGGAAAAAAATTACCCCAGTAAGCATTTTAATAGACCACTTTCTCACTCAAGAGGTGGTAGTGTTGACATTGGTGTGGATATCAGCACCAGGAACTCCACAAATGAGACCTTCTGCAACATCTATATGACATGTAAGAAGATAAATATAATGGGAAAATATATTTAGAAATCTGAATACTTTGGATGGAAGTAAGCCAGACAGGGAAGAAGCCGCCTTTGTTAGGTCGATGAGTAGCGTTTTGGCGATGTTGATTGATTCAACCACAAACCACCTAAATTAATCTGTGCATGTTCCACAAACAGGCAGCTGTGCTTTTGTGGTATTAATCTTTCAGCTTAATCATTACATTCAGAAAGGAGATTTTTTTTTAGCAAAGATCAAATAATTTCTGATTGTGTCTTAATATGGTGCTTATCGGGAGAGGAGAGGGAATGGCGATTGGCGATGAGACATTTTACGCGCCTTTTGTGCAATCCCCTTGGCCCCCTTCTGTGAAACAGAAATAAGAAAGCACTGCTGCTCTAACCTCTCAATTCTTCTCCCTTCCCAATTAAAATAATGGGACTGTGTTTTCTTAATAACTGCATGCTGATCACGACAGGGAAGGCTATTAGCTCCCAATGCAGAACACATCTGCCTACCTAGAATAGCCAATTATATCAACCTGAGCGGTGAAACGGGGCTAGAGAATGCTGTTCCTAGAATGACAAAGTAATGTTAATTTCTTCTGAATACCACGTCATAAAAAAACTTTTGCGGAATGGGTTAATGCATGGTTTTTACATTCCTTCTACATACTAGTACATTCACTAAATTCAAGATTAGCATATACTGGGTTAATACTTGTCTGCTCTTGTTGGGAAGAACTAGCGGTAGACTTCTATTTTGTTAGGCTACATACTCATACATATGAGCGATTTTTTTTTTCCCCCTCACAATGATGCTTGCGAGGTAAAATATCGCTGCGTGTTCTATTTTTCGCATCCCCCAGAACACATTGCCTATTGTTTTCAATGGGACAATCAAACACATTGCATGCGGTGCGATGTACACGCATGTGCGATACAATGTTTCCCATTGAAATCAATGGGAAACACTTGCCGATCCTCCGACGTGCGTGAAACAAGCACGGGAGGATCGCAATTTCCCAAACGCTTTGCATGAACAACGCCTTGCATCCGTGCGACATCTGGTGGGTTATTCGCCCCGATAATGCACTTGTCCATGTGAATGTAGCTTAACTGAGTCAAGAGACATATTTTGCTTTCAGTCAAGTAATTAGATGAACTTGTATTTGCAACTATTGCTTTTTTTAGACACCTAAATACAGATATAGCAAATGTCAACTTGACACTCAATGCAGAATGATAACTTTTAGGACCTGTTCACATTCGCATAGGTTCATCCGTAAAACGCACACTTTTTTTGTCTAAAAAATGGATGAAAACTAGAGATGAGCGAACGTACTCGTCCGAGCTTGATACTCGTTCGAGTATTAGGGTGTTCGAGATGCTCGTTACTCATAACGAGTACCACGCGATGTTCGGGTTACTTTCACTTTCATCTCTGAGACGTTAGCGCGCTTTTCTGGCCAATTGAAAGACAGGGAAGGCATTACAACTTCCCCCTGTGATGTTTCAGCCCTATACCACCCCCCTGCTGTGAGTGGCTGGGGAGATCAGGTGTCACCCGAGTATAAAAGTCGTCCCCTCCCGCGGCTCGCCTCAGATGGGTTGTGACAGAGATCAGGGACAGTGGTATCGTGTTAGAGCTGCTGTAGGGAGAGTGTTAGGAGTTAGTGTAGGCTTCAAGAACCCCAACGGTCCTGCTTAGGGCCACATCTAACCGTGTGCAGTACTGTGGAGGCTGCCTTTTGCAGTGGTGCACATTTTTTTTTTTTTTCAAAATCGGCCGTGCAGAGCATTGCGCCCTGCAGTAATACTACAGGGACAGAAGTGGTGGTTAGGCAGGAAGAGTGTTAGGAGTTAGTGTAGGCTTCAAGAACTCCAACGGTCCTTCTTAGGGCCACATCTAACCGTGTGCAGTACTGTGGAGGCTGCTGTTAGCAGTGTTGCACATTTGTTTTTTTTTTTCCAAATCGGCCGTGCAGAGCATTGCGCCCTTCAGTAATACTCCAGGGACAGAATTGTGTAGGCAGGGCCAGAAGACATATTTTATTGATTGAAAATCATACGCAGCCAGCTAAGTTTAACAGCAGGCTTGCGCCAATTTATTTCCTGGCTGGGAAATCACCGCTCTGCTGCAGTTAATAATAGTGCAACACTGCAGTTCTGTGACACACTGCAGGGCCACAACACATTTATTATTGATTGAATATAGGCAGTGGGCCTTTCCTTTAAAAAAAAAGGGCAAAAATTCTATTTGGCCTGCCTCTGACAGTCCTCAGCGTTCTGGGTACGTGTGTGCTGGGTGGAGAACGTAACAAAAATCATACGCAGCCAGCTAAGTTTAACAGCAGGCTTGCGCCAATTTATTTCCTGGCTGGGAAATCACCGCTCTGCTGTAGTTAATAACTGTGCAACACTGCAGTTCTGTGACACACTGCAGGGCCACAATACATTTATTATTGATTGAATATACGCAGTGGGCCTTTCCTTTAAAAAAAAAGGGCAACTATTCTATTTGGCCTGCCTCTGACAGTCCTCAGCGTTCTGGGTACGTGTGTGCTGGGTGGAGAATGTAACAAAAATCATACGCAGCCAGCTAAGTTTAACAGCAGGCTTGCGCCAATATATTTCCTGGCTGGGAAATCACCGCTCTGCTGTAGTTAATAACAGTGCAACACTGCAGTTCTGTGACACACTGCAGGGTCACAACACATTTATTATCGATTGAATATAGGCAGTGGGCCTTTCCTTTAATAAAAAAGGGGAAAAATTCTATTTGGCCAGCCTCTGACAGTCCTCAGCGTTCTGGGTACGTGTGTGCTGGGTGGAGAACGTAACAAAAATCATACGCAGCCAGCTAAGTTTAACAGCAGGCTTGCGCCAATTTATTTCCTGGCTGGGAAATCACCGCTCTGCTGTAGTTAATAACTGTGCAACACTGCAGTTCTGTGACACACAGCAGGGCCACAACACATTTATTATTGATTGAATTTACGCAGTGGGCCTTTCCTTTAAAAAAAAAGGGCAACTATTCTATTTAGCCTGACTCTGACAGTCCTCAGCGTTCTGGGTACGTGTGTGCTGGGTGGAGAACGTAACAAAAATCATACGCAGCCAGCTAAGTTTAACAGCAGGCTTGCACCAATTTATTTCCTGGCTGGGAAATCACCGCTCTGCTGTAGTTAATAACAGTGCAACACTGCAGTTCTGTGACACACTGCAGGGCCACAACACATTTATTATTGATTGAATATAGGCAGTGGGCCTTTCCTTTAAAAAAAAAAGGGGAAAAATTCTATTTGGCCTGCCTCTGACAGTCCTCAGCGTTCTGGGTACGTGTGTGCTGGGTGGAGAACGTAACAAAAATCATACGCAGCCAGCTAAGTTTAACAGCAGGCTTGCGCCAATTTATTTCCTGGCTGGGAAATCACCGCTCTGCTGCAGTTAATAATAGTGCAACACTGCAGTTCTGTGACACACTGCAGGGCCACAACACATTTATTATTGATTGAATATAGGCAGTGGGCCTTTCCTTTAAAAAAAAAAAAGGGCACAAATTCTATTTGGCCTGCCTCTGACAGTCCTCAGCGTTCTGGGTACGTGTGTGCTGGGTGGAGAACGTAACAAAAATCATACGCAGCCAGCTAAGTTTAACAGCAGGCTTGCGCCAATTTATTTCCTGGCTGGGAAATCACCGCTCTGCTGTAGTTAATAACTGTGCAACACTGCAGTTCTGTGACACACTGCAGGGCCACAACACATTTCTTATTGATTGAATATACGCAGTGGGCCTTTCCTTTAAAAAAAAAAGGGCAAAAATTCTATTTGGCCTGCAGGCTTGCGCCAATTTATTTCCTGGCTGGGAAATCAAATCACTGGTAATACAGCATGCTGAGGGGTAGGGGTAAGCCTAGAGGACGTGGACGCGGCCAAGTACGCGTAGACCCAAGTGAGGGTGTGGGCACAGGCCGAACTCCTGATCCAGGTGTATCGCAGCCGACTGCTGCGCAATTAGGAGAGAGGCACGTTTCTGGCGTCCCCACATTCATCGCACAATTAATGGGTCCACGCGGGAGACGTTTATTAGAAAATGAGCAGTGTGAGCAGGTCCTGTCCTGGATGGCAGAAAGTGCTTCGAGCAACCTATCGTCCACCCACAGTTCTGCGCCGTCCACTGCTGCAAATCCGAATCCTCTGTCTGCTGCTCCTCCTTCCTCCCAGCCTCCTCACTCCACTACAATGACACATGCTCAGGAGCGGGAAGACTCCCAGGAACTGTTCTCGGGCCCCTGCTCAGATTGGGCAGCAGTGGTTCCTCTCCCACCAGAGGAGTTTATCGTCACTGATGCCCAACCATTGGAAAGTTCCCGGGGTCCGGGGGATGAGGCTGGGGACTTCCGCCAACTGTCTCAAGACCTTTCAGTGGGAGAGGAGGACGATGACGATGAGACACAGTTGTCTATCGGTCAGGTAGTAGTAAGGGCAGTAAGTCCGAGGGAGGAACGCACAGAGGATTCGGAGGAAGAGCAGCAGGACGATGAGGTGACTGACCCCACCTAGTTTGCAACGCCTACTCAGGACAGGTCTTCAGAGGGGGAGGCAAGGGCAGCAGCAGGGCAGGTTGCAAGAGGCAGTGCGGTGTCCAGGGGTAGAGGCAGGGCCAGACCGAATAATACACCAACTGTTTCCCAAAGCGCACCCTCGCGCCATGCCACCCTGCAGAGGCCAAGGTACTCTAAGGTCTGGCAGTTTTTCACAGAGACGCCTGACAGCCGACGAACAGTGGTGTGCAACCTTTGTCGCGCCAAGATCAGCCGGGGAGCCACCACCAGCATGCGCAGACATATGATGGCCAAGCACCCCACAAGGTGGGACGAAGGCCGTTCACCGCCTTCAGTTTGCACCGCTGCCTCTCCCCCTGTGCCCCAACCTGCCACTGAGATCCAACCCCCCTCTCAGGACACAGGCACTACCGTCTCCTGGCCTGCACCCACACCCTCACCTCCGCTGTCCTCGGCCCCATCCACCAATGTCTCGCACCGCACCGTCCAGCCGTCGCTAGCGCAAGTGTTTGAGCGCAAGCGCAAGTACGCCGCCACGCACCCGTACGCTCAAGCGTTAACCGTCCACATAGCCAAATTTATCAGCCTTGAGATGCTGCCGTATAGGGTTGTGGAAACGGAGTCCTTCAAAAGTATGATGGCGGCGGCGGCTCCGCACTACTCAGTTCCCAGTCGCCACTACTTTTCCGGATGTGCCGTCCCAGCCCTGCACGACCACGTCTCCCGCAACATTGTACGCGCCCTCACCAACGCGGTTACTGCCAAGGTCCACTTAACAACGGACACGTGAACAAGCACAGGCGGGCAGGGCCACTACATCTCCCTGACGGCACATTGGGTGAATTTAGTGGAGGCTGGGACAGAGTCAGAGCCTGGGACCGCTCACGTCCTACCCACCCCCAGAATTGCGGGCCCAAGCTCGGTGGTGGTATCTTCGGCGGTGTATGCTTCCTCCACTAAAGCACCCTCCTCCTCCGCAACCTCTGTCTCGCAATCTAGATGTGTCAGCAGCAGCAGGACGTCGCCAGCAGTCGGTGTCGCGCGGCGTGGCAGCACAGCGGTGGGCAAGCGTCAGCAGGCCGTGCTGAAACTACTCAGCTTAGGAGATAAGAGGCACACGGCCCACGGACTGCTGCGGGGTCTAACAGAGCAGACCGACCGTTGGCTTGCGCCGCTGAGCCTCCAACCGGGCATGGTCGTGTGTGACAACGGGCGTAACCTGGTGGCGGCTCTGCAGCTCGGCAGCCTCACGCACGTGCCATGCCTGGCCCACGTCTTTAATTTGGTGGTTCAGCGCTTTCTGAAAAACTACCCACGCTTGTCGGACCTGCTCGTAAAGGTGCGCCGGCTCTGCGCACATTTCCGCAAGTCCCACACGGACGCTGCCACCCTGCAACATCGGTTTAATCTGCCAGTGCACCGACTTCTGTGCGACGTGCCCACACGGTGGAACTCTACGCTCCACATGTTGGCCAGACTCTATGAGCAGCGTCGAGCTATAGTGGAATACCAACTCCAACATTGGCGGCGCAGTGGGAGTCAGCCTCCTCAATTATTTTCAGAAGAGTGGGCCTGGTTGGCAGACATCTGCCAGGTCCTTGGAAAGTTTGAGGAGTCTACCCAGGTGGTGAGCGGCGATGCTGCAATCATTAGCGTCACCATTCCTCTGCTATGCCTCTTGAGAAGTTCCCTGCAAAGCATAAAGGCAGACGCTTTGCGCTCGGAAATGGAGGCGGGGGAAGACAGTATGTCGCTGGATAGTCAGAGCACCATCCTGTCTATATCTCAGCGCGTTGAAGAGGAGGAGGAGGAGCATGAGGAGGATGAGGAGGAGGGGGAAGAGACAGCTTGGCCCACTGCTGACGGTACCCATGCTGCTTGCCTGTCATCCTTTCAGCGTGTATGGCCTGAGGAGGAAGAGGAGGATCCTGAAAGTGATCTTCCTAGTGAAGACAGCCATGTGTTGCGTACAGGTACCCTGGCACACATGGCTGACTTCATGTTAGGATGCCTTTCTCGTGACCCTCGTGTTGCACGCCTTCTGGCCACTACGGATTACTGGGTGTACACACTGCTCGACCCACGGTATAAGGAGAACCTTTCCACTCTCATACCCGAAGAGGAAAGGGGTTCGAGAGTGTTGCTATACCACAGGACCCTGGCGGACAAGCTGATGGTAAAATTCCCATCCGACAGCGCTAGTGGCAGAAGGCGCAGTTCCGAGGGCCAGGTAGCAGGGGAGGTGCGGAGATCGAGCAGCATGTACAGCACAGGCAGTGCAACACTCTTTAAGGCCCTGGACAGCTTTATGGCTCCCCACCAAGACTGTGTCACCGCTCCCCAGTCAAGGCTGAGTCGGCGGGAGCACTGTAAAATGATGGTGAGGGAGTACGTAGCCGATCGCACGACCGTCCTCCGTGACGCCTCTGCCACCTACAACTACTGGGTGTCGAAGCTGGACACGTGGCCTGAACTCGCGCTGTATGCCCTGGAGGTGCTTGCTTGTCCTGTGGCTAGCGTCTTGTCAGAGAAGGTGTTTAGTGCGGCTGGGGGAATCATCACAGATAAGCGTACACGCCTGTCAACCGACAGTGCCGACAGGCTTACACTCATCAAGATGAACAAAGCCTGGATTTCCCCAGACTTCTCTTCTCCACCAGCGGACATCAGCAATATCTAAGCAATACGTAGGCTGCACCCGCGGATGGAAGCATCGTTCTCTATCACCATCCAAAACGGGGACATTTCTGCTTCATCAATCTGTGTATAATATTCCTCCTCCTCCTCCTGCTCCTCCTCCTGAAACCTCACGTAATCACGCCGAACGTGCAATTTTTCTTAGGCCCACAAGGCTCACTCATATAATTTTTCTAAACAATTTTTATACGTTTCAATGCTCTTAAAAGCGTTGAAACTTTAACTTGAACCAATTTTTCGTTAAACTGGGCTGCCTCCAGGCCTAGTTACCACTTAAGCCACATTAACCAAAGTGATTAATGGGTTTCACCTGCCATCTTGGTTGGGCATGGCCAATTTTTTCTGAGGTACATTAGTACTGTTGGAACACCAATTTTTTTGGGCCCTCACCTACAGTGTAATCATAGTAATTTCTATGTTCTTCGCCTGCACTCATGGCACAGAAAGGTGTGTGGGGTTGGCCTACACTTTAGCTACATAAATGTAACTGGGGCCTTGTCTATACTGCAGCTACTGAAATGTGAAAGAAACTGTTATCTCCCTAAACTGCTGCAATGGGAATGTTACTGGGGCCTGTCTTGAGTGCTACTATTACTGAAATGGAACTAAGACTGTGCTCCCCCTATACTGCTGCTAGTGATATGTTAGTGGGGCCTGTCCCTAATGCTACCGCTGAAATGTTAATAATTCTGGGCTCTGCCTATAGCGCTGCTAATGGTATGTCACTGGGGTGTGGAAACAGAGGCTTCACAAAGACATGATGGCGGCGAGGCCATTTCCCACCAATGCTGTTACTGTTAAGGTGCATATAACCACGGACACGTGTAGTGGACACATAGTGCCTCCAAAACATCCCCCTCCTCCTCCAACAATGAAAACATTCTTGGCAAATACCTTTGCATTGGTCCGTCTGGTGGCAGTCCAAGGATTGCACCTTTAACGACACAACAAGAGAGCACTACCACCATCCCCCCGCCACGGCCCACTTAATCCTGGACACATTTCGAAAACCAAATACATAAAACCGCGCTACCAGGTCCGCAGTCACCACCACATTACCACCAACGAGGTTACTGTTAAGGTACATATTACCAGTCTGACTGGGGCATGCAGTGTGGGCCGAAGCCCACCTGCATTAACCACGACATTACCTCAGCTGTGATGGGCAATGCAATGGGATATTTTTATGTACCACCGGTGGGTTCCAGGGAGCCACCCATGCTGTAGGTGCACACGGAGTTTAACCTACATCTGTCCACTTGTAAAGAACCCCAGTCAGACTGGGGCATGCAGTGTGGGCCAAAGCCCACCTGTATTAAGCACAACATTACCTCAGCTGTGATGGGCAATGCAATGGGATATTTTTATGTACCGCCGGTGGCTTCCTGGCACTCACCCATGCTGTGGGTCCACAGGGAGTTGTTACTACATCTGTCCACTTGTAAAGAACCCCAGTCTGACTGGGGCATGCAGTGTGGGCCGAAGCCCACCTGCATTAACCACGACATTACCTCAGCTGTGATGGGCACTGCAATGGGATACATTTATGTACAGCGGGTGGGTTCCAGGGAGCCACCCATGCTGTGGGTGCACACGGAATTCCCATTGCGGAGTTGTACCTGACTGTGACTATTTATAAAAAAACGCGGTCTGACTGGGGCATGCAGACACCTTGACAGAATGAATAGTGTGTGGCACATAGGTTCCCCATTGCTATGCCCACGTGTGCAGCTCCAGATGGAGGTGGAACAGGATTGGATTTCTCATTGCTTCTGTACAGCATTGTGGACTATCGGCCCGCCCCTTTTATGGGGGGGTCGCTGCCTAGCCATGCCAACCCTCTGCAGTGTGTGCCTGCTTTTCCTCTGGCAGACGCACTTATAAATAGACATGAGGGTGGCGTGGCATGAGGGCAGCTGAAGGCTGGGCAGGGACAATTTGGTGTACGCTGTGGACACTGTCGTGCGGGGGGGGGGGTTGGGCAGCATGTAACCCAGGAGAAGTGGCAGCGGAGTGTCATGCAGGCAGTGATTGTGCTTTGTTGGAGGTAGTGTGGTGCTTAGCTAAGGTATGCCATGCTAATGAGGGCTTTTCAGAAGTAAAAGTTGTTGGGAGGGGGGGGGCCCACTCTTGCCGCTATTGTGGCTTAATAGTGGGACCTGGGAACTTGAGATGCAGCCCAACATGTAGCCCCTCGCCTGCCCTATCCGTTGCTGTGTCGTTCCCATCACTTTCTTGAACTGCCCAGATTTTCACACATGAAAACCTTAGCGAGCATCGGCGAAATACAAAAATGCTCGGGTCGCCCATTGACTTCAATGGGGTTCGTTACTCGAAACGAACCCTCGAGCATCGCGAAAAGTTCATCTCGAGTAACGAGCACCCGAGCATTTTGGTGCTCGCTCATCTCTAATGAAAACGTAGCATTTTACAGATCCATAGGCTATTATGGGTTAAAAGTACTTAAACTATGCAGATGTTTTACTACGTTTAGCCTGCCATATATTTTCATATGGTGTTTTTTTTTTTTTTTTGTGGGATTTAAAAAGCGTTGCCTACTGCGTATTTCTGTTCCACAAAAAAACATGTAGTATATTTGTTTTATTTTTATCATTACATTTTATCAGGCCATTTATAGGGTCTAGGAAAAAGAAAAGTTTTGAACTACAAAACTTTGTTAAAGAATTTTTTAAAATATATAAAAGATACTAGCCGATATACCCGGCTTCGCCGGAGTTAATTTGGTACTGGTGTTTATCTGGTGTTCACACGGAAAATCTTATGAAGTCGTGGTTACTTTAGAGATACCAGGAAAAAATATGTTCAACATTTTGCATGGATCTTTGCGTTACCCAGGGAACACCACGTGGAGGTAACCATGCAACGTTTCCCTTATATAAAATGACATCAGGAAGTGAGAGAATTAGATTATTTATGTAAAATTTCGATGCTAATTCTTTTGCGCTAGAATTAAATAATCGAGTTGGGACCCATTAACTTTTCCTAATTATGACATAATCAATGCTCACGCCAAATTTCAAGTTTCTATGACACTGGGAAGTGAGAGAATTAGATTACATATGTAAAATTTGGACGCTAATTCTTTTGCGCTTAGAATTGAATAATCGAGTTGGGACCCAATTACTTTTCCTATTTATGACATAATCAATGCTCGTGCCAAATTTCAAGTGAGAGAGTTAGATTACATACGTAAAATTAGGATGCTAATTTTTTTGCACTAGAATTTAATAATCGAGTTGGGACCCCTTTACTTTTCCTATTTATGACATAATCAATGCTCGTGCCAAATGTCATGCTTCTATGACATTGGGAAGTTGGAGAATGCGATTCCGTACGTAAAATATGGACGCTACTTCTTTTGCACTAGAATTAAATAATCGTGTTGGGACCCCTTTACTTTTCCTATTTATGACATAATGTATGCTTGTGCAAAATTTTATGTTTCTACGAAATCGGGAAGTTGGAGAATTAGTGGCGAGTCAGTCAGTCAGTAAGTCAGTGAGTCAGTGAGGGCTTTCGTCTTTATATATATAGTTATAAATGTGTGAAAAGCAGATTATAATGGAGACTTTTGCTTCCGCTACGACCCATGTGTATGCGCGGTGTTGGAAATCCCTTTAAATGTTTAAAATGTATTATTTTTCAGTAATTATAAAAACTTTATTTCACTTATTTTTTTTAGTACCCTAAGGAGACTTGAACTTGTGATTATTTGATTACTTACACAATATATAGCAATGCTTCAGTATTGCAGTATGTATTGTATTTTTAAATAATACCTGCAGTTTCATCTTTGTAGAGCTTCTGCTCCGTCAGCCATTTTTGACTCCTTCTGGCAGCTGAAGATGACCACATATAGTCCCATATAGCGCTTAGATAGCTCACAACACAGAAGTGTTTTGAAGTGAGAGTGCAGGTACTCTTTAAAGGCAATAAATCGCAGCCCTAGGGGCCTTCGCAAGGCCTCCATCCTCAATTACAAGCACCAGCCTCTAAACAGAGGTCAGAGTGAAAACAGTTTGCTCTGAACTCTGTGTAGTTGCCGCTGCTTTTAACCCCTTAATGACATGGCCTATTTTGGGCATAGGGACGCCGGGATTTTTGGCGGATTTTCATCTCCATTTTTCAAAAGCCATAACATTTTTATTTTTTCTTCAGCGCGGCCATAATAGGGCTTGTTTTTTGCGTGGCGAACTGTAGTTTTTATTGGTGCCATTTCTGGGTAAATAGACTATATTGTAAAACTTTTATAATTTTTTTTATTATAGCAGGAAGAGAAAACGCATCAATTCTGCCATAGATTTTTGTTGGATTTTTTACAGCGCTAATCATGCAGCATAAAGTATTTTTTCGTCGGGATTTTTTTTAGGTTTTTCCACTTTTCCACAATAAAACCCCTTTTTTTTTAGAAATTATTCTTTTTTCTAAATTGCTGCATACAAAGTCTTATAACTTGTTTATTTTTCAATCAACAGAGCTTTTTGAGGGCTTGTATTTTTGTGTAACAAGCTGTAGATTTTATTGGTACAATATTGGGGTACATATAGCTTTTTTATCACTATTATTACATTTATTTATTACATCGGAGACAAAATGAAAAAAGTAAGCACTTTGCCTCAGTTTTTTTAGGCGGGTTTTTTGCACTTTTTGCCTTGCAGGATAAAAAGCATGTTCAGTTTATTGTACATGTTGTTACGGATATGACGATACCAAATATGTAGGATTTTAATTTTTTTTAAAACTATGCTAATATGGGCAAAAGCACAAAAAAGTTTTTTTTTTAAACATTTTTCTTTTTTCTACATTTTTTTATTTATTTATTTTTTACAAAATTTGTGTCCCTGTGGGGGATTTGTACAATAGCACCTATGATCGCTATGATAAGGCATTGCAAGACAGAAGTCCTGCAATGCCTTATCACTTGTATTAGCGATCATAGACAATAGTAATGCAGGACGCTTGTAGCTGGTATCCTGTTGCCATGGCAACCCTCTGTGAACCCTTTCCATATAGATCATGGCAGGGAAGCGGTTAACCGCAGGAGTTGCTTTCTCGATGCATCCCAGCTGTTGCAGCAGGAGGTTGGCTATAAGTGACAGCCAGCTCCCGCTGCCAGATAACACGAGATCTCTTCTGATCTTGTGCTATCCACAGGACGTAAGTTTACGTCCTGTTGCTTTAAGTACCCCTCTGCCAGGACGTAGAGTTACGTCCTGTGGTGTTAATTGGAAGCTGGGGTCTTATTAAAATCAGTGGGAGCTGCACCTGCATTTACAAGCATCAGCCACTACACTGAGGTTAGAGCCAACTGCTTCCAGTCCGACCTCTGTGCATTGCAACACTCACAGCAGGCGCCCAATCGGCTGATCATCTGGGATCCTGAGTGATGGACCCCAGCTAATCAACCATTGATGACTTATCCTGAGGATAGGTCATCAGTAGTATTTGTGTGGAGATCCCCTTTCACGGAGTGATTTAACTGACCAGGAAGCTGTGGACCCCATCTGGCTAATGCACAAATGGGTATTTCATTATTGTCCACTTTATATTTGCATGTACTTTGTCCATTCACACATAAGCCTACTCACCTCAATGATTCTTGTTCTATTTACTCATGTCTACCCGCTAAGAAAGTTTTCAATTGTGATAGAATTCTATTGTGTTTAATGCCATCTGCAGTCTTTGCAAACATTTCTAAACTGGCAAATACATACCTTGTGTACAAAGTGTCATCCAACTAGTACATTGAATGCTAAGCTGTTGATACAAATGTGACACGAGGAAGAAGTCTTCCAAGGAAAGCAGTCTTGTATAATATGACAGCAGTTTGTCTTTGTGTGTTCTGTCATGTAATGATTGAAATCAGTATCTCTCTATGTTTTTACACATAGAAGCTTCTAACAGCGGCGTCGTTCCTCGTGCAGTAGAACAGGCACACTGAAAAGAAAAACAGCCGAAAGTTAACGTTTGAGAACTTTTCTTACAATCTTTCAGATGACATAGAAACACCTTTCCCATTCTGCTTTAATTACTAATTTTGCAAGTTATCTTGTCTCTGGTAATTATCATGGCTGCTCATCACTCGTTCTTCTGAGTGCTTTCTGTCATAGCTGTGCAATTATTGCCGTGTTCATGGAGACAAGTGTACTGTGTGTTTGGCATTCAAAAGGAACAAAGACAATAAGCAAGCATGGGAAGAAGCAATTTATGCAGCTGAGTACTTTGCTCGCAAGGGATGCGTCGGTGACTTTTGCAGACAATCCTCCCTAACTCCGAACAAGTCATGCTCTTTACTGGAAAAGATTACAGTTTGGAAATAAATGAATTGTTTGACCAACCCAAGAACTCACTTCATCAGGAAAAGTTAATGACAAGCAGGGATAGAAGGATCAATAACTTCGGATGTACAATACTGTTCGAAAGTTTTAGGCAGGTGTGTAAAAATGCTACAATGTAAGAATGCTTCCAAAACTACAAGCGTTCATAGTTTATTTTTGTCAATTAACAAACTGCAAAGTGAACGACCAAAAGAGAAATCTAAATCAAATTGATGGTTTCAAGACACCATCAATTCTTCTGGGTACACTTGCAGCGAGCCAGGGGTAGCTCGATTCGGTGGTGGCAGTTTACACTTTGTAGCAGTGGCAGCTACTCTGACAGATATGGCGACTCATGCAGCAGGCGGTTGGAAAGAGTCTCTGCATAGTTTACGTACTGACTGATGATATCTGTATGTGACGCCAATGAAAAAGTTACTTACGCTTCTTTCACATGAGCGGATATCGGACAGAAATCTGGTGAACGGGTGCACAAATCAAACGTTTGTGTGCTCATTAGAGATGAGCGAGCACCAAAATCCTTGGGTGCTCGTTAATCGAGTCGAACTTTCAGTGATGCTCGAGAGTTCGTTTCGAGTAACGAACCCCATTGAAGTCAATGGGCGACTCGAGCATTTTTGTATATGACTGGTGCTCCGCTAAGGTTTTCATTTGTGAAAATCTTAGCAAATCACCAAAGTCATGTAAAAAACACAGAAATGGATAGGGCAGGCGAGGAGCAACATACAGGGCTGCATTTCGGGCTCCGAGGTCTCACTATTAAGCCACAATAGTGGCAAGAGTGAGACCCCCCCCCCCTGTCAGCATAAAGATCGTTCTCCTCTGCCACAGCTGTAACAGCTGTGTCAGAGAAGAACGATGTTAGCCCATTGAATTCAATGGAGCCGGCAATACAGCTGGCTCCATTGAAAGCAATGGGCTGCCGGCGAGCGCGGGATGAATTTTCGGGAAGGGCTTAAAAATATAAGCCCTTACCTGAAAATCATCCTAAAATGTGTAAAAAAAAAAAAAAAACTGTCAGCATTAAGTTCGCTCTCCTCTGCCACAGCTGTAACAGCTGTGGCAGAGAAGAACAATGTTAGCTCATTGAATTCAATGGAGCCAGCAATACAGCCAGCTCCATTGAAGGCAATGAGCTGCCGGCGAGCGCAGGATGAATTTTCGGGAAGGGCTTAAAAATATAAGCCGTTACCTGAAAAAGAAAGATTTTAGTGTAAAAAAGAATAAAAATGCAGGCATTCTCTTCAATGGAGCCGCTGCTGCTGCCGGCGACTCCATTGAAGACAATGGTCTGCTGGCACACCTGAATTCTTTTTCAGGGAAGGGCTTTACATATAAGCCATTCCATGGAAATGAATTAAAAGTGATTTAAAAAAAAAAAAAAAAAATAGATACTCACCTCCCTTCAGCTGCCTGGGCACAGCCGTGTCTTCTCCTGTCCCCTGCACTGTGGTGCTGAACTGCTGTCATTCAGCTGAGAGCTGCGCTGAGCCAATCAGAGGCAGCATTCACTCACCCATTCATGAATTCATAAATGGGTGTGAGTGAGATCTGCCTCTGATTGGTCAGGCTGTGACCAATTAGAGGCAGCTCATTCAGCAAGCGGGGATTTACTACCTGAATACTACTCACAGCTGTTCAGAGCAGTTCAGGAGAACTGCCAGCTGGCCGCAGCTGAACTCCGTCTGCCGGGACCAGGTGAGTATATATATATTTTTTTATTTTTACACATTTCTGGATGAATTGCAGGGAAGGGCTTATATATTTAAGCCCTTCCCGAAAATTCATTGTGTGATCGCCGGCTCCATTGAATTCAATGAGCTAACATCGTTCTGCCGGGACAAGGTGAGTATATATTTTTTTTTACTTTTTACACATTTTAGGATGATTTTCAGGTAAGGGCTTATATTTTTAAGCCCTTCCCAAAAATTCATCCCGCGCTAGCCGGCAGCCCATTGCTTTCAATGGAGCCGGCTGTATTGCCGGCTCCATTGAATTCAATGGTCAGTGCTCGTTTAATCGAGACGAGTACCGCGTGGTGCTCGTCTCGAGTAACGAGCATCTCGAGCACCCTAATACTCGAACGAGCATCAAGCTCGGACAAGTATGCTCGCTCATCTCTAGTGCTCATTTATAGCTCAAATGTTTTTGAGTTTACCAGGCCGTCGCACATTTCCCCTCCCTCCCTATTGCAGGCTCACCTGTCGTTCCTCCCCGCTTGTTCTGTGCAATGGGAGGGGTTGGGATAAGTGCTGATAACGCCCCTCCTCCCCTTGATGGCTATGGACAAGGAGTGGGAGAGGGGGCGCTTAGCTCCGCCCATGTCCCACCCCTTGTATATAGCCATGAATGGCATCAATGGGAGGGGACGGGGTTGACAGCTGCTTAGCTCTGCCCTGCCCCCCCCCCCCATTGCACAGAACAAGCGGGGAGGAATGAGAGATGAGCCTGCACGGGGGGAGGAGAACAGAGGAAGGGAGTTTAGCAGCCATGCTGCTAAACTCCCTCCCACCTACAGCCGCTGCCGTGAGCTCCCATAGGAGCCCATGCAGCAGCTGACGTATTCCCAGCCCAAAAGATACTTCAAGGACTATCTTTTGGGCCCAACATAAAAATGCCCACCGCTATATTGGCTTGGCCAGGCGTTTATACGTCTCAGAAATACACCCCTGTGGTCTAATGCATTGGAATCCAATGCATCAGAACACAGCGCATATGGGCCAGCCGTGAAAATGGACGGCCGATATGCGCTCATGTGAAAAAAGCCTTATGGTAAAGAAATAATGAGAGCAGTCCAATTGGAGGCCAGTAAATTGAAGGCCCTATGTAATGTCAGGTCATAGAAGCAGTTCACACTTGTGGATTTGGGGGCAATGATAACAACAGTTACATTTGTATCCACATTGACAGTGTCAGATTTCTTACGTCTCTCAGGGTGAAGGTTATTTGGATAAAATAAAGCCCTGGTGCCGGAGGTCCAGGACTTATCCGCTCGCATGGCGGCCCAGGAGCAGCGGGGCTTTCGCAGGGGCCGGACGCCTCAACCAGTCCAGAACCCAAGTGCCCTCTTCCCGAGGTGTTCTCTGGGGAAAGGAACAAGTTTTTTGTTTTCCAACAGGCGTGTCGCTTGTTTTTTCGGATGCATCCCCCGTTCTTCCGGGTCGGAGGCTCAGAGGGTTGGACTGATAATGTCCCTGCTGCGGGGCTTTTTCCATCCCCGAGGGTTCCCCCTGCCTGCAATCCGTGGACACATTTTTTCTGGAACTCGGGGGGTATCCTCAACGAACTGGACTGAGCAGGGTTGGCAGTTTCCCGGCTGTTGGCATTGCATCAGGTATCGTTTTGTGTGGAGGATTATTGCTCCAACTTCAGACGCTATGCGGGTGATACGGCATGGAACGATAGCGCTCTGAAAGACGTTTTTCTGCAGGGCCTCTCGGATGCGGTAAAAGACCTGTTGATTTCCCATCCCGTTCCCGGGTCCTTAACCCCTTCCCGCTCCAGGACGCACCGTTACGTCCTGGGAGCCTGGTACTTCCCGCAACAGGACATACCGTTACGTCCTGGGGATAGCGCGGGATCACATAAGATCCCGTGCTATCCCGCAGCGGGAGCCGGCTGTCACTCACAGCCGGCATCCCGCTGCAACAGCGGGGGGGCATCAGAGATGCGCCGCCCCGCTGTTAACCCCTTCCCTGCCGCGATCTAAGTAGATCGCGGCAGGGAAAGAGTTCACAGAGGGATCGCGATCCTTCTGTGTCTCCGGCCGGCTTTCGCGATGTCATCGCGAGAGCCTGGCCTGTCGCCATGGCAACAGGACGCCAGACACTGGCGTCCTGTATTGCCTGTGCCTATAATCGCTGTATAGGCGATAAGGCATGGGAGAGCAGTAGCTCTGCCATGCCTTATCACAGCGATCATAGGCATACTGCTGCAAGTCCCTCAGAGGGACTCAAATAGTGTAAAAAAAAAGAAAAGAAAAATGTAAAAAAAAGAAAAATGTAAAAAAAAAATGTAAAAAACCCCCTTTTTTTATGCTTTTTCTAATATTAGCATAAAAAAAGGGGAAAAAAATGAAAACCCCACATATTTGGTATTGACGCGTCCGTAATGACGTGTACAAAAAGTTGAACACACTTTTCATTTTGTACGACAAAAAGCGTAAAAAAAAAGCTAAAAAACAGAGGCAAAATGCTAATTTTTAGCATTTTGCCTCCCAAAAAGTGCAATAAAAGTGATCAAAAAAACGTACATTCACCAAAATGGTACTAATAGAAACTACAGCTGGTCTCGCAAAAAATAAGCCCTCATAGAGCTCCGTACATTAAAAAACAAAAAGTTACAGGATTTTGAATGCAGCTATAGAGAAAAAAAAAAAAGGTTTCCCAAAAAAAAGGGGGTTTTATTGCAAAAAAAGTGTAAAAACCTAAAAAAATATAACAATTTTTGGTATCGTTGTAACCGTACCGACCCGCAGAAAAAATTTTGTGTGTCATTTATGCTGCATGATTAACGCTGTAAAAAAAAGAAAAAGAAATCTATGGCAGAATTGATGCGTTTTATCTCCATGTTATCATAAAAAAAAATTAAAAAAATTTTACGATATTGTCTACGTACCCAAAAGTGGCACCGATAAAAACTACAGCTCGCCATGCAAAAAACAAGCCCTTATATGGCCGCGTCCACGGAAAACTAAAAAAGTTATGGCTTTTGAAAAATGGAGATGGAAAAATACGAAAAAATCACTTGGTCCTCAACGCCAAAATAGGCTATGTCATTAAGGGGTTAAAGGAGGCTATGGAGCTAGCGGTGAAGGCAGATAGGAGGCTCAGGTCTAGGAAGCTAGATAGACAGGCCCGCAGGAACAGGGAGGTCGTTTGTCCTGTTCCCTCTTCTTCCGTACCTGTCTCTGTTCCTGAGCCAATGGAGGTGGACCCGCTGGACCCCAAAGAGCGACGCCGGATTCAATTGCTGCACCATCTCTGCCTCTACTGTGGGGAAGCTGGACATCGGGTGATAACCTGCCCCCGGAGGCTTCAGCGCTTGCAGCCTTGACCGGCGGAAAACTCTGAGTCCTAGGCGATTGTAGGGAGGATCGCCTAGGACTTCAGGTACTTCCTAAACTTTTGGTACCTTGTCAGGTTGGATTCCGGAATTTTTCCCGCCCTGGGAAGGCGTTTATTGATTCCGGAGCAGCCGCTAACCTGATAAGCATGTGTTTCGTTAGACCCCTGATGGCAGAATTTGTGGCGCTGAAGACGCCAATTCATTTTACTAGTATTGATGCTACCCCTCTCTCTACGGGCCTAGTACGATGGAGGACACCAGTGTTACAGCTCACGGTGGGGATTCTCCACTCGGAAGAACTATCATTCCTGGTGATGGAGAAGATGTCGGTAGACAAGGTACTAGGGATGCCGTGGTTGGCGTTACACAACCCCCAATTCAATTGGACCACCCGGGAACTGACTCATTGGGGACCATCCTGCCATAGCCATCTTGCTCCCCTTCCTCTCTGCTCAGTAGATACCGCCCTCATTCCGGAATACCTATCTAACTTCCGGGATGTGTTTTCCAAAAGACTGTCCGAGACCCTGCCTCCCCACAGATAGTGGGATTGTGGGATAGACCTTATTCCAAATAAGCCCATCCCTAAGGGAGCCATTTTTAACTTATCCGGGCGGGAGCACGAAGCTCTCAAGGTCTATATTACGGAGTCTCTGGCCAAACATCAAATTAGACCATCCCGTTCCCCAGCTGGGGCGGGTCTCTTCTTTGTCGAGAAGAAGGATGGGACATTGAGGCCTTGTGTAGACTATCGGGCCTTGAAACAGATCACAGTTAAGAACCAGTGCTCTCTGCCTCTGATTCCTGACCTCCTGAATCAGGTGGTGGGAGCCCACTGGTTTTCTAAACTGGATTTAAGAGGGGCTTATAATTTGATCCATATCCGCGAGGGGGATGAATGGAAGACAGCCTTCAATACCCCGTTGGGACACTTTGAATGTCTGGTGATGCCATTTGGCCTGTGTAATGCCCCTGCTGTCTTCCAGGGATTTATGAATGTGGTCTTTCACGACGTCCTGGGGGTGTTTTTAGTCATCTACCTCGATGACATCCTGGTCTACTCTCCTGACTGGGACTCTCATGTGCAGCACCTTAGGTTGGTACTAACCCGGTTACGTAAGTACCAGTTGTTCGTCAAATTGGAGAAATGTCTGTTTGGCACTCATACAAGTGTCCTTTCTGGTGTACGTAATTTCTCCAACGTCCGTGCAAATGGAGTCGGATAAGGTGGCAGCTATCTCCCAGTGGGTCCGACCAGGTAATCTGAAAGCACTCCAACGGTTCTTAGGTTTTGCGAATTTCTATCGCAAATTCATTAGAAACTACTCGGTCATCGCTAAACCGTTGACTGATCTTACCCGGAAGGGGGCTGACTTGGTAAGATGGTCTCCCGAGGCCCTGGAGGCGTTCGATCGACTCAAAAGGGCGTTCTCGGCCGCCCCGGTGCTCGTCCAACCTGACCCGCAACGCCCTTTTTTCGTGGAGGTTGACGCATCTGAGGTGGGGGCGGGCTCTGTGTTGTCTCAGCTGGTTAGCGGGAGGGCTGGCTACAGTCCATGTGCATTCTTTTCACGAAAGCTCAGTGCGGCAGAGCATAATTACGACGTGGGCAATCGAGAGTTATTGGCAATCAAGTGGTCCTTAGAAGAGTGGCGCCACCACCTTGAGGGCGCTCGGCATCCCGTCACAGTGTACACCGATCATAAGAACCTAGTATACCTCGCCAACGCTAAGCGACTCACTGCACGTCAGGCCAGGTGGGCACTGTTTTTCTCTAGATTTAACCTCGTAGTGACTTATCTCCCGGGGGCTAAGAATGTAAAGGCTGATGCTCTCTCGCGGAGTTTTGGGTTGCCTGACTGTGAGTCGCTTCCTCCCGAAAATATCCTGGAACCTGGGGTTGTGGTTGCGGCTGTGGACTCTGGTCTCATTCCCCACCTTCAGAGGGCTCAGCAGGACGCTCCCCCAGGCCTCCCAGAGGGCAGATGGTTTGTGCCAGAATCGTTACGCCTCACGGTTATTGAAGAGTCCCACTCGTCAGTTTTCGCGGGTCATCCGGGATTGCAAGGGACTGTGGATCTCTGCTCCAGGCTCTACTGGTGGCCTTGCATGTCTCGTCAGATACGTGACTTCGTAAGGGGGTGCTCTGTTTGCGCGCGCGGCAAAAGTCGCCGGCGGCGTCCGGAGGCTCCCCAGAGACAGTTGCTGTGCCGTCGCACCCCTGGTCGCACCTTTCGGTAGATTTTGTTACTGACTTGCCAGAATCACAAGGGTTCACCACCGTTCGGGTGGTGGTGGAACGTTTCTCGAAGATGGACCATTTTGTGGCGTTAGCGAAACTTCCTTCGGCGATTGAATTTGCCCAGGTCTTCGTTAAAGAAATTGTCCGCCTCCATGGAGTTCCTGAGAACATTGTTTCCGATCGCGGGGTTCAGTTCGTGGCGTAGTTTTGGCGGGCCTTCTGCAGAAACCTTGGGACTTCACTTTCGTTCTCGTCAGCATTCCACCCGCAGACTAATGGTCAAACTGAGCAGAAAAACCAGGATATGGTGCAATATTTGAGGCTGTTTGCAAGCGAGAAGGCTTATCGGTGGGTTTAGTTTCTGCCGTTGGCTGAGTTTGCGCTGAACAACCGTACTAGTTCTTCCACTGGGGTTTCGCCGTTTTTTTGCGTTTATGGCCAGCATCCTCGTTTCCTGACTTCTCTTCCTACCCCGTCTGCCTGTCCTGCAGCTGATGTCGCCACTAATGTGCTGCAGGGGGTATGGAAGGAAGTACAGAAGAATCTGGAGGTAGTGGGGTTTCGCATGCAGTTGCGCAGTGGGAGAAGCCTCTCAATTTCTGAACCTTACAGGGTGGGTCAGAAGGTGTAGCTATCTTCCAGGAACCTAAGATTGAAGGTCCTGTCCTTAAAGCTTGCACCGCGTTTTGTAGGTCCTTTTACCATCACGCGGGTAATTAACCCGCTCGCTTACGAACTTGAGCTGCCAGCCACGTGGAAAGTGCATAGGGTTTTCCACAAATCCCTGTTGAAACCCTTTGTCCCCTCAGTGACCTGAGCTCACTGCCAGTTACTGGTTCTGTCTGCTACTAGTCTGTCCTGTCTGTTGGTTCTCCTCAGTCAGCTCACTAGGTTGCTAGTCAGTTTCCTTCCCAAGCTTTGTCTTAGCTTAGTCTTTGTCTGTTGGTCATTCCATCTGCCTTTGCTGTCGGCAGTCTGTCCCCCGTCAGTTAGTTCCATCTAGGTAGTCGCCAGGTCCCTAGTCAGAGTAGGGACCGCCGCCCAGTTGTCCGCCTGGGGTTAGCCAGGTCGAGGCAAGTAGGCAGGGACAGTGGGGTGCGGTAAGTTCAGGGCACCCCATCTGGCGCTCAGGGGTCAGAGTGCCGTAACACTGACAGCATATGAACACAAAATTTTTTCCTATGCAGGCTCTGGTGTTGCTACGCAACCAAAGCACCAATCACTAAGCTGTTGCTGGGTAGATATCCTAGCAATAGCAACATCTATCCCAGGTGGGGCACCTTCTATGTTCCCTAAAGGCTCATAGTGAGGTCCCAGGAACAAATTACTTTTTTGACTATTCTACAAACCTCAGGGTCACTACACACTTAGGGTGGCTTCACACGAGCGTGATTTTGTGCGTACATAGGTTCGTACATAAGTACGCACCCATGTTCATGCAAAAACACGCATGAAGGCAGGTCCGTGCATTACCTTCAATGGAGCCGCGACTGCTGCCAGTTGCTCCATTAAAGGTAATGGTCTGCCGGCACCCTGTAATTTCAGGGAAGGGCCCCGGCAGCTGAAGGAAGGTGAGTATGTGGTGTTTATTATTTTTTACACTACTTTGCCTTGTTTTTCAGGAAAGGGCTTATATTTAAAGGCCTTACTTGAAAAACAATTGCAGGATGCTGGCAGCTGGATCCCCTACCACAGCTGTCATCTGTGACAGCTGCGGTAGATCATTCTTTATTCCCTGCAGGGATGAAGAATTACTTTGCTGCATCTGTCACAGATTCACAGACCTTCCCTGAAAAACAACAATTTTAGTGTAATAAAAGCAAAAAAAACGTATGTCCGCTGCTGCCGTGTCCCCGCAGGGATGAAGATCACATCTGCTGCATGCGGTACATGTTTTCTTCATTCGTGCATGGAAAAAGAATTTCCTGCTGTGCCTGCCACATCTGTGACAGATGCAGCAAAGGAATTCTTTATTCCCCGTGGTGATGAAGAAAACACCTGCCGCATGCGGCAGATGTGTTCTTCATCCCCGCGGGGATACGTCAGCGGCGGACAGGTACGTTTTTTGTTTTTTTTTTAACACTAAAATTGTTGCTTTTCAGGGAAGGGCTTATATTTAAAACCCTTCCTTGAAAAACAATTACGGGGTGCCGGCAGACCATTGTCTTCAGTGGAGCCGCTGGCAGCAGCCGCGGCTCCATTGAAGACAATGCCTGCATTCCCTATTGTGCACGCATGTCCTATCTTTGCAGGCATGCACCTGTAAAACATGGACATGTGAACAAACCATGGGGAATGCATTGCGTGTTTTTGTGCGTGTGTATGCATGCACAAAAACACGCTCGTCTGATGCCACCCTTAAGGCCCATTTACACGCAATAGTTGTCGTTTGAAGAAACAAACGACCCAACACCTTTTTTTGCTTTCAAATGCTGAGTGTTTACACGAAAAGATAATCATTTGAAATCCACACCATTTCCCTCTTAAGCTATGTAAACACTATATGTTGTTTGCTCAGGTGGATGTGTGTTTATGCAAGGAATCTCTGTCCAGAAGGTCTTTAATTAGTGCGAAGAAAAAGCCATTGTCTACTGTGGCTTGAGTCATTATGTTTAGCACAACAAACAGTCACCCCTCCTCTCAAGTCGCTTAGGAAGACTGAACGAATGCCGTTTAAACCTGACAAGCAAACAAACTGACTATTTTTATGCAGGCTGAAACTCAGCGATAAACAACAAGTGAATAGTTCATGATGTCATTTACAAGCAATCATTATCACTCACTTTCGCTCATTTGAATGAATTTTGAGTGATAAGCATTGCGTGTAAATGGGACTTTATACAAAGTCAGGGATTTTGTAGGATTATAGTCAGGTGTTTGATTGACCAGCTATACCACTTAGGTGATAATGATCATCATTGCTTCATTCACTTTGTAGTTTGCTCATTGACAAAAATAAACTATCAGCATTTCTATATTTTTCTTTCTTTCTTTGGAGCATTTTTCCACATCTGCCTAAAACTTCTGTATAGTACTGTACTGTTTTGTTACTTACATTGCTTTTTTCTGATGCCACATTCTATCCCAATGCTATCCTTTCCTCAGCTGCTGTCTTTTTATGTGCCCACACTACGTTGCTGCTTCGTTTTGTGCTACTTAGCAGTGTCTGGTTGGTAAAGCCCTGCAATCTATTTAAAGGGTCCCCATGCTTAGCCTGGTTGCTAAAGTACATACCTTTCCGAGATCCTATTTCTGACCACGGCTTGTTCCTGATCATGATCTCTGACTAGATCTTGACCACAATCCTGCCTTGTCTTTTGCATTATCAATCATCTATTTCCTGGGTCTCGACCTTGGCTATACTCTGGAATGCGCTCTTGTCCTACTGCCTGCCACATTCAGTCTACTATCCTGGAGACAACCATAACTTATATTTAAGTAAATACCCTCGGGTTTTTAGCACTATTGGATTGTAATCCCTAAAATATAACCTTTATTATGTTTAAATAAAACTACCCAACCAAAGAAAAATCAGAATTAAAATGAGGAACCATATGAATAGCCTAGAGCAAAGGAAATAAACTGTCTCATCCTATATTGACACACATATGTATTCACTATCTTAATACAGAATTCAATTCAAACTCACTACCCCTATTCACAAAGCTTTCCATAGCACCTCATCTCAATCCAAGACCCAGACTTTTGCAGAGCAGCACCAGTCCTCTGGAACGCATTACCCCAAACTATCTGGGCAATCTCTGACACATAAAATTTCAGGTGTGGTCTAAAAACGCACCTCTTTAGGGAGGCATACCATATCCCCTAAACCAAACCCCTCTGTACTCCCCCTTATAACATGTTCCCTGTCATACCAGCTGCAATCCATCGCCCCCTGTAGTCACAACGATTCAACCACTATATAGCCCAATTTGACCATTGTTTGTGTATAGCATCCCTCACTCTCCACTTCGCCATACCGGGCACATCTCTAGCCCCTTTACCTTCTGTATCACCCAATTACTTGTAGAATGTAAGCTCGTTGGAGCAGGACCCTCACCACTACTGTTTCCATCAACTGATTACTATGTAACCGTGGTTTTGTTTCTGCTCCCCCGGTTTTGTAAGTGCTGCAGAATATGTTGACGCTACATAAATAAAGATTATTATTATTATTACTACTATCTAAATACAGTCTATATAGGCTCTCCTGTAAAGCCATGCTAAGCTACCCAATGCAGTTGGGGACCAAACCAGTAAATATAAAGACTAAGGACTCTTGTCCATGGGCAGGTCAGACCCCGCATGTGGAATCCCGCAGTGGAGTTTGACCCGGTGCCCCCTGCGTACCTGTCTGGCATCTTCTTCTTTGTGCTGCGGATGTGCCAGCCTGCACTCCGGCACGCATGCCCAGTACAGAGGACACTGCACCATCGCTATGGCGATGACATGACTCCCACAGCGATTCTGCAATGATGATTGCAGAATGGCTGTGTGACGGATGGCTTCCATTGACTTCATTGGAAGCCGTCAGTGCGCAGCGCGCACAAAAGTGCAGCATGCTGTGATTTATTCTCCGCGAGCGGAAAATTCCAATCAATTTCTTCTCATGGGCAGGAAATCGCATTTTTACATTGCATGCTATGGGCTGGATCTGCCTCACCAGACTCCGAAATGCAAATTCGTCCATGGACAGGAGCCCTAAGCATTAGATTTTTTCTCAGCCAAGAACATAGGAGATTACTAGTGGGTATGTAGTTCGTAATATATCAGACATTTAAGATGTTATATATGCTACCATAACTCGAGAAATAAAGGTGTGTCTCTATACATACTCTACTGTATCTTGTAAGACATGAATGACAGGTGTTACACCTTCCTCTAGGTAGACAGGGAAATATGATACATTCTAAGGTTCCGGATGAATTAGGGTAACACTTTGTTAATATATTATTGCCACTGTGGGATAAATTTCTGAGGATGACTTCTATCCCTCACAAATCATAATATTTAATACCCCATGATCATCAGAGTATCAGAAAAAGACGAAGGGTTGGGCCCCAATACAATTAGACAAATATTTTGGGACCCTGCTCTTTTTAATTATTTAAAAACACCACATCCACTTCTTATCGTCCCACTCCCACTTGTACAACTTATAGGGAAACATCCTATAGGTTAGTATTTGACCTTTCACCCTTTGAAGACCAGAGATTTTTTTGTTTTGATTTCTGAGGGATGAGTTCTATCTTTTAATAGTACTATTCAATGTACCATAAAATGTACTGAAAAATCTTTTAAAATGTTTAATTAATGTGCAATTATGCTTTTTTTGGGGGGGGGGGGGGGGGCGGTTTTTACGGCATTCATGCTGCAGTAAAGATGACATTTGCACCCTGTTCTGTGGGTCACTACAATTATGATGATACCAAATTTATGTTCTGCTACTTTAAAAATAAACTTTTTTAAAGGGTTTTCTGACCACTTTTTGAGTGCTGATCTATCCTCTGGATAGGACATAAGTAGTTGATGGACCATAGCTTTTCATCAATTGGGTAATGTGAGGGCTCTTTTTTAGCAGGGTGACCTGTAACTTGTATTAGTACCATTGTGGAGTACAGACATCTTTTGGATTTTTTTTTTGTTCAAGTTTTTTGGGAGCTGGGATAACAAAAAAAACTGCAAATTTGTCATTTTTTTATGGTGTTCACCATGTGAGATAAATATTGTGATATTTTATTACTTTGGACTTTTAGGAAAATGGCAATACCAAATATTTGTTTTCTTAAAGTGTTTAGATTTTCAATGAATAAAATGGGAAAATATTTTTTTTTTACTTTTAATATTTGTATTTAGTTTTTATTGTTTAAAAACTCTATTAAACCTTTTTGTACATTTTTCTTTAGTCACCACAGGGAATTTAAAATTGTGATCGTTTGATTGATTATACTGTATACTGCAGTACTTCAATATTGCAGTATATAATGATTTTTAATGTTGTCTGTAAAGCCCTGCCACAGGAAGGTCTTCAGAGGCATTCATGCATAGGAGTTCTGAGAGCCTGCATTAAGCTCTGGGCTGTTATGATAGCACATAAGCACCCCACAATCGCTTTACAGTGGGTGTCGGTGGGGAGCCAAAGAAAGGTGTCCCTCCATCTAACTGCTTAGATGTGTAGTCAATTTTGACTGAAGCATCTAAACAGTTAAGTGCTGCAATTATAGCTAGCACTGATTGAGGCAGTTGAAGGCTACTGTCAGTGTTTAACCCTTTGCAATCCAATTTTGGATTCAGGGTTTTCTAGGGGTTTTTCTCTTTCTGCCATTATACAATGGCACCATCTGTTGGCTAGAGCCAGTACTGCAGTATGGGACATGCTGGAGAGGCCCCCGACAACAGAGCGGCCAGTAATATACAGTAAGAATACCCTGACGGATGTTTTCTGACATCAGAGCTGCACAGCCTTCAATCTGAATGTCTTCAGATGTCAGACAGCGGATTGGAAAGGGTTAAAAACAGAAGATATCTGCTGGGTATGGAGCATTGCAGTGGTGAAGTAGTTAAAGTAAATCTCCAGAAATTAGGAAAAATTATCTCTAAGGGAGCAGAGTGGTGTAAGTATTACTGTAAGTATGTGCAGAACGCTTACAGAGAGCAAAGTAGAAAGCCTGTGTGGTGCAACTGTAGCCAATAGCTTCGGAGAGAAAGTGATGATGGAGAAATCGGCATCATTTTGGTACCTCCTGCTATACAGTCCATTTTTATGCATCAGTCATTATTCAACATGAGTTGTTTTTCCTTGAATGATGTATCCAGAAATCACAGCTAGACGGCATTTCCTATGGACATATTTCCAAAAATATAAAGATGATAAATAATACATGTCTACAAATATTAACATGAAAGCATTTTTAATATTTACGGTGAAATGTTAAATGGTAATCATTACAAACACAATAACATGTACGAGCTCCTCCATCCTAAACAAAAAATATCCTAGACACATCAATTTCTTTTTTACGGTAGTGAAAAAAAAATCCCCTTTTTAATCGGCCTGTCCAGGAATTTCTGAACAATTGGTATTCCTGTTGTTATTCCTTGTGGTCTTAAGGACCTACAGTGCACAGAGCAGCTCAAAAACGTGCATTTCAGCAACTAGAGTGAAAGAATTAGAGGCTCTGATATGTTAAATCATCCACCATTTTAGTAATTATGAAAATTTGCCTGGAGTTTCACTTCAAAGAGCTTTGAAACATGACTAGGGTTATTAGCCAAACAGAGACACCATCTGTAGACAGCACTGTTTCGGAGTTGTTGCCAACTAGCTACTTTTTCTGAGTCATCAAATACTAGCAAAATGCTTTAGTTCTAATTTCTTTTTATGTTTCATTGACGAACATGGTCAGTTATATAATGAGGATTATTACTGCACTGGCCTGCAAATTTAGGGATTTCTTCGACTGCCCATTCCATGTCAACAACAGATAGTCAAGAGACTCCTTATTTATCATCAACTATTGTATATTTCTGTTGTAGTTGAAAGATACTTTAAAGAATCCTATTGCTTGAAGATACATATGCTATTGTCCCTAAAATACTAAGCTCAATACTAAACAGGTTCAAAGTTGGGTGCCTAAAATTATTAATGAAATAGGTGGACTACAATATCCAGAGAGATTAACAAAATTGTGGTTAGTTTAGAAAAAAGGGGGCTAAGGGCAACCTAATAACTATGTATAACTATATCAGGGGACAGTACAGAGATCTCTCCCATCATCTATTTATACCAGGACTGTGACTGTAACAAGGGGGCGCCCTCTACATCTAGAGGAAAGAAGACTGCTACACCAACATAGAAGGGCGTTATTTACTGTAAGAGCAGTAAAACTATGAAACTCTCTGCCAGAGGACCTGGTGATGGTAAACTTACTAAAAAAGTTCAAGTGTTATGCACCTGTATCCCCAGAGGCCCCTCTTTAAGGGTAAGGGTTGTGCTGGCTGGGATCTGTTGTACCACATAGGTTTCTAGCAGCACAGCCTTACAGGTGTGATATGATTGAGCTGGCTGGGTGTGGTGTTCTCCTGCTAGCCAATCACTACTGGTCTGTTTGCAGATAAATATCAGCCCTCTGCAAAAGGTAGCTGGTATCCCTTCACTCTAGGGTTTGGGTTCCCTGGTAAGCAGTCATAGTTCCCTTGCAGCTTGCTATTTTATCTGTTCCCTGCCTTCCTCTCTGTCCTTGGTCTGTTTTCTGACCTCCTCTTTGTATGAGGCTTGCTGCAAATCTGCATCTACTCTTACGTTTATTTTCTGTCAGTTTTATGTCAGTTTTCAATTGCTCTGTTGTGCAGTTGCTGTGCAGCTTGTTGTGTGTTTGGTGTCTGTTTTTCTTGTCCGTGCAGCTTGCTGTGTGATTTCTGTTGTGTGTGCCAGTTTGTTCTAGTTCCATGTATTAACCCTTCAGGTATAGTCAGAACTGAGGTTCCAATGCGGGGCCGCCTTTATCAAGGCGATCGCTCCCCTTATAGGTAGGGTCCTGCCATTCTCTCTACAGCTTGGGCTCAGTTGTCTTGCTAGTGTAGGAACCTGCAAGACAACGAGGAGCCTTATAGTGGGTTGCGGGCTTAAGTGATTTGGCCAACTCATGAAGCAAAGCATTTCCATCTGTTATGCACGGTGAGTGTTTGGGTCCTGTCGGCAATCCCTATCTCCGGTAACATTCGTGTGGGCCTGGTGCTTACTTGCTGACACGAACGTAACATCCAAACTGGACACAAATCACCTTTTTCGGTTTGGATATAATATGTTATTTAAAAGGAACAGATAGACAAACAATATGCTAACATGGAGAAAACAAGATGCACTCTTTGTTAAAAAAAAATCAAGCACCTAGAAGAAGTCATTTTGCTAAAAAAAAAGAGCATGGTTAAATCTCAGGCAGATATGAAAATGCTTAGAGTTGTGGCGTGATTAGATGAATGCTCTTGCCATCTGAAGCCTTAAAAGTGGTTCCACCCTTGGCCAATAAAAAGGCTCTCAGAGGTTAATTGTGTGTAATGAACCTCTTTTTCTGCTTGTGTAGAGCTTGTTGACCACTAGACACCTCTATGATGCAATCAAAGAGATTTCATTTAGTTAACAGTGTTTGAGAGGGGGAGCATTATTGGAATCCGAGAAGCTGGATGGTCATATCAATGAATTGCTCACTACTTGGGCTTTTCAACCAGACTGTTAGGAGGTGTTGAGACAAATGGAAGTATAGGCCATGCAAGAAAGGCAACTGGGCTCAGGGCACCCTTAAAAAACCACTAATAGTAAGGATCGTATGATCTAACAAGCACAAGCAGTTGGAAACAAGGATAATACAATGAATAAATCACATTAAATATAGGTGTTAAACCACACACATAGGCCAGATGAAATAGTAATGCAGAAATAGCAATAAGTCATAAGATAGATGTTGCACACCCCAAATATCCTTAATACCAAACTGACATATCTGACAGTGGAACCGAACAGAAGGCACTGACTAGACCAGAAATACCTTCCAACTACAAGTACAGTATAACAGGTGCCTTATGAAAGGAGGATGTGGAATAAATGTACAAAGAGTAATGCTGATTGGTTTGCTGGGCTCTCGAACCTTGCAGTCAACCAATCTGTCCAAACACAGGAGGAAAAGTGTGACTGTCAGCATCCAATGCCAAAATGACAGTGAGCATGCGCCAGTGCAAGGATCCCATGGACCAAGGATGATGTAGTGACATGATCTCAGTCCCGAACCTCAGTCACATCTGGTGTGCTGTGACAAAGAGGGGGCCTGATTGGCTATGTTGAGTGCAACGCTATTACATGTTATAGTTAGAGATGAGTGAGCGTATTCGCTAAGGCAAACTACTCGAGTAGTGTCTTATGCGAGTACCTGCCCGCTCATCTCTAAAGATTCGGGTTCCGGCGGGAGGCGGGGAGCGGCAGGGGAGAGCGGGGAGGAACGCGGTGGAGATCTCTCACTCTCTTCCCCCCCCCCCCCCCCCGGTCCTCCCTGCTCACTCCCGCAACTCACCGCTCTTCCCCGCCGGCACCCGAATCTTTAGAGACGAGCGGCAGGTACTCGCATAAGGCACTACTCGCTCGAGTAGTTTTCCTTAGCGAGTACGCTCGCTCATCTCTAGTTATACTCACTGAATACTTCAGAACAAGTGTTGGCTTAAACAGTATGTCATAGATATTTTTGCCTTCCTCTGGATCAACATTGCAGGTTAGTAGGCTGAACTGGATATATGTATGTCATTTTTTAGCCTTTCATACTATGTTAATATGTTATGCCACCCCTTATGATACTAATCTGCCTGCTTGTCAAAGCCCATCTTCCTCACAACACTCGGTAATGTCTTCAATGCTCTCTTCTGCCCATGCCAACTGCTGTAGTCTTACCAAATCTATTTTTGGCCATTTTTTTTTCATTCTTCTATGTTTAGCTCTTATTATTTAGCCCATAATCAGGTTACTGTAATTGACCAAGACTGGAAAGTTTGTGCCTTTTCATACTTGGCTCAATCTCTTGACACTCATAAGAGGGAAATAAATGGCAAGAGGAAAAAACACAATAATACATCATGTTTTAAGTACATAAAGTAACTGCATTGTAACATCCTATTTATACTAACCAAGGCAGCCACTCTGCACATTGTGACAAATTTTCTCTGTAATTTATTATATCTATATCTAGTGGAGCAATAAACCTTGATACATGAATGTTTACACACACTTATTAGTTGTGCTGCTAGAGTTTCACTGCAGAAATTCTTCTTCCAGAGTGGTTAGGGTTGATGTAGTGATGCATAACATCCAGCAAATAGGAGCTTGCTAACAGATGTGCCAAATACTGTACTTTACATTTCACAATGGAAAAATACTACATCGATTTTGTTGTTGTTTTTATTGTTTAAACGGACAACTACATTGTTTAAACAAGAAAGTATGTAATTGGGCTAAAGCAGAAAGAAAAAAGATCAATAAATAAAAGCTTATTAAATGTCATTGTAAAGCTGGTCAGCAACCTATAGGGCTGACAATAAACCTTCTATAAGAGTTATCTCCCAGTGACGTAGAAGGGAAAGAGCTATAGTACTGTGAAGGTATCACAATTGTATTAATCCCTTCATGAACCAGGGCATACATGTACTCCCTTGGTAGCCAGGGAGTGTATGGAGTGGGCAAAGTAGCGAAACCCACTCTAAGCCTGGTGGGTTTTAGCTGTATGAAATAGCTCACACTCAACTGCAACAATGGCCGTGATTGAAGCTAGCTTCGATATCAGTCAATTTAACTATGTAGGTCATTGCAGACCATGGCATCTAACTCATTACACAGAAGGAGGGTCCCTTCATTGCATCCTCCCGCAACTCAATCACAGGGAACTGAAGGGTTTCAGTGCCAACCTGGGGCCTACTCAAAGCTCCCAGGAATGCTATGTGTTTTAGCCTTTGGAATGGTTTAATAGGCTAAAATATAAAGTACAATATACTGCAATACAGAAATATTGCACTATATTTTACAAGTGATCAAACAATCACATGTTTAAGTCCAGAGGCGTAACTTGAAGCTGCTGGGCCCCAGAGCTTCATTGATAGTATTGGTTTGCAGTATGTGGAAGAGAGACTTTTGGGCTCAGGTGGAATCAAAAACTTGTGATACACTCAATGGCACGTTTAAGCTCTCACCTGACCATGTGATATTATCCAGACCCTCATCTAACTATAAACCTTCTAGGTCTAACATAATTACCCATATCATTATGGCAGCCAAATCTTTAATCCCTCTCTTATGGCTCCAGCCCAATGCCCCCACGTCAACCAGTGGATAGCTAAGGTGAATGAAATCTGTAGATTTGAAGAATTGACAAGCTGGGCGTCCAGAACACGCAATAAATTTAGTTGTATTTGGTTACCGTGGCGGAATGGATCTTGATTAGCGGATACGTGCTAATGTTCTTGATTTGCCAAATTATTTAACCCTAAGCATATGTTATCTCTTATTCTAGTATTCAATATTGTTTGAGATATATTTGCGAGATTGGGTGTGTAAACTCTCAAGATTTGTGGAATTTGCTTAAAGGTCTAGCCCTTTTCCCCATCCTTGCTTCCCCTTCCCCTTAAACCTGCCCTCTCCCCTTAGCCTTTGCTCTCCCTGCACTATACCCGTGTCGCCCTTCCTTGTGTGTAAAATTAAAAAGTTCAAAACAGTTTTCCTGAATGGTACATGCAATCTTGCATTATACAAACTGTAATTGTATCTGAAATAATTGCACAATGTATGTTACATTATTCTTTCAATAAAAAAAGAATTTACAAAAAAAAGAATATTGTGACAGAAAGCAATTTTTTTGAAAATAGTAAACCAATACAAATGACACATATTTGGTACTGTTTACAGAATAAAGTAAAAGACATTTTCCAGGACTAGAGATGAGCGAACGTGCTAGTTTAGGACAATTACTCGATCGAGCATCGCTTTTTTCGAGTAACTGCCTACTCGGGCAAAAAAATTCAGGGGGCGCTGGGGTGGAGTGAGGGTAGCAGGGGGTAGCAGGGGGGAGCTCTCTCTCTCACTCCCCCCACTCTCCCCCCAATACCCCCCGCTCACCCCCGGTGCCCCCCGAATCTTTTCACCCGATTAGGCAGTTACTCGAAAAAAGCGATGCTCGATCGAGTAATTGCTCTAAACGAGCAAGTTCGCTCATCTCTATCCAGGACATTGAATGAAAAAAGTTTTAAAGGCTTGGAGTGAACAAACAGCTATTCATCCAGCCTTGCAGACCCGGTGCCCACCGCACGGAACCTGGAAGAAGTGGGCAGTCACATGCCATTCACATTGTGCATGTGACCGCTCAGCCAGGCTTCAGTGGTAATACTTTCATAGCCACTGAAGCCTGGGACTGGCTGAGCAGTGATGTGCACAATGAACGGCCCATGATCTCCCGTCGCTTCTTCTGGGTATCGTGCATCGGGCACCGAGCTGGATGCAGAGCCGCCTGGATAAGTGAATTTTCATTTTTTCTTCATTTAAAGTCCATATAATATATTTTTTTTAATATTCCAAAAAAAACTTTAGTAAGTCACTTTTACCATAAAAACAGTAAAAACTAAAGAATAATGTCTCAATTTTAAAAATGTTTGAAAGTTTTTAGGTACATTATATGGTTATGAAGCAGTAATGGGTTAAAGAGAACATTCTAAGAAAGAATCGTTCTTCTATAACATTTCTTTTTTGCATTTACCGCTAAGAAATCTCAACCACAATAATAGGATAGCACTTTTCTGCCAGAGTTTTGAATAAAATGTAGGATATGAAATGGCTGTCTGATCAAACTAACAACCTTAATGGGTATCATTCCTGGAAAAAAAAAATCGGAAGGCAAAATTGCTCTCCTTCACTAAGATAGACCACAACATAAGAGACAACTCTTTTGAAATTGAAAAATAGTGGCAACACTTGACGTAAGTGGCATGCTGCATATAACTCCTCTAAGCCTTGGCTCCAAGGCAGTTTTTTCTACCTTTTCTGATTCTCGGAGATACGATTATTTTGGGTTGTGGTTGTAACAAACAAAACAAAGCTGTGTGTGAGAATTGAAGCGAACATTAATATACAGAACATCAAAGTCATCTTTTTTTTCCCTTTTTCGGGAGGAATAAAAGTAAAGCAATCAAAAAGAGCTGCAAATTACAGTCTAAAGGAAGTAGGAATATCTGTGATGGTCCGAATACAATTGTAGAGACTCAGAGTTGTCACTACTAAGAGTTAATCTTGCTGTGGGAAAATAGGATAGGATAGATATATAGAGGGATACAACAGCATTGTTTAGTGCATTTGTCTAGACTTTCAGCAATCAGCTTTAGGGCTCCGTCACACGGGCGTTTTCTCGCACGATTTGCAGATGTGCTTGCGATCTGCAGATATATATATACCCAATGCTTTGCAATGGGATCGGTCACATGGCCGTTTTTTATGCGGATGTGCCGAGAATTGTATGACACAACGATTCGCAGAACGCATGTAACTGTGTTCTGCGCAAATCGTTGTTTTTGTATATGCGCTCAATGGGGCCGACGGCAGCAGCGCCAACCCCATTGAGAACATATACTAAACATCGTTCTCCTCTGCTACAGCTGTTACAGCTGTGGCAGAGAAGAACGATGTTCTTCCATTGAAGTCAATGGAGCTGGAAGAACAGCCGCCTCCATTGAAAGCAATGGGCTGCCGGCAAGCGCTGTATTAATTTTCGAGGAAGGGCTTCAAACATAAGCCCTTCCCTGAAAACCATCCAAAAAAGTGTAAAAAAAAAATTATATATATACTCACCTTTTTGCAGCTGCCGGTGATCATCTGTGTCCAGCCAGCCCTTCTCCCGCCTGCTGAATAGGCTGCCTCTAATTGGTCACAGTGCTCAGGCAATCAGAGGCAGCACTCACTCATCCATTCAGCGCTCAGCACTCAGCGCCCGTGTGACCGAGTTCTTTGGGCTGATAAACGCTGCTAGCAGCGATTTTTTTGGTGCGCATCCATTATACGCACCGTAAATCGCGCGAAAAAACGCCCGTGTGACTGAGCCCTTATGCTGCTTCAGAACCTCAGAAGTTTAGTTCTAGAAGCTTCAGAAAGTAGAGCACATGAGGTGTAGCAACAAGTGCATACAGCTGGTTAAAGGAATGTTATCTACAACCTAAAGCCTCTTGAACATGACAGTATGCATTTCTATCGTCGCCCGTACGTGACATAAAATCACATGAATGAAGAATTGTCGCAATCAAGTCCTAAACTTTAGCTGAGTATCTTCTGCCATTCACACGGGCGGCTGCTGCATAGTGGCAAAATAATACGCTGCAGCGTGGAAATCCATTGATCAGCAGAAATCCTCGGAATGACTGTTAATGCTTAAATAGAGCCAGCTGTCTTCTTTTCCCAGCATTGGCCACAGCTAAACTAACTTCCTCCCCCCCCCCCCCTTCCATAGAAGTCTATGGGAGCTGCGTATCTCGGCAAAAGATAGGTCAAGACTAGAGATGAGCGAGCATCGAGCGTTCGAGTATTAGGGTGCTCGAGATGCTCGTTACTCGAGACGAGCACCACGCGGTGCTCGTCTCGATTAAACGAGCACTGACCATTGAATTCAATGGAGCCGGCAATACAGCCGGCTCCATTGAAAGCAATGGGCTGCCGGCGATCGCACAATGAATTTTCGGGAAGGGGTTAAATATATAAGCCCTTTCCTGCAATTCATCCAGAAATGTGTAAAAATAAAAAAAAAATATATACTCACCTGGTCCCGGCAGACGGAGTACAGCTGCGGCCAGCTGGCAGTTTTCCTGAACTGCTCTCTGTAGTATTCAGCAGCCGGGGATTTAAAATCCCCGCCTGCTGAATGAGCCGCCTCTGATTGGTCACAGCCTGACCAATCAGAGGCAGATCTCACTCACACCCATTCATGAATTCATGAATGGGTGAGTGAGTGTTGCCTCTCATTGGCTCAGCGCAGCTCTCAGCTGAATGACAGCAGTTCAGCACCACAGTACAGGGGACAGCAGGAGAAGACGCGGCTGTGCCCCGGCAGCTGAAGGGAGGTGAGTATCTATTTTTTTTTTTTTAAATCCCTTTTAATTCATTTCCAGGGAATGGCTTATATGTAAAGCCCTTCCCTGAAAAAGAATTCAGGTGTGCCAGCAGACCATTGTCTTCAATGCAGTCGCCGGCAGCAGCAGCGGCTCCATTGAAGAGAATGCCTGCATTTTTATTCTTTTTTACACTAAAATCTTTCTTTTTCAGGTAAGGGCTTATATTTTTAAGCCCTTCCCGAAAATTCATCCCGCGCTTGCCGGCAGCCCATTGCTTTCAATGGAGCCGGCTGTATTGCCGGCTCCATTGAATTCAATGGGCTAACATCGTTCTTCTCTGCCACAGCTTTTACAGCTGTGGCAGAGGAGAACGATCTTTATGCTGACAGTGGGGGTGGGGGGTCTCACTCTTGCCACTATTGTGGCTTAATAGTGAGACCTCGGAGCCCGAAATGCAGCCCTGCATGTTGCTCCTCGCCTGCCCTGTCCATTTCTGTGTTTTTTACATGACTTTGGTGATTTGCTAAGATTTTCACAAATGAAAACCTTAGCGGAGCACCAGTCATATACAAAAATGCTCGAGTCGCCCATTGACTTCAATGGGGTTCCTTACTCAAAACGAACTCTCGAGCATCACTGAAAGTTCGACTCGAGTAACGAGCACTCGAGCATTTTGCTGCTCGCTCATCTCTAGTCAAGACCTATCTTTTGACGTGGCGTATAAAATCGGTGACGTTCTCCGATGTGCTGTTTTTCCAGACGCATTTTTTTATGCACCCAAAAATCTTTCATCTGAATGAATACATTGGCATCCAATGCTTCAGATGGTTGCGATTTTTGGTTGATTGTTTGACGTGGCTAAATAGCTGCGTATATACGGTTATGTGAATAAGGCCCAAGGGTGGCTCTACATAGGTGTGTGCATTTTTGCACGTCTTAGTGCCATGTATGTGCGCTATGTACGAGGCCTTTTTGCACGCGTGTCAACGTATTTTACTATACTTTTTGTGAATGTAGGGAATTTTCATTTGCGCACGGCAGATGAACACACCCCGATTTAAATAGCTATTTAGCCTAATGAGGTCTAGATGTGTTATTTTTTTCACTGAATTGCACATTGTTTTACGCATTCCCTTGCATATTGCACGCGCATTTACGCAGTTCTCATAGACTTCTCTGTGGACCTCTAGTGCGCAAATGCACACAAAAATAGACCAAGCCCTATTTTTTAAGGAAAGGAAATGAGAGCAAATCCATTGAGATCAATGGTTTCTATTCTGTATGTATTGTGCATGCAAATTTTGCGCGAGCAATTACGCTCATGTGAAGCTGCCCTTATTTCTGTATCTGGGGAAAGAGCAAAGTGCCAGATACAATGTTGTAATAGTCTTCCCAGGGCCCAGTGAAAAACCTGGAAAAGCAGTATGGGAATTTTGTTAGAAACAACGGTATCTCCAGTTTCCATCTCCTGAGCTGGATGTATCGAAATGGACTATGTTGAATGTCATCCTGTTTATCACCTACAGTTATAATAATAATAAATAGTTTGCTGCACATTCCCTTCCTGACTCCTGCAGCTCCTTTTCTCTTGAGGACCTGCACCACACTGCACCACAACACCCACCCCAGGACCAGAGACTAGCATATACTACCTCATGCCCATCTTTCATTGTAGGTTAGAGTTAGAGACATTAGCCACCATAACATTATCCTCCTGCCTCTTAGTTGTTCAGAAGACTAGGACATCTAAAATTATCAGTTTCCAAGGGTAAAAAAATCAATTTCTCTACTCTCAGTAATTGATGCGACCAGAATGATTAAACTGCAATTTATGTAACTGTAATCCTATATAAAAACAATACAACTGAAGTTTCCGGCTCTTCCGATCTGTGTACTTGGAAAGAGATAACCTATGTATCCCCAGTAATGATGCCTGTGATTTTTTAAGGTTTGGCATCAAGCGTTGATAGGCATTATGATTGCTAATGAGTAATAACAGATTTACATTACAGGAGACTGTAGACGCAAAACCCTTTCTGGTAAGATTTAGTCTGTATAAATGCCACAGAGACCAAGCTACCATGCTCGAACCGAGATGCAGGGCCAATGTTAGTGCTAAATAAAACTGGGCATACTGTATGCCTGGGCTCATTGGGCTTTGGAGGGCCAATGGTTGTAAAGAACTTGGTTCTTTGATAAACAGAAAAAAGTTAAAGGGGTTGTCCAAGGTGTATTTTTTTTTTGTGAAACCCTGTCCCTCATGCCACAAGATAACAAGCTGCTGTATGCTTTCCTCTCCTGGTTCCCTGAATCTGGTTCTTCCATGTCTGATGTTTCTTTATAGGCTGCAGTCAAAACATGTACATCACAGGCTGCTTCAGCCAATGGCACAGCTTAGTGATCAAGTACTAAGCTCTTATTGGCTGCAGAAGGCTATGATGTCCTATGAACAGACTGCTGAAACTTGTAAACATGAGGCCATGGGAGAGACCCAGAGCAGCAGCATGGGACACAGTGGGGAATAGGGAGAGATGAGTGTATGACAGTTAGTTATTGTGTGGCATGGGGAACAGGGTTTTTAAAAAAAAACCATCTTGGACAATCCCTTTAAATTGAATGGTACATTTCACTTGTGGGATAACATTTTGACATAACTCTTTTGTTGGGTCTCGATACTCTTCAGATCCAACAACTTATTTTGTCCAGACCTGCTGATCACAGCAAGGCCTGATGTTGTTCTAATAATCCTCAGAATGATTCTTAACATCGTACTCTATCCCCTTTCATCCACGATCTGTTAACATCCACAGGATCCTCTTTCACTGGATGTTTCATCTCAACCACACCACTCTTGGTATACTCTCCACACCTCCACTCACCACACGCTGCATGAGAAACCCAACAAGGTTGTTAGTGAAATATTGGCCACTGCTACTCTAGCACCCATGACCAGGACTCATTGGAAGTCGCTCAGATCACTTGATTTTCTCCTTCTAATGTAGATTCACAGTGGAACGAATCCATGGAAAACTTGCTCACATGATTTGATGTTGCAATCTGGGGTCAGAAGTTTAATTTCCACACAGGGAGCTCCAATTCTGAAAGGGCCAGTGTCTCTAATAAAGCAGTCGTTCAGTGTATGTATATCTGTACCTTGTGTTTCTTTTAAGACCTCGGTCAGACGGGCGTTTTTTGCCGCAATTTGCGGATTGTATGACGGATGCGCATCCGCAAATCGCGTGACCGGGGCCGAAAAATCGTCAGAAAAATCTGCTCCTAGCTGCGTTTTGCTTGAAACGGGCCTGATTACAGGAGTGCTGTCCAGCCTATTGAATTCAATGGAGCCGGCAATACAGCCGGCTCCATTGAAAGCAATGGGCTGCTGGCGATCGCAGGATGAATTTTCGGGAAGGGCTTAAAAATATAAGCCCTTCCCTGAAAATCATCCAAAAGTGTGTAAAAAAAAATAATATATATATACTCACCTTTTACCTGCAGACAGAGTTCAGCCGCGGCCGGCCGGCAGTTCTCCTGAACTGCTGTGAGTAGTATTCAGCAGGCGGGGATTTAAAATCCCCGCCTGCTGAATGGGCTGCTTCTGATTGGTCACAGCCCTCGCCAATCAGAGGCAGCTCTCACTCACCCATTCATGAATTCATGAAAAGGTGAGTGAGTGCTGCCGCTGATTGGCTCAGCACAGGGACCACTCAGGGGCAGCTCTCAGCTATTGAATGACAGCTGACAACTGCCCCTGATTGGTCCCTGCGCTGAGCCAATCAGAGGCAGCACTCACTCACGATCGCCGGCAGCCCATTGCTTTCAATGGAGCTGGCTGTATTGCCGTCTCCATTGAATTCAATGGGCAAACATCATTCTTCTCTGCCATAGCTGTTACAGCTGTGGCAGAGGAGAATGATTTGTGTAGTATATGTTCTCAGTGGGGTCGGCGCTGCTGCCGCCGGCCCCATTGAGCGCATATACAGAACACAAGAAATTGCAGATCTGCGATTTCTGTTCTATAATTTATCGGACAAGCGCATAAAAAGCGCCCATGTGTCCGATACCATTGCAAAGCAATGGTTCTATAAAATCGCAGATCGCATGCGCAAATCGCACGAAAAATCGCCTGTGTGACCGAGGCCTCAAAGTCAAAATTAACTCAAATCGTCATAATGACTGCGTTTTATAATTAAAACACTTTACAAAAATATGCAGATTTTACAGCAAAATTGGATGATTTAGTTAAAGCAGTTGTCACTATAATGTATATTATTATGTGGTTCTTAAAGGGGTTATCTGGTGATTTAAATTTCTTACCGGAACATGCAGTCGGACCCACCACTTCCAGCTGCATTCTGACAATAGGTCCCATGGTATCATGGCCTTCATTGTTGGCGATGTCATAGGAGACCAACGGACTGCCAGCTCCTTAAAATAATTAGACAACTGCCTTTTTCTATCACTGTATTGGCGGTGATAGAAAGAGGGCCTCGCGTAATTATTTTAATGAGGCGACAGTCTGTAACTCCTCTATGACGTCACTGACAATGGAGGTCATGATACCATGTGACCTCTTGTTAGAACGCAAACTGAAGTGGCGGATCCAACAGCACGTTCCGGTAAAACCTTTGAATTAATGGATAACCCCTTTAAGGTAAAATCTGACAAGTGTTTTGTTCAGGCTCTTTTAATGATGTAACCAGAGGTGTAACTTGAAGCTCCTGGGCACCAGTGCAAAACCTGTAACAGGGCCCCCAACTATAATGCTTTATTCATAGTACGGGGCTCCCAATATGGAGAAAAGAGGCCTTATGAGCCCTTAAGGCTCCTGGGCTCGGGTGCAACCGCATCCCCTGCGTTCCCTATAGTTACGCCTTTGGATGTAACCCCAAAGCTGCATCAGACAATACATAAGAATAATGATAATTTCATCAAATGAGAACAGGTTCCTAAATTCATTCTAAAGTGATTTTGCTATAGATTAGCAGCCTTTTTTGTGTTGGTCTGTATTTAATTACCTAAAATGTAATATTTGCTTACACATTATAATGAGAGATTGTATAATGGGACAGAAAAAGCCTATTTAATTTAATGGCATAGGCAGCTACATAAAACCAGAAATCACAGCTGTAGCAACATCTGCTGTGACAAGAACTTCTTGTTGGGCTTGATCCACGTGTCCTAAGGTTGCGGAATTTGGATGCTATAATGAGAAGGCAATAGGAAGAGTGTGGCATAGTTAGCAGTTGTTATGACTTTTGTAACTCTTCGGAACTAATAAACAGCAATGCAAAGCTTTAGAGCGTCCATAAAGGGTACCTGTTATTTTAGTTGACATGTTAAAAATTTGATTAGTAGGTTTGGATGCTGAGACGCATATCAATCACTCAGACAAAAATGCTAAATTGCTCTGCTTTGGGGAGCCAAGCAGAGCATTGTATGGGCTCATAGACTTTTAATGAGTTAGTAATTCACTTCTTTGAGAAGGGCAAAGAAAGGCTGAATACAGCCAAAGGTACAACACTGAGCTGAGCATGTCAGTTCCTTTGCCAGGGTCTCAGCAAACCCAAAACGTCTGGCACTGAAAAGGGTTGCAGGTGCTTAATATTACACCAGTTATGGAGAGGATTTACACTAATTAAGTTGAACAATCAATGCTTTACCGAATGAAGTGTTGAAATAATCACTTAATTTAGGTGATACTCACGGGGTATTAAAGCCTCATCAGTCAGTGAAGTCAAATTACGGACAGTGCACCAGAGAAGTCAACACAAACAACACTTGTGTTTTCCTACTAGTTCTTCTTCTTTATTGTTCTAAGGCAAGAGTTTATATAGTGTGACAATGTCCACAAGGTTAACAATTTAGAGTCTACGGCATGTGTGACAATTCTCTCTTAGTAAATCATTACAAAGGTTAATTATGACAAAGCTGCATGCTCAGCATGTGAGATCTTGTTAGTAAAACATCCCTACAATGTGTGTCTTTCACACATGTACTACTTGTTATACAAACAATACAAATATTAGGCACACAACGCTACTGCCTAAAATATAATTTAATATTTTCACAGTGTGATAAGGAATAATATGGTGATAACATACAAAAGTGTGCAGGGCCATGGGTAAATAGCTCCACATATGCTGCTTGGAAATAGGAATCTCCTGGAGTAATTTAGCCTTGCACAAACTTTGGTTAACACAATTACTAAGTTTGCTAACTGAAATATGCAGTCACTGTCCTAAAAACAAAGTATTAGCACAGTACCTTTAGGGAGGTTATACAGTGAAGTCAAAATAACTTGTTTTACTGGTGATAAACCTGGGAGATGGTACTCATGATTACAAACCACCAAAACTTGAATATCTGGATACTGGCTGTTGGTCTATCTGCTGTTACTGGTGGTCTCTCTCCCAGTGATGGCTCAGAACTTGGGGTCACTAATTGCAGCTGATGAGTCCTTGTGCAATTGATAGGCCTCCCTTTAGCACTGCCATTGTAACAGCTGGGTAGCACCACTCCATGAATCTGAGTTTCTCTCCCTACCTCTCTCTCACTGGAAAACCCACCCCTCTAGCAGCACTGAGGTCGCTCACTTCTTACAAGACTCTCTCCAAAACTGAGTCACCCACTGGAACCAGGAAGTAGCACCTGCCTTTTATACCAAACCCTTCAGCCAATCAATGGGCAGCTCCTGTCCTGTAAATCCACAGCAGCAAAGTTAAAGTAAAAAGCACAGACATGTAACCTCTCTGAAAGTTCCAGTAAAAGCATATATAAAGTATAGAAATAATATACAATTGGGGACAGCACAGATTTACAATATACATGCAGGAGGGGGCAGCACATATTTACTATAATTACACCCAATAGATTAAGTATTATTGAACTATTGACTCATGTCCAGTTTATATGGGCACAGCATATAAGAACTGCAGGAAATCTTGACATCATGGGCCATGTCAAGTCTTTGCACATAGTGTTTGCCAATAACCATTCATGAAAGGGAAAGCTAGATATGTGAGGAGGAGCAACTAGGGTGAATCGACCTGCAAAAGACTTGACCTCTCTCATAGCATGCTGAACATGTTAACCCTTCCCAATCCAATTTGTATCCTGGCTTTCCGAGGGGGCTTACTCTTTTCATGCCATTATACAACAGTGCTATATGCTGGCTAAAGCCAGTACTGCATAAGGTGATACATTGGATAGGCTCCGACAGCAGAGAGGCTGGCAATATACAGTAAGAGAACCCCGGAGGATGTCTTCCAACATCAGAGCTGTACAGCCTTAAATCATAATGTCTTCAGAGGTCAGACAGTGGATTCGAAAGGGTTAAACCTACTTACAGTTGAAGTTCTGCTCTTAAATATTTTCCAATCCCATAATGTGATGGCATGTTGCTAGGAATGATCACTTATGATCACTTATGATCAGTTGGAGTCTGTTCTCTTGGACCTCCACTGATCCTGAAAATGAAGAGGCACAGTTGTGATGTAGCTCTGCATGTCCTTCACCAATTTGCAGGGAAGAATTAGAAGGGGATACAGCGCTAAACCAATGCTCAATTCCCTTCATTTTTAGGATGAGTGTGTCAGGTAAAGGGATGGCATATCCCATCGAAAAGCTATTATGAGATGGGAAATCAAAGTTTTTTTGTTTTAAAATAATGTGATAGATGGAGAATACAAAGGATGCATACATTGCATACATAATAATGGACAATTTGACATTCTAAAATCAGGTGGGCAATAAACAAATATAAGATTCAACTGTCAAGCATTGTCACGTTATTCTTCACTTTCACTTTAGTAAGAAAGGAAATAGGGAAAAAGCACAAAAGGGGAGAGAAAAAAAATGGTGGGCTTTCCAGGTAGACATTCCCCAACCCAATGAGCAGATCAACAAATTTTAAGGGGTATTCCAGTTGTGAAGTAAATTTTCAAAAACTCTATATATGAAAGGTGTTTGCATCATGTTTATGCACAGCTAATTATGGGTATGATCGAGTAGCCATAACCTGCTCTGTTTCTGATGTTTACTCGTGTTACTATTTCCAAGATGGCCACTGCATCCCTGCCGATATGCAGCCTGAAACCATTTATCACAGTTCCCTACTCTGTACTTACTTCCTGTGCATGTCCCCATTAAGTGCTACCCTGCTGTTGGTCAGCAATCTGGTGCCGAGAGCTGAAGAGAAAAAAAAGCTCCTTGGGCATTCTTACTGAGCAACCCCAACCTATAGCCCTGGAATAGCTACAGGTCATATCCAAAGCAGCTGTGAATAAACACTTCTAAAGTGCAAAATCTAAAGCAGAACCACATTGCAAACTTTTTGATTATGATTCATTTGACTGCAACTTTGTGTAAATGAAATATCCCTTTAAGGTATCCTAATGAGATAACAACCACACATGCAGATCATTACTTTCCCTGAACATCAGCCATGGGATCCAAAGAGCAAAAAATGCATCAAATTTGTTTAGAACTTGGGTCATGAGCGGCTCCATTCACAAGATAAGATTTATCTGAGTAGCATATTCAGAAGCCAAGGAGATCAAGATGTCCCAATATCTAGGGATGAGGCATCTGGCTGTTCTCTTAATGTGGCCTTTCTAAAACAAGAATGGGGATCTCCACCTGAGAACAAAAGAGCCAATTCCATAGATGGTTTAACCTAGGAAAGGGTAACTTTGTTATATAAATCAAATGTCATACGCCATAAATATTACATCTGTGGACAGTCCCACCAAATGTGAGAGTAAGATCCAGTAGCTTGTGTACAGTGCCAGCATGTAGCCAAGGTGGACAAGAACTTTGCACATATGCAGCGTGCAGGATGTTGGGGATCAGCTAAGGTTCACAGTGACTATAAATCCTGACTCCCAACCACTCCGCTACAAGTAAAAAGGGGAATAAATATGTGTATTAAGGATGATTGTGGTGGTAGCTCGTGACACCAGTCCACAGCAGACCTGAATGAGGGGAAGCTGAGTAGTTGCACTCCCACCCTGAGTGAAGTTTTTGGTTTGTTGGAGGTCCATTCCCCTGGAGGGTGGTGTAGTACGTGGGGCAGTGCAAGTTTTCTTTAGAGGAAAGGAGCTCCAGGAGTCGCTGTCAAGCTAAAACATGTAAAACTCACTTTTGTTTGTAGATTCAAAATACAACAACCTCCAATACTGGTACAATTCCCATCCACAGCAATCTGGAGTTTGGTGACTGGAGATACCGCCTTCGGAACAATGCATCGTATCTATCTCTTGAGATACCACTCTCTACACTTGTGTCATATCTAGTACCTTATCTCGGTCTCGGATTATGAGGGTTAAAATTCTAAGTGCAACACCAATCGGGCCCACCCCACTTGCCCCGCTGCCGGCCGTAAGAAGAGACACCACACACAAGAGTCTGGTCTAGCTCCTCACACGGGAGAAAAAACTGCGCCCTTTATTACAGATTACATGAGATCTTATACCCTCTGCCCTCTCACCACTAGGGGGTGATGGGCTCATAACCATATATGGGCAGTCCGGATTTGCGGACTGAGACAGTGAAAATCATATAACAGTCATGTACATTTGAACATCTTGATATCTTGTTCCAGCGCTTCTGGGAAATCGGCCAAGTACATGCGGCCTTGTCTGGTTCCGTATCTTCTCTGAATTTCTTAGAACATCTCTCTCAGCCTTGGGATATCTGATGTAAGGCAAAGTATTAAAGTTTTTTCTCATTTGGAATTGAATAAAACTTGCATATAGGTATAAAAGTATAAAGAACATATGGCAATATATATATATACCCTCACAAACCCCCCTAAAAAACTTAATATGGAGATCAAGCATCAGACCTTGCACTCTTCCTCGGTCGTCTCTCCCTTGCGTCAGGGTTTCTCCACTGCCCGTAAGTCCCTACTCCTAAAAGGGAAGGGATCCCTACCTCACCTCAGAAGGAGGCCATGGATTCCCTGGGCTTATTTCCGGGCCTCCATACCCTCTATCTGTACAAGTTAACACCCCACAGGGTGTGCCCTCGCCGGAACCTAAGGTCTTCTGCACTTTCCCTAGGCAAATGGGAAGTCCACTGACAGTCCATCTTATGAGACTGAGGCAGACACAGTACTAGTCCATCTCTCCATTCTTCTGGTAACGTATCTGGTTGGCATTATCGGAACTGGCTCTTCATTTTTTTCAAACAAGGGAAATGTTGGTGTCACATTATGCAGTCCCTTACTCATACTCTTTGATCAAAGGGAAAATACACATACATGAAATTACATACCCCACCTCTTTCTGCTAAAACCATATCCACGGCCACTCTATTTTGGAACGCCATGGATGCAGTGGGCCCTAACTGGTCAGTTAACCCTTGTAAAGCATCTCTAGTGTAGTTTACAAACCTCTGCTGATTGTAATAGATATAATTCATCTAATCTACATTATTATTAACAGTGATAAAAGCAAATAAGGACTCAAAACCTGCTTTAACCTGATCTCTAGAATTAAATTAATCTCGCACCCCCCTTGGCACTCCTATTGCATCTATGTATACATGTGGATCAAAGTTACCACCTGGAGCGTCAACGTCTCTCTTAGCACGATGCGGTGTTGGATTCTCACCCTCAGTGTACTCTACATATTGCACATTCGATTGTATTAATTTGTTCTGAAACAGGGGGCTAGTGTACAGTAGTCAAAGGTGTGTGTTAGAGGAATTGTACCACATTATAGCATGTAAAGGATATGCAGGATCATTAGTTCTTTCAGTGCGAAGTGTGGATCCAAGTGGGTTTTCCTTCGAGCTCTACTGCAGTTGGGTGAACAACATCTGGTAGGGACATTCAAACAGGGTTTCTCTCTCAACTTTTTTACATAGACCCTGTCACCTGGTTTCAGATTGTGACACTCATCTGTAGGACCTGGGAGAAAAGCAGAGACTACAGAATACATTATTGACAATTCCTTAGAGAGACCTATGACAACATTAACAAGAAAATCATTCCCCAAACTCTGATACTGTGGCATGTACCCTCCTGGAAAAAAGAAAAACTAATGGAAAACACTCAATTCAAGATTTTACCTTCTTCATTGCCTTTTGTATCTACTTTCCCCCTACTCCGCGGATGGTAGGGTGTGTGAAAAACCTGGAATATACCCAAAACAGACATGATGTGTTGCATTATTTCACCTGTGAACTGTGTACCTTTGTTTGACTCAATCACTTCCGATACCCCATATCTGCGGATTACCTCATTCATGAGCTTCTGTACGGTTACCTGCTTATTTACTTTGGTAACAGGGTAGGTCTCCAACCTGAAAAGAAATCAACAACAAGCACGTATTCATGCTTCCCAACAAGTGGGAACTGAGTGTAGCCAATTTGCAATCCCTGAAATGGGTAGAGTGGCCCAGGCAAGTGTTATGTGGCAAATTTACTTCTGCCCTGTTGCTTTACGGCAAAGATCATGCAAAACTGGACAAATGATGCAGCAGCTACAGAAAACCAAGGAGCCACCCGTCCTTGTTCAAGCGTCGACATCATTGCTGCTTTGAGAGGTGCGTCTTTCCGTGCGTCAGCTGGGCCATCATGAGGCACAGGGACTATGGTAAGCAAGTTCTGTTGACTGTTCACCATACGCCGTCCCTTTTTAGTCCATTTGTAGTTTTAGTCAAAGTTCAAAGCTATAATCAAAGTCCAAGTTCATATCAAAGTCCAAGATTTTTATCAAAGTCCAAGATTTTTATCAAAGTCCAAGATTTTTATCAAAGTCCAAGTTTAGTCAAATTCTTCTTTTCTTCTGTCTTCCACGGCTTGAGGGCCGCTGCTTTTGCTGTGTGGTCTGTGATGGCGTTGCCTCTCGCTTCTCCGGTGTAGGAATTGGTGTGAGCTTTCCACCTTGTCAGGTAGAAGTAGGGCCTCCATGAGACTGCACCGCTGCAACATTCTTAATTGGCTGTCCTGCTGAGGTAAAAAAACTGTCTGGCCTTCCATGTTGGGCCGTAATCATGAGCTATGCCAAATGCATACCGGGAGTCAGTGTAAATGTTTGCCATCTTACCTGTAGCCACTCCACACGCCTCCGTGAGTGCTTTTAGTTCCGCTTCTTGTACTGCGACATGCGGAGACATTCTGCTTTTTAGGACATCTTGTTGTGTAACCACCGTATATCCAGTGTGGAGTCGTCAATCACCCTGGGTACCATCTATAAAAAACAACTCAAAATATGCATTATTAACAAGGGCTTTCAGTAACTTTTTAAAACTTAAATTTTCTTGTTGCATCACTGCTAGACAATCAGGCTGGTATTCTATTTGAAAAAGATCAGAATCTTGTTGCAAAAAATTAAAAATGTAAAAATGACTTGCAAAAAATTTAAAAATGGCTGATTTGCAATACCTAAAATGGCTGACTTGCAATACCTAGATCACCTATGCCTTCTCCTCCCCCCCTTTAAACCAGGGTACGCAATTGGAACAATAGTAGCCGGGTTTAAGTTATTATAACATTGTAAAAAGATTTGATGGAAGCAGATAAGGCCTGTAAGATGTTAGCACCTATAGCAGAAACATGAGTTACATCGGGGAAGAATAATCTACAAACACCTATTAATATTTGAAATGTGATATCCCTTTAAGTGAATTCATTATTAGTCTGTTCCTGCCTGCAATTTCTTATCAAATCTCAGACAGGAGAAAAAAAAAAAAACAGGAAAAAAAACCTAGCTGCTCAAAATTCTCCCCCCTCCCTTGTGCAGGAGGGATGAAACATTATTACGTACTATTACATCATCTAGCTCCACCCCTTCGATATTGGCACATTGCGTCCGTCTTCTCAACTTAATTTCAGCTTAACCGTCCACACGTCCACATCTCAACCAAGCAAAGTCCCATGCATGGGGAGGACTTTTACCCCCAGTCAATTTCCACATCACACATTCCACCACAGCCCAAACACGGGTCACTAACTCTCATCCATCCATGCGCTCAAGTCTGCTCCGTCACCCCCCTTTAAAGGTGTACCAGTCCATACAGATGCACGGACAAAAAAAAAAGTTTGGCAAACATACATACATCAGTTGAAAAACATTGAGGTGAGTGCTTTTAATTTTATAAAGTACATGATTCTATTGAGATGAGATTGTGAATGAGCGCTATCTTTGACAAATTATGTGAAAAAGTTTGCTGAGTGACTGAAATATTCTATATTTCTTATCTACTGAAGCTATTATATGCTGTATTAAGCGCTGAAGTATTTAGTTTCTGTGACCCTGAATTTGGAGTGAGTTCTGAAAGCCCCCACTTTTTCAAAACAAATCTCTTATCTCTCCGCGACTATGAAACACAGTTTTAGCTCAAACTATTGAAAAAAACATTTTGAAATCATAACTAACACATATGCTGGGACCTTGCAACATTCATTTTCAACCCCTGTATAAGTAAGAATATAACTTAGAAATTACTATATTTCCCTGCCTACTAAGACAGTATAACTAATTAAATTCATTTCAATTCATTGCAAGCAAGCCAAGATATTAACCAAGGATGTTATTGTATTTTCTCTCTCGCTGTTATCTTTCTGACCTTGGAGACTGAACACAAGTTCGCAGCTATATGTCAACAACCTCTTCTCCCCTACACGCAATCTCAGCTAACTATTTGCACTACAGTATATATATATATACACACATATATATCCACCTAGTATGGATTATACATATTATCTATTATCTATCTTGTATTATACACATTTTCTTTCTCTTTGCCAAAAAAAAAAAAATCATATGCATTGTACTTCTCTCCCCTACCTAACTGGCAATATAACCTTCAATAGACACTCTCCTGACGCCCTCTTGATCACTTACTGTACTTTTCAACATTTCACTTACGGATACTTTCTTAAACAAATAATGTGTACATACAACATTCTCTGACTGTCTCTCTGCTTCTAGCAAACCTTGATCTTCCAAGGCACCTCTCGGTCCTAAAGACCTCCCTCCCAGACACCATTTTGTAATCTGCCATGCGGGTCGGTGTCACACATTTTCATTAGATTTTTCTTACATTTTACAGATTCATCCACACGGCGGCAGCCCTTGAGGGGCTCTGTCTTCTTTAATAAGATCTTACGCATATTACAACAACAATAATGATAATAACACGCTCCATAGAATGCATCCCTCTTAATTTTCAAATTGTCAGCCCCTTATATACCGGCAGAACAACCGAGGGTCCCTTCTCCTTATGGAACCAGTCCCATAAAAATGCATCTCTCTGAAATCAAATCGCTAGCCCCATATATAAGGCAAACCGACCGAAAGTCCCTTCTTTCTATGAGACATCTCACAAAATGCATCCCTCTCTGCTAAACCATTAACAACTAACTAAACTAACCTGAGGGTCCCTTCTCTTGTGAGATCAAATTAAAAGTAAGAGAAAAAAAAATTCTGCAGATACAACAAACAATCTCCACTATCGCTAAAACGCTACGGACTTCAACAACAAATAAACTACAGACTAATTTCTGGGTGAGCCATTGGTGCGCATATCACGGTCAGTGGTCCATGACGGCAAACCCGGAGCCCACACGAGTTACCGTGTAGAACTCTTAACCCAACCCGTCCGGTCACAAACCACAGATAGTCAGTCCTGCTGCAAGACTCTCAGCGTAAAACACAACATAAATATATGTTTGTCTTACCTGGAGTTCTTGTGAGTTGATCAGGCTCGGTTTGCAGTAGGACGGTTTCTCAGTAGCGTGGATCCGGGTGAATTGCGCTGTAAGCTCCGGTTTTGTCGCCCCAGTTGGTTGCGCCATTTATGAGGGTTAAAATTCTAAGTGCAACACCAATCGGGCCCACCCCACTTGCCCCGCTGCCGGCCGTAAGAAGAGACACCACACACAAGAGTCTGGTCTAGCTCCTCACACGGGAGAAAAAACTGCGCCCTTTATTACAGATTACATGAGATCTTATACCCTCTGCCCTCTCACCACTAGGGGGTGATGGGCTCATAACCATATATGGGCAGTCCGGATTTGCGGACTGAGACAGTGAAAATCATATAACAGTCATGTACATTTGAACATCTTGATATCTTGTTCCAGCGCTTCTGGGAAATCGGCCAAGTACATGCGGCCTTGTCTGGTTCCGTATCTTCTCTGAATTTCTTAGAACATCTCTCTCAGCCTTGGGATATCTGATGTAAGGCGAAGTATTAAAGTTTTTTCTCATTTGGAATTGAATAAAACTTGCATATAGGTATAAAAGTATAAAGAACATATGGCAATATATATATATACCCTCACAGGATAATGGCTGTGTCTCTAACTGTCATGTTTTCCAGCTTTCCTTTATATCTTATTTTCTTTATTCTTATAATCTTCTGTCTTTATCTTTCTTTCTCTTTCCTTTTTCAAATCTTCTCTTATAATTAACTACATCTTTCCTTCTCACTGTACTATTTCTTAGTTACTCACTAATAACTGTTCCTAACTGACTTGTTTAATCCTGATTAGAGATGAGCGAGCACCAAAATGCTCGGGTGCTCGTTACTCGGGCTGCATCTCAAGTTCCCAGGTCCCACTATTAAGCCACAATAGCGGAAAGAGTGCCCCCCCCCAACAACTTTTACTTCTGAAAAGCCCTCATTAGCAATGCATACCTTAGCTAAGCACCACACTACATCCAACAAAGCACAATCACTGCCTGCATGACACTCCGCTGCCACTTCTCCTGGGTTACATGCTGCCCAACCCCCCCTGCACGACCCTGTGTCAACAGTGCACACCAAATTGTCCCTGCGCAGCCTTCAGCTGCCCTCATGCCACGCCACACTCATGTCTATTTATAAGTGCGTCTGCCACAGGAAAAGCAGGCACACACTGCAGAGGGTTGGCACGGCTAGGCAGCGACCCTCTGTAAAAGGGGCAGGGCGATAGCCCACAATGCTGTACAGAAGCAATGAGAAATATAATCCTGTGCCACTGCCATCAGGAGCTGCACACGTGGGCATAGCAATGAGGAACCTATGTGCCACACACTATTCATTCTGTCAAGGTGTCTGCATGCCCCAGTCACAGGCAGGTACAACTCCGCAATGGGAATTCCGTGTGCACCCACAGCATGGGTGGCTCCCTGGAACCCACCGGCTGTACATTAATGTATCCCATTGCAGTGCCCATCACAGATGAGGTAATGTCATGTTTAATGCAAGTGGGCTTTGGCCCACACTGCATACCCCAGTCAGACTGGGGTTCTTTAGAAGTGGACACATGCAGTTACAACTCCGTGTGGACCCACGACATGGGTGGCTCCCTGGAACCCACCGGCGGTACATAAATATATCCCATTGCAGTGCCCAACACAGCTGCTGTAACGTCAGCTGTAATGCAGGTGGGCTAAAAATTAATTGGATTACACTGTAGGCGAGGGCCCCCAAAAATTGGTGTACCAACAGTACTAATGTACCTGAGAAAAATTGCCCATGCCCAACCAAGAGGGCAGGTGAAACCCATTAATCGCTTTGGTTAATGTGGCTTAATTTGTAACTAGGCCTGGAGGCAGCCCAGTTAAAATAAAAATTGGTTCAGGTGCAAGTTTCAACACTTTAATGAGCATTGAAACGTATAAAAATTGTTTACAAAAATTATATGACTGAGCCTTGTGGGCCTAAGAAAAATTGCCCGTTCGGCGTGATTACGTGAGGTTTCAGGAGGAGAAGCAGGAGGAGGAGGATGAATATAATACACAGATTGATGAAGCTAAAAGGTCCCCGTTTTTTATGGTGATAGAGAACGATGCTTCCATCCGCGGGTGCAGCCTACGTATTGTTTAGGTATCGCTGCTGTCCGCTGGTGGAGAAGAAAAGTCTGGGGAAATCCAGGCTTTGTTCATCTTTATGAGTGGAAGCCTGTTGGCACTGTCGGTTGACAGGCGGGTACGCTTATCCGTGATGATTCCCCCAGCCGCACTAAACACCCTCTCTGACAAGACGCTAGCCGCAGGACAAGGCAAGCACCTCCAGGGCATACAGCGCGAGTTCAGGCCACGTGTCCAGCTTCGACACCCAGTAGTTGTAGGGGGCAGAGGCGTCACGGAGGACGGTCGTGCGATTGGCTGCGTACTCCCTCACCATCCTTTTACAGTGCTCCCGCCGACTCAGCCTTGACTGGGGAGCGGTGACACAGTCTTGCTGGGGAGCCAGAAAGCTGTCAAAGGCCTTAGAGAGTGTTCCCCTTCCTGTGCTGTACATGCTGCCTAATCTCCGCGCCTCCCCTGCTACCTGGCCCTCGGAACTGCGCCTTCTGCCACTAGCGCTGTCGGATAGCAATTTTACCATCAGATTGTCCGCCAGGGTCCTGTGGTATAGCATCACTCTCGAATCCCTTTCCTCTTCGGGTATGAGAGTGGAAAGGTTCTCCTTATACTGTGGGTCGAGCAGTGTGTACACCCAGTAATCCGTAGTGGAAAGAATGCGTGTAACGCGAGGGTCACGAGAAAGGCATCCTAACATGAAGTCAGCCATGTGTGCCAGGGTACCTGTACGCAACACATGGCTGTCCTCACTAGGAAGATCACTTTCAGGATCCTCCTCCTCCTCCTTCTCCTCCTCCTCCTCAGGCCATACACGCGGAAAGGATGACAGGCAAGCAGCATGGGTACCCTCAGCAGTGGGCCAAGCTGTCTCTTCCCCCTCCTCCTCATTCTCCTCCACCTCCTCCTCCTCAACGCGCTGAGATATAGACAGGAGGGTGCTCTGACTATCCAGTGACATACTGTCTTCCCCCGCCTCCGTTTCCGAGTGCAAAGCGTCTGCCTTTATGCTTTGCAGGGAACTTCTCAAGAGGCATAGCAGAGGAATGGTGACGCTAATGATTGCAGCATCGCCGCTCACCATCTGGGTAGACTCCTCAAAGTTTCGAAAGACCTGGCAGATGTCTGCCAACCAGGCCCACTCTTCTATAAAGAATTGAGGAGGCTGACTCCCACTGCACCGCCCATGTTGGAGTTGGTATTCCACTATAGCTCTACGCTGCTCATAGAGCCTGGCCAACATGTAGAGCGTAGAGTTCCACCGTGTGGGCGCGTCGCACAGCAGTCGGTGCACTGGCAGATTAAACCGATGTTGCAGGGTGCGCAGGGTGGCAGCGTCCGTGTGGGACTTTCGGAAATGTGCGCAGAGCCGGCGCACCTTTCCGAGCAGGTCTGACAAGCATGGGTAGCTTTTCAGAAAGCGCTGAACCACCAAATTAAAGACGTGGGCCAGGCATGGCACGTGTGTGAGGCTGCCGAGCTGCAGAGCCGCCACCAGGTTACGGCCGTTGTCACACACGACCATGCCCGGTTGGAGGCTCAGCGGCGCAAGCCAGCGGTCGCTCTGCTCTGTCAGACCCTGCAGCAGTTCGTGGGCCGTGTGCCTCTTCTCTACTAAGCTGAGTAGTTTCAGCACGGCCTGCTGACGCTTGCCCACCACTGTGCTGCCACGCCGCGCGACACCGACTGCTGGCGACGTGCTGCTGCTGACACATCTTGATTGCGAGACAGAGCTTGTGTAGGAGGAGGAGGGTGGTTTAGTGGAGGAAGCATACACCGCCGCAGATACCACCACCGAGCTGGGGCACGCAATTCTGGGGGTGGGTAGGACGTGAGCGGTCCCAGGCTCTGACTCGGTCCCAGCCTCCACTAAATTCACCCAATGTGCCGTCAGGGAGATATAGTGCCCCTGCCCGCTTGTGCTTGTCCACGTGTCCGTTGTTAAGTGGACCTTGGCAGTAACCGCGTTGGTGAGGGCGCGTACAATGTAGCGGGAGACGTGGTCATGCAGGGCTGGGACGGCACATCGGGAAAAGTAGTGGCGACTGGGAACCAAGTAGCGCGGGGCCGCCGCCGCCATCATGCTTTTGAAAGCCTCTGTTTCCACAAGCCTATACGGCAGCATCTCCAGGCTGATCAATTTTGCTATGTGCACGTTTAACGCTTGAGCGTGCGGGTGCGTGGCGGCGTACTTGCACTTGCGCTCAAACACTTGCGCTAGCGACGGCTGGATGCTGCGCTGACAGACATTGCTGGATGAGGCCGAGGACAGCGGAGGTGAGGGTGTGGGTGCAGGCCAGGAGACGGTAGTGCCTGTGTCCTGAGAGGGGGGTTGGATCTCAGTGGCAGGTTGGGGCACAGGGGGAGAGGCAGTGGTGCAAACCGGAGGCGTTGAACGGCCTTCGTCCCACCTTGTGGGGTGCTTGGCCATCATATGTCTGCGCATGCTGGTGGTGGTGGCTCCCCGGCTGATCTTGGCGCGACAAAGTTTGCACACCACTGTTCGTCGGTCATCTGCACTCTCAGTGAAAAACTGCCAGACCTTTGAGCACCTCGGCCTCTGCAGGGTGGCATGGCGCGAGGGGGCGCTTTGGGAAACAGTTGGTGGATTATTCGGTCTGGCCCTGCCTCTACCCCTGGCCACCGCACTGCCTCTTCCAACATGCCCTGCTGCTGCACTTGCCTCCCCTTCTGAAGACCTGTCCTCAGTAGGCTTAGCAAACCAGGTGGGGTCAGTCACCTCATCGTCCTGCTGCTCTTCCTCCGAATCCTCTGTGCGCTCCTCCCTCGGACTTACTCCAATTACTACTACCTGAGTGATAGACAACTGTGTCTCATCGTCATCGTCCTCCTCACCCACTGAAAGCTCTTGAGACAGTTGCCGGAAGTCCCCAGCCTCATCCCCTGGACCCCGGGAACTTTCCAAAGGTTGGGCATCGGTCACGACAAACTCCTCCAGTGGGATAGGAACCATTGCTGCCCATTCTGGGCAGGGGCCTGAGAACAGTTCCTGGGAGTCTGCCTGCTCCTCAGAATGTGTCATTGTAATGGAGTGAGGAGGCTGGGAGGAAGGAGGAGCAGCAGCCAGAGGATTCAGAGTTGCAGCAGTGGACGGTGCAGAACTCTGGGTGGTCGATAGATTGCTGGATGCACTTTCTGCCATCCACGACAGGACCTGCTCACACTGCTCATTTTCTAATAAAGGTCTACCGCGTGGACCCATTAATTGTGAGATTAATCTTGGGACACCAGAAACGTGCCTCTCTCCTAATCCTGCAGCAGTCGGCTGCGATACACCTGGATCAGGAGCTCGGACTGTGCCCACACCCTGACTTGGGCCTCCACGTCCTCGCCTGCGTCTACGTCCTCTAGGCCCACCCCTACCCCTCAGCATGGTGTATTACCAGTAGTGCAGAAACAGAACGCTGTAATTAAATGTGCCGCTTATTGGCCTGTGGTTGGAGGCTGACTTCGCTTACGGAACGCACAGCAGAGCCCGGAAAGAATTTTGCGCAAGCCTGCTGTAACACTTAGCTGGCTGCGTATTAATTAGGACTACTACCCCCAGCAGAGACGCAGTACACTCAGGACAGTCACAGGCAGCCCAAATAGATTTTTTTGTCCCACATTTTTTGGGAAAAGCCCACTGCCCATATAGACAGTATATGTCTTTCACCTTTTTCACTGTCCCTGCCTCAGCACTACTGGCCCTATACTATGTAAAATTACTGCAGACTGAGGACGCAATGCTCTGCACGGCCGATATACAAAAAAAAAAAAAAAAAGTGCAACACTGCAAAAAGCAACCTCAACAGTACTGCACACGGTCAGATGTGGCCCTAAGAAGGACCGTTGGGGTTCTTGATGCCTAAAATCACTCCTAACACTCTCCCTACAGCAGCTCCAGCATCAGCAGCACTTTCCCTGAGCTATGTCAGAATGCATCTGTGGCGAGCCGCGGGAGGGGCCGATTTATATACTCGGGTGACACCTGATCTCGCCAGCCACTCACTGCAGGGGGGTGGTATAGGGCTGGAACATCACAGGAGGAAGTTGTAATGCCTTCCCTGTCTTTCTATTGGCCAGAAAAGCGCGCTAACGTCTCAGAGATGAAAGTGAAAGTAACTCGAACATCGCGTGGTGCTCGCCTTTAGTAACGAGCATCTCGAACACGCTAATACTCGAACGAGTATTAAGCTCGGACGAGCACGTTCGCTCATCTCTAATCCTGATCTATCTTCCTTAAACTGACTGACCATAAACCGACTAACTGCCATCCCCTGCAGAACTAACCCTTTGCTCTCTGTCCTTCAATCACGGGCTCCCTCTTACTGCCACCCCACTGTTTCCTAGACAATCCTAGAGTAGTTCTTATCAGGCAGACTGGCCAATGAGAGTTAGAACTGTCAGCAGCCAATGGGAAAGAAGCTGGTTGACAGGCAGATTTTACCTCACCCCAGTACTGGGCAAATTAACCTATAGTTAACCATTTCAGGCTCTTGCTTAAAGGGGTTGTCCCGCGCCGAAACGGGGTTTTTTTTTTCAACCCCCCCCCCCCCCCCGTTCGGCGCGAGACAACCCCGATGCAGGGACCTAAAGAAAGCTTACCGGAGCGCTTACCTTAATCCCCGCGCTCCGGTGACTTCTATACTTACCGGTGAAGATGGCCGCCGGGATCCTCTTCCTCCGTGGACCGCAGCTCTTCTGTGCGGTCCATTGCCGATTCCAGCCTCCTGATTGGCTGGAATCGGCATGTGACGGGGCGGAGCTACACAGAGCTACACGGAGCCCCATAGAGAACAGGAGAAGACCTGGACTGCGCAAGCGCGGCTAATTTGGCCATCGGAGGGTGAAAATTAGCCGGCTCCATGGGAACGAGGACGCTAGCAACGGAGCTGGTAAGTATAAAACTTCTTATAACTTCTGTATGGCTCATAATTAATGCACAATGTACATTACAAAGTGCATTATTATGGCCATACAGAAGTGTATAGACCCACTTGCTGCCGCGGGACAACCCCTTTAATACCTGAACCATCTCAATGCAGTGACAGCACTCTGCAGAAGTATGACTACACTTTCCTAAAATCTGTGTGTAATTATCTATAGACTCTTGGACTTCCCATGAGCAGAGAGATCAGAGGCCAGACAGGGGCCCAGTTAATCCCCTAATTGGAAGTTGTTGGTCCTCCCATCAAATCCCTTTTAAAACAAGCATAAATTAAAGGGACATGCATAGATTTAAATAAACTATATAAATTATTTTTGTAGTGACAAGTTCAGCTCACTACACATAGAGTGGTTGGTCATCTTCTGGAGTAATGGATATGTGGAGGAAGGATCTATAGGTGTCAAAAAACTGAAGTAAGTTTGTTACTAGGCACGGGATGTCAACCTGTCTGACTTCCATATATATATCATATCCTTCTTGCATCATCCAGGTTACATACAAAATACTGTAAATAATTTTTTTTTACCCAGAAAATACTCACCTAGGAACTCACTTTTCAGTGCTCCATTCTAGTTAACCCTTTGGTGATGGGGAAGTGCTTTAGAATTGTATGCAGAGGACTACGGAGCCAAGCCTGCTCCATGCAGGCCAATTGGTGATATCTCTGATCATGGTTGTTAATTATTAGAGATGAGCGAGCACCAAAATGCTCGAGTGCTCGTTACTTGAGTCAAACTTTCAGTGATGCTCAAGAGTTCGTTTTGAGTAACGAACCCCATTGAAGTCAATGGGCGACTCGAGCATTTTTGTATATGACTGGTGCTCCGCTAAGGTTTTCATTTGTGAAAATCTTAGCAAATCACCAAAGTCATGTAGAAAACACAGAAATGGATGGGGCAGGCGAGGAGCAACATGCAGGGCTGCATTTCGGGCTCCAAGGTCTCACTATTAAGCCACAACAGTGGCAAGAGTGAGACCCCCCCCCCTCCCCGCACTGTCAGCATAAAGATCGTTCTCCTCTGCCACAGCTGTAACAGCTGTGGCAGAGAAGAACGATGTTAGCCCATTGAATTCAATGGAGCCGGCAATATAGCCAGCTCCATTGAAAGTAATGGGCTGCTGGCGAGCGCGGGATGAATTTTTGGGAAGGGCTTAAAAATATAAGACCTTACCTGAAAATCATCCTAAAATGTGTAAAAAAAAAAGTATACTCACCTTTCCGCTGCAGCCGAAGTTCAGCCGCGTCTGGCCGGCAGTTCTCCTGAACTGCTTTCTGTAGTATTCAGCAGGTGAAGATTTAAAATCCCCGCCAGCTGAATGAGCTGCCTCTGATTGGTCCCTGCGCTGAGCCAATCAGAGGCAGCACTCACTCACCCATTCATGAATTCATGAATGGGTGAGTGACAGCTGCCTCTGATTGGTGAGGCTGTGACCAATCAGAGGCAGCTCATTCAGCAGGCGGGGATTTTAAATCCCCGGCTGCTGAATACTACTCACAGCAGTTCAGGAGAACTGCTGGCCGGCCGCGGCTGAGCTCCGTCTGCCGGGACAAGGTGAGTATATTTTTTTTTTTACTTTTTACACATTTCTGGATGAATTTTAGGGAAGGGCTTATATTTTTAAGCCCTTCCCGAAAATTCATCCCGCGCTCGCCGGCAGCCCATTGCTTTCAATGGAGACGGCTGTATTGCCGGCTCCATTGAATTCAATGGTCAGTGCTCGTTTCATCGAGACGAGTACCGCGTGGTGCTCTTCTCGAGTAACGAGCATCTCGAGCACCCTAATACTCGAACGACCATCAAGCTCGGACGAGTATGCTCGCTCATCTCTATTAATTATTTAAATGCCAGTATAAATTCTGACAGTGGCATTTATATGTCCTGAATGCCCCCTACCCCCAACCCACAATGAGATTGCAGGATGCTGTTCAGCTGTCATGACAGCCTGAGGCTTTCTGGAGGCTGCCATGTATTTTTCCCAATCTACGGCAGGGCTTAATAGATTGCTTGCAGAAATACGATATACTGTAATTAGAGATGAACAAGCACCAAAATGCTCGGGTGCTCATTGCTCGAGTTGCACTTTTCGTAATGCTCGAGAGCTCGTTTCGAGTAACAAACCCCATTGAAGTCAATGGGCGACTCCAGCATTTTTGTATGGGACAGATGCTCCGAATAGGTGATGACTTGTCAAACACCAGGAAACATCAGAAAGTCATGAAACACCACAGAAATGGATAGGGAAGGGCAGGGGCAGCATGCATGGCTGCATCTGAGGCTCCCAGGTCCCACTATTAAGCCAAAATGGGGGCAAGAGTCTGGCATCACCCCCCTAATAATTTACTTGGGACAAACATTATCAAGGCACATGCGCTGGCACATCTTAGCTAAGCACCACACTACCTGCAACCATTGACAATCACTGCCTGCGGGTGACACCGCTGCCTTACCTTCTGGGTTTATGCCCCCTCATTAATCGTGGGCATAAAGCGGACTCGGATGCTAGTGCAGCTGTGAACATCTCATTAATGCAGTAACGCTCCTCTTGTTTGTCACAAACCACTGTTTCAGATAACTGTGTTAACACAAGAGAAAATACATGTTACCAGTGCTGATCCCCAGACACCAAGCAGGAGGAGGAGGTGGCATAATAAGGCCAAGAAACCATGACCGACGTAGGACCCACAATAGTCTGTGTGAGAAGTACATGAGCGGGCCCTAAGTCAGGCTCGGTCCCAGCCTCCACCTTGTGTGACCCAAGGTGCCATGAGTTAAATAGCTATGTGAAATTCATGTGTCCCCACATACTTCATTCTGTATAGGTGTCAGATAGCTCAGCACTGCAATGGGAAGTCCTTGGGCTTGCCTATGCTGTGGGTGCACAAAGATGGCATTACACAGGAAGAAATCAGAGTGCCAAAGCATAGCAGAGTTTCACCCCACCAAGGACCTCAGCCTTGGCCCACAATTCTGCCCAAGTTAGTCAGTGTATTTGTGCCAGATAGGTAAAACATCGCGATGGGAAGTCTTTGTGCACCCACAGCATAGGCAGACCCCAGTAACATTTCTATAGCAAAAGTATGGGCGGATCCAGTAAGATTTATGTAGCAAAAGTATTGGCAGACCCCTGTAACGTTTCTGTAACAAGAGTATAGGCGGACCCCAGTAACATTTCTGTAGCAAGAGTAAGGGCGGACCCCAGTAAGATTTCTGTAGCAAGAATATAGACGGACCTCAGTAAAATTTCCGTTGCAAAAGTATAGGTGAACCCCTCAAACCATTTAGTACAAACTGCATAGGCGGACCCCAGTAACATTTCTGTAGCAAGAGTATAGGCGGACCCCAGTAACATTTCTATAGCAAGAGTATAGGCGGGTGGTGGTGTACATGCGGGTGGTGGTGTATTTGCGCTTTCGCTCCAATGCTTGTGTTAGCGACAGCTGATCGCTGCGCTGAGAGACATTGCTTGATGGAGTGGAGGACGGTGGAGGTGAGAGTGTGGTTGCAGGCCGGGAGGCGCTTGTGCCTGTGTCCTGGGAGGGGGATTGGATCTGTGTGCCTGGTTGTGGCACAGGGGAAGAGGCAGTGGTGTGACCCGGAGGCGGTGAATGGCCTTTGTCTCACCTTGTGGGGTGCTTGGCCATCATATGCCTGCGCATGCTGGTGGTGGTGAGGCTAGTAGTCGTGGCTCCCTGGTTGATCTTGGTGCGACACAGGTTGCACACCACTGTTCCTTGGTCGTCCGCGCCCTCACTAAAAAACATCCACACCTTTGAACACCTAGCCCTCTGCACGGAGGCTTGCTGTGAGGGGGTGCTTTGGGGAACAGTTGGGGGATTCTTCACTCTGGCTCTGCCTCTACCCCTGGCCACCCCACTGCCTCTTCGAACCTGTCCTGCTGCTGCACTTGCCTCCCCCTCTGAAGCCCTGTCCTCAGTCGGCTTAGCAAACCAGGTGGGGTCAGTCACCTCATCGTCCAGCTGCTCTTCCTCTGAATCCTCTGTGCGCTCCTCCCTCCGGCTTACTGCCCTTACTATTACCTCACTGACAGACAACTGTGTCTCATCATCCTCATCCACAAAAAGCTCTTGAGCGAGTTGCCGAAAGTCCCTAGCCTCATCACCCGGACTCCGGGAACTCTCCAAAGGTTGGGCATCGGTCACGGCAAACTCCTGAGGTGAGAGAGGAATCGTTTTTTCCCACTCATGGCAGGGACCCGAGAACAGTTCCTGGGAGTCTGCCTGCTCAGAATATGTCATTTTTATGGAGTGAGGAGGCTGGGAGGAAGGAGGAACAGCCAGAGAATTCAGAATTGCAGTCCCTAGGCCGGGAGTAGTGGACTGCGTAGAAGACTGGGTGGTCAATACATTGCTGGACGCGTTTCTTGTCATCCTGCTCGCACTGCTCTGTTTGTAATAATGGTCTACCACGCGGACCTGTAAATTGTGATACGAAGCTGGGAAGCCCAGAAACTTGCTACCATTCATCACGACCAGGAACTCGGCCTGTGCCCACACCCTCACTTAGACGTCCATGTGCACGTCCTCGACCCTTACCCCTACTCCTGGTCATGGCAGTTTAAGAATAGAGCAGGGGCCAAATAAATCACCCCACTGTAGAGCACTGACAACTGTGGCTTAGTTCACCGCACACAGAGACTTGTAGATAGCGGAGGCTCTATGCTGTGACTTGAAAAAAATTAACCCGCTGTCTCGCGCTGATACCTAGGGGTAATTTACTGCTCACAGAGACTTGTAGATAATAGAGGCAGTATGGAGTGGGAGAAGACTCTAAAGCCAGTGGATAGTGCTGGTAACTGCGGCGATCTCAACCCCACCAAGGAAAGGGTATTGTGAGATGCTCTGCACAGTGGCTGAGCTGAAATACTTTGCAGTGGCCCCGGTAATATTACAGTACTGTTTAGCAGTGAGACTGCTGTCTAATGCACTGCAGACATAGAATGATACAACTGAAATAGTTTGCAGTGGCCCTGGAAATATTACAGTACTGTTTAGCGGTGAGACCTCTGTCTAATGCACTGCAGACACAGAACGGTATAACTGAAGTAGTTTGCAGTAGGCTAGGAAATGTTAGAGTGCAGTTTCACAGTGAGAGCTGGTTGTACGGCACTGCAGGCTGAGAACGTTATTACGGAGATGCGGGGAACAGGCCTAGATGCGTAATGTAAAATTGGTGCACTACTGCTCCCAGCCAGCCACAACTGTAAAGCACACGGTCAGATGTAGCCCTAAGAAGGACCCTTCGGGGTCTTGTATGGAGGATCAGGACTGTATAACTTCCCCTATAGAAGCAGCTCTGTCCCTAAACTCTGCGTTATGCACTGCAAGCTGAGAACGCTATTACTGAAAGACTGCGAACAGGCCTAGATGCGTAATACAAAAGTGGTGCACTACTGCTCCCAGCCAGCCACAACTGTAAAGCACACCGTCAGATGTAGCCCTAAGAAAGATCGTTGGGGTTCTTGTAAGGAGGATCAGGACGGTATAACTTTCCCTATAGAAGTCGCTGTGTCCCTAAACTCTGCGTTATGCACTGCACACACAGAACGGTATAACTGAAGTGGTTTGCAGTAGGCTAGGAAATGTTAGAGTGCAGTTTCACGGTGAGAGCTGGTTGTACGGCACTGCAGGCTGAGAACGCTATTACTGAAAGGCAGGGAACAGGTCTAGATGCGTAATACAAAAATTGATGCACTACTGCTCCCAGCCAACCACAACTGTAAAGCACACGGTCAGATGTAGCCCTAAGAAGGACCGTCGGGGTTCTTCCACAGAGGATTAGGACTGTATAACTTTCCCTATAGAAGTCGCTGTGTCCCTAAACTCTGAGTTATGCACAGCACACACAGAACGGTATAACTGAAGTCGTTTGCAGTAGGCTAGGAGATGTTAGAGTGCAGTTTCACGGTGAGAGCTGGTTGTACAGCACTGCAGGCTGAGAACGCTATTACTGAAAGGCTGGGAAAAGGCCTAGATGCGTTATACAAAAGTGGTGCACTACTGCTCCCAGCCAGCCACAACTATAATGCGCACGGTGAGATGTAGCCCTAAGAAGGACTGTTAGGGCTCTTCTTTTGAGGATCAGGACAGTATAACTTTCCCTATAGAAGTCGTTATGCACTGCAGACTGAAAACACTATAGTGGAAATGGCCTGCACAGCCCGAGATGCTTTAAAAAAAATTGGTGCACTACTGCTCCCAGCCAGCCACAACAGTAATGCACACTATAAGGAGTAGCCCTAAGAAGGACCGTTGGGGTTCTTGAAGACAGGATCCTACTCTAACACTTTCCCTATATCAGCAGCAGCACTATCCCTAACCTCTGCCAGCATGCGTCTGAGGCAAGCCGCGGGAGGAACCAGTTTAAGTACTCGGCGGTCACCTGATCGGCCCAGCCACTCACTACTGTGGGGTGGGATAGGGCTGGCACGTCACAGCAGGAAGTGGTAATGCCTTCCCCTGCATGTCTATTGGCTAGAAAATGGCGCTAAACATGCGGGGAAGGAAATGCAATTGACTCGGGTACCACGTGGTGTTCGTCTCAAGTAACAAGCATCTCGAGTACCCTAATACTCGAACGAGAATCAAGCTCGGACAAGTTTGCTCACTCATCTGTAGCTGTAATACTGAAGTATTGCAGTATATTGCATAAGTAATCAAATGAGAGCAAGTTCAAGTCCCCTGAGGGAACTAAAAATTAAGTGAAAAAAGTATTTTTAAACGATTGCAAAAAAAAATACATAGTAAGAATTTAACTCCCTTCTTATATTTCTAAATAAAAAAAGTTTTGCATCACCACATCTGTAAAAGTCTGATCTATTAAAATAATGCATTATTTATCGCACAAGGGAGTCAGAAAAAAATATACTCAGTGTCAGAATTGCACTTTTTTAATTAAGCCATCTCTAAGAAAAATGTAATAAAAAGTGATGAAAAAGTTGTACTGAAAATGGTAACAATTGAAATCCCAGGACATCCTGCAAAAGAAAAGTCTGCACCCAATTCCACTAATGGAAAAATAAAAAAACTATGGTGGACAGAAGATGGCAACAGAAAATGCATACACAGAGAGATTATTTTAAAAAAATAGTAAAACAAAAAAAACTGTATAAACTTGGTACCATAATCATACTGACTCAGAAGATGTCATCATGTCGCTTCTGTGCTATCATGTCAGTGTGTACGCCGAAAAAATAGGACCTCCCTAAAAATGGCACAATACATTTTTTTCCAATTTCATCCCACTTTTTGAATGCTTTTTTGGTACATTATATGCTACATTATATAGTACCATAGAAAAATACAACTGACCCCACAGAAAACACGTCCTCAGACAGCTACATTGACAGAAAAATAAAAAAGTTATGTTTTCGAAAGTGGGGAAGCAAAAACAAAAAGTGTCTGTGTCCTTAAGGGGTTAAGATCTTTTTTGTGACAGCTACAACTGAAACCGCTGGCTTATGTGTTAACTAGGGATGAGCGAGCGTACTCGGAAAAGCACTACTCGCTCGAGTAATTTGCTTTATCCGAGTATCGCTGTGCTCATCCCTGAAGATTCGGGTGCCGGCACGGAGCGGGGAGCTGCAGGGGAGAGCGGGGAGGAACGGAGGGGAGATCTTTCTCTCCCTCTCTCCCGCCCGCTCTCCCCTGCTCCCCGCTGAGACTCACCTGTCAGCCGCAGCGGCACCCGAATCTTCAGGGACGAGCACAGCGATACTCGGATAAAGCAAATTACTCAAGCGAGTAGTGCTTTTCCGAGTACGCTCGCTCATCTCTAGTGTTAACCCCTGTTGCACAATTAGGGGTCCAAGAATATTGGACCACTGCTTAGCGAGTAATGTATCATGGCATGATACAGGGGTTCCTTATTTGGTGCCCTTTGAACCCCTTTGCCCTACATCACCCTGTTAGGCTCTGCACTAGACATAATAGTTTTGCTGGTGTGCCTATAAACCATTAAAAGTTTCCTAAAAAACATAATACCATCTATTAACCCATTATTAATAAAGAGATTAGAATATTCTGTAAATAAGTCCAACTGAGAGGAAATTACATTTAATGATCAGATACTGATTACAGAAGCATGAAGGTCACAGCAGTAATGCGGATACTGTACCTTCATTGTACAAAGCTCTGAAGCGCTGCCTTTTAAATATCTTAATGGATGTACTCTGTCACAGTCTTCTATTAATAAAAAATGAAATTGCCCTAAATTTATTAATCCAGACCATGGGAAATTTACTCATTGAATTGCAGGTGAAGCAGCTGTTGATGAAAGCCAAACCAGGTCACTCGACGCTGACCTGGTTTGCTGCGCATTTTCCATTATCCACATCAATACTCATGTATCTGAAATTGTCTGAACCATTACGGCTTAAATTAATGTGACCAGTGGGACACTTTCATTTGCTTTGTAAAAAAATATGGGTCGACCTTTGGTCAACCCGCACCTGTACTGATATAGTAGAGCTGAGAATGCTAATGTGACAGAGTTGAGTTTATCACTCAGCCCAAATCAATGTAGTATTGCAATGTGTTATCTGCGGTTTTCCAAAAGCCTGAAAGCAAATCCATGGAGTTATCTTTAAAGGAATGGATCTTCTCTTTGCTCAGTATAAACTACTTGCCTGACAGCGATGTTTTCTGTAACAGCTCCAGAAATGTATTTACAGCGCACACGTGGACACAAAGCTAAAGTACTAACACAGAAAATGTGTAATTCGCCCACATTAATCAAAGCAATTTTCGCAATTTTCTACTCCAAAATTGCACTAAATTTGGAGTAATTTGAACCAAAATGTAGAGGTAGTTGCACATAGCTTGTCAGATTGTAGAGGCTCTAGTACCCTGTTGGTCCACCTATAGCTTGGATACAAGATATGATATTGGCGGGCATGGAGGCTCTAGTACCCTGTTGGGCTGCCTCTAGCTTGGATACAAGATGCGATAGAGGTGGGCATGGAGGCTCTAGTACCCTGTTGGGCCGCCTCTAGCTTGGATACAAGATGTGATATGGGCAGACATGGAGACGTACAGTTTCTGAATGGTATCCTGCGACATATCAGTCCAAATTTGCTGTAACTGAGACCCTAGATCATGCAATGTTTTGGGCGGCCAAAGTTGGCATCTCAGATGGTTTTATACATGTTCTGTTGGCAATTAATCTGACGACCTGACAGGCTACAGAAGTGTGGCAAAGTTGTGGGGGCATTCCTGTGACCCCCTTGTGTGTGCGGCTTTCCTGCTGTAAAATACATCTTGGAAGCCCTCCCATGAGAGGAACACATGTAGCTGCAGGATGTCCTGAACGTATCGCTGAGCTGTCATTGTCCCTCATACCATTACTAACGGTGATTGACTATCCTATACGATGTCCCCCCCCAGACCATCACACCACCAGTGGTGGCAGTGTGCTGTTCCACAGCAAAGCCAGGATTGAGGCGCTCACTCCTAGGTCTCCAGACACAAACACGGCCATTATCAGTCCCCAAACTAAACCTGGATTCGTCGCTGAAAACAACCCAGTTTCACTCTATAGCAGTCCAGTTTCATCATTCACGATACTAGTGTGAACGGAGACAGCAGTGGGTGGATGTGAAAGGCAATATACGTAATGAGCTACAGTGAGACCAAATGTTCTTTAGCCAAGCCCTAGAAATTATTCTAATGTACACAGGGGCTTGTAGTGATGGTGCCATGTGTTGGACGATCAAACAATCCACTCTACTACTGGTCTGTCAAGGTATTGCAATGTAAGGAGCTGCAAGACTTGCTCACAAGTACAGACCACAGACAGGATACAAATCCCCAACACACAGCAGGACTATAAGATTTCTGGGACATTCACATGTTCCACGCCTGATGTTGTGTACCTGATCATGTGCAGTAAATGTCCTGTTGGGGGCCTTTATGTTGAAGAAACAGGACAAAAACTGAAAGCTAGGATGAGGTCTCATCGCCACATGATTAAACAGAGAAAGACAGAATTACCTGTGGTGGAGCATTTTTCCAGTCACGGACTCAACATACAGCTTATGAGAATTATTATACTTAAAGGCAATTTCAACTCCCAACATTACAGAAGAATTTGGGAATACAAGTTTCTAACCATCTTTGATACTATTGAAAATGGAATGAATCTCTGAGGTGTTTTTTGTGCATCAGCGGAGGATATGAGAAACCTAAAGCAGAGGTAGCATGTTGGCCTGGTGACCCTCCAACATCAATTTAGAGACCATAAGACCTTCACATTCCTTGTCACTTCACTAATTAAGTATTTACTGTTCTGCTCATCCTTTCCTGGTCTTTATCTAAGGGTGCGTTCACACGAACGTATATCGGCTCGGTTTTCACGCCGAGCCGATATACTTTGTCCTCATGTGCAGGGGGGGGGGGGGGGGCTGGAAGAGCCCAGGAGCAGGAACTGAGCTCCCGCCCCCTCTCTTCCTCCTCTCCGCCCCTCTGCACTATTTGCAATGAGAGGAGGCGGGACGGGGGTGGGGCTAAGTTCCACAAATTAGCCCCGCCCCCGTTCCGCCTCTCCCCGTTGCAAATAGTGCAGAGGGGCGGAGAGGAGGCAGAGAGGGGGCGGAAGCTGAGTTTCTGCTCCTGGGCTCTTCCAGCCTCCCCCCCTGCACACGAGGACAACGTATATCGGCTCGGCGTGAAAACCGAGCCGATATACGTTCGTGTGACTTCACCCGAAGTGTTATTAATCACACCATGTCTGTGCCCTTTTATCCTGTTCTGGAATTCATTTTAAGTGCAAATTAATAATTTCATGTTTGTGCCCTCCCATATGATCATGTGTATATGTATTTCTATAAATGTGTCTCCAGATCTGTTCCATTATGCCTGAGGAAGAACCCTGAGAGGTTCCAAAGCTCGCTATAACATCATGTATTTCTGTTAGCCATTAAAAGGTATCATATCTACAATCACATTTTGTACCTGTGACTCATCTGTAAAGCAATACTGATTGTGGGAAGTCGTTCCGATATTTTATGCACAATATCACAAGTAGCTTATGTTACTTTATAATAGCTAATGTTATTGCAGCTGGGGTGATAATAGTAAATGATGAAATAAAAGGTACAAGTAATGATGAAATGCAGATGATAAAACTATCCTTTATTAAACAGCCAAATGAAAACAATACAGCGCTGAGCATTTAATTAAGGTACCTCACCAAGATATTTATGAACAGAGTTTAATGTGGATATTTCTGCCAAGAGAAGAAATTTATTACCTACGGTATTATTGAGCATTGTGACTCTGTCTGATGTTACAGACAAAAATTCGTATTTCACATTAGATCTGAAGGTAAGGAATTCTTTATGGAAAAATTTTTTATTGGAGGACCTACTATGTGTAGAAGAGTCTACAGAATATTAGCCAACATCTGACTCCAAAACATCTTTTATACATTAACCCCTTAATGACATGGCCTTTGGTTTTTTTTTCGTTTTTTTTTTTACAATTAATTAAACTTTATTCATCTTACTTTTCCTTTTTTTTTTTAGCTCCCCTGGGGGACCACAAAATGGAATACTTTGATCGCTCCTGCAGTATGCAATCATACTGCAATCTGACAGGCAGTCTATCAAGCCACCCCACTGGGATGGCTTGATAGGCAATCTGCTAAGGCAGCCCTGGGGCCTTTCAGAAAGACCCCGGCTGCGATGACACCTATACGGCTCCCTGCAATCTCACGCATTTGTCCTGATGATACTGAGATGTGCAGTCTTTACTCTTTTTGTCAGACGTAGCTTAGCTTTAGTGTGGAACGCCACTCCCCTTTGTGGCCACAATAATAGCACTCACTTTGTGGCCCCCAGTATAAATAGTGCTCACTTTGTGGTCCCTATTAATGACAGTCCTCCCCATGTGGCCACCACAGTACTAGTGCTCCCCCCTCCCTCCGGTATTCTGTGTCCACACTATGAATTACATTAAAGCATAACTAAACTTTTTACATTTTTTGACATATCATAGTAACATCTCATAAGTTTTGATCAATGAAGGTCTGGGTGCTGAATTCCCCACTGATTGCTAAATGAATGGGCAGAAATGTTCGACTAAGCATTGTGCCCATTTGGCAGTCATTGTAAATGGTGTATGAACTCCATTAACTTTCTAATGAATGTTTTTGCTTGTTCGTTTTGTTGAATGGTGGAGGTCTCAGCACCTAGACCCTCACTGATGACATGTCAAAAGTTTAAAAAAAGTTTATATACCCTTGACCACATGGCCGCAATGTAGCTAAACTTGTGTTGGGTGCCAGGCAAAGGATTTCAACCCAAGGAGATCCCTACTTCTCCCCCACCTCTCCTATCTACTTGCTTCCTCAGATGTTTCATTGAAACCATGCGTCCTACCCATACAAAACAAGGGAAGAACGATCAATCCCTGACAATGACCAAGCGATCTTCAAGACTGATATTGGCACTAGCCGCTTCAGACGAGTCTTCTCGTTCATCAATGAAAGGTACTTCAACTGTCCAGATTTCCACACCTACGGGCCCAACCAACCCAGAAGCTATCACAACCTCTTTATCTGATTCTCTTTATCCCCAAATACAACATATGCTAAAAAAAGAGCTCTCAGAAATTCAGACGAAATTACGTTCAAGCTTACTAAAGAGATTCGAGACCTCAGCTACCGAACAGCAGCATTGGAAGATCGAATGGACAATGCAACAACAGTCCTCGAGTTCCATGAAAAGGAAGTAGAACAGCTGCATGAGGAAATTTTGATGACAAATTGGAAGACGCCAAAAATAGAGCCTGTATAAACAGCCTACGAATTTGCAGCCTTCCCGAATCCATCCAGGACCTTCAATCCACCACAACGGCCTTGTTCCCGGAACTCTGCCCCAACATCCCTATAGAGAGGCTGGAGATGGACCGAGTCCACAGCGCACTGCGATCCCGCAAACCAGGAGGTCCCCCGAGGGATATAGTTCTCAAAATGCACTTTCATCACAACAAAGAACAACTCCTATGAGCGGCTCGTTCTACTCCGAAACTAATTTTTCAAGGACACGAGTACCAACTCTTCCAAGATCTAGTCTCCCCAACGCTAGCGAAAAGAAGAGCCCTCAAGTCTTACTTGGAGATTCTTCAGCAGAAAAGTATACAATATAGGTGGGGGTTTCTATTCCGACTAACATTCACCTTCCATGACTGATCTCACATTATCCTATCCATGTTAGGAGCAAGACACTGCTTTGAAGATCTGAAATTACAGCAACCTGTCCAGGAGTCGGGCTCTCTGACTAATTCACAGCCCTCTAGATCGCCCAGGAGAATCAACGGGAACAACAAAGAGCCATGAACCTTACCACAAAACTGCCCTTACTTAGGGTACACTATCCATTATCCCTAACAACTTCCTTCCTGAAACATTTTTTTGTGAAAACTAATGCTGTTTCGGGATTCCTGACAAGCTGTCTTGTAAACGCAAGAAACGCCTAATCTCCCAATTTCCGCAGAGACTCTTAGCTGGACTTGGGCATTAACCACGTTTGAAATCTTCTCACTAGTTCCATTTTATGCCACACTAATTCTGGTAAATGCCATCTTCCTTTTAGCGAGGACCAGTTGTCACTACTTGGGATACATTGACTTCCACAACATTACTCTATAGTCCTGGAAGAATTTTCTACTATGGCTGTCCCCTTTTATTCCCCCGATGCGACCTATCAAAAGTTCGACAACGGGACTTCCGAGAAAAATGAATGTTCTTCAGTTCCAGCAGCAAGTCCACTACTCGGTTGATACAGAAAGTTGGATGTTGGCTTCCATCGACCAATGACTAATATATGTTAATTACCTCAGTAGGCAGCAAGTTTTTTTTTTCTTTCTCTTTCTCTTCCTGCTTTTGCTTTTGCAGTTGCTGCTATGATTACTACTACAGCTTCTCTCAGACAAGTTACTTGTCTTATTTACAATGCTATTTTATAATGTTGGCCATTCTCTCCAACCAATCCCCCCCCCCCCTTACCCTCCATTTTCCTCATCTCCCTCCCTCCCTCTCGAGCTGGGGTATCAGAATATTTTCTATTTTTCATGATCTCTTAATAACCTTCCCATGGATTTAAAAATAGTTTTGCACAATGTACAGGGCTTCAACTCCCCTAATAAATGATCCAAAGCTTTCCGCTATTATAAAAGCATTCATGCTGATATTGTATGCCTGCAGGAGACCCACTGCTCTGACCACTCCTCCCCCCGGTATCTCTCTCCTCATTATCCTATCTTCTTTTTGGCAACAGGACCATCTAAAACAAAAGGAGTAACGATTTGTTTTGATCGCTCTGTCCCTTTTACTCATACATCAACCATTTCAGACCCTGAAGGCCGCTTCTTAATCCTAACGGGTGTAATTCAAGATGTCCCGGTTACCATCATAGAATATTATGCCCCAAATTCCAGACAAATTAATTTCCTTACAAAGCTACTTGAAACTGTAGAAGCTAATAGGAGTGGCACCGTTATCTTATGCAGAGATTCTAACTGTATCTTAGACCGGAGCCTGGACAGAAACGTGGTATTTCTCCCGGCGCCCCATATACAACCACAGCATTCCATTTCACATAACTTTAAAAGACTTCTCTCACAATATCATCTTGTTGACTCCTGGAGGGAAGCAAATCCCACTGTCAAAGACTTCACACACTTCTCTGCCCCACATTCTCTATACAGGAGAATAAACCACATACTAGTACCGGCTTCATTTCTGTCACAAATATCGCACTCCAAAATTCTCCCTGTCCCTTGGTCCGACCATAGTCCAGTATCCATTCCCTGTGATACCTTAATGTCAAAGCCTACCAATACCTCTTGGACCATTATTGACTATTTACCAGGTAGGTTGTATTCCAGGCCATCAAGCTCCAGATAGCATCCATCGAAAAACACCTCACACATATCTGTCAAACTAGGGGCATCCCTACAATGTTACTCTCCTTGGACCTCTATAAAGCCTTTGATACCCTAAGCTGGTCATACCTGTTTTCTGTTTTAGAGCATTGTAAGTTTCCCACTGAGCTCCTAACTTGGTTGTGAATCCTGTATAACTTTCCTAAAGCCTTTGTTCATTATAAAGGCTTTTGCTCTGATAACTTTATGATCCAGTGGAGCACAAGGCAGGGCTGCCCACTTTTCCAACTCCTCTTCATTTTAGTCTTAGAACCACTATGTTACGGCACTCTGCCCCCCGAGCGCCAAGTGGGGTGCCCTGATCTTCCCGCACCCCACTGTCCCTGCCTACTTGCCTCGGCCCTGGCTAACCCCAGGCGGACAACTGGACGGCGGTCCCTGCCCTGGCTAGGGACCTGGCGGCTGACAAGAAGAAAGCTACCTAATGGGGGGAACAGAGTGCCGACAGGGGAGGCAGATGGATCAGACCAACAAAACTTACAAGGCTGGAGATGGAGCTCACAGGAAAACTGGAAGGGTGCTGGATAGCAACTAGTGCTGACTGGGCCAGACTAGACTAGAGGCTAAACGAACTAACAAGAACAAACAGAACAATAGGGAACCAGAAGGAGCTGACCGGCAACTAGGGACTGGCTGAGGATAACCGCAGACAGGCTGGCTAGGTGCATGCAGAACCAATAACTGGCAGTGAGCTCACTTCACTGCCAGTCTTTTAACCACAAGGTTCCGCCCAGGGGCGGAGAGTGGGAGGAGACAACTCCACCCACTGCTGTATAAGAAGAACGGAGGAGTGCGGGCGGCGCCCTACGGGCGGACACGCCCACGCCGCCGCCCACCGGCCACCCCAAGCTGCTGGGATAACCTTGACACAGGGCTCCAGGCCGCCGGAGCCGACGCCGGAGCGACGCGCGACGACCGCGGGACCCCGTGCCGCGCTGTATGGTAACATTACCCCCCCTCTGACGGGGGACCTCCGGGCCCCCGGAAACTCGACCAGGCTTATCCAGAAGCCGAAGGGACAACAGGTTTCAACAAAGACTTATGGAACCCCCTGCGACCCCTCCTTTTGCGATTTCCAGAGGACCGGTACCCCTTCTGTCCCACCCTGTACGGCTCAAATACCGACAGACTCTCCTCACAACGCAACTGCATACGAGACCCCACCCCTTTCTTCCGTCCCCCCTGCTGGGCATCGGTGGCGACATCAGCAGCAGGGCAGGCGGACGGGGTGTGAAGGTAAGTGAGACCTCGGGGACTGAGTGCGGTATCGACTGAGCAGGGAGGAAGGGAAGCGCGATGGCTATGGCAGGACGGCCCCCACTGGGTTAGCTCCCCAGTGGCCCAATCGAATTGGGGGTTGTGCAACGCCAGCCACGGTATCCCTAGTACCATGTCTACCGACATTTTCTCCATCACCAGGAATGATAGACCTTCCGAATGGCGACCCCCCCACCGTGAGTTGTAACACTGGGGTCCTCCATCGTACCAAGCCCGAAGCAAGAGGAGTAGCATCAATGCTAGCAAAACGAATTGGCGTCTTCAATGCCACAAATTCAGCCCTCAGGGGCTCAACGAGACGCATGCTTACCAGGTTAGCGGCTGCTCCGGAATCAATAAACGCCTGCCCTAGGCGGGAGAAGTTCCGGAATCTAACCTGGCAGGGTATCAGAAGTCTAGGACGTACCTGTGGTCCTAGGCGTCCCTCCCTGCAATCGCCTAGGACTGGGAGTCTTTCTGCCGATTCAGACTGTGGACGCTGAGGCCTCAGGGGGCAGGTTATCACCCGATGTCCAGCTTTCCCGCAGTAGAGGCAGAGATGATGCAATAACCGAACTCGGCGTCACTCCTTGGGGTCCAGCGGGTCCAGTTCCATAGGCTCGGGAACAGAGACTGGTACGGAAGAGGAGGGAACAGGACAAACAACCTCCCTGACTCTACTGGTCTGCCTGTCCTGCTTCCCAGCCCTGAGCCTCCTATCTGCCTTCACCACTAGCTCCATAGCCTCCTTTAAGGACCCGGGAACGGGATGGGAGATCAACAGTTCTTTGACCGCGTCCGAGAGACCTTTGCAGAAAAACGTCCTTCAGGGCAATATCGTTCCATGCACTGTCACCCGCATAGCGTCTGAAATTGGAGCAATAATCCTCCACACAAAGCGACCCCTGATGCAGCGCCAGCAACCGTGAAACCGCCAACCCCACTCGGTCCGGTTCATCGAAGATACCCCCGAGTTCCTGAAAAAAGGAGTCCACCGACTGCAGGGAGGGGGAACCCTCGGGAATGGAAAAGGCCCAAGTCTGGGCAGAGCCCCGCAGCAGGGACATTATAAGCCCGGCCCTCTGGGCCTCCGAGCCGGAAGAACGGGGACGCATCCGAAAAAACAGGCGACACGCTTGTTGAAAAACAAGAAACTTGTTCCTCTCCCCAGAGAATACTTCAGGAAGAGGGCACTTGGGTTCGGGACTGGTAAAGGCGTTCTGCCCCTGCGACAACGCCCACTGCTCCTGGGCCACCATGCGAGCTGACAAATCCCTGCTCACCGGCACCAGGTCTTGCAGCTGGTTTGCAAGAGCGCTGATCGCCGCCATGAAAAGAAAAACAGTATTTTAAGGGCCAGTTATTATGTTACGGCACTCTGCCCCCCGAGCGCCAAGTGGGGTGCCCTGATCTTCCCGCACCCCACTGTCCCTGCCTACTTGCCTCGGCCCTGGCTAACCCCAGGCGGACAACTGGACGACGGTCCCTGCCCTGGCTAGGGACCTGGCGGCTGACAAGAAGAAAGCTACCTAATGGGGGGAACAGAGTGCCGACAGAGGAGGCAGATGGATCAGACCAACAAAACTTACAAGGCTGGAGATGGAGCTCACAGGAAAACTGGAAGGGTGCTGGATAGCAACTAGTGCTGACTGGGCCAGACTAGACTAGAGGCTAAACGAACTAACAAGAACAAACAGAACAATAGGGAACCAGAAGGAGCTGACCGGCAACTAGGGACTGGCTGAGGATAACCGCAGACAGACTGGCTAGGTGCATGCAGAACCAATAACTGGCAGTGAGCTCACTTCACTGCCAGTCTTTTAACCACAAGGTTCCGCCCAGGGGCGGAGAGTGGGAGGAGGCAACTCCACCCACTGCTGTATAAGAAGAACGGAGGAGTGTGGGCGGCACCCTACGGGCGGACACGCCCACGCCGCCGCCCACCGGCCGCCCCAAGCTGCTGGGATAACCTCGACACAGGGCTCCAGGCCGCCGGAGCCGACGCCGGAGCGACGCGCGCCGACCGCGGGACCCCGTGCCGCGCTGTATGGTAACACACTAGCTATAAAAATCCGTAATAACCTTGATATTAGAGGAATCAAAATTGCTGGGGTCCACCAGAAAATTAGCATGTTTGCTGATAACATACTTGCTATAATATCATCCCCCCACACCACAATTCTGAATCTTTTGGTGGAGCTGTCCAGGTTCGGGTCAATCTCCAGTTTGAAAATTAATGAAACAAAATCAAAAGCTTTAAAACTTGCCATGCCTTCACACAAGCTCTCTCTACTGCAATCCAACTTCCCATTTCAGTGGATGATGGGGTCGTTTGGCTACCTAGGGGTGAGTCTGACTAATTCCTATGATACGTTATATGTGCAAAACTATATACTACTCCTCTGTAAATTTCGCCTACTGTTGGAAAGCTGGGACCGATACCATATATCATGGATTGGAAGAGTGAACTCTTTAAAGATGCTGTTCCTTCCTAAACTTCTCTATTTTTTAGAGCTCTTCCAATACAGGTACCTGGGCATTTTTTGAAAACACTTCAACAGATGACCCTCCGATTTATCTGGAATAACTCTATCGCCAGATTATCATGTTCCACTCTGTATAGGCATAGGCAGCAAGGAGGTTTGGGAACCCCACATATAACAAAATATTACCAGGTGGCTCATGTGGCCCAGTTACCCTCCCTACATTCCACTATAAATGCCCCTCTTTGGCTTTCCATAGAGGCCAGGGAATTCACCCCCTCACAGTAGATTCACTATTGAGGATCCCCCCGACTCATAGGCCTG